>NC_072473.1:127257028-127857028 GCF_027574615.1 Eptesicus fuscus
ATAGAGACTCACATATGGCACCCGCCTGCCAGCTCTATGTGAGGAGGGCTCAGCAAAGGGGCAATGGCTTCTGCCAGTACTTCTGTCTGGGAGAAAGCTGCTCCTCCAGTCCTCACTGGACAATTCAGTTCTTCCCTGGATGTTCCCTGGCACCTTTTGAGTTACTGTGAGTCCAAGTACATCCTTGCGGCAGGCCCCCTTTAAGAGGAATGCCTGGACTCCAACAGCCTCTATCTCACAGTCAGAGTTAAAGGGACTTCCTGGCACTGGAACCCTGGGCTGGGGGGCCTGGTGAGGGCTTGGGACCCCTGGGTCCTTAGAGGGGATCTCCACAGCCAAGATATCCCTCCCAATTTTTATTTTTAATTTTTTCTTTTTAATCCTCACCTGAGGATATATTTATTGATTTGAGAGAGAGATATAGATAGATATAGATAGATAGATAGATATAGATAGATAGATAGATAGATAGAAACATAAATGTGAGAGAGTAACATTGATCAGTTGCCTCTTGTACGTGCCCCAAATGTAACCTGCAACGTAGGTATGTGCCCTGACCAGGAATAGAACCTGCAGCCTTTTTGGTGCACAGGACAATGCTCCAACCCACTGAGCAACCCAGCCAGGACCTCCCTCCTGATTTTTAAATTTCACACGTGGGTGTGGGACCAGCCCATTCCGAGTCTCTCCCGTCTTACAAGTCTCAATGTGGCTTCTTTTTCTATATACTTAGTTCTAGGACTTCTGTTCAGCTGAACTTCAGGTGGTGCTGAATGATGGTCCTATAGTTTTCGTTGTAATGTTGATGTGGTTGTAAGGTGTGTGTGTGGGGGGGGTGAGGGCGAGGACAGCATTTACCTACCCTGCCATCTTGATCGGAAACCCTCTCTTTTGGCTTTTGTGAATGCAGACAGTCCTCGGGTTACGTCGGACTCGACTTACGTTGTTTCGTGGTTACGTTGCCATCTCCCATTTATTTATATATATAAAAAAAGTTCCGTCATTTCGACGTATGTGCATATGTGCTTTATGTTTTTTATTATTTACTTACCACCAGTAAAGGTCAGGAATTGTTATCTTTCTTTTAATTTATTTTTACTGTTTCACTTCATTACTGCTGTGTCTGTGCTCCACGTGAGTGACGTAGGTGGGTTCTGACTTACGGCGAAAATCACGTTACGTCGCGCCATAGTAACGGATCTCTGACGTAACCCGAGGACTGCCTGTAATTCTGGTATGAATACTTGTCCTAGGTTTGTTTGAAAACTGGTTTTTAACTTTTTTGGGTACGTACCTAGGAGTGGAATTTCTGGTTCATATTATGTTCTGCACATAATTCTATGATTTACTTGTACCATTTTACATCGCAGATAACAATGTATGGGAGTTCCGATTTTTCCACACCTTCACCAGCATTTGTTACTGTGTGTGTGTGTGTGTGTGTGTGTGTGTGTGTGTGTGTTTTGTGGCCATGCTAGTAGGCGTGAAGTGATACTTCGTTGTAGTTTTGATTTGTAATTCTTTTTTTAAAAAATATATATTTTATTGATTTTTTTACAGAGAGGGAGAGGGATAGAGAGTTAGAAACATCGATGAGAGAGAAACATCGATCAGCTGCCTCTTGCACACCCCCTACTGGGGATGTGCCCGCAACCAAGGTACATGCCCTTGACCGGAATCGAACCTGGGACCCTTGAGTCCGCAGGCCGACGCTCTGTCCACTGAGCCAAACCGGTTTCGGCTGATTTGTAATTCTTTAATGACTAATGATGTTGAGCATCTTTACATGTGCTTGTTGACTATTTGAATTTCTGTTTTGGAGAAATGTTTATTTTCCCATTTTTAAGTCTGATTGCTCATCTTTTTATTGTTATTTAAGGAGTTGTTGCCAAATCCAAGGTTATGAAGACTTACTAATTTCTTTGCAGAGTTTTATAGTTTTGGCTTTAATATTTAGTTCTTTGCTCTGTTTTGATTTCATTTTTGTATATGGTGTGTATAAGGGTCCAGCTTCGTTGTTTTGCAGGTGGATTAACTTAAAGTTTTTAAACTATAAAATACAGAGTACGCAATACTATATGTGTGTATTAGTTAAATGAAGCTATTTTGTGATGATATCTAGTCACTCTTTGAGCAGTTGTGCGGGAGAAATGCATTTTTTAAGGGCACACCTGATATTTGAAGTGAGAGATATTCTAAAGCTTTTTTGACTCAGTGAGACTTTTATGATCAGGAAACTTTAATATAGCAAGCGAGACAATCTTTATGCTAAAGTTACATAAGTGGTTTTTAAATAACGAATATTATTTTTGTTCTCAAATTGTTTGTCAAGGGTGAAATCCTTGCTTAAAACAAGGAAAAAAGCCCGCCCGGCGTGGCTCATTGGTTGGGTGTCCATCCATGAACCAGGAAGGAGGTCACGGTTTGATTCCCGGTCAGGGCACATGCCTGGGTTGCAGGCTGGATCCCCAGTGTGGGGCGTGCAGGAGGCAGCTGATCAATGATTCTCTCTCATCACTGATGTGTCTATCTCTCTCTGCCTCTCCCTTCTTTTGGAAACTGTAAAGCAAGGTGTGATCAACTTTTTCCTATAAAGGACCAGGTAGTAAATATTTTAGGCTTTGCGTGCCATGGAGTCTCTGTTGCAAGGACTCAGCGGCTGTTGTAGCAGCCTTAGGCAATATGTAAATGAATGAGTATGGCTATATTCCAATAAAGCTATTTATGAACACTGAAATAATTAGTTTTGAATATCTTTCGTGTGTCATAAAATATTCTTTTTATTTTTCCCAACCATTAAAAGTGTAAAAGTCTTTCTCAGCTCACCTACTGCGCAAAAACAGTTAGTTAGGTGAGGTGGTTTGGCCTGAGTGCTATATGTAGTTTGGCTGCCACATTTTATTTTTTATTTTTTTAAAAAACTGGGTTATTAAGTACTCATATGATTTTTGATGGGCCAAAGGAGAGAGGGGATACACACTATTCCTTACATATGTTCTACCATGTTTCTATGCTCTTAGATTTCCTAAGAATTCGGGTTTCTCTGACTGCTCCTTTCAGTGAAAGTCATGACTATCACTTTATCTATAGTCCCTGCTTCAGTGTTCTCATATAGTCTTACTAGAGTCCCACTGCACGAATTTGTGCACGAGCGGGGACCCTCTGTGTGGCCTGCAGGGATCGGGCCAAAACCTGCAGTGCAATGCAACCTGCAGCTCCCACCTGCCGCTCCCACTCATCCTGGCCCCACTGTGCCTGCCACGGGCTCACGCCCATTCAGTCCCGATCAGGAGAGGCGAGTGCTACAGCCATGAGCCCTGCGTCTGGCGCCCTCCCAAGGAGAGTGGTCTGAGGGATCGGGCTGAAACTGGCTCTCCGACATCCCCCAAGGGGTCCCGGATTGTGAGAGGGTGCAGGCCAGACTGAGAGACCCTCTCTGGTGGTCAGTGCACGTCATAGCGACTGGTCAAACAGTTGACTGTCTGCCCCTGGTGGTCAGTGCACATCATAGCGAGCGGTTGAGCAGCCTTAGCATATCATTAGCATATTACACTTTGATTGGTTGTTCGGTTGTTCTGCCGTTCAGTCTATTTACATATTACCTTTTTATTACAGAGGATGGCATAAAATACCGTTTCACACCAAATTCACATCTCCAGCCTAAACCTACCTCATGAACTCTAGCCTTGTTCCTGACATTGGGCCTTTGCAACTAGCTGTTCCTTTAGACATTCTACACCAGGGGTCCTCAAACTACGGCCCGCGGGCCACATGCGGCCCGCCTAGGACATTTATCCGGCCCGCCGGGTGTTTTTGCCGCTGCTGCCTGTCCTGCTTAGCAGCCGACTTAGCAGTGTGCATAGGAATTTGTTCATAGTTTTTTTTTTAAACTATAGTCCGGCCCTCCAACGGTCTGAGGGACAGTGAACTGACCCCCTGTTTAAAAAGTTTGAGGACCCCTGTTCTACACGCTTACCTCCTCATCTTTGCTCAAATGTTGCCTTTTCACTGAAGCCTATTCTGACCATGCTACTTAATGTTGTAACCTGTTTCTTACAGACTGCAAATACTAGATATTTTATATATTCACTGGGGGCCCAGTGCACGAACTCGTGCACCTTAAAAGGAACTGTGGGCTGCGAGGCTGCGGTAGTAGGCACAGGGGCGGGTCTCGGCCCATCCTCCGTGCCCCTGCCTGGCCCCTCCCACTTCGGCTCCGGTCCCCTGTCTACTGGCAGCCCTGCTCCTGCTGCAGCCACCACTCCCATGCACTGACCCTGCTCGCACCCGCTGAAGTTGCAGAGCAATTGGGGCCAGTGCCAGCAGTGGGTGCGAGTGGCAGCTACTGCCCCAATCGCCCCTCAGGAGCAGGGGGAGGTGGAGAAGTCCTCAGGGCCTGCAGCTGCTGCTCACCCATTGATGGCACTGAGTGATCCGGACCAGCACCGGGCACCAGCAGCGGGTGTGAGTGGTGGCTCTGGCGCTGGCTATGGGTGCAAGTGGGGCTGTCACCAGCAGCTGGTTCAAGAGGCGGCTTACAGCTCCGATCTCTCCTTAGGAACAGGGGGAGGTGGAAAAGCCCTGAGGGGCGATTCGGGCCGGCATCCGCCACTCGCATCCGCTGATGGCACCAAGCGATCAGGGCTGGCGCTGGGCGCTGGCAGTGGGTGTGAGCAGTGGCTCTGGTGCCAGCAGCGGGTACAAGCGGAGCCAGCGCCGGCAGCAAGCGCTGGGTGGGACCGAGGTGCGCGGGAGCCAAGAATTTTCAGTAACCACCAAAGGCTCACCCCAATGACAGCTACTGGCGCCCCTGCTTTGGTCTGGCACCCCCACTCACCTGTTCCACCATCTCGCTGCTGCCGACACCTGCCATGTTCTGCACACGCCCCCTGGTGGTCAGCTCACATCATAGCGACTGGTTGTTGTTTGGTTGTTCCAGTTGTTCCACCCGTTTGGTCTATTTACATATTAGCCTTTTATTATATAGGATTATGCTTATTGTTTACTATTGTTTCCCCTTACTAGTATTTAAGCTCCATGAGGGTAGGGATCTATTTTTTAAAAATAATTCTTTATTGTTGAAAGTATTACATATGTCCCCTTTTCCCCCCATTGACCCCTTCCAGCCTGCCCCTGCCCCAAGCCCTCACTGCCCCATTGTCTGTGGCCATGGGCCATGCATATATGTATACAAGGTTCTTGGTTGGTTACTTCCCACCCTCGCCCCCTCTGAGATTCCACACTCTCTGTTCCATGTTTCCATGTCTACGGATACATTCCATTTATCAGTTTATTTTGTTACTTAGAATCCACATGATGAGTGAGATCATGTGATACTTGTCTTTCTCTGACTGACTTATTTCACTTAGCATGATACTCTCCAGGTCCCTTCATGCTGTCTCAAAGGGTAAGACATTCTTCTTTTTTAATGCTTCATAGTATTCCGTTGTGTAAATGTACTACAGCTTTTTTGTTCACTCATCTGCTGATGGGCACTTGGGCTGTTTCCAGATCTTAGCTATGGTGAATTGTGCTGCTATGAACATAGGGGTGCATATATCCTTTCTGATCGGTGTTTCTGGTTTCTTAGGATATATTCCTAGAAGTTGGCCACCACATTTTAAAGGGTTAGGCAGAGTAAGGTGTTAATTAAGGATTTGAAGGAAGGTGATTGAGAAATAGAAATTGTTTAATTTTGATGATGAAAGAATATAGAGATGATTTCAATCCCCTTTCTAATTTGGATACAGACATTTTTTCATATAAAATGGGCATCTTTAGTTGAAGAAATGACCTTGCCAAATCAAAGCTGGAGGATGGAAGTGAGGAAGAAGATAGTTTTAGTGTTATAAACTCCCAAGGACTGTGATGGGGTTGTGCAGTATATGTACCTATGAAATTCAGGGTTGTGTACTGTGTGTGCATCTGGCTCCAAGTGATGCATGGCCTCCTGTTAGGAGTAGTTAAGATTGGACTTCGGAATCAAATGCCTGGGTTGAATTCCGGTCCTGGTTTTTACAAGCTGTGTAATCTCAGGCAAGTTAACTTAATTTTTTGAGCTTAGTTTCCTCGTTTGTAAAATGAGAATAAAAATATTTACCTCAAGATTCTTGTGATTATTATATGAGAAAATGCTTACAGTGCTGGGTACAAAGCATTCAATACATTTTAACTGATGGCATTCATTTGAATATATTTGTACATAATTATTAGTTTTGTCTTTCCTTTAGTTATTGTAAGAAATTATAATATCCGTAACTGGTTCTTTTGTACAGGTTGTTGATGGACAGTTCTGCTTTAAAGGGTTAAAGATAATATAGAAGTAGATTAAAACCGTAAGATTCCCCTTTACCCAACATCCTGCCCTCCTAGCGGGTAACTGTTAAGAGTTGACTGTGAACTTGTACAGTCTTTTTTTCTCTGTATTTACATATATATGTCAGTATGTATATGCTCACTTCATTTTTTTTAATGGATACACAGTATTTCATACTACCTGCTTTTTTAACCACTAGGATCAGTTTAGAGCATATCCTGTCAGTCATTTTTATATGTATGTACACATATATGAGTACATATAGAAATATAAAGTTTGGGGGGGATTTTTACATAAATATATATAGATGTAATGTATACATAGTACTACAACTTGCTTTTATCAGTACATGTATGTAGATTTTTATATATTAGTATATATCCATCTCATTTTTTAAACAGATGCATATTATTACATAGTACAGATATACCACTGTTCATTTCACTATTCTCTTAAAGATGGATATTTAAGGTGTTTTTCTTTAATTCTTTATTGTTGAAAGTATTACATATGTCTCCTTATTTAAGGTTTTTTTCAGGGTTTTTTTTTCTGTTTCAAATAATGCTTCATTTAAAAAAATCCATGTACATATATATTTGTACATATATAGGAATATTTCTCATATACTAAGAAGTGGAATTGCTGGGTGACAAGTTTGCGCTAGATACTTGGAATTGGAATTGCCATATGAAAAGGCTATTCCAGTTTACCTGCTAACAGTGCAGGATTTCTCACATACTTCTCAAAACATATTAGCATATTTTATTATTCTGCTCATCTGATGGACAAGAATGACATTGAATTTTTTGAATTTACATCTCTCTGCTTACTAATTAGTTTGAGCCATCCTTCTACCATACATCTATTGTCGTTTGTATTTCTTCTTCCTGATTTTTTTAGTTCTTTATATATTCTGGATATTAATGCTTTGCTATACCTGTGGCAAATGCTGGCTCCCAGTCTGTTGCTTATCTTTTAACCTTGTTCATGGTCAAATGGCAAAATGTGTTAGCTTTTTCGTTAATGATCTCTGCATTTTGTCTTTTTAAGAGGCCTTTCTTCAGGTTAGAAATATATTGTCATATTTTCTTTAATAGTTGTAGTTTTGCTGTTTATGTTTAGCTCTTTAATCTACCTGGAATTTATTTTTGTGACTGAGTTTTAAGTAGGGCTTTGTCCCCCTTTCCCCCCAAAAGTGGGTAGCCAGTTATTCTGATACCATTAGAAATGCCATCTTTATCATGGACTACATCCCAATATATTATGTGTCTGTTTTTGTACTGATTCTTTTTTTTTTTAATTAAAAAAAATTAAATATTTTTTATTGATTTCAGAGAGGAAGAGAGAGGGAGAGAGACATCGAAACATCAATGATAAGAGAGAATCATTGATCGGTTGCCTCCTGCACACCCTCCCCTACTGGGAACCAAACCTGTAACCTGGGCATGTGCCCTTGACCGGAATCGAACCCGGGACCCTTTAGTCCACAGGCTGATGCTCTGTCCACTGAGCCAAACCAGCGAGGGCTGATTCTTTTGTTTTATTCTTCATTGGAGGATATGGTCATTGACCCTAGAGAGAAGGGAAGGAGTTGGGGTGGGGGGAGAGAGAAACATAGATGTAAGAGACAACATCAATTGGTTGCCTTCCGAATGTACCCTGACTGAGGATCAAACCCACAACCTTTTGGTGTATGGGACAACGCTCCAACCAACTGAGCCACAGGGTCAGGACTCTGTACTGATTTTTCTACTCTATTAGTCCATTTGTCTGTTTCTGTACTGAAACTACACTTTAATTTACCAGGTGTACCGGTTAATAATGCAGATTTTGTAATCAAAGAAAACACGGTAATTTCCAGAGAAACATCAAAAGTGCTTTATTCAAAGTAATGACCATCACTAGCTACACATTTCCCCCATCTTTCAGGTAATTTGTGGATATCGTCCCAATAGAATAGAACTTTTCTTGTTTTGAGGC
The DNA here is from genome assembly GCF_027574615.1 of Eptesicus fuscus. Taxonomy (NCBI): domain Eukaryota; kingdom Metazoa; phylum Chordata; class Mammalia; order Chiroptera; family Vespertilionidae; genus Eptesicus; species Eptesicus fuscus. Next base: position 127,265,325 of record NC_072473.1, read on the forward strand.
AAACCATTCAGAGACACGATTTTCCACTTCTTCGTATGTTTTGAAGTGCTGCTCAGACAGTGCGTGTGCCACCGATCGGAACACATGGTGATCTGAAGGAGCAAGGTCTGGTGAATACGGCGGGTGGGTTAATACTTCCCAGGCAAGATCTTTTAAGGTGTCTTTAACTGGTTTTGAAGTGTGTGATGGTGCGTTATCATGAAGCAAAATTACTTTGCCGTGTCTTCTGGCCCATTCTGGTCGTTTTACGATCAAAGTGTGGTTCAGATTGATTGTCTGTTGTCAGTAGCGATCAGTATTAATGGTTTCACCTGGTTTTAGAAGCTCATCATACACCACACCTTCCTGATCCCACCAAACGCAGAGCATTGTCTTCTTTCCGAAGCGATTTGGCCTTGCAGTCGATGTTGATGGTTGACCTGGATCAACCCATGATTTTGTGCATTTGGGATTCTCAAAAAAAAAATCCACTTTTTATCGCCAGTCACAATTCCATGCAAAAAAGACTTTCTTTCGTGCCGTTGAAGCAACATTTTACTGATGACTTTTCGGTTTTCCATTTGTCTTTCGTTCAATTGATGTGGCACCCATTTTCCTTCCTTTAAAATCTTTCCCATTGCTTGTAAATGATCGGAAATTGTTTGCTGAGCAACGTTTAATCTTTCTGCAAGTTAGTTTTGAGTTTGACATGCATCTTCATCCAATAATGCTTGTAATTGTTGGTCTTCAAACTTTTTCGGTTGACCTGGACGTTCTTTGTCTTTCACATCGAAATCATCACTTTTAAAGCATTTAAACCAGCGTTCACAAGTCTCTTGAGATGGAGCATGTTCACCATAAGCTTCCTGAAGTATTCAGCAGCACTTTTCCTCAAAATAAAGTAATGAATTAAAACTTCCCGCAAATGCTCTTTTTTTGGCACAAAATTCAACATTTTTAAGCGCAAAAATATCTCTGATGTTAACACCTTCAGCAAATTTGACATATGAAGTTTTGAAGCTTGCTGTCAATACAACAAAATAGCATACATATCAAATCGCATATATATCAACGTATGTGTAACTCCATCTATTGAAAAAAAATCTGCATTATTAACCGGTACACCTGGTACTATAGCTGTATGTAGTATCTGGTAAGACAAGTTCTCATTGTTTTCTTTTTCAATATTTTCTTAGATTTCCTTGTATTCTTTTAGAATCCGCTTTTCAATTTTGGACAAAAAATATCTTTGAGATTTTGATTGGGTTTGCATTGAATTTGGAATCATCTGGCGGGGGATATGAAGATGCTGATATTGAATCTTTTGACAAAAGGAAAAGGGTTTTTCATGTACTTCAGTAAAATTGTACAGCTTTCTTTATATGTGTTGCATACTTCTTCTTGAGTTTATTCCCAGATGAATATTTTATAGCTTTGCGGCTCTTATGAACAGGATAGTTTTTTCAAAAAAAATATATCTTTTGCCCTAGCTGGTTTTGCTCAGTGGATAGAGTGCCGGCCTGTGGACTGAAGAGTCCCGGGTTCAATTCCCGTCAAGGGCACATGCCTGGTTGCTGGCTCGATCCCCAGTAGGGGGCGTGCAGGAGGTAGCCAATCAGTGATTCTCTCTCATCATTGATGTTTCTATCTATCTCTCCCTCTCCCTTCATCTCTGAAAGCAATAAAAATATATTTTAAAAAATAAATAAATATCTTTTAAAAAATCAACTGACTTGCCTTCCTTCCAGGGTACCCAGCTCTTTCTGCCCCACTTGTGGGGTTGCCTACCCCCCTGCTCTAGCCCTCACCTTAGGATAGTTGTCTTTTAAATTCCATTTTGTAATTGATTATTGCTGATGTCTAGCAAAGCTGTTGTTTGTTGATTTTGTCTTTGGTTTTTCTGCTGAGCTCCGCTGTTTAGTTCTTATTATAGTTTTGTAGTTATTTTGCTTGGATTTTCTAGATAGATAATCATGTAGTCTGCACGTTTTGAGTTTTGCCTCTGACTTTCCGATATTTGTAGGTCTTTTATTTCCTTAAGTGATAGCAGTGATAATAGGAATTCCTGACTTTAATTATTGTTTATGTGAAAGATGTTTAAGCTCACTCATAAGATAAATGCTAATTGAAACCATACAGAGATTCCTTTATTAAATCTATCAGCGTTAAAAATCAAAACATTTGATAACACCCTTGTTATTGTGAAGGATGTGGGGTAAAAGATACTCTCACACATTGCAGGTGGGAGTTTAAATTGGTACAATGCCTGTGGAAGGCAGTTTGGCAGCATTATATAAAGATACACTTGTATTATGTGTATTCTTCTGGATATATTAGTATGTTTCTATACAAGTTAAATATACAAATTTATTTTGATCCAACAATCCCATTTCAGGGAATTTATGTACACACATAGGCAAAATGAAATACGCAATGTTATCTAGCATAGCAAATAACTGAATACATACTATATAGTTAGTAAAAATAAGAGTGAGGAACATCTATGTATGGACAGGGAACGACATAAAATATTGTGACTATAGCCTGGGTAGCTCAGTTGATTAAAGCATCATCCCCATATGCCAAGGTTGCATGTTCCATCCCTTGTCAGGGCACACACAAAAATCAACCAATGAAGGCATAAATAAGTGGAATAACAAATCTTTCTCCCTTTCTCTCTCAAATAAATCAATAAAAATACTGTGACTATAAAAAATTTAATACATACTATGCTACTTTTTGTGTAGAAAGGGGAGAGAGAGAACATGTATTTATATTCACTTATTTTTTCCTAAAGAAACTCTGGAGGGCTATAAGAATTGAGTAAGTGGTTACATGTTGGAGTGATGGGAATTAAATGGCAAACAGGGTTGGGAGTGTCCATATATAACTCCCTCTTTCTTTGATTTTTGGATCTTCTATATATTTAAGCTTTTTTCCTTTTTTTATTGATTTCAGAGGGGAAGGGAGAGAAAGAGAGGGCGAGGGAAACATCAGTGTGAAACATCGATTGTTTGCCTCCCACACGCACCCTGACTGGGGATAGCACTTGCGACCTGGGTATGTGCCCTGACTGGGAATTGAACCATGACCTCCTGGTTCATAGGTGAATGCTCAGTCACTGAGCCACACCGGCTGGGCTCAGGCCTGATTTTTGTAGACTATTTCACCGAGCTGTATTTCTGCATTGCTGAATGTAGAAGAGATATTATTGTGGTCACTGAAGTATATACCCCAGTAGCAATGCAACTGCAAAGCTTTAAAAGAATGCATTATATACTTTTTGGCCTTATTAAAAATAAATGTAATCTGAAAATAATTTACAATTTTGAGTATTGTTGAATAGTGCTTTAATATTGGGCTGCCACTAGGGGTTATTAAGAGATAGAGAATAAAAACTTCCATTTATTGATTATTATATTATGCCAGGCACTATGCTAAATAGTTGATATGTATTTCTGTATCAGTCCTGTGAGATTTCACAAATGAAATCAAGGATGAATGAGGGTAAGTAATTTGCCTCAGATCTACTCTGAGAAGTGAGAGGCAGAACCAATATTTGATTCCAGGTTTCTCGCACCCCAAAACCTGTGTTCTGAAACTGTTTTATGTTCAAGAAAGCTAGTGGATCCACAATGAAAAGGCCCCAGATATACTATGCGTAGTGAAGTTCTTGGCCTAGTTAAATTTTTTTCTTATTCACTGTTTACCCTAAGGCTACCAGCTATTACATTTTATTGTTGTCAGTGGTTTCCCTTCAGAACAGCAATTCTCAACCCAGGAGGCCAGGTTGAAGATAAGGAGAGTGGACAGAAGGGGGGTAGGTAGAGTGTGTGGTTTTAAAAAGGCATATTTGATATTATGATTTTAGTAAAAATATTTTAGAATCGTAAACAGGGACATCATATTTTATTGAGATGTAATTTACATACCATAAAATTCACCAATATAAATGTCAATGATTTTTTAGCAAATTTATAGAGTTGTATATTCTTGATTACAATCTAATTTTAGAACATTTCCATCACCCCAGAAGATCCCCTGATCCCCTGTACTGGTTTGCTGTCAGTGCTATTCCTGTGCCCCAGCCCCAGCCCCAGCCCACAACTAATCTATTTTCTGTTTCTAGATTGGCATATTCTAAACATTTCATATAAATGGAACTATACAGTGTATGGTCTTTTCCTCTGGCTTCTTTCAATTAGCATAATGTTTTCAAGGTTCATCTTTGTAGCAGGTATTGATACCTCATTCCCTTTTATTGTGTGAATACTGTTCTATTGCATGGATATAACACATTTTGTTTAGCCATCAATTGGTAGGCATTTGGATCATTTCCACTTTTTGGCTATTGTGAATAGAGCTGCTGTGAACACTTGTGTACAAGTTTTTGTGTGGACATGTGTTTTCATTTCACTTGGGTAGATGGTATCATATAGTAACTCTATGTTGACTTGTTGAATAGCTGCCAGATTATGTTCCAAAGCAGCTGCAGCGTTTTACATTCCCACCAGCAATGCATGAGGGGTCCATTTTCTCTACATCCTTACCAACAGCTTGTTGCTGTTCATCTTTTTTATTGTAGCCAACCTCGTGGGTATGAAGTAGTATTTCATTTCAGTTTTTGATTTGCATTTACCTAGTGAGTAATTATGTGGAACATTTTTTTCATGTGTCTATTGGCCATTTGTATATCTTCTTTAGAAAATGTCTATTCAGATCTTCAACCCATTGGATTATTTATCTTTTCATTATTGACTTGTAAGAATATTTTGTATGTTCTGAATATTTTGTATGTTCTGAATACTAGTCTGTTATCAGATAAATGATTTGCACATATTTTCTCCAAGGTTTTTGTGTTTCACTTTCTTGGTGGCATCTTTTATTTTTTTAATATGTCTTTATTGATTACAGAGAGAGCAAGGGAGAGGGAGAGAGAGAGAGAAACATCAAAGATGAGGGAGAATCATTGATTGGCTGCCTTCTGCACGTCCCCTACTGGGGATTGAGCCCACAACCTGGGCATGTGCCCTGACTGGGAATCGAACCCAGCAACCTCCTGGTGCATGGGACAATGCTCAACCAACTAAGTCATACCAGTTGGGCTCTTGTCACTTTTAACTTAATGTATTTTGGGGCTTTGTTGTTAGATGTATATAATTTTACTAGAGGCCAGGTGCACGAAATTCGTGCATGGGGGGGCGGGGGTGTCCCTCAGCCCAGCCTGCACCCTCTCCAATCTGGGACCCCTCGAGGGATGTCCGACTGTCCGTTTAGGTCCGATCCTACCCCTAACTGCCCTCCCCTGCAGGCTTGATTGTCCCCAACTGCCCTCCCTTGCAGGCCTGGTCCCTCCCAACTGCCCTCCCCTGCTGGCCATCTTGTGGCGGCCATCTTGTGTCCACATGGGGGCAGCCATCTTTGTGTTGGAGTGATGGTCAATTTGCATATTACTCTTTTATTAGATTGGATTGTTCTAATGAATTAATCTTTTCATACTTATAAAATATCCCTCTTTGTCTCTATAACATTTTTCATCTTAAGGTTTTTTTAAAAGACTGAGGGAACACTCCTTTCCGCATCCCTCTTATTTTCTGCTTCTTATCCTATAGTTTGGAAAACCAGGTGACCAAACATGTTAAAATTATACTAGAGCAGGACTACTTGCCCCTCTATTTTTATGTTAGGGTTTCGAGTAAGATTTCACTTTTTAAAAAGAATTTCTGCAGTTACTTAAATTATCTTATTTTACCTATTTTTGTCTTTTTAGAAGTCCTTTTGGCTTATGGATCTCTGTTCTTGAGGTTTCTGGATAATTGACCTTTAGTTAAGTGAAGTGAGTAATATTTTTAAGAATATCTCACCTAAAATGTTAACATTTGGGAAATTTGAGTGAAGGGTATATTGGATTCTTTGTATACTTTTTTCCAAGTCCAAATTGTGTCAAAATAAGTTAAAGAAAAAAATCTGCACCTAAGTGAGGTGTTATTAGTTACCTTTTCTTACTTACAGGTAATACTAGTCTTATTCATTGACTTTTGAAATACATTGATTTGGCAATGTAACCTCATAAAGCGGTTCATGAGTCCTTAGGTTGCAGTCATGCACCATTTAACAATAGGGATAGGTTCTGAGAAATACATTGTTAGGTAATTTCATCTATGTGAACATCATAGAGTATACTTACACAAGCCTAAATGGTATAGCCTACTAGACATGTAGGCTGTATGGTGTATGTGGTCCGTCTTTGACCAAAATGTCATGGTGTGATACATGACTGTAATTCTTACCTCTGGTGTTGACACAGATATATCCTAGTAGTGTCATGTGATAGGCAAGTTTCTGAGAATTATCATAGATTCTTCCTTTCCTCTCAAAACCATATTCACTCAGGCAATAAACCTCGAATTTAGAACTTCCTTTAATGTATCTTGAATCTATCCCTCTTGCCAATATTTTCATTCACACATCAGCATCTCTTTCCTGGTTTATTGCAGTAGATTTCTAACTGGTCTTCTTATTTTGTATCTGCTCTCTGTCTTCATCTGCCTGCTTGTAAAGTATGCGGTAAACTATTCACGGTACCATTCGCGCACTTAATCCATGCTGTCTCATGACTTTGCTTGTAATCTTCCTTCTGCTTAGATCAGGTAATTTTCTTTCTTGGAGACTCAGTTCCAGCATCTTTTCCAGTAAACCTTCCTTAGAGTGTCGACTTCATTCTTTTGCATATAGATATCCAGTTGTCCCAACACTGTTTGTTGAAAAGAGGGTTCTTTCCCCATTGAAATGTCTTGGCACCCTTATTGAAAATCCACCATAAATATGTGGGTTTATTTCTGGGTTCTCTGTTTCATTCCATTTATTTTTACATCTATCCTTATGCCAGTACCATGCTATCTTAATACTGTAGCTTTGTGGTAGGTTTTAAAATTTGGAAGGATGAGTCCTCCAACTTTGTTCTATTTTCAAGATTGTTTTGCCTTTGGCTATTCTGGTCCCTCAAAGTTTTATGAGTTTTAGGATCAATTTGTTAATTTCTGCAAACAAACTAGGTGGATATTGATAGGATTTATGTTTAATATGTAGAACAATTTAGGGTATTTCTCCCCATTTTGTTTTAGTTAAGGATTGTTATTCTCAGGTTTTTAAATTTGATATTTCAGCGTATTTTTTGATTGTGACAAAAAGTGCCTTCTAAGGTGCATAACATAATAATAGACAGAACTTAACTTTGTGATGCATGTTTGTGGTGAGAAGAGAAGAATTTTTTTATTGGTAGTTCGACTATTCATTTAAAAAACTTTTTCCTTAGGCGATCATATACTTTACAAAGTGGTCCCTGAAATATTTTGCTGTACACCTGAAACTAATGCAAAATAATATTGAATGTAAACTATAATTTAAAAATAAAATTAAAAAAAATAACTTTTTCTTTATATGTTCCACATATTTCCACTTGTTCTTTGTGGAAAACTATAAAAAATACAGAAAAGCAGAAAGTCCATAATTATATTATTCAGAATTAATATCATGTATGTATGTATATATGAAGGCTTATTATATACATTTCATTTAACCATATAATATATAGATGTTTTTTAATCTCATTAAAAGCTAGTGGTTTTTTGCCGAAGCCGGTTTGGCTCAGTGGATAGAGCGTCGGCCTGCGGACTGAGGGGTCCCAGGTTCGATTCCGGTCGGGGGCATGTGCCTTGGTTGCGGGCACATCCCCAGTGGGGGGTGTGCAGGAGGCAGCTGATCGATGTTTCTCTCTCATCGATGTTTCTAGCTCTCTATCCCTCTCTCTTCCTCTCTGTAAAGAATCAATAAAATATATTTTAAAAAAAAGCTAGTGGTTTTTTAAAAATACTGTATCCATCTCATTTTGAGATATTTAATTAAATCCCTATTAGGCTTATGTTTAGTTACAGTTTTTTCCAAATTATAAGTGCTGTAATGAATGTCTTTATAATTAAATCTTTGCTCAAATTGACTATTTTCTTTTTTAAAAAATATATTTTATTGATTTCTTACAGAGAGGAAGGGAGAGAGATAGTTAGAAACATCGATGAGAGAGAAACATTAACCAGCTGCCTCCTGCACGCCCCCTACCGGGGATGTGCCCGCAACCAAGGTACGTGCCCTTGACCGGAATCGAACCTGGGACTTTTCAGTCCGCAGGCCGACGCTCTATCCACTGAGCCAAACCGGTTTCGGCAAATTGACTATTTTCTAAGGCAAGTTCCTATAAGTAGAATTGCTGGTTCAAGAGAATGTATATTTTAAAGTGTTTCTTAAAAGATTTAGTATAGTGTTTTAATTTTTTCGTATTGTATGTTAATATTTTACAGTAGTTTCTGCTAAAATCGGAGGCAAGCTCATAAACAAGTATTTGTGTACCTCAAAACTACAATTGGATGTTCATAGCAGCATTATTCATAGTATTCAAAAGGTGGGAACAACCCAATCCATTGACCAGATGAATGGATAAACAAAATGTGGTATACAGTATACATACAATGTAATATTGTTCAACCTTAAAAAGGAATGAAATTCTGATAACATGCTACAACATCAGTGAACTTTGCAAACATTTTGTTGAGTGAAATAAACCGGACACAAAAGGACAAATACTATATGATTCCACTTAGATGTAGTACCTAGAATAAACAAATTCATAGAGACAGAAAGTAGGATAGGGACTACTAGAGACTGGAGAGATGAAGAGTTATTGTTTAATGGATACAGTATTTCCGTTTTGTATGAAGTGATCCAGGATGGAGAGTTCTAGAAATAGATCATGGTGATGATTGCACAACATTGTGGCTATACTTAAAGCCACCGAAGTGTATGGTTAAAATAGTAAATTTGATATTAAATATATTTTACCACAATAAAAAAAGACTACCATCAGATTCCAGAATTTTATTTATTTTTAATAAACCTTTATTGTTCAGATTATTACAATTGTTCCTCCTCCCCCCCCCCCAATATGGATTCCAGAATTTTAGATGAAAAACAATTACTGAGAAGAAATGTGCTTGTATATTATTGTGTGTTACCTTTTACCTTGTAGCTAAGTGAACTCAGGTTTAGATACTTGTTTTCAATATGATGGATTGATAGATGGGACTGAGAACTAGGTTCCTAACCAACATTCATTCAATACGAGGACTTACTGAGCTATGTGCCAAGTAGCCTGCTAGGCACTGAAGGTTACAGTGGTAAACAAGATAAGACATCGTCCCTGGAGTCTGCTGGTTGCTAAGCTTGGACAGAAAAAAAGAACAAACTTCTTATTAAGAAAAAGTGGATTAAACCATCAGGTGACTTGTTTTCTCCTTAATGATTTCCTTTGTGAGGTAATTTTAAAATATCCTTTTTTTTTCCCCCTTTCAGGTTACTATGGAAACATGACCACATAAAAAGGAAGTCCATTCTGATCATTCTGATACCTGAGATGTAACTGGACTGAAGGGTAGAACAGGGAAATTTTTAGTGCCAACCTTAATTACCATGGCTACTGATTCAGGGGAGCCAGCTAGCACAGAAGATTCGGAGAAACCTGATGGAGTTTCACTGGAAAACAGAGTTCATCAGATGGCAGCCACTCTGACCGTGGAAACTAGACTGAAGGAAAAAGGCAGCGCCATCTCTGCTGGCGGGGAAACTGTGGAAAGGAAGCGATTCTTCCGAAAGAGTGTTGATGACAAAGTTGTTGATTCTTCCTCCAAAGATGGCGAGAGATCGAAGACGGCAACAGATATGCCAGGAGGAGAAAAGCTTCCTGCAAATGTGCTAACAAGTGAAAAAGAAGCCAAATTCTCACAAGGTTCAAAGGCAACTTCCGAATCCTCCAAAGATTGTCTCAAGGAGAAGAATGAAAAGGAAATGGAAGAAGAGGCGGAGATGAAGGCTGTAGCTACTTCTCCTAGTGGCCGGTTCCTGAAATTCGACATAGAGCTGGGAAGAGGAGCCTTTAAAACAGTGTATAAAGGACTGGACACAGAAACATGGGTTGAGGTTGCTTGGTGTGAGCTGCAGGTCGGTATATAATCTTCCTGGTTTTAATAAATTCCATCTTTAGTGGACCTCGTCTTCTGAGTGATCCAGGATTAAAACGCATCTGAGATTAAAATAAAATTAAGCGCTTGTCCCCCCACCTCCGGGAAATTATGCCCCTTTCCTAGCTCCTCTTAGGACCTCATGCCAACTTTTTTTTTTTTGTCCTGTTGCTTCACCCTCTGGTTTAAGAGGGAGAAACTCTATGGTGTCTTTCCGTGGGAAAATGCTCTTAATTTATTAACGTTGGGAAATTCCTGAAACTCTTAACGTCTCCTTTTTAAAACTTTTTACTAAATTTGTGCCTGAAGACGTGATATAATAAGTGCTTGAGACTGCGATATGTTAGTCATATATTCTGTGATATCTCCCTTTTCTCTTAACACATTTCTGGGGGTTCATGTACTGTTTTTTTAGAACAGGAAATGCTTTTCTTGATTCTTTGAGGACTTCTGTTAGTATAAACTCCCACATGCCTTTGTGTTTACCTTGAAGAGGATCTCTGGAAGAAATAATCAGCAGAATTTACTGAGGTTAGTCAAATGTAATGTGCTTAGAAAGGAGAAATGAAAGCAACAGGACAGTAGTTGAAATCAACTAGATATTTGGTTCCATAATAAATGTTTATGTGGACTTCTAACTAATGAATGACTACATAGGGGGTCAAGCATCATAGAAGGAGTTATAATAGTAGTTTCAGACAGATATAGGTCAAATATAAGGAAAACCTTTGTGACCTCAATCAGCTCAAGAGAAATGGTCAGTTTTCACGGGAGCTGCTTAAAATTAACATAGAATAAAAGCCAGTAATTCTTGTTCAAATTCTAGTAGTCTCTGTGCCTCCAGTGGGTGTGTCTGATTTCACCCTTTCTGAATATGCTGCAGGTTACCATTTAGATAGGTTTGAAATTTAGTGCAAGTCTCTGCATTTCTAGGGAGCTTTTTGGTTTAACACCAAGTTTCCAAACTTTACTCTCTGTAAAAGTCAGTGATTGCTTCATATGCAGATTCAGGAGTTTATTGTCAGAGATTCAAATTCAGCAAGTCTGGGTGGAGTGCAAGACAGTAATTTTGGTTAAGGGCATTTACCTAGGTTGCAGGTTCAATCCCTAGCCCTGGGGCCCTGGTTGGGGCAGTTGTGACAGTAGATGTGTCTCTCTCAACTAGGCCTCTCCCTCCCTCCCTCCCTCCCTCCCACTCTGTAAAAAAGCAATGGACTAGTTGGGGTGGCTGGGACAGTAGATGTGTCTCTATCACATAGATGTATGTCTATTTCTCTCTCTCTCTCTCCCCCCCTCCTCCCTCCCTCTCTCCCTTCCTTCCTTCCTCCCTCCCTCATTTCCACTCTGTGTAAAAAAGCAATGGAAAAAATATCCTGGGGTGAGGATTAACAAAAACAAAACAAAACAAAAAGTGTTTTGAATGTGGGAAATCCCTTGATGACTCTTTGGAATGCAAATAATTTAGCAGTAGAGCCATTATAGTAGTTCTTGAAAAGTGTATGCAGGTATGGGGTTTGCTTGATTTTCTTCTCACCCCCTTTTTAATCCTTGAGGAATTTTATAAGGTCTGTGTCACAGTAGAAATATTAGATAATGCAAGGAAACAAACATGAAAACCACCTGAGGTCCTGGCAGGTGTTGCTCAGTTGGTTGAGCATCCTCCCATGCACCAGAGAGTCCGGTCAGGGCATTCCCCTCCTCCCCCAAAGAAAAAACAACCACCTTAAATTCTAGTACTTTGAGGACGCTTTAAACAATTTAGTATATCTTTCTGGACCCTTTTGCATAAATGTATATATGGCTTTTTGTGTATTTTCTCCCCTACAAAATGGAATCAAACGATAAGCTTTTACAAAACCTTTTTTAAAACTTATCACTAACATCTTTTCAATACCAGTAATTATACATTTACGTCATTATTTTACTAGGTGCCCTTGTAAGTTATTTAATCAGTCCTCTGTTATTGGACGTTTAGATTTTTCTCCAACGTTTTACCATTATAATCATGTTGTGGTCAACATCCTTATATATTTAGTGGATATTGTGTACATTTTAATTTCACCTCTGCATCATGACATTGGTAACACTCATCTTTCAGTGATACTCTGTAAATGGGGGAAGCAATTTCCATTCCCTTGGGTAGTAGGTTATATAGTAAAGCTAGGTCAAGTTATTTTGCAAATTGTGCATTCTATTTATGCTGAAGGATGTTTAGATAAAAGTTGAAGAATATATTCTAGCAGTAGGACCTGCCTCCTATCATTCGCCTGGGGAAAGATGGAAAGATCCTATAAGGTCTTCCTAGCAAAGCTTGTTGGAATTGTATGTTCCCAGGCCTCATTCCAGTCCAATGAATCAGAATCTGCCGCTTAGTAACATCTGCAAATGATGAACAGCAGAGTTTGAAAAGCACTGAAATAAGGGACCAGTTCCAAGAATTAGCTGAATCAGAGGAGGAAATCCCTGAGTACACTTAACATGAGCTTTAATTTTATTGTATACTAGAGGCCTAGTGCACAACATTTGTGCACTGGGGGTGGTCCCTTTGCCTGGCCTGCCCCCTCTCACAGTCCGGGACCCCTCGGGGGATGTCCGCTTGCCTGCTTAGGGAGTGGGCCTCAGCCTGCAGGCGGACAATCCCCCAAGGGGTCCTTAGCGCTGCCACAGAGGTGGGAGAGGCTCTCGACACTGCGCTCCCCAGCCGTGAGCCCAGCTTCTGGCTAAGCGGGGCTTCCCTAGTGGTCAGTGCAGGTCATAGCGACCAGTCGTTCTGCCGTTCAGTCTATTTGCATATTAGCCTTTTATTATATAGGATACTGACTCCTGGCACTTACTCCAAACTTTCCAAATCAAAATCTCCAGGAGATGGGACCTAGGAATTTATTTTTTCAAATATGTTTTTATTGATTTAGAGAGAGAGAGGAAGGGAGAGAGAGAGAGAAAAAACATTGATGAAACAGAAACGGATCAGCTGCCTCCTGCACACCCTTATTGGGGATGAGCGCACAACCCAGGCATGTGCCCTGACTGGGAATTGAACCTTGGACCTCTCCGGTGCATGGGATGTTCTCAGCCAACTGAGTCACAATAGCCAGGGCCCAGGAACTTATTTTTAAAATGTTCCCCAGGTACAATAAAGATTTAAAAAATAAAAGTTCCCTAGGTAATTGGATACAAAGCCAGATTTGGGATTCTCTCATGTGCAGCAAATGTTATAAATTATATAAAGTACATTTTAATTTATACAGAAAAACAATTGCAATTTTCTATTATGAAAGGAATGTCAGAATTAGTGAATTTGGTTGATATAATTTTTGGATATCATTTCATTTTCTGCATATTTGGAACTAAGAAAAACTAACTTATTTAGAATATCAGAAGGATGTGCTTAGTGATTTGAGAGAGAGGGAAAAGAGGAGAGAGACAGAGAGAGAGAGAGAGGGAAAAGAGGAGAGAGACAGAGAGAGAGAGAGAGAGGAACATCAATGTGGGTTGGTTGACTTTCATACGTGCCCAGACCAGGAATCAAACCCACAACCTAGGTATGTGCCCTGACTGGGAATTGAACCCACAGCCTTTTGGTTTAAGGTCGATGCTCCCACCATGGCCGGGGTGGGGCATCAGCTTTCAATTACTTTCCTGTGAGTACTATGCAGTTTGTAATGGACAGTTTCTCATATTTTTAAAAAATAAAGTGTTCTTTATTATATAATTAAACAATTTTATAGAAAAACATCCCAGTTAGCAGTTTAAATTATTCTAGATTCTTTTCAATCTTTGTTTATATATGTGTATGTAATATAAAAAATTGGTATGTCCACTAACAACATGATATACACTGAGTGGCCAGATTATTATGATCTCTGAAAGCATAATAATCTGGCCACTCAGTGTGTGTGTGTGTGTGTGTGTGTGTGTGTGTGTGTGTGTGTGTGTTTTAGAGGCCTGGTGCATGAATTCGCGCATGGGTGGGGTCCGGCCAGCCTGGCCAGGGGGAGGGGACATGGGCGGTTGGCCGGCCTGCCTGCTGGTTGAACTCCTGGTCGAGGGGACAATTTGCATATTAGCCCTTTTTTATATAGGGTATACACTGAGTGGCCAGATTATTATGCTTTCAGAGATCATAATAATCTGGCCACTCAGTGTATATTCTATTTACTAACATCATTTAAATTGTAAACTATATTGCATTCACACCACCTCTTGCTTACTCTTCTCCCCTGAAATTAGGCGATTCTGTTCTTTTTAAAAAATTTTATCTTTTACATGTTTAATTTGAAATTCACAGCTCAACAAAAAGTTTTTATACCTTTTCTCTTGATGGCATTTCCCCTCCATTGTGGACATTTGAGCCTTGTGTACAAATTCTTAAAAGCACCAACCACATCCATTTGTTTAGACGACGTGGACTTTATGGCAGTGCAAAGAACCAGTAGAGAGAGTTTTACTGCTGATACTTTACTTTCAGGATGTTAAAAACAAACAAGCAAACAAACCCTTTGATGTAAATCTGATTTAGGATTAGCCCATAAACAACTGCATTTCAGCAGTTTGTCATATTTTAGGGTTTCCATTCTTGACTTTTTATGCATTAGTGCAGAAACTTTGACCTATTGTTCTTTGTAAAGAACTTGGTAAATTACTTGGTAATTCCTTGGTAAATTGGTAATTTACTGTGAGTGAGGGCTTTAAGACCTACTTCCTGTTTACAGGACTATTTATTTCAATTCATGATGTTGAATGACCTGGTCAGAATTTACTGAAACTGTTTAGTAACTCTCAGGAGGAGTCAATCACAGGTATTTTTAATAGTTTCTTTCCTCTTCCACTAACAGTTAGTGACTAACCACTTCAGAATCAGCAGCACTCTGCTTTTACACCCATAACCAGGTTTTGCTTTGCTATAACTTGGAAAAATATCTCCACTAGTACATTTGTCATTTGTTTTCTTGATGGAAGTGAGTTTTCATCTAATGGGGCTATTTTCCAAATGAAGGAACATAGCTATCTGAAAATCTTTGTTGTTTATGCCTAAAATATATTTGAATGTGCTTAACTGTGGGGTCACATGTGATTGTATGCTTCTCAGGGTAATTAAACAGGCCTCCTTTAAGTAGCATCTAACAAATAAACATCAAAAAATCTACCTGTGGTCTCTGAACTCAAGCAAAATGTCACTGAAAAGAAACATTAAAATAAAAGACACAATCGACTTGAGCAGGATGACATGTTGAGTGAGCCTTCTCATACACTTTCATTATAGTAGCGAATATATTCAAAGCAATGCAATGG
The DNA here is from genome assembly GCF_027574615.1 of Eptesicus fuscus. NCBI lineage: Eukaryota > Metazoa > Chordata > Mammalia > Chiroptera > Vespertilionidae > Eptesicus > Eptesicus fuscus. Next base: position 127,280,663 of record NC_072473.1, read on the forward strand.
AAATAACAGTTTAAAAATCCATACCTCCACACTGAAAGCTTGTATCAAAATTGTGGAGCCCTGACTGGGTGGCTCAGTTGGTTGGAGCATAGTCCTGTGCACCAAAAGGTTTTGGGTTCGATTCCCGGTCAGGGCACATGCCCGGGTTGTGGGCTTGATCCCCAGTGTGGGGCGTGCAGGAGGCATCCAATCAATGATTCTCATCATTGATGTTTCTATCTCTCACTCTCTCCCTTCCTCTGTGAAATCAATAGAAATATATTTTTAAAAAGTATAAACCAAAGGCAGATGCTTTCATAAAATGACAGGGTGAGAGCAGCAGGAGATAGACAGACTTGGTCTGTGAAATATTCATTTTTCCAGTTATGTCAAAGGGTTAGTTTTGAGCTATCTGCTTGATAGATAACAAATTGATACATGTATTAGGCTGAATAATTGCACCTGAAAGATGTCTGTGTCCTCATCCCTGGAACCTATGAATATGTTACCTTACAATGCAAAAAGGGCTTTGCAGATGCAGTTAAATTAAAGATCTTGGTAGATTTTCCTGGATTATCTGGGTTGGTCCCGTGTAATAACAAGGGTCCTTATAAGAGAGTAAGAAGGGTGGCCATAGTCAGAAGGAGATCTCATGATGGAAGTGATGCAATTGTTGGAAGCAGGCAAGGAATGTGGGCAACCTCTAAAAGCTGGAAAAGGCAAGGAAACAGATTCATTCTTCCCTAGGGCATCCAGTAGGAATGGCGCCTTGCCAACAACTTGACTTTAGTGAGATTCATTTTAGACTTCTGATCTACACAACTGGAAGGTAATACATTTGTGTTGTTTTGAGGAACCGAATTTGTGGTAATTTATTACACCAGCAATAGGAAATGAATATAATACACACAGCTGCCATTAATTCATTTGTTCATTCATTCATCAAATAAATATTTAGTGTCTATAATGTACCAAGACTGTGCTAAGTGCTAGGGACATAATGGAGAAAACCAGACACAGGCCCCATTTTTATAAAGTATAAGTAGAGGGAGTTTATAATCGGTAAGAAGAAGGTTTGGAGATTGGAATTAGTGAAAATCAGATGAAAGGGCTGTTAAAATATAGGTTTGTTTGATGGAAATGGTAGGGTTGGGAGTAGCAGGCAACAGAATACCACTCCATTACTACATGGTTTTCTCTTTTTAACTTTTTATTCTGAGATAATTTGCTACTAACAGAGGAGTTGCAAAGATAGTCTAGAAAGTTCCTGTATGCTCTTCACTCAGTTTTCCCTTACGTTAATATGTTAACCAGAGACAGAAATTATTGTTAGTGCAATACTACTAACTAAAGTTAGAACTTATTTGGATTTCACCAGTTTTTCCACTGATGTCCTTTTTTAAAAATATATATTTTATTGATTTAGAGAGGAAGGGAGAGAGAGTTAGAAACATTGATGAGAGAGGAATATCAATCAGCTGCCTCTTGCACACCCCCTACTGGGGATGTGCCCGCAACCAAGGTACATGCCCTTGACTGGAATCGAACCTGGGACCCTTGAGTCCGCAGGCCAATGCTCTATCCACTGAGCCAAACCCATTAGGGCCTGATGTCCTTTTTTAATGCTATGATTCAATCCAGGATCCCACATTGCTTTTATTTTTAAATATATTTTTATTGATTTCAGAGAGGAAGGGAAAGGGAGAGAGCAATAGAAAAATAAATGATGAGAGAATCATTGATCAGCTGCCTCCTGCACACCCCACACTGGGTATCGAGCCTACAACCTGGGCATGTGCCCTGACTGGGAATAGAACCTCCTGGTTCATAGGTCAGTGCTCAAGCACTGAGCCATGCTGGCTGGACCCACATTGCATTTAGTTATGTCCCCTTAGTCTCTTCCAAGATGTACTAGTTCTTTAGTCTTTCCTTGTGTTTCATGATCTTGAGCTTTTGAAGAGTATTGTTTAGCTATTTTGTAGAATATTCCTTAATTTGGGTATGTCTTATGGTTCCTCATGATTAGATGTAGGCCAGTGATGGCAAACCTATGACACGCGTGTCAGCACTGACACGCATAGCCATTTCTGATGACACGCGGCCACATGCCGAGGATGAAACATTTGCTGCTCCTGAGGATGAAACATTTGCAACTAGAGTCTTGGAGTTAGTTTTTTCCTCAAAGTGACACACTACCCGAGTTATGCTCAGTTTTTTGGCGAAGTTTGTTTTGACACACCAAGCTCAAAAGGTTGCCCATCACTGATGTAGGGTATGAATTTTGGCATGGATACCACAAGAGTGATAATGCCATTCTCAGTGCATTATAGTAGGGGGTATATAGTGTCGACCTGGATTACTGGTGATGATAGCCTTGATCACTTGGGTAGGGTAGCATATGATAGGTTTTCTATACTATTAAATACATATTTTTATATTAATATCTTGGAGGTAGATACTTTGAGACTTTGCAGATATCTGTTTCTCCTCAAACTTTCCCCTGTTGTTTTGGCACTCATTGGTGTATTTCCCTGTAGTGAGTATTACTGTGGTATTATAAGATATTTTCCTTTTATCATATACTAGAGGCCCTGTGCACGAAATTCATGCAGGGGGGGCGGTGTCCCTCAGCCCAGCCTGCACCCTCTCCAATCTGGGACCCCTTGAGGGATGTCCGGGATCAGGCCTAAACGGGCAGTCGGACATCCCTCTCACAATCCAGGACTGCTGGCTCCCAACCGCTCCCCTGCCTGCCTGCCTGCCTGCCTGATTGCCCCTAACCACTTCTGCCTGCTGGCCCGATTGTCCCTAACTGCCCTCCCCTGCAGGCCTGCCCCCACCAGCTTTCCTCCCCTGCAAGCCTGGGTCCTCCCCAACTGTCCTCCCCTGCAGGCCTGGTCGCCCCCAACTGTCCTCCCCTGCTGGCCCGGTCACCCCTAACTCCCCTCCCCTGCAGGCCTGGTCCCCTCCCAACTGCCCTCCCCTGCAGGCCTGATTGCCCACAACTGCCCTCCCCTTGCTGGCCATCTTGTGGCAGCCATCCTGTGTCCACATGGGGGTGGCCATCTTTGACCACATGGGGGCGGCCATCTTGTGTGTTGGAGTGATGGTCAATTTGCATATTACCTCTTTATAATATAGGATAGACAGACTATTTTATGCTGATTTCTTGATTAATTCTTTGGCAGTACCATATACTAACTGCCATTGCCCTTGTGTGTGTTTATTTCATTTCACTGTAGTTCTGGGGTGCTACTCGGTCTCTCCATGGAAAGTGGCTTGTGAGTGAGGTATCTGCAGTCCTTGCTGTGAATATTGTTTCTGAGAGGCACAGTGATGACCTGGAAAATGCATGGGTTTCAGAATACAGCAGACCTGGTTCCAATGTTACCTGTTCCCGTTAGGTACCCTGGACAAGCTAAGCTACTTCACATTTTGAAGCCTTAGTTTTTCACTTAAAAATAACGAATATTTCTGATATACAAAAATAATAAAGAATAACTCAGTGCAGCTAGTGTACTTACTACTCAGCTTGAGAAACAAAATCTTGAGGGTTAGAGATAATGCTTATAAAGCATGTGATACATGTCTGAGTGTTCATTAAATGACAGTGATAAAATACTGAGCAATGCCATATTTATCCAGGCTAGTCATTGATAGACTGCTTTGTAAAGTGAGCAGTGTGTTTTGAAGCCTTAATAGTGTTCATCCTTATTTGAACAAGTTCTTTTATAGTACAGCTTTTGGAATATGTTGATTTCTTCCTCCTCTTGCGTTTGCAGAAACGTATCCACGTACCCTCTGACCTGATTCTGTACTTCATTGTTGATGTTTGCATTAAGAGACATAGCTGATAAGGCCAGAGTTTACCTTTTGGAAATGAAATGCTACTTATCTTGAATAAATACATATGCAGGTTACTCATGTTGGTATTGTGCCTTGCCTCAGGAAAGGTTTTGTGTACATTTTAAGCATGCCATATATTATGATAGATTAAGTGTTTAGTTAACATTCATAGAAGGACAGTAATTCTTTTTAAAGTAGTGTTGGAGTAGTTGAAATCTATTCGGTGAATTTGTATTTGACCTCTTATTATATTTATCAGCCATATAAATTAATATCTATAACACTAAAACATTGATATTTGATGCTTTTTTGGGGGGTGACATTACCTAGAGACAGTAAGATTAAAGGATCATTTTTGCAGACTGTAATTTTCCTGGCTTCTGACTATGTCAACTCCATTATCTATCAGTGATCTCTAGTTTGCCATTTGTGGGTCATCATTCCTTTCTTGTGTAAGAACTCTTCATTGGCAATGTGTGAAAGTTACTGATTAATATGAGAGAGAGAGAGGGGGCAGGGAGTGTTTAAAGGAGAATTATTATAGTAGCTGAAAGCTCTTTGGATTTGGGTGTGAATTTGACAGGTTTACTTTCCACTCTGAATTAGAATGCACCTTTGAAGACCTTGGCCATACCTTTTTTAAAAAAGATTTTTAAATTGATTTTTAGAGAGAGAGGAAGGGAGCCGGAGAGAGAGAGAGAGAAACATCGATGTGAGAGCAGAAAATGAATCGGCTACCTTCTGCACACCCCCTACCTAGGATCAAGCCCATAACCCGGGCACATGCCACGACTGGGAATCGAACTGGCAGCCTTTCCTTGCACGGGAGGACGCCCAACCAACTGAGCTACACTAGCCAGGGTTTGGCCGTACCTTTTTAGTGGAATTTTACCTTTAGTAATATGTCTGAGATAGCAGTTACAACTTTGTAAAGTTGTTTACTCTGAATGCTGACTACTTTTAATCCATAGGATCAAAGGATAAAATGAAGTATGTAGCTTATCTTGGCACATGACTTGTGCTTGCTAATTTCATCAGAGGGCATCAAAATTTCTTCACTGTTCCTCAGAGCAGATCTGCTGACCTATCACAATGGAAAGACTTCTAGCTAATTATAGGGACATTTAGGACTTACTCGTCATGTTAGGTTAGACAGAAAATCATAAACACTTGTTTTTAGATATCTTCTAAGTTTAGCATTTCTTCCTTTTCCTTTGAGTTCCTTAACTCATATTAAGTCTTTTTTTTTTCTTTTCAGAAATACAATTGAAATATAATATTGACATATGATAAGCTTAAAGTGTACAGTGTATTGATGTAATATATTTATCTATTGCAGTATGATTGCCACCATAGCATTAGCTAGCACCTCCATCATATCACATAATTATCATTTTATTGTATTGAGAACAGTTTAGATTTAGTCACTTACCAATTTTATTTTAAAAATATTTAAGGCCCGAACCGGTTTGGCTCAGTGGATAGAGCATCAGCCTGTGGACTCAAGGGTCCCAGGTCCAATTCCGGTCAGGGGCATGTACCTTGGTTGCGGGCACATCCTCAGAAGGGGGTGTGCAGGGGGCAGCTGATTGATGTTTCTCTCTCATCGATGTTTCTAATTCTCTCTCCCTCTCCCTTCCTCTCTGTAAAAAAATCAATAAAATATATTTTAAAAAATATTTAAGGAACTCGTACACTATTTGTCTATGTCTGTCTGACATCTCACTTAGCATGCCTTCAAGATAAATCCATATTGTTGCAAATGGTAGGATTTCCTTCTTTCTTTTCCAGCAACAGAAGTTTTATTTATTTTTCCAGTTTTATTCAGATATAAATGACATATAACAATGTATAAGTTTAAGGTATACAATGTAATGATTTGATATATGTATATATTACAAAATGATTACCATAAAAAGTTAACTTCCAAGATATGTTTTTCAAGGTATTGGTTTATTATGCAGGTGTGTTTATAACAGTTATGAAATGCAGCAGCTGCTGCATTGCTGTATGGGAGGAGTCAAAATCACTAACAAGGGATATCTATCAGTGATTATATAGAAAAGAATTGTCAGGCAAAAATAAATACATATATAAATAAGTACAATAAAGTAAAGCACTCATTTGAGTGGTATTAGAAATGTGCATGAGAATTTCCACGCTTTAATTTGGAATTTGTGTCTTCATTCAGGATCGGAAATTAACCAAAGCTGAGCAGCAAAGGTTTAAGGAAGAAGCAGAGATGCTAAAGGGTCTCCAACATCCCAATATAGTTCGATTTTATGATTCCTGGGAGTCTACATTGAAAGGAAAGAAATGCATTGTATTGGTGACTGAACTTATGACATCAGGGACATTAAAGACGTAAGTTGACCCTGATCGTGTTAATGGAGTTCTTTTTGGAAATAATTTTCAGAGTCATAAAAGTTGCTTGTAAAATAACAGTAATTGATTAAAGAATTTGTAGAATCTGAATCTAGAGACTTATGTTTCAAAGCAGGTTAAAAAATTATGATGTTAATGAATTTTGTTAGAAAATACAATGATGTGAAATTATTTGTGGCATAGCAGGATTTTAGAATTAGAAATCATAGAGATAATAGAATGTTGTGTAAAAAATACTGAAAAGTTGGCCAAGTTCACATATCTAATGAGGTATATACTATGTGATTATAGTCCATTGCTTTGTTTCTGACTAGTTTTTCATTTGATGGTTTAATCCCTTATTTGTAACTATTAAATGTGGGGTATACTTCCTCTGTTTCCTGGCACCCTTGCTCTAAAATTTTACATAGTTAAAGCCTCTAGTGATCTATATAAGCAGTTATTAGGAAGTAGTGGCGGACTTTTAAAAAAATACATATTTTTATTGATTTCAGAGAGGAAGGGAGAGGGAGAGAGATAGAAACATCAATGATGAGAGAGAATCATTGATTGAGCCCGCAACCCCGGCATGTGCCCTTGACCGGAATCGAACCTGGACCTTCAGTCCACAAGCTGAAACTTTATCCACTGAGCCAAACCAGCTAGCGTGAGACGGACTTTCTTTTTAAAATTGTGCTGCCATTTCACAAAAGGCCACTCTGATTGGAATGATTCTTGTTTTGAATTAAAAATACTAATCTTGGTAGGATTCTTTTCTAAGAATGAGGCCTTAGATTTAGAATTTTCTTGCCATAACAGACAATAAAAAACAACTTAGTGCCCAGCCGGCACGGCTCAGTGATTGAGCGTTGACCTATGAACCAGGAGGTCACGGTTTGATTCCCAGTCAGGGCACATGCCTGGGTTGTGGGCTCGATCCCCATGCAGTAGACAGCCAATCAATGATTCTCTCTCATCATTGATGACTCTATTTCTCTATCCTTTCCTCTCTGAAATAAAAACACACACATATATTTAAAATAAATTAAAAAAACAACAACAACTTAGTGATGGTAATAGTAGTATGGCACATACAATTTCTGCTAGCTTAAGTGATTTACCCTAATACTGCTCATATAGTAAGTTAGGTATGTTTATTAACATGTGGTCTTTTGTTTCTTTATATAGGTACTTAAAACGATTTAAAGTCATGAAACCAAAGGTCCTAAGGAGCTGGTGCCGGCAAATTTTAAAGGGGTTGCAGTTCTTGCACACTAGGACTCCTCCTATTATTCACCGGGATCTCAAGTGTGACAATATTTTCATCACGGGACCTACTGGATCTGTGAAGATTGGTGATCTAGGCCTGGCTACCTTAATGCGCACATCATTTGCTAAAAGTGTCATTGGTGATTAACATTTTATAATTGATTGGTTGGGTAAAGAGAGTTGTTGATTGTATTTGTCTAGAACAGGGAGCAGCAAACTACAGCCCATGGGCCAAATTTGGCCCTGCTGCCTATTTTTATAAATAAAGCTCTATTGGAGCACAGCTATACCCACTTGTTTGTGTATTGTCTGTGGCTGCTTTTGTACTACAGTGGCAGAATTAAGTAGTTGTGACAGAGACCGTATAATGGCAGAGCCTGAAATATTTACCATTTGTGTCTTAATGGAGAAGTTTGCCAACCTCTGGCCTAGTATGTGAATTTGCTTTGAAATATTATATATTGCCTTATTTTTGAGATATCCTACTGTATTTTTTTCTTTTGTGGGGTATATTTTAAATTATTGAGTTTCTAAGCACTTAAGAAAGCTAATTTACTAATTTAATTATGAAAAATTTCAATAACTAAAAAGGATAGAAATAAAAACAAATTTTAGTGATCATGACCTAATCTTGAGCATTACAGATTGTACTTTATCAGTACACAAAGTTAATGAAATTCTTTAAGTGCTTTATATAGATACTAGAGGCCCGGTCCCTTCAGCCCAGTCTGCACCCTCTCCAATCCGGGACCCCTCAGGGGGATTGGGCCTAAACTGGCAGTCGGACATCCCTCTCACAATCCTGGACCGCTGGCTCCTAATCGCTCGCCTGCCTGCCTGGTTGCCCCTAACTGCCCCCCGCCTTGCCAGCCTGATCGCCCCTCACTGCCTCTGTGTGCCAGCCTTATGCCCCTAACTGCTCTCCCTGCTGGCCTGGTCATCCCCAACTGCCCCCTGCTGCTGGTCAGGTCACCCCCAACTGCCCCCCCCCCGTTCTGGCCCAGTCGCCCCCAACTGCACCCCCCCACCGGCCTGGTCGCCCCCAACTGTCCCCCTATGCTGGCCTGGTAGCCCCTAACTATCCCCCCCCTGCCAGCCTGGTTGCCCCCAACTGCACCCCCCCCCCCGCTGGCCTGGTCACCCCTAACTGCCACCACCACCAGCCTGGTCGCCTCTTACTGCCCCCCCCCTTGCCGGCCTGGTCATCCCCAACTGACCCCTCTGCTTGCCTGGTTGCCCCCAACTGCCCCTCCCCCCTTGCTGGCCTGGTCGCCCCTCATGCAGCCTGCTGTTCAGTCGTTTGGTCATCCCTCACTAACCCCACTGCCGGCCTGGTTGCCCCATGCAGCCTGCTTGTTCAGTCATTTGGTCGTCCCTCACTAACCCCCCTGCCAGCCTGGTTGTAGGCAGCCATCTTGTGAGGGCGTGAGGGTTAATTTGCATATTACCTCTTTATAGGATAGCAAGTATTCAACAAATTTTATATTTATAAATTTCTTTTAGGAAGTAGAAATTAACTCAAGTAATCCTTTTTGCAAAGGGAAAGTAATTTTTGTGAACACATTTTTCTTTTTAATAAAAGTGTGGTTGTGGTATTACCTTGTAGGGACTCCTGAGTTTATGGCCCCAGAGATGTATGAAGAGCACTATGATGAATCTGTAGATGTCTATGCTTTTGGAATGTGTATGCTGGAAATGGCTACTTCGGAGTACCCTTATTCTGAGTGCCAAAATGCAGCTCAAATATACCGTAAAGTAACTAGTGTAGGTATAACTTTATTCTTTTTACTTCACAAACTGCCATATTTCATGTTGAAGTTGGTTTAAGTAAACTGAGTAAAACCTAATTTTGGTTTAGTTCTGTATAACAGTGCAAAATTAAACATAATTGTAACGAAACAAGCTTTAGGTATATGTTGTATATCTATATTCTATTGGGGTCATATAAAATGCTCTGTATTAGTATCATTGGGAAAACATAGACATCTCATCTATATCCATTTGTTTGTAAAGAATTTTTAGATACTTATTAGATGGTTCTTATTTTCCAAACCTGAATAATAAAAATTGGCTAAATAGTTTTGAGGGTCTCTTTCAGTTCTAAAAGCCTGATTAAGAAAGGGCATTCAAAATATAGTTAAACAGATACAGTATTTGATTCTTACTATGCATAAATTTTTAGAAATTGCAAGGAATGCAAAGATGTATAAGAAGTGTCTGCTACCCACAAAGAGTTTATATTTTTATCAGGACAGTAATATAAATTCACAAATAACTATAAAAATAACAGCTGGGAGTATTTATTGTAAGGGACATAAGGGGGGTAGAAGCAAAGTGTTAGAATTGTTCAAAAGAGGTCTACATCATATCCAATTAGGTGACTCAGGATAGGCCAGGAAGGTGATGGTTAGACTGTTTCCAGTAACTAATGCGAATAGGTACTGTTTTTAAATGTATGCTGTATGCCACATGCTTTCATCTTTATATCTCTACAAGATGGTGCTATCTTCAGTTTATAAATGATGAGACTTGAGTATCAGAGATTGTGACTTATCCACATTCACATTGCTACTACTAATGGATTTTGATCCCAAGTCTGACTTCAGAGGTTTGTGTAGGTAGACAATAAGAAATAAGGCCAGCCCTGGCTGGTGTAGCTCAGTTGGTTTGAGTATCATCCCATACACCAAAAGGTGGCAGGTTCCATTCTCAGTCAGGGCACATACCCAGGTTGCTAGTTCAACCCCCAGTTGTGGTATGTGTAGGAGGCAACTGATTGATGTTTCTCTCACATCAGTATTTCTCTCTCCCTTCCTCTCTCTAAAAAAGTCAATTAAAAAAAAGAAATAGGCCAATGTCCAGAATATGGGATATTCTATAGGAAAAATTACCTAGTTTCTCCAACAAATCAATTTGATTGTTTATTGTTTCTAGCCATTCTAGAAGACTTTGAAATAATATTGATTTGGAATATTTGCAATAAAGCAGCCCTTCTTAGGAATTTTCATAAGTGTTCTTTAATAACATTGAATATTTTCTGATTTCAAAAAATATTTGTTTATTATATTTTGCTAATTGGGGTAGTACTATTTATACATTTTGGGGTCTTGTTTTTTCCTTACTTAATGTTGAAGTGAGAATTTCCCATGTTAATAATTACTTTGAGAACAATTTTAATTTCTACATAATATTGGCACATATATATTACATAATATGCAATTTTGGCTCTATTGTTGATTTAGATTATTTACAACTTTCACTGTTATCTATAGAACTAGGACAAAATCCTTGTCAAAAAAACTTGTTAAAGACATAATATATGTATATATTTATCTCATTTAAAACTTGAATATAGTTTAGGGTAAAAACCATTATTGTAATAAAAGTCATGTTGATTTGGGCTTTCAGTTGCTTCATTTGTAACTAGAAACCATTTTCTCCTCCCAGGGCATAAAACCAGCCAGTTTCAATAAAGTCACTGATCCTGAAGTGAAAGAAATCATCGAAGGTTGTATTCGTCAAAACAAATCTGAAAGGTGGGTGCCAATTTAGTGAAATGACATAACTGATGGATGCATTTTCTCTTACCTTGCACCCATTTTCTGACCTTTGCATGGAAGCCAAACCCAAACCATACTGTCTTTAGTAAAGTGTATCAGTGTACCTTGTTTGCCATTTTAGACTTTGATATCATCTGCTAAATTTTCCTTGAAGCAACATTTGGGTTGTGTGTGTGTGTGTGTGTGTGTGTGTGTGTGTGTGTGTGTGTGTTGTGAGAAGCCTTCGTCACCTTGAGGCATCAGTTTAAGTCAGTGGGTTCTCCCTCCCCCATTAACCTACTTCTGACAGTTGATTAAGTAGAGAGCTTCTGTGGGTCACCTTCATGTAAGTACTTAAATGGTTTTTTAATGGTAGTTTTAAAAAATGTAACCATCAATTCACCAGGTTTTTAAAATTTAACCCTATGTCCTTATAGTATGACTAGAGGCCCGGTGCACGGATTCATGCACATTGAAAGGAAATTAATTAGGAGAAATATTTTAATATCGCTATTCGCCCTTTCCCTATAATAGAAGTATCAACCAAATTCACGATCAACAATGACAGATCAAAACACACGTGTGCAGTTGGCACCAGCGAGAGCTTTATATGTATCATGCATGCATGAGTCAACTTAGCTATACACACACACACACACACACACACACACACACACACACACACACTATGTATAGATGGAATAAACTTGCTTAATTAGACATGCTTTCTGATTTAGCTAAACTTTTTCCAGCCCAGTGAAGCACCCCAACTTCTCTTTCTGGTAATTGTCAGCAACACAGCAGATTATTATTGTAGATCACACAGGGAGAACAAAGGGTAAAATATTTAACTGCAGCAGTGTTTGTACTCTGCAGTGAGAAAACCTGAAGTCATTTTCAAGGTCCACTATTTCTTACTTCTTTTCAGTTGGGTCAAGTTTCTAAACTTTCTAAATCTCCGTTGTCTTGCTAATGAAAAGAAAATAGGATTCTACTGAGTCTCCTATCTACCTACTCCAGGACTTCTGTGAGGATCAAAGGAGATGAGGCACAGGAAAACGCTTCGCAGACATTTGGTTAAAGTGTAAAATGTTTGCACCTGGCTATAAAGCAAGTCATGTTCCTGGGCTGAAGAAACTGCAAGGAGGCTAGTCGCCAGGGAGAGGAAGCTGGGCGTTGCTACCTGACATCATTATCCCCGAGCCCACAGCAGCTGTTTCCAGGCTGGGCTGGGCTGGGCTGGGGGCCGCATTTTGCACCATGGAGTCTTGGCAGCGTTTTGCTGCCATTTGGTGGGCTGTTGCTCTATGGTGGTGGCAGGGCCTCTGTCCCACTTAGGGGAAGCTGAGTGTTGCTTTGTCAGGCACCAGATCCACAGTGTCATTTCTTTGTAAATGGCCAGTGCGTCACGACAGCAGTGCACATCATAGCGACCGATTGAATGGTCGGAGGGACACTTAGCCTATTAGCTATATATATATATATATATATATATATATATATAGTAAAGTTGATAGGGCTGTTTTTGTTCAAGAATTGGTATTCTAGATTATTTGTATCACAATTCTGTTTTTCTTGTGGACTACACCCTTTAGTTTTAGCTTATATTTCCCTTTCATTTGAGCTTTGGACAGTTGCTGACTTAAATTGATAGATTAATCATTTGATTTTTACCTCCTTATTGACTATGGTTAATAAAGATGACAGGTCCTGCCCTGGCTGGTGTGGCTCAGTGGTTGAGCATTAACCTATTAACCAGGAGATCATGGTTCAATTCCTGGTCAGGGTGCATGCCCTGGTTGTGGGCTCAGTCCCCAATGGGGGGCATGCAGGAAGCAGCCGATGAATGATTTTCTCTCATTATTGATGTTTCTTCCTCTCTCTTTCTCTCCCTTCCTCTCTGAAATCAATAAAAATATATTTTTTAAAAAGTGACAGGTTCTTTATAGAAATTATTTCCACCAGCATTTGATTGTTGCCTACTTTTATTATTTTTCCATCTAAGTTTACTGTCGCTTATCTGAGAATACATAAAGCCATTAAGGTAAGGCCTGTGTAAGCTTTATTACAGAATATTCTTTGTGTTTGTATAGCTTTATTACAGAATATTGTATAGCTTTATTATAGAATATTCTTTGTGTTTGTACCAACAGGCCATATCTAGGTATGTATTTGTTTTCATTATGGTAAAATTTATATAACATAAGATTTACTATTTTAGTCCTTTTTGTGTGTTATAATTCAGTGGCATTAAGTACATTCACATTGTTGTACAACCATCACCACTATTTATTTCCAGAACTTTTCAGCAACCCAACAGAAGCTCTGTACCCATTAAACAACTCCTAATTCCCTCCTTCCCTCAACCCTTTGTAACCTCTCTTCTACTCTCTAACTCTATGAATTTGCTTATTCTAGTTACCTCATATAAATGAAATCATACAGTATTTCTCCTTTTGTTTCTGGCTCATTTCACTTAGCGTAGTTTTTCAAGTTATAGCATGTATCAGAATTTCCTTCCTTTTAAGGCTGAATAATATTATAACACATATATGCATATATACACACACATAAACATGCCACATTTTGTTTATTCATGTATCTGCTGATGGACACGGGTTATTTCTACATTTTGTCTATTATGAATACTTCATGAAAATTGGTATACAAATATTTGCTTGAATCTCTGCTTTCAATTCTTTTCAGTATAAACCTAGGAGTGGAATTACTGGATGATATGGTAATATTACATTTAATTTTTTAAAAAATATTTATTGATTTCAGAGAGGAAGAGAGAGGGATAGAGAGATAGAAACATCAATGATGAGAGAGAATTATTGATCGGCTGCCTCCTGCCCGCCCCCTACTTGCGGGGAATAGAGCCTGCAACCCAGCCGTGTGCCCTTGGCTGGTATCGAACCTGGGACCCTTTAGTCCACAGGCCAATGCTCTATCCCCTGAGCCAAACCAGCTAGGGCTACATTTAATTTTTTGAAGAACCACCCAACTGTTTTCCACAGTGGCTGCACCATTTTGCATTCCCTACAGCAATATAGGAAGGTTGTAATTTCTCAACATCCTCACCAACCCTTGTTATTTTCTGTTTGTTTGTTTGTATGTTTGTTTGTGTGATTTTTTATTATAGCCATCCTAGTGGGTGTGAAGTGGTATTTTATTGTGGTTTTTATTTGCATTTTCCTACTGACTAATGATGTTGTATGTTTTCATGTGCTTATTGGCCATTTGCATATCTTTGGAAAATTATCTATTTAAGTCCTTTGCCCTTTTTAAAATTGAGTTATCTATTTTTGTTCTTTTTGAGTTGTAGGAATTTAGGCTTGCTCTTTTTAAGCAAGGCTAAAATACTATGTTGAAGTATCCATTTTAGTTTGGATTCTGATTATTGTTTGTACAGCATTTTAATTACGATTTATTTAGAACAGTGGAATATTCAAAAGGATTCATGGCATATTAGTTTATTGGAAAGAGCACAGGCTTCAGTATGAGACTAAAATTCAAATCTGGACTCAATCAGTGTGATACTGATTTAACTGTTACTCAAAACAGGCATTGTTTTGATGATTAAAAAGATAATGGATGCATATAAAATACCTAACAGTGATATGTATTTAATGAATGGTATCTTCTGCGATTGCTATAATTATTCTTTAATCAAGTAGGCAAATTTTTCATTGAAGGCAGAGGGTTTAACTTGGTTGTGCTTTCTTAAACACATTTCTCCTTAACCCTAAAACTAATTAGTCTGAGCAAGATTATTCTTTTTATATCACTGCCTTAGTTAAATATTTGTCTTTTTTTCTTTTCTTTTTTTTTCTTTATTGATTAAGGATTATTTGTCTTTTGATCACTAAATATGTAGAGGGTTTAAATCCTTAATTTACAGGATAACGCTTTGTCAATATGCTTTATCTGTTTTAAATAGCACAGCAGGGGCTTTCTACATAGACATTATGGAATACATCAATTTTAGTGCTCCCTGGCCTGTAATACAGATAGATTAGATATTATATATCTATTTTGGAAATTGGTCAAAGGAAAGGAAATTAACTTCCCAGCTTGTAAAAGAATCTTTAGAACCCCTGTATTTATTTTTTTTTTCTTCAAAGATGGTTAATCCCTGATATTAGGCTAGTCTTGTATCCATTGTATGTATACTTTGGCGTAAAACACTAGACATAAATACTTCAAGAAAACCATGGGACTTTGCTGAGCTAAATTATAAATTATCTTCACCTGTGGCATGCTCTAAAGCGTGACATACACCGATTATGGCTGATGAAGTCTGCGAGTTCTATTTTTTTTATGTTCTTATTGATTTTAAAGAGAGAGAAAGCAAGAGGGAGAGAGAGAGAGAAACATCAATGATAAGAGAGAATCATTGATCAGCTGCCTCCTGTATGACCCCTACTGGGGATCGAGCCCACAACTAAGGATGTGCCCTGACCAGGAATCGAACCAGCAATCGTTTGGTGCCACACTGGCCAGGGTTATGAGTTGTATTTATAACATTTGCAAAGAATTTGAACTTCTAATTTACTTTAGAGTTTACATATCTGGAAGAGTTTTTCATTTCCTTGGCAGACAATCTGTTGTTTGAGTCTTAAAAAATTTGGACCAGTAGTTTTATTGCTAGCTTTACCCAGTGTCCAGGTAAGTTTCTATTGAATGAGTACAAAAAAACGTTTTACATAAATGTTACAGGCACGCCTTAAAATTAAATACCCATTGCATTTTGAAGTTATTTATTACATGTTCTTACAAGCTACTATCTTTTTAAAGCATGATACTTTGTAAAACCCTGTGTAATATGAAAACACGAGAATTCGCATGATCCGTCTACAATGTGTTTTAATAACCTAAGCCGGTGGTTTAGGGAAACTACTCAATTCCCGTAACATGAACTACAGCACTCCTCTAAATCTCCCTCTGTCTCTTTTAATAATTCTTTATTGTTGAAAGTATTACATATGCCCTCCCTCCCCCCATTTACCCCCTCCAGCCCGCCCCCTCCCCCTCCCCCCTCCACCTGCCCAAGGCCATCACCGCCCAGTTGTCTGTGTCCTTGGGCCACGCATAAATGCATACAAGGTCCTTGGCTGATTACCTCCCATTCACCCTCCCTCCAAGATTCAGTCTCCAACTTTCTTTAAGGCATACTTTTAGGTATGTAAAACTTCTGTATCTAGATATGTTGCTAGTAATAATCTTTAATTCAGGTCCCTACAGATGCATGTTAGTTGGAAATTTTTTTGCATCCTTGGTAATAATAAGTTAGAGAAAATATTTTGTTTTTATGACAAGGCAGATTAATAGTTTAATTAATAGAAATTTTAATACAGAGTGCTACTTTGATACAATTAGTTTTAAAGGTTCTATATGTTGTTTATGATTGGAAGGATTGCTAATAAGCTATGTATTTTGTTTATTAGGTTGTCTATCAAGAACCTACTAAACCACGCATTTTTTGCTGAGGATACAGGACTGAGGGTGGAGTTAGCAGAGGAAGATGATTGCTCAAATTCATCTCTGGCTTTACGACTCTGGGTTGAAGACCCTAAAAAATTGAAAGGCAAGCACAAAGACAATGAAGCTATTGAATTCAGTTTCAATTTAGAAAAAGATACCCCTGAGGAAGTAGCCTATGAAATGGTAAGTGCATTCTACTGCTATTTCCCTGCCCCTTAGAAGTATCAGCATTGATTTCCTTTCTCATTCCTTTCTTTTTTCATTTTCTCCTTTTCTTTGTTTAAATTGATATTGTACTATGAAATGTATTGCTATAGCAGAGTATATTAAATTTGTACCTACAGTATAAAGACTGATAATATACTACCTTTGTTAAGAAACAGAACGCAATTGGCATCTTAGAAGCCATCTGTGTGCCCCTCCAGGTTGCATTTCCCTCGCTCATCACTACCAGCAATATCTATTCTGACTTTTGTGTTGTTCATTCCTTTGCTTTTCATTGTAGCTTACCTAAGAAACACATGGTTTTGTTTTGAAAACCTGAGTGACAAGCACACACCCCACTGGTTACTGAAGCTACTCCTATAGGTGAAGCTGCTCAGGAGAGGAGGAGCTGAACAGAACCTCTCAGTCATTGTCTGGCTTCAGCTTCGAGAAGGGTTTACAAGAGCCCCTTCTGGCAAAATCATTGGGTGAGGTCACGTGAGAGTCCAGGGAACTAACCATGTGGCTCCCCTCAGTCAGTGCATCAGTGGGGCTGTTGTGGGGACCAGAATGAGTTGTCTGGGTCCCCAACCTGGGCTGTTGCAGTGCTTGGAGGGAGGGCTCGCAGGAGCTTCATTCAGCAGCACGTGGTCAAGGGTTAGTGAAGTACAGGTACTGTGAAGCAGGCTCATCTGGGCATTCTGTTCTCAGGTTAAAAAGAAGAATGGGCCCTAGCCGGTTTCTCAATGGTTAGAGCATCAGCCCCTTCTGGTCAAGGGCACACATACCTCGGTTTCAGGCTTGATCCCTGGCCATAGTCAGGGTGTGTGTTGGAGGCAACCAATCGATGTGTCTTTCTCACATCGATGTTTCTCTCTGTCTCTTCCCCTCCCTTCCACTCTCTATTAAAATCAATGGAAAAAAATATCCTCTGTTAAGGATTAACCAAAAAAGAAGAAGAAGAAGAAGAAAAAGAATGGGACAGTGATGGTGGAGATCTTGGAGACGACAGGGCTGTCTGTCTAGTCACACTTCTAATCTGGAATGACTGCCTTGAACATCTGGTGCACAGCTCTCATCCTGGCATCTCCCTTCACTGTCTTCATAGGCTTCTCTGCCTCTCTCCTGTATTGGACTTCATGTTCCTGAATCGCACAGCTTTCTCTTCCATGGCTTACTCTTTTGTTATGGTTTCATACTTCCTCTGTTAGCGCCTTCAGAAAAGGTACATGGGAGGGAAATTCTTTGAGACTTGCATTTATAAAAAGTGTCTTTTTGCTCTGGCTGGGTGGCTCAGTTGGCTAGAGCATCATCCTGATAACACCAAGGTTGTGGGTTCGATCCCCAGTCAGGGCACATATGGGAAGCAACCAATAAATGGAACAGCAAAAAAAAAAAAAGTGTCTTTTTTCTGTCTTCATATTTAACCGATTATTTGGCTGGCTAAGGCATTTTAGATTGGCAGTTAAAAAAAATTAAGAGTCATTGCTTTTCTAGCTTTCCATATTGATATTGAGAAGTGCAAAGTTGTTCTGTTTTTTGGATCTTTTGCACATGATCCATTTTACCTCTTTGGAAGCTTGTAATATCTTGGCATTCTTCTCAGTATTCTAAAATTTCACAGTTAAGTCTTGATTTGGGTCTATTTTCATTTACTGCCTTGGCTACTCAGTGGACCCTCCCAATCTGTCAACCCATAACCTTTATTTATTTATTTATTTATTTATTTATTTATTTATTTATTTATTTTTAAACTTATTTATTTATTGTTAATCCTCACCTGAGGATGTTTTTCCATCAGTTTTTAGAGAGAGGGGAAGGGAGGGGGAGAGACAGAGAAAGAAACATCGATGTGAGAGAGACACATCGATTGATTGCCTCCTGCATGCTCCCCGACCAGGGCTGGGGATCGAGCCTGCAACCGAGGGTGTATGCCCTTGACCGGAATCGAACCCGGGACCCTTCAGTCCGAGGGCGGACACTCTATCCACTGAGCCAAACTGGCTAGGGCCAACTCATACCCTTTAGTTTCTGGGAGATTTTCTGAAGTATTTTATTGATGAGTTCTTCCCCTTTGTTTTCTCTTTCTGGAACTGTTATTATTTGGATGTCGGACCTCTTGAACTGTTTCTCCAATTTTCTTATCATTTTTATGTTCCATCTTTTTGTCTTTTTATTCTCCTTTCTGGCAGTTATTATCAACACTATCTTCTAACCCTTCCATTGCGTTTTTCATTTCTGCTATCATGTTTTTAATTTTAAGAGTTCCTTTATACTTTGGTCTGTTTCTTTTTTAGAGTAAAAATCGTGTTCTTTGTTGTGTTGATGCAATATTATCGCATCTTTCTGTAACCTTAGTAAAGGGAGTGCTTTTGACATTTTTTTCTCCCTGCACAGTCTCTTTACTCCAATTTGCTGTTTTTTTTCCTTTGTTAGTTTTGTGCTCCATCTTCTTGTTAGAGGCTTTTCTCATATTTCTGGTAATTCTTGGCCGGCTGTTCATGATTAATAGTGGAAGAGTGTATGAGTTTTCTGTTGCTGTGTGACAAATGATCACAAACGTCTTAGTGGCTTAAAACAACACTCATTTATTATCTCAGTTCTGTAGGTCAGAAGTCCTAGTGGGCTTCGCTGGATTCTCTGCTTGGGGTTTCGCAGGTTGAAGTCCAGGTGTTGGCCACCAAGGCTCTTATCTGGAGGCTCTGGGGAAGAATCTGCTCCCAGGTTGTTGGCAGAATGTAATGCCGTGCAGTTGTAAGACTAAGGTCCCCATTTCCTTGCTGGCTGTTAGTCAGGGGGCCACTTTCAGTTCTTACAGTCCCTTCACATGCCCCCACTTCTTCTTGAAGTTAGCAATGGCATGTTAAATCCTTCTAGTGTCACCAGCTGGTAAAAGGCTCACCCAGATCATCTCCCTACCTTCATGTCAACTGTGCATAGCACAGTGGCATCTCATACGCTCAGGTTTGAGGATCAGGATGTGACATCTTCCAGGGGCCATCATTTTGCCTACCACAGAGACTGACAAGCTGATTGGACCGGATGATTGCTTGTGTCAGACTTATTAACTTTGACCTCTACCACCGGGTATCTGGGTAGGCCATTAATTAGGGAATCTCTGACATCAGTATTTGTAGGTTTTTCTTCTTGAATTGGTCAGATTCCCTAGAGAGGAATCTTTCAATGTCCTTCCTGCAAGGTAAGGGTCTGGTTACTGGTATTTTGGTAGCCAAGTGGGGAAGAGGGCTGGAAGTTTCTGCATATGGCATTCAGCATGCATATGGTCACTTAATTTTTTTGTTATAAGCCATATCCTCAACTGTGCCTGGTGTTCCATAGTCCAGAGAACTAAACTGTAGACTCCTTGGGTAGGGGAGAAGCAGTCACTGAAAAGTATGGAATGGAGGGCAGGGTACAGGATCCTACATATCTGCTTCTCAAAACCCTTTCCCTTAGTCTTCCTTATTTTAGTCATCTCTTTTGATTTTACCCAGTTTTGGAAGTACCTGGTACTACCAGTCCCTGCACCTTGTGAGTAGTGTTGAGAGTGAATGGGAATGAGTCTCCACTTTCTCTATAGTTCACCTTTTTGAGGTTTGCTAAGTCAATTATTATCTGTTTTCCGTATTCAAAAGAGTCCAAACTACTGTTGCGGTTGTCTTTCTCTCATTCTCCCTGTCCTCACGGGCTTATAACTTAAAAATCCATTTACTATGGGGTTTGTTTGCGTGTTCTTTTAGCTTGCAAAGGGAGTGAACTTAAATATATGGGCTCCGTTTCACATTTTAATCATCTTTCAGCTACCAGGAAATTGCCCCAAGTCTGCAGACTCCTAAGACATACTCTAAAATGCAGATAGTAGGACTCCTCAGCCCTGTTCCTCTCAGACAAGTCCTTAACTTCTCCTCACTCCTCTGACACCTAGCACGCTGTAGTACTTTGCTGTTCGCATACTTCCCTCTGCCTGGAGTGTTGATCTGTAAATGTCATCTACACTCAATAGCCTGCCAAGTTCCTTTTTTGTTTGTTTTAATCCAGGTCAGAGTTTATCTTCTTCTGTGACACTTTCTCTACTTCCTCCCGAGAGGCAGGTGCGCCTTTAGGGCTTTTACAGCAGCTCATTTCTACCTCTTATTTCATTTTCAGTGTGTATCTGTCCCTCAGCATCAGATTGTGTGCTCATATAGGACAAAGGGCCAACTTAATCACCGCTATGTCTCTGGAGCCTATTGTAGGCACTTAATGTTGCTGAAGGTGCAAACCCTTTTAATGTCACAAAACGGGGCAGTCATAAATGCCCTGAAATGAGACTGCATGTACTGAAACATCAAGTTATTTGCTTGTTTGATTTAAGACCAGAATTCTTTTAACAATGCTTGGTGATAGTATTGTTTTCCTTTTGTTGATTAAAGACTCTGACATTTACCTATGTCTAATTAAGAAAGAACATAGAAACTGTTATTTAATAGCATTTGGGATTTGGGGGCACTAAATAACTCCACTAGTTTTAAAAAAAAAAGGTTAAAATCTTAAATGTTGGACGTGAGGGCAGATCTTGCTGCAACATCTGTCACCCCATTGATCCTCAGGGTTAAAATGTTAAAGATAGAGTTTGCTGTTTATGTTTTGTTTGTAGGTCAAGTCAGGATTCTTCCATGAAAGTGATTCCAAAGCTGTTGCTAAGTCCATTAGAGACCGGGTGACCCTGATAAAGAAGACGAGAGAGAAGAAGCCAGCTGGCTCTTCAGAAGAACGCAGAGATTCACAGTGCAAGTCCGTGGGGAGTGCTCTCCCCGCACCCCAGAATACAACTTTGCCCCCTGCTCCTGCTCAGCACGCCGCGGCTGAATGTGAAGAAACTGAAGTCGATCAACAAGTTCGGCAACAGCTTCTACAAAGAAAACCACAGCAGCAATGCTCCTCTGTTACAGGTAACATAGTTCTAACTTTTAAAAATAAACAATGCCTGGCTGGTGTGGCTCAGTTGTTTTGGCCTCGTCTCGTCGGGACACAGACCTGGGTTTCGGGCTTGATCCCTGGTAGGGCGTGTGCAGGAAGCAGCTGATCGATGTTATGCGCTTACATTGATGTTTCTCTTCCTCTTCCTTAAAAAAAAAAAGTAAAAAAAAAAAAAGCAAACAAATGTGTAATTATATTCCCTTATCTTTAGATAATACTTTTTTTATTTTTCAGAGTATTGTTATCTATCATTTTATCAGTCCTTTTACAAATTCTCTGAAATAGATAAGCCAGCTAGTTTTATTTGAAACTGTTCTGTTACATGACTTGCCCTAGGTACTAGTGGAATAAGGATTATAATCTTTCTACCATTTTAGGGGACTAAAATAAGTCCTTTAATATAGAAAACTAGGAATTAAAGGGTATGATTTTTTCTTTAAGAAGGAATTTTCTAGACTTTAAGACCCTTTGTATTTTTATTCAAGTATAAAATTAACACAGTGCCTCTAATTTTTCTATTGTAATGCATTCTCTTTTCTAGAAGGGCACAGCATTTTCATAGTAATAGCTAATTGTTGTATAATGACAGTATTATTCTCTAGCTAGGTTCTAGGAGAATAAAAAAGAATATGACATTTAGATTTTACTGAAACCCTATTGAAAAGTATAGGCTAGTTAGGGATATATGTGAAATGGCCAGCAAATGGATTTGATTTTTATGTGATTCTTTGTTTTCAGCTTTTGCTTTACTAAGAAAAAATTTGCCATTCTACCATGTCAGCACAGAGCGTTTACACTGAGGGGTTTTGATTAATTCTGCATTGTGCATATTTTATTTGAAGATGTCTCAGGTTGTCAGCGTAAAAAAAAAAAAAAATGAAAGAAACACCATTTCCTATGCCGTTTGGACCTGGTGCTACAAGTTTTCACTTCTACCTGTTGCTTATTTTCTTTGTTCTAGGTGACAACTTATCCGAGACTGGAGCTGGATCAATTCCACACTCAGATTCAAGTCAGCCCAGCGCAGGCTATTCCTCTGACCAGATGATGGGCTCTCAAATGGTTTCTAACATCTCACAGGCCGAAGTGAATGTTCCAGGGAAGATTTATCCACCCCAGCAGCTAGTAGGACATTACCAGCAGATTTCAGGGGTACGATGAGCTGTTATCATCAGTATATTTACTGTAAATGGGAGGAATTATCTTTAATCTGTTTTTTTTTCTCCTTATTTGACTGTTACAGAAGCAGCCACAGCTGACTCAGCCCCAAATTTTGCCTTTGGCTCAAGGTCAGTCCACTGTTTTGCCTGTACATGTCCTTGGACCACCAGTCTCACAACCCCTGGTGTCCCCATTAACTGTCCAGAAGGTCTCACAGACAAAGGTAAGATTCATTTTCGAAGCCTTGTATTCAGTTAAGCATATCTGACACTGCCTAGATTTTTCTGCTAGGCAAAGGCTCTCTTTCATAAATTCATCATCTCTATATATAAAAGCCTAAATGCAAATTGTCCCTGCGGAAGTTCGACTGGGAGACCAGTCGCTCGCTATGACATGTGCTGACCACCAGGGGGCAGCACGAACGAAGGAAGGCCCTGATTGGCCCTGATTGCTGGCCCTGCCTAGGGACCCTACCCGTGCACTGGGCCTCTAGTGGTTTTTATAAAACTCACTGAAAGCTGAAAGTTTCTGCTTTCCTTCACCTACGACATTCTTCTTGAGGATGCACCTAAACCAGTGATGGGCAACCTTTTGAGCTTGGTGTGTCAAACTTTGCCAAAAAACTGAGCATAACTCGGGTAGTGTGTCACTTTGAGGAAAAAACATTATTTCGCAAATGTTTCATCCTCGGCACGTGTCATCAGAAATGGCTATGCGTGTCAGTGCTGACACGCGTGTCATAGGTTCGCCATCACTGGCCTAAACTAACATTGTATAACGAGGATCTTGAGGCATTGCTCATATAATTGGAAAAGAAACCACCCTTAAGCTTTGTCAAGCCATTCTTCTGCTCAGTATGTGAGTACAGCACAGCTGCCTTCTAGTTCCATTAAAGGCCATTCAGGGGCCCATCAGACTTCACAAAGGATACACTGCGTATGCCAGTCATACCCAGTGGCACATCAGGAGCCTATAACTCCAGGGTCTTCAGTGCCACAAAATCAGATTCTGCATTTGAAGAAGCCTTGTTTCCAAGCCTGTATTCAGCAGCAGCCATGAACTTGACAACCTAAGATTATGGCATCACCACTGAAAAACGTTCATCAGGGTTGTATTCTGCAAGAGTCTGAAGCCCATGCCACTCAGTGGCAGCCAAAGGGTGGTATTGAAAGTGTGACTCAGCCTCTGGAACAGCCATCTTATTCTGTTCAACACACTTATCCAGGACCATCACAGAACTTCCATCCTTCCCTTGAAGGCTCCTGAGCAGCTGCTCTTTGGGATACATCCCCGGGAACAAGCTCATCATAGTCAGCTTACCCAATCCAGGTTCCAGCACAGCCTGTTGATATACTGCCCGCCAGAGAGCATCCTCTTTACACTGTACAGCCATCAGGATCACAGCCAACTCATTCTTTGCAGACTTCTTTTTTTTTTTTTTATTGATTTTTTTACAGAGAGGAAGAGAGAGGGACAGAGAGTCAGAAACATCGATCAGCCGCCTCCTGCACAACCCCCACTGGGGATGTGCCCGCAACCAAGGCACATGCCCCTGACCGGAACCGAACCCGGGACCCTCCAGTCCGCAGACCGACGCTCTATCCACTGAGCCAAACCGGTCCCGGCTCTTTGCAGACTTCTTATCCAGTCTCACCCACTGGTACAACCCTCTTATTCAGCCCCAGGCCAAGGGAAGCCTGCTTAGCCAGTGAAACTTCCAGTTCAGTCACCTTTTCCAGACCAGGGAGCATATAGGATCCAAGCAGCTTACCCCATGCAACCTATGGAACAGCCTGCTTACCAGGCACTGTCTCTATAGCATGCCCCTTATTCAAGACAAACTTATTACACTATCCAGACAACTTAATAGGCAACCTTTATAACCCAACATGTATACACTGTAAACCCATCTAATAGCAAGAAAACACATATTACAAACTCTGCAGGTCAGAAGTTGTATTCAGTACCACCTTATGTAGCACAGACATCTGAACAAGCCTTAAGGTAATTCTTCAACGAAAGACATTTAACATCAACCTTAGATACAGAGAGAGAGAGAGAGAGAGAGAGAGAGAGAGAGAGAGAGAGGGAGAGGGAGGGAGAGAGAGGTGGGGGCCGGTGCATGAATTCGTGCATAGGTGGGGTCCTGCCAGCTTGGCCAGGGGGAGGGGACATGGGCGGTTGGCCGGCCTGCCTGCTGATCGAACTCCTGGTCAAGGGGACAATTTGCATATTAGCCTTTTATTATATAGGATATACACTGAGTGGCCAGATTATTATGCGTTCAGAGATCATAATAATCTGGCCACTCAGTGTATATACTAGTGACCCGGTGCATGGATTCATGCACATTGAAAGGAGATTAATTAGAAGGTGGCCAGCGGGGCAGGACTGGGCGAGAAGGACAGGACACGCTCTGGAGCCAACCTCCTGCAGTCCCTCCCCAGCTGGCCGTATCTGGGGTGGCACCGTGGCTCGAAGGGCATCTGTGGAGTCAGCAGGGTCCCTCCGGCAGGTGGGGTCCCTTGGCCTGGCCTGCAGGGATCGGGCTGAAACTGGCTCTCTGACATCTCCCAAGGGGTCCTGGCCTGCGAGAGGGCACTCTGCAAAGTTGCTGTCATACAGGGTGTGGAATGCAAACGCAAGTGTGCAGTAAACCAGATTCGGGCCGACAGTGCCCCAGCAGCGACATAACCTACGGCCAAAAGTGGAATCATGCGTCCCCTCGAGGAATTGGGCTCCCTCCCTAGTTTTAGGGTGCATCACCCAAGAACTGCCGCTGCCAAGTCACTGCAGCTCGGCAGCTCCTGTGTTGAGTGTCTGCCCCTGGTAGTCAGTGAGCGTCATAGCGACCGGTCAGTCCAACAGTTAGCATATTAGCCATATATACATTGATTTCAGAGAGGAAGGGAGAGAGAAAAACCATTGATGAAAGAGAATCACTGATTTGCTGCCTCCTTCACACCCCCCCTCTGGGGATTGAGAGCGCAGCCCCGGCTTGTGCCCTGACTGGGAATCGAACTGTGATTTTCTGGTTCATAGATCAATGCTCAACCACTGAGCACGCTGGCTGGGCCACAGACACTTTGTACTGAGCCTTTATTTAGTGTCCAGCATTCAGAAGCTCCACCCCAGATAGATGTCAATTTTGGATACCAGCAGCTAAAAGCCCAGTCAACTAGCATTCCATCTCAGAGGGCCGTGGAAGGAGTTTCAACACCCTGCGTAGATGTCCTTCATTCAGCAGACCTCCTCATTGGCCCACATCCAGCCCTGTACTCTGCACAGCTTTCTGCCTCACATCTAACACCAAGCCAGGTTTCTCACTCAGCTGTCATTCAGCATCAGCAGATAATTCATTCATCTCATAGACGAACACATAAAAGCCATCAGCAGTCTACTCAAGAAGGTCACATCAGCAGTAGCATTTTTTTGGTTTGTTTTAAAGAATATTGCCTATTTATTCCTTACACCCGGTGTTTAAAATATGTTTTTATTGATTTCGGAGAGGAGGGAGAGGGAGAGAGAGATAGAAACATCAATGATAAAAGAGAATCATGGATCGGCTGGTTCCTGCCCGCCCCCAACTGGGGATCGAGCCCACAACCCAGGCATGTGCCCAGCATGTGCCCTTGACCAGAATCAAACCTGGGACCCTTCAGTCTACAGTCCGACACTCTATCCACTGAGCCAAACCAGCTAGGCCAGTGGTCAGCAAACTCATTAGTCAACAGAGCCAAATATCAACAGGACAACGATTGAAATTTCTTTTGAGAGCCAAAGTTTTTAAACTTAAACTTCTTCTAACGCCACTTCTTCAAAATAAACTCGCCCAGGCCGTGGTATTTTGTGGAAGAGCCACACTCAAGGGGCCAAAGAGCCGCATGCGGCTCGCGAGCCGCAGTTTGCCGACCACGGAGCTAGGGCAGCAGCAGCATTCTTTGTGTAGCCAGCATGCTGTTTTCCTGCAGCGGGTACCTCAGTCACAGGCACCTAACCAAGTTCAGCCATTACTAGGTATTCCAAGGGCCATTCCAAACACGGTCTAGATTACACGTCCTTGGCAAGAACGGTTGCAACCAGCAGCAATGGGACAACATATAATACAACCTTTAGAGCAGCCTTAAGTGCTTCAGGCATTAGACAGAAGTCAGACTTTTCCTCTACAGAAACACCTAGCATGGCACCAGCCAGCATGGACTCGGCAGTGGCCTGCTGTCCAGCCACAGTGGCAGCCAGCTTCTGGCTCAGCACTTGTTTCTGGGTCATCAGAAACACAATTACAACAGCAGACCCTCTATCAGAGTGCTGAGATAGCCCTTCCAAATCGGCCATCTTCTTCTGTTCATCCATCAACACTTGGTCTCCCAGTGCCTTTCAGAGCATTTTCCTGTTACAGATACAGCAGCATTTGCAAAGCCAAGAATTTCCAAAGGTAAATCCTCCTGGGAGAAGATAGCGGATGATTGTGATTTTTCTGTAATGTTCCAGGGTCAGGGAGATAGTGAGCTATAGTAGAAATGGCACTGAACTGGGAGTCACAGTCCCTGTTTTGGCTCTTTTCCTTACTGAGTGGCCTTGATGCAAGTCGCTTTGGGTTTTCCTTATCTGTAAAGTGAAGGGATGAGACCCAATGATGATAACAATTACTTGAGCACCAACTTGGGATGTGTCAGTTAATAAAAAACAAAAACGCTTTCTGTCACTGAGTTTTGTTGCCTAATCGAAGGAAGACTCAATTACCATAATAAAAAGTAAATTATATAATACAGTACAAAGAGATCGGGGAAATTTAGAGCAGGGTAAGGAGGAAAGTGTGTTGCAATTTTCAGTAAGGTGGCAATCAGGTTAGGACTCATTGAGAAGGTGACATTTGAGGAGGCGAGGGAGTCCACAGTGTACATTCCAGGCAGAGGGAATAAACCGTGTAAAGGCCCTGAGTGAGGAGTGTGTCTGGCATGTTTGAAGAATAGCAAGGAGGCCAGTGTAGTTGTTAGTCCTAAAATGTTAGAAGCCCGTTTTTTTGTTCTACATCCTATAGAATAAAACCCTAATATGCAAATCAACCGAACAATGGAATGACTGGTCGCTATGATGCGTACTGACCACCAGGGGGCAGATGCTCAATGCAGGAGCTGCCCATGGTGGTCAGTGCACTCCCACGGGGGGAGCGCCAGTTCAGCCAGAAGCCAGGCTCACAGCAGCGCTAAGGACCCCTCAGGAGATGTCCGACCACCCCGCAAGAGGGTACAGGCTGAGGGACACCCTCCCAGTGCATGAATGTCGTGCACTGGGCCTCGAGTTTATTATAAAGCATTGCCTTTATGAAATGATACTAACGATCACCATTGAGTGATTCCTAGGTGCCAAATGCTGTTTTCTAACAGCCTAACATATACTGTCCTCATAACAACCCTATGAAGAGTAGCTGTCATTACCCCCATTTTTACAGGTGAGAAAACTGAGGCTCAGGAGTTTGAGTTATTTTCCCAATGACATACAGGAGGGTCAGGGTTTAAACCCCAATTTCCCAGCTGCAGAGGCTGAGCCCTTAATCATGACACCATTCAGCCTCTTTGTAGGATAGCTGTCTTCTCTACTGGAAAGGAGAAAAAAGGGTATGATGACTTCAGTGAGATTTACTTAATGCAGGGATTGATTGAAATCATTGAAGGAAAGAACTGAGAATCCAGTTTATTCTTTTCTTACTCTTCTGTTCTGCATTAGATATCTCTAACATCCCTGAATTTGTTGAGTTTGGCTAATAAAAATGCCTTGAGCTTCTTAGATAAAATGTACGCTGCACTGGAAGAGTTTTCTAATTATGATATATTACTGTTCCAAAGAGCTATTATCTCAAGTATTATGTGTTTTATAAAATTCTCTCTTTATCAAGGGCATATATCAGTGGTTTTCAACCTTTTTCATCTCATGGCACATAAAAACTAATTACTAAAATTCTGCGGCACACCAAAAATGTATTTTTTTGACAATCTGACAAAAAGTAGGTATAATTTTTATTTGTTCACACTGGATGGCTATTGTTATGTTAGCTGTTGTCATTTTTTAATTTGACAATCTAAGGGAAAAGAGGTCAGTGTCCCTGACTAAACAGTCAGGTATTGCATGATTTAAAAATTCTTGTGCACACCAGACAGGTTGAAAATTGCTGGCATAAATTATAAGGAACTAGAGGCCCAGTGCACAGATTCATACACATTGAAAGTAAATTAATTAGAAGGTGGCCGGCGGGGCGGGACTGGGTGAGACAGGCCAGACACGCCCTAGAGCCAACCTCCCACGGTCCCTCCCTGGCTGGCCGAACCTGGGGTGGCGCTGGGGCTCAAAGGGCATCTTCAGAGTGAATGAGGTCCCTCCAGCAGGTGGAGTACCTCGGCCTGACCTGTGAGGATCTGGTCAAAACTGGCAGTCCGACATCCCCCGAGGGGTCCCTGAGTGCAAGAGGGCACTCTGCAAAGTTGCATTGAGCATCTGCCCCCTGGTGGTCAGTGTGCATCATAGCTACTGGCCGGTCAGCTGGTTGCTTAGGCTTTTATATATATATAGATATAGATTGCTATGTGTGCGTGCTCACTCCTAGCAGGAATAATCAAGGATTAATAAAGATCTTTGCAAAAAAAAGATCTTTGCAGCTGAAGTTTCTTCAGGCAAAGCACAATTCTGAGATTTATTTCTTTAGAATCAAGTTCTTCACAGAGTTTTTTGGTTTGGAATATCCATTTCTGTGACCATGTGTTGTATACTTTCCTTACCTAATTAAAATAATTTCCCCCAAAATTTTATTAAGAAAAATGTCAACAGTACAAAAAAGTTGAAAAAATTGTAAAGTGAATACCCATATCCGTACCAGCTAAATTCTATAGTTAGCTTTTTGCTGTATTTGCTCTACCTATCCCTTTATGTGTTTATCAGTTCATCTTATTATCCTGGTACATTTCAAAATTAAAGTTGCTGACATCAGTATACTTTATGCAGAAATACTTTAGCATGCATATCATTGGCTAGAACTCAGTATTTGTGTATATTTTTTAGTTTACATTTATGTGCAGTGAAATACACAGATTATCATTCAGTGACTTTTAAAAAAAATCTTTATTCTTGAAACTATTACATATGTTCCCCTTTTCTCCCATTGACCTCTTATAACTTGCTTTGAGCCCCTACCCTTTTGACAATCTGTTTTTTGGTTAATCCTCACCCAAGGATATTTTCCCATTGATTTTTAGAGAGAGTGGAAGGGAGGGGGAGAGACAGAGACAGAGAGAAACATCGATGTGAGAGAGACACATTGATTGGTTGCCTCCTGCACATGCCTCGACCAGGGCCAGGGATTGCGCTTACAACCAAGGTATGTGCCCTTGACTAGAATTGAATCTGGGACCCTTTAGTTCAGAGGCCAACGCTCTAACCACTGAGCAACTGGCTAGGACTAATTCAGTGAGTTTTTTAAAAAATATTTTTTATTGATTTCAGAGAGGAAGGGAGAGGGAGAGAGAGCTAGAAACATCAATGATGAGAGAGAATCATTGACTGGCTGCCTCCTGCATGCCCCCTATTGGGGATTGAGTCTGCAACCCTAGCATGTGTTCTGACCAGAAATCGAACATTGACCTTCTGGTTCATAGGTCGATGCTCAACCACTGAACCAAACCAGCTAGAGCTAATTCAGTGAGTTTTGTCACCTTTGTAACCTAAGCCATTATCAAAATATAGAACAGATGTTGGCAAACCTTTTTTTTTTTTTTTTTGGTTAAGCCTCACCCGAGGATATTTTCCATTGATTTTTAGAGAGAGTAGAAAAGAGGGGGAGAGACAGAGAAACATCAATTGTTTGCCTCCTGCATATGCCCTGACCAGAACCTGGATGGAGCCTGCAACTGAGGTATGTGCCCTTGACCTGAATCAAACCCAGGCCCTTCAGTCCATGGGCCAAAGCTCTATCCACTGAGCCAAACTGGCTAGGGCGGCAAACCTTTTCTGTCAAGTTCTAGATAGTGACTATTCTAACCTTTGTGCGCTATTGAGTCTCTGTTGCAACAATTCAACTTTCATATTGCATGCATGAAAACATCCATAGACAATAATGCAAAAGAATAGGCATGGCCATGTTCCAGTAAAATTTTATTCACAAAAACATGTGGTGTACCAGATTTGGCCTAAAGGCTGTATGTAACTTGCCCACCCGATATAGAATACTGCCATTACTGCAGAAAGTTCCAAATGCCCCTTCCCAGTCAGTCCCCATTACATCTCCCCACAGTCCACTACTATTGAATTTTTCACCATAGCCTGTTTTAGACCTTCATATAAATGGAACCATACAGTATGTACTCTTGTGTAAAGCTTCTATTACTTGACATGTTTTTTAGATTAATCTATGTTGAGTGTATTAGTAGGTTATTCTTTTTATTTTATTTTTACTACAGAGTAATATTCTATTTATTCATCCATTTTACTATTCTTGAATACCAGAGTTTTCTAGCTTTCTGCTATTATGAATCAAACTGATATATTGCTTTCTTTGGCTTCAGAAACCTTTGCCGGCACCCACATTACAAAGATACTCTCCTGTTTTATGGTTTTAGGTTTTATGTTCAGATCTATAGTCCATTTTGAATTAATTTTTATGAATGGCATGAAGTAGGGGATCAAATATCCTTTTTTATTTCTCCGCAAGAACATCCCATTGTTCAAGCTCTGTTTGTTGAAAAGACTTCATTTTCCCATCGGGTTGTTTTGGTACTTTTGTCAACAGTAAAATCTATATATAAAAGCCTAATATGCAAATTGTCCCCTAGATAGTTCTATCCGGGAGAAAGGGAGTTACATCGCTCACAATGATGTGCGCTGACCACCAGGGGGTGGCACAGAATGAAGGAAGGCCCCAGCCGGCAGCCAGCAGCCAGGGAAGGGAGGCCCTGGCCAGCAGCCAAAGGCCCCGATCGGCCATGTTCGCTGGCCAGGCCTAGGGATCCTACCCATGCATGAATTTGGTGCACCAGGCCTCTAGTAACCATATAAATGTGCATCTGTTTCTGGGCTATATAACCTATTGCATTGATCTAGTTGTCCATCCATAAGCCAAATCACAATGTCATGATTACTGTAGCTTTATAGTATGTCTTGAGGATAGGTAGTACAAATCTTTCTACTTTGTTATGCTTTTCAAGATTTTTTGTATATTTTAAGTCCTTTGCATTTCCACATAAATCTTAGAATCATATGGACAATTTCTACCAGGAAAAATGTCTAGCAAAATTTTAATAGGGATTCTATAAAATTTTTATGGTTTTTCATTTATGATCCACGTGACCTATGTTATTTTGTAATTTTTGTATAAGGTGTGAGGTTTAGACTGAGCGTTTTTCTTTTTCTTTTGCCTGTCCGTGTATAGTTGATATAGTGCCATAATATTTGTTGAAAAGACTATCCTGTTGAATTCTTTTTATACCTTTGTCAAAAATCAGTTCGGCATATTTGTGTGGGTCTTGTTCTGGGCTCTTTATTTTGTTTAGTGCATTTGTGTCTATCCCTCTCTTAATTACATACGGTCTTGATTATGTAGTTGTATAGAAAGTCTTACATTGGGAAAGTGCTTCCTCCCACTGTCTTCTTTTTTTAAAGAATACTTTAATTATTCTAGGACTTCTACCTTTCCATATAAATTTTAGTATAAGCTTGTCTGTAACAAATCCTGCTGGGATTTTGATAGGAATTTGATTAACCCTATATATAAATTGGAGAGAATTGACATCTTTATTATATTTAGTCTTCCAGTACATGAACACAGTATGTTTCTCCATTTATTTAGGTCTACTTTGATTGCTTTTATTGCCTAAGTTTATCCCTAAGTATTTCATTTTCTTTGGAGGGATTGTAAAATGGTATTTTTTAATTTTAGTTTCTACATGTTCATTGTTAGTATATAGAAAGCAAATTTATTTGTGCGTGTCTGTACGTGTCTTGTATCCTATGACCTCGCTGAATTTATTATTAGTTCTAGGAGGGTTCTTTATACAATCCTTGAAACTTGTTTTTGTGGACAATCATATCTCCAAAGTAGAGACAGTTTAACCTCTTTCTAAACTCTGCCATTTAGTTCTTACTTTTTCCTTTTATTGTGCTGGCTAGAATTTCGAGTACTGGGTAGAATAAGGGCGGTAAGAATGAATATGCTTACTTTGTTCCAGACTTGGGGGAAAACATTAAGTCTTTAACCATTAGGATTATTATAAGATAGATTTTTTATACATGCTCTTTATCAAATTGAGGTGTTGCTCCATTATTCCGACTCCTGTGTTAATAATTAGTATGCTCATCCTATTTTTATTTCACCTATTGATAAATGTGTTATATTGACTGATTTTGGAGGTTGAAATACTCTTTGCATCAAACCCAATTGGTCATGATATATCATCCTTTTGTGTACATTATTGGATTCAATTTACTAATATTTTGTTGAGGATTTTTTGAATCTTAAGTTCATGAGAAACAGTAGTTGGTAGTTCAGTTCTTCTATGTCTTTCTAATTTTCTGTCTAGAGGTTCGACCAGTTGCTGAGAGTAGGGTTGATGTTCCTAACTATAATTGTGGATTTATGTATTTCTCCTTTTAGGTCAGTTGTTTTTCCCCCCATTTGTTTGAAGGCCTCTTGTGTGGTGCATCCACATTTAAGATGCAGTGCCTTCTTGGTGGATTGGTCTTTTTGTCATTATATTATGTCCCTCTTCATCCCTAGCAATTTTCTTTTTTTCTGAAGTCTACATTATCTGATATTACAGATCTACTCCTGCTTTCTTTTGATTAATGTCAGCATATTTTTTATATCCTTCTACTTTCAACCTATTTATCTTGTGTTTGAAGTGAGTTTCTTGTAGAAAGCATATAATTGGTTTTTTATCCACTCTGCCAGTGTCTCCCTTTTAATTGATATATTGAAATCATTTCTGTTTAAAATAATTTTTGGTACCTTAGTATTTGCTTTTTGTTTCTTCCTTATGTTTCTCTTTTCTCTGTTTCCCTTTCCTTGTCTTTTTGTGAGCTACTTGCAAGTTTTTTAAGATTCTTTCCTGTTATATTTATACTGTTTTGAGTATATTGTAAGAATATGGGTTTTCAGTCTTATAAGAATATGGGATTTTTTTTCTGAGTTTTAGCTTCTGTAGGGCCCTCCCTCAGGGGAAAAGCCTAAAAATGGCAAACTCCTTCATCCACTGTCCTTCCTTTCTTCCAAGTGGCACCTTCCTCTCAGTTTCTACCTGCTTTTGGTTGTTCTCTTATGCCTGCAGGGAGTTGTTTTTTCTATTTGTCCAGCACTTTTTGTTGTTAACTACAGGGTTCTGATGGGGTCCTTCCAGAAGTAGAACCTCTCTTTCCTCATTTTTGTTGTTGCAAAATAGCATCCCTGACTTAATTGAGGTAAGTAACCACTATATGCCCATCTGTAAACCCTGAAGAGTTAATGACAGAGGAATGGAGTGAATTTCTGCTGTTGGGCGGTTTTTCTTACTGCCTAGGGCCCAGTGATGGGCAACCTTTTGAGCTTGGTGTGTCAAACTTCGCCAAAAAACTGAGCATAACTTGGGTAGTGTGTCACTTTGAGGAAAAAACATTATTTCACAAAATGTTTCATCCTCGGCATGCGGCCGCCTCAGCAGGCCGCGTGTCATCAGAAATGGCTACGCGTGTCAGTGCTGACACGCGTGTCATAGGTTCGCCATCACTGGCCTAGGCCCTAGGCCAGTGGTCGGCAAACTCATTAGTCAACAGAGCCAAATATAAACAGTACAACGATTGAAATTTCTTTTGAGAGCCAAATTTTTTAAACTTAAACTTCTTCTAACGCCACTTCTTCAAAACAGACTCGCCCAGGCCATGGTATTTTGTGGAAGAGCCACACTCAAGGGGCCAAAGAGCCGCATGTGGCTCTCGAGCCGCAGTTTGCTGACCACGGCCCTAGGCAAAGGGGAGAGGGCTCTTCACCGGGGTCAAATTGCAGGCAGTGCTTATATTTTGTGTCTGTACCCCCAATAAAACTGAAAATTCTTTACAATGAGATCTGTACCTGATGTATCTCTATTCCTAGTACCTAGCACAGTGTTGGACACAAATAGTTGCTTGTTAACATGTTTGTTGAATAAATTAATAAATAAAAATGGCACCCGGCCGGTTTGGCTTAGTGGATAGAGTGTCAGCCTGTGGACTGAAGGGTCCCGGGTTTGATTCCGATCAGGGGCACATGCCCGGGTTGTGGGCTTGATCCCATTGTGGGGTGTGCGGGAGGCAGCCAATCGATGATTCTCTCTCATCATGGATGTTTCTTTCTCTCCCTTTCCCTTCCTCTCTGAAATCCATGAAAATATATTTGATAAATAAATAAATAAAGCCTGCTATCAATGGGAGAACAATCCTTTGTTTATGTTCATCATTCTTGTTGCCTAATCAGGACTTCTAAGTTGATAATGAACTTGTATTGGTGGACAACCTAAGATCTGTTCTTATTTCTCCATTTTATTTCCCCACGTAGCAATAGGGCTTATGAGAGACAAAGCGGATTATGAGTTCAGATGTGTTGACTGTGCTTTTGATTGTTTTACCTAGAAATAGGGAAAACCACTTATTCTGATTTTTATCTATCGCTGAGGTCAGCACTTTTTACCTCCTGTTCTGTGCTGTGATAGTATTAGTGCATTAGTACTTTGGTGGTTGACATTGGTTCCTTTTCAGTTGACATTGTGGTCTAATCAAACATTTGTTTAGATGGTTTTATTTTAAGCCTCTGGAGAGAAATACTAAACCTCAGCATTTTTCTATGCAGGTTTATTTCTACTCAGTACAGTGTTTGAATATCATTTTGATTCTCTACCACAATATTTGCATTCTTTTAAAAAATCTTTTCTGATTAATTTAATTACTTAGGTAATAAGCCAATATATACTCCTGGTAAAAATTTAAAACAAGGCAGAAAAGTCTCATTTGACCTCCTTATGTCCTTGTCCCTTCTGTTTTCAGTTTGGTGTGTATTCTTCCAGATTAAAAAATTTTAAAATATATTTTTTATTGATTTTAGAGAGTAAGGGAGAGGGAGGGAAAGAGAGATGGAAACATCAATGATGAGAAAGAATCATTGATTGGCTACCTCCTACACACCCCACACTGGGGATTGAGCCCACCACCTGAGCATGTACCCTAACTGGTAATTGAACTGTGACCTCCTGGTTCATGGGTTGATGCTCAACCACTGAGTCACGCCAGCTGGGCATTCTTCCAGACTTTTTTTAGTGTAGTTACATACATAGATATGTACCATTAGATCATATAGTACTGTTTTCTGGTTTGGAATGGTTTTAAGCACATAAAAGAGATCCTACCATATATGTCACTTTGTATTTTTTTACTCAATTATATGTCCTGGAGATATGTCTCTGTTATTACATAGAGATATACTTGCTTTTCTGTAATTGCCCTACAGTATTCATTTGTAAGACCACACTGCAGTTTATTTAGCTCTTCCACCTACTGGTGGACATATTGGCTGTTTCCAGTTTTTCACTATTTAAATTAATGTTATAATAGTAGATCATGCTAGACAAGGCACTGGAGCAAAAATACTGCACCATAAGTTCTACACATTTTTAAATGTAATACATACTAGAGGCCTGGTGCATGGGATTCATGCCCTGGTGGGGGGCGTGGCCTGCGGGGATCAGCCTGCTGTAGGAGCACTGCTCATCCTGGTCTGCCAAGTGGCTGTGGACCCGCCCTCTCTGAGTGGCTGCTCTCTGGTCCGGCATCTTCCGTGGAGCTGGAGCATTCGCCTCTCCAGGGGAACTGGTCGGGGCTGGGCCCAGGGACAATAGCACTGAGAGGCAGTGGAGTAGGCCTCAGTCCTGCAGGGGCCACGAACCCACCTCCCAGCCTCTGGGGTGCGGGTGTCTGGAGGAAGCGGCAGAGAGCGAGGAGGAGGAGCCTGG
The DNA here is from genome assembly GCF_027574615.1 of Eptesicus fuscus. Lineage (NCBI taxonomy): Eukaryota > Metazoa > Chordata > Mammalia > Chiroptera > Vespertilionidae > Eptesicus > Eptesicus fuscus. The sequence goes on from NC_072473.1 coordinate 127,317,465, forward strand.
GGCGAGGAGGCAACGATTGAAGCCCAGGTTCCTGCCCATCGACCCAGGGTTCGCAGTGGGAGCAGCCACTCATCCCAGTCAGCCAAGTGGCGCTCCCACTGTGGTAGCGCACTGACCACCAGGGTGCAGCCCCTGCGTTGAGCATCTGCCCACTGATGGTCAGTGCATGTCATAGTGACTGGTCAACCAGTCCTTCTGGTCATTCCGCTGTTCAGTCGCTGGGCTTTTATTATATAGGTCTAGTGGCCTAGTGCACGAAATTCATGCACAGGGGGAGGAGGTTCCCTCAGCCCAGCCTGTACCCTCTCCAGTTGGGGACCCCTTGGGGAATGTCTGACCGCTGGTGTAGGCCCGATCCCACAGGACATCCCTCTCACAATCTGGGACCACTGGCTCCTAACCGCTCACCTACCTGCCTGCCTGATCGCCCCTAACTGCCCTCCCCTCCCAGCCTGATCTTGCCCCCAACTGCCCTCCCCTGCCGGCCTGATCTCGCCCCCAACTACTCTCCCCTGCCGGCCTGATCACCCCTAATGGCCTCTGCCTTGGCTCCCACCCCCATGGCTTTGTCTGGAAGGAAGTCAGACATCCGGAAGATGGCCAGTTGACCCGGTCTAATTAGCATATTACCCTTTTAGTAGTATAGATTATATAGGATAGGATTGCTTAAATGGGGGGAGGAGCCTTTTTCATCAGGAGGAGATGCTCTTGGCAGACAAAAATACATAATCCCTGTACCTGGACTGATAGCCAGCCATATGCACTATACTTCCAAACCAGTCATTAAAAAATTGAACTGCTTTCTTACACCTTACACCAGGCATCCTCAAACTACGGCCCATGGGCCACATGTGGGTGTTTTTGCCATTTTGTTTTTTTACTTCAAAATAAGATATGTGCAAGTGTGCATAGGAATTTGTTCATAGTTTTTTTTAAACTGTAGTCCGGCCCTCCAACGGTCTGAAGGACAGTGAACTGGCCCCCTGTTTAAAAAGTTTGAGGACCCCTGCCTTACACCAAACAGCTGTTGCCCTTAAAACCCCTCTTCAGCTCCCACCTTAGGTTCTGCCTTCGCAGCTCACCCAGATTTGGTTCTGATTGGTCGGATTCTATGCCAGTCAACGTCTCCAGGCCTATCAATGGGCCTGATCAGAGAGGAGCTGATCAGCAGTCTCAGTGGAGGCCCAAGCGAAAGAGAGGCGCGGCTGCTGGCCAGGCCCCGAGAGAAAGAGAGAGGCAATGGCTGATCAACAGCTGCCACGGAGGCTGCGGATCAAACCCTGCCTCTCTTTCCCTGGGCCTTTCTTCGGGCCTGATCTGAAGCCCCCTCAGCAGTCAGTGTAGGGTCACCACGCCCCGCAGTGGCGGGCAGTCAGTGCTGGGTCGCCATGGCAACCCAGCACTGACTTCTGGTTGGTCGAACTGTTTTGGATGTTATGGACCCTGGGTTTTTATATATTAGGGTTACAAAATTGCTTTCCCAAGGGACTAGACCAATTTAAAATTTCAACAGCCAGTGGTATAATCTTACTGTCAATGTTTGGTAATTCAGATGTTTTTTGATAAGCTGATGAGTGAAAAATAATATATTATTTTAGTTTGAATTTCCTGAGTACTAGAGATGATGAGTATATCTTCATATGTTTATTTATTTTTAACTTTTTATTTTGAAATGATTTTAGACTCACATAGAGATTGCTAAAAGAGTACGGAGTTCCCTTATACCCTTCACTCAGCTTTCCCCAATATATATGTAATATATCCATAGTACAATAATTAAAACCAGGGAATTGACATTGGTACAATACTATTAACTAAACTATAAACCTTATTTGGCTTTTACCAATTTCCACGTGCATTCATTTATTTTGTGTGTCTGTAGTTCTATTAATTTATTTCATGTATAGATTTATAGAATAATCACCACAATTAGGATATATAAGTTTCATCACCCCCAAAAACTCCTTTGAGCTATCCATTTATAGTCACACCCTCCCTCCCCACCTCTAACTCCTGGCAATCACTGATCTGTTCTCCATCATGATAATTGTCTTTTCAAGAACCCTATATAATAAAAGCCTAATATGCTAAGTGTCCGACCATTCTACCAAGTCACTGTAATACACACTGACCACCAGGGGGCAGACTTCCAACTGGTAGGTTAGCTTGCTGCTGGGGTCTAGCTCAGTGGTTCGCAAACCACAGCTCTCGAGCCTCGGTTTGCTGCTCTGTTGACTAATGAGTTTTCTGACCACTGTCATATACTACCCTTTACCTCTTTGCACACAATATGCCACAATTGCCTAATCCTCACAGCTTCCAACTACACGGTAACATTTAGTCTAGTCCAGTGGTCGGCAAACTCATTAGTCAACAGAGTAGCAAACCATGTCTGGTCTAGCTGATTGGGTCTGGGTGAGATGGGCCGGACACGCCCTGGAGCCCTCCCTCGGTCCCTTCCCGGCCCAGTTGTGCACCGGTGGGGTCCCTCAGCCTGGCCTGCACCCTTTCACAATCTGGGACCCCTCAGGGGATGTCAGAGAGCCGGTTTCAGCCTGATCCCCGCAGGCCAGGCCGAGAGACTCCACCAATGCCCGAATCCATGCACCAGGCCTCTAGTATTATATAAATAGAATCATACAATATATAAACTTTTGAGATTGACTTGAGATCCATTCAGGTTGTTATGTGTATCAGTAGTTGCTTACTTTTTTACCCTTTTTTATTGTTGACACTATTACAGGTGCTTACATCCCCCCCTCCACCCAGCCCCTGCCTCAGTAGTTTTACTTCTTCATATGTTTATTGAATATTTATTATTCTTTGTAAATGCCATTCATATCTTTTTGTCCATTTGTCTATTGAGGTCTTCCTCTTTTTCTCTTTGATTTCTTTATACATTATAATACTAATCCTTTGTTAATTATATCACAATTACTTTCTCTAATTGTGTCCCTAATTTGCTTATAGAATCCTTTGTCACACAGAAGCATTTATCTTTTATACAATCAAATCTATTCACCCCCCTTTTTTTTTTTGCTTTTGGATTTTGCATTTTGCTTAGGAAGGCTCATGAGCATAAAATATTCTTCTGTATTTTCTTCTGATACTGAAAATATTTTGTCTTTGTTTAGCTCTATATTCCATTTGGATTTTGTTTTTGTTTGTTTTGTTTTTTTAATATTTTTATTGATTTCTTACAGAGAGGAAGGGAGAGAGATAGAGAGTTAGAAACATCGATGAGAGAGAAACATCTATTAGCTGCCTCCTGCACACCCCCTACTGGGTATGTGCCAGCAACCAAGGTACATGCCCTTGGCCAGAATCGAACCTGGGACCCTTGAGTCCGCAGGCTGACGCTCTATCCACTGAGCCAAACCGGTTTCAGCTGGATTTTGTTTTTTGTGTGCTGTGTGAGGTAGAGATCTAGCTGTGTTTTTTCAAAGTTAATAGACATTTCCCCCGACATTCTTATTAAACAGTTCATCAGTTCCACACTGATCTGAAATGCCATCTCTATCATATCTGAAGTTACTATACATTCTTGGGTCATTTCTCAACTGTCTGTTTTGTTCCTTTGACCTTTATCCATTCTTATACCAATACTCGTGTTCTATTTACTTTATCTTTATTTATAAGAAGTTTAAAATTTTTGCTTTGATTTCCGCTTAAATAAAAGTTGTTTTTAAATGACTATGAGTTTATTTATTTTGATGCACCATCTATCTCATATTTCGCTAGTGGGATCCTCTTCAAGCTGGTTCCTTTGTCCTTTTGACATGTCCCCATCATTCTTTGAACTTATCTTTTACACAACAAGACGTTCCAGGCATATCCTATTCGTCACTGCCCCAGCTTCATAATCGGTCATATCTCAACAAGCCTTGGTGGAGAAGATTTGTTTTAATAGAGATACAATCTCATGTTTATAAAAGGAATGATTTAGGAGCATGAGGAAAATACGGTGAGATAGGAGAATTACTGGAATGATATCCTTGAGAAGGTGAGAGGAGCTAAACTTTAGTTTCTAAATAGAGGGGTTGGCCTTAGCATAGGAGCCCAGACAGGTTTTTTCCATAATAAAGGCAAAGGCAGAGAATATGGTCACAAATGCTATTAGGTGAGCAGATCTGGTAGTGGGAGCTTATGGAAATGCTCTTCTTTGTTGCTTTTTATTTTCTCATTGAAATAGATAGAAAGCCATAATCTGAGCATGAGTTTGAGAAGGAAGTGGGTATTCAAAGTTTGAGGAAAGCCCAGGTGGCATGGCTCAGTGGTTGAGCTTAGACCTATGAACCAGGAGGTCCTGGTTCAATTCTTGGTCATGGCACACGCCTGGGTTACCAGCTCGATCCCCCAGTATGGGACGTGCAGGAGGCAGCTGATCAATGATTCTCTCTCATCATTGATGTTTCCATCTCTCTCTCTCTCTCTCCCTTCCTCTCTGAAATCAATAAAATATATTTTAAAAAGCAAAGTTTGAAGAAAGAGGCAAAGCTATAAAATAGTTTTCTAGGAGAATGGTAGAATGAACAGTAGTAAGATTGCCAGGCAGCATTAAGTACCTACTTGAAATTCGTTGTTCTAAAGAACTAATCTCTTTGTTGAATTTGGTGCTTATCTTTTTCTAAACTTTAGTTTTTCCATAGATTTTGTTTCCCTATCGATGTGATCCATTGGTTTCTGTTCCTTCGGAGATTCTCCACCATTTATGATTTGTGGATGGCACGCTTTTTTAGTTTACTGTAGTATTAGAGTGGATGTATATATTCCTTGTTATCATGTTGATTTAGTCTCTTAGAATTTTTTATCTGCATGAATAATGCAGATTAACATTATAAGAGAAAGATGACAGTGATTTTTGTTGTTGTTAATGTTTAGTATTGACAAGGAGGAGAAGGGGTTTTTGTTGATGCATCTTTACAAGCAGTGACAGAACTGTCCAGAATTCAGACTTTAATGCATCAGGAGTCAATAAAATATTATCATGCATTAACTGTTTTCACAGATAAATCTACATATTAGCATATCTGAATTGTCTATATATAAAATCACTCTGGAGATTGTGGTTCTTAGCAATTCCTATTTTCCTACTGTTTCCTAGCTGATCTCAGTGGAATAATTTTCAACTCTACTTGCTTTTTTATAAATGTGTTTTTATTAGAGAGAGAGGAAGGGAGAAGGATAGAGAGATAGAAACATCAATGAGAGAGAAACATCAATCGGCTGCCTCCTGCACGCCCCCCACTGGGGATCAAGCTCACAACCCGGGCAAGTGCCCTGTCTGGGAATCAAACAGGGACCTCCTGGTTCATGGGTCGACGATGCTCAACCACTGAGCCACACTGGCCGGGCGGCTCCACTTTCTTAATCAGTGAAGTACTTAATATCTTTACACTTCAGACTTGGTGTTTTTAATTCTAACCATGGAAAGGTAGTTACTGAAGCTAACAGTGCCTTTTAAATGTTTACTTTGTCTCTGGTTACGTTTCTATTCTGTGGGGTTTTTTGTGGGTTTTTTAATATATTGCTTTCAGAGAGAAAGGGAGAAGGGAGAGAGATACAAACATCAATGATAAGAGGGTCACATGGTTTGGTTGCCTCCTGCATGCGCCCCAACTAGGGCTGGGGATCAAGCCTGCAACCGAGGTTATGTGCCCTTGATTGGAATTGAAGCCTGGACCTTTAAGGCCTCAGGCCGACGCTCTATCCACTGAGCCAAACCAGCCAGGGCTCTTCTACTGTTTTTAAGACAGTACAGAAACTATATGAAGAACAGACTTTGTTCTGTTGATGTTTATAATGCTGCTATCAATTGGCCAAAGAATCTGCAAGTTCAGTTTATTGAGAAACATCTGTGGGCTTACTGTGTGTGAATATGATTAAAACAATCAAGTTTATTATGGTAAAGAAGGTTTTAATATATCATGAGACCATTTTTCTGAAGCATTCTAACAGAGTATATCTTACAGTTAGTGAACTGACACTGAGGATCAAGCAAGCCACCTCATTTCATTTTCACCGTAACTTCCTCTATAAAGCCGTTAATTCCATTAAATGAAAATCTTTGTGTAAAAATTGAGAAAGTTATGACTGGTTTCTTTAGAAAGAGTGATTCTGGCTTTCAGGGTATTAAACCATTTATGTAAAAATGCTATTTAGCACAATAGTGGTTTTATGTGAAATTACTGTACTGTAATTGAAGGGAAATTGGTCTAAGTAGTGGGTGTGTTTCCTGAACATTGTCAAAAAAATGTTCGCAAAAGGCACACACTGCTTTGTATAGCTTCATCATGTCCAAGGACATTAGTCATTTGGATTGATTTACAGGGACATTATTCAGCCTTCTCCCCTTTGAATGGAAATTAGGTAAAGCATGGAACATGTTGAAAGAATGGGGACCTTTCTGGTTGATCTCATTCTCCAGGAAGGAACCAGCCTGTAAAATAGCACAGTTGAAATCTTCAATTTGGGAGATGGGTAGAATGAGATAAGAGAATGATTACCTGTGGATTACTACTATATAAAGTATTTAAGGAAAAGGCAAACTATTGTTTTGGGGGGATAGTATGAAAGGTATTTTTTATTTTGTCATACTATACATTTTCAGTTTTTATGTGTACAATTTTGAAACGCAGTTTTAATCATTTGGACTTAATACTGATTGCTAGTGTTAATATACAGGACCAATTTTTATACCACAACTATCCTGGATTCTTAAATTTTGCTAAGTGCCTCTGTAGTTAGGAAAATGGGTTTGTGTAATTTTTCAAGGTTACTTTGGTGTGCTATTTTTGATCCTTTGGGTATGTGAAACTTACCTTTCACTCACATTCATAAATGAAATATAATTTGGGTAGAAAAAACTATCAGATTGCAACCTTTTCTTTCCTTCTACAAGATATTTTGTTCTGCCCTGGCCAGGTAGTCTAGTTGGTTAGAGAGTCGTCCCAATACGGTAGTTGTGGGTTTGGTCCCTAGTCAGGGCACATACAAGAATCAACCAGTGAATACATAAATAAGTAGAACAACAAATTGATGTTTTTCTCTCCATCTCTTAAAGCAATCAATCCGTTTTCTTAACTATAAAGAAATATATTCTGACTCGACCGGCATGGCTCAGTGGTTGAGCATCAACCTATGAACCAGGAGATCCCGGTTCCATTCCTGGTCAGGGAACATGCCCTGGTTTCGGGCTCATTCCCCAGTAGGGGATGTGCAGGAGGCAGCCTATTGATGATTCTCTCTCATCATTGAAGTTTCTATCTCTGTCTCCATCTCCGTTCCCCTCTGAAATCAATAAAATAGATATTTTTTACAATGTGAGGTAAACATGCAAAAGTTAGATGTTCTTCCTGGTTATTGAATTAGTCAAAATATGAAATGTCACATGTATGTTTTCTGAAATAATACCAAATTTCATCTTTAGCCTGAAGTTTGCTGTTAACATAAGTTTTATTTCTATACTATTTACAGCCTGTATCCCACCCAGTTGCAGCTGAACAACAAGCAGCAATTCTAAAACCGGATTTAGTTAGAAGGTGAGTATCTTCAAATTTAATACCATGGAAATGACAAGGGTATGTTGAAGTATTTGCAATCATTAGGGGCCCATTGTATCATGACTGGAGAAGATTTTATTTTCTTGAATTTATGTGTACATTCAATAAAAATAGTAGGTATTGTTTTTTACTTTTTCTATTTTAATGAAGCTCATGTATTGTGAAATTATTGACCATTTTCTTGTTCTCACTATAACATTTCTGTTTCTAAGAAAAACTTAGAAGAATTAATAAAGGAAAGAAATAATATAGAGTAAAATTCCAGCTAATGTAAAGAAATAAATTATAATGAGATATATAATTTTTCTATTATTTGGTAGTTGTAAACTAATGTTTTACTCTGTGTTATTCAGATTGGCTAATTCCTATTGCTCTGTTTTCAAGTTCACTGAGTCTTTCTTTTGTCCTATTCATTCTGCTATTATGCCCATTCCAATGCATTGTTTTTCTGTGGTTGTACTTATAGTTCTATAATTTCCATTTCGATCTTTTTTAATACTTCTATTTTTAATGAGATTTTTAAATTTTTTAATGTGCTTCAAGAGTATTTGTAATTACTTATTAAATCATTTTGATGATGGCTGCTTTAAAATCCTTGTCAGTTACTTCCAATATCTTATTCATTCTGGTGTTGGTGTCTTTGACTCTCTTTCCACATTCAGAGTGTGATTTTTCCAGGTTTTTGGTATGACAGGGAATTTTCATTTGTCTCCTGGACCTTTTGGATGTTATTTCAGGGGACTCTGGACTCGATTTAAATATTGTAGTTTATCAGGCAGTCACCCTGTTCTGATGGCCATTTAGTTTTCACAGTACTTGGAGTATGATTCTGGTCTCCTTGGATCGCCTGCCGCTCCTGGGCCCCACCTCTGGATGGAAGGGTTGGGAGCACTCTCTAGGCCCGCTGTCCCAGGCCAGGTCTCTAGGTCACATGCTGCTGGTGGAGTGGCCACCAGTGTCATCAGGGGGAGGAAAGGGATTGCCTGAACCATTTTCTGCTGCTGGGTTGGAGGTCAGGAGACCACTGGACTTGGGCTGCCTTTGCCTTTGGGCTGTGAGTTAACAGACACTAAACGTGGACTGCCTTGTGTCACTGGGTACGTAGATACCAAGCTGCCTTCTTTTTCCTTAAGTTCTTGGGAGTCCCATCAGTCCCCTCCTGTGATTGTCTACTGTATTATTTCCAGATTTTTCAGTTGTACTTTGAGGGGAGATGCAGGGAGAATTGAGTTTCTGTCATCTTGTCCCAAACCCTATACTAGTTTTTTATTTATTTTATTATTTTTTAATTTAATAAATCTTTATTGTTCAGATTATTAAAATTGTTCCTCTTTTTTTTCCCCCATAGCTCCCCTCCACCCATTTCCCAACCCACCCTCTGCCCTTACCTCCCCCACAGTGTCCTCATCCATAGGTGTACAATTTTTGTCCAGTCTCTTCCAGCACCCACCACACCCCTTTCCCCCTGAGAATTGTCAGTCCACTCCCTTTCTATGCCCCTGATTCTATTATATTCACCAGTTTATTCTGTTCATCAGATTTTTAATTCACTTGATTTTTAGATTCACTTGTTGATAGATATGTATTTGTTGTTCATAATTTTTATCTTTACCTTTTTCTTCTTCTTCCTCTTCTTAAAGAATACCTTTCAGCATTTCATATAATACTGGTTTGGTGTTGATGAAGTCCTTTAGCTTTTTCTTATCTGTGAAGCTCTTTATCTGACCTTCAATTCTGAATGATAGCTTTGCTGGGTAGAGTACTCTTGGTTGTAGGTTCTTGCTATTCATCACTTTGAATATTTCTTGCCACTTCCGTCTGGCCTGCATAGTTTCTGTTGAGAAATCAGCTGACAATCCTATGGGTGCTCCCTTGTAGGTAACTAACTGTTTTCCTCTTGCTGCTTTTAATATTCTCTCTTTGTCTTTTGCCCTTGGCATTTTAATTATGATGTGTCTTGGTGTGGTCCTCTTTGGATTCCTTTTGTTTGGGGTTCTATGCGCTTCCTGGCTATTTCTTTCACCAGGTGGGGGAAGTTTTCAGTCATTATTTCTTCAAATAGGTTTTCAGTATCTTGCTCTTTCTCTTCTTCTGGCACCCCCATAATGCTGATGTTGGTACGCTTGAAGTTGTCCCAGAGGCTCCTTACACTATCTTCATATTTTTGGATTCTTTTTACTTTTCCGGTTGAGTGTTTTTTGCTTCTTTGTATTTCAAATCTTTGACTTGATTCTTGCATTCCTCTATTTTGCTGTTGGGTCTCTGTATAATATTTTTTATTTCATTCAGTGTATGTTTAATTTCTAGTTGGTCCTTTTTCATATCCTTGAGGGTTTCACTAAATTTATCAGCCTTTTCCAGGAAATTCTTGAAAAACCTTATAACCGTGGTTTTGAACTCTATATCCAGTCGTGTGTTTTCCTCCAGTTCTTTGGTTTGTGATCTGTTTCTTTGTCTCCGCATTTTCACTGCTTCCCTGAGTTGGTAGATTAGCTTTGTGTGCTAGGTGTCCTATAGGGCCCAGTGGCTCCGCCTCCCCAGTTACCTGAGGTGGACACTCTTGATGTACCCCTTTGTGGACTGTGTGTACAACCTTGTTGTAGTTAAGTCTTGATTGTTGTTGGTATCAGTGGGAGGAGTTGACCTCCAGGCCAATTGGCTGTGAGGATCAGCTGTGTCTATGGTGGGAGAACCTCTTTGCGGGAGACACCCTTATGAGACAAGACTTGCAAAATTGCAAAAGCCTCTGTATTCAGCTTGGATGGGGCAGAGTCTCAGGGCAGAGCAGACAACCTTGGCTTCCCGTCAGCCCTGCCCTAATAGGCCCCTGTGTCTCAGTGTCCCGTGGTAATCGCTGCAAGCACCTCTGAGAGAAAGCCTCCCTCGAGTTTCGCCCACTGCCAGACAGTCCAGTTTCTCCCCGTATGAGTCTGGGTCCCCAGGGTCTCTCCCGGAACTGGGGTTCAGTGCAGTTGGGAGCTTCCGTGTCCCTCCCGCTTGAGAAAGCCAGCCAGGCACTCAGCCACCAGTCCTCTCCGCGCGCGCGCGTCTCCATACCTCAGTCTTTTGCAGCTCCTCTGTGTCTCCGTGAGCTTTTCTCTTTCCTTCTAGTTGTAGAATTTCCACTCAGCTAGCTTTCCTGTGGTTTTGGATGATGTCTGTTTTGTCTTTTAGTTGTAGTTTTGAAATTGTTGTGCGAGGCAGCAGTTTAGGTGTTTACCTATGCCGCCATCTTGGTTTCTCACTATATACTAGTTTTTTAAAGTAACTCTGCAGCTCTGGATAGTGTGGTTCAGTGGTTGGAGCACTGACGTGCACACGGAAGGGTCTCTAGTTTGTTTCCTGGTCAAGAGCACTTACCTGGGTTGCAGGTTCCATCCCTGGTTCCAACAAATCAATGTGTGTCTCCCACATGGATCTCTTTCTCTCTCTCTCTCTTCCTTCCTCTTTCTCTTTCTCTCCCCCCCTTTCCCCCTCTCCCCCTCTCCCTCTCTCCCTCTCTTGTCCCCCCATCCCTCCCTTCACTCTCTAAAAACCAATAGAAACGAATATCTTGGGGTAACCCAACTGGCTTGGCTCAGTGGTTGAGCATCAACCTGTGAACTAGGAGGTCACAGTTCAATTCCTGGTCAGGGCACATGCCCGGGTTGCAGGCTCAATCCCCAGTAGGGGACATGCAGGAGGCAGCCGATCAATGATTCTCTCTCATCATTGATGTTTCTATCTCTCTCTCCCTCTCTTTCACTCAGGAATCAATAAAAATATATATTTTTAAAATTTACCCATTTAAAGTATACAGTTCATTTGCTTCTAGTACATTCACAGGATTGTGAAGTCATAACTTTTTAAAAGATATTATACTACTTATTTATTTTCCATAAACTTATTATTTATGATTTTAAATTGGGAGGTTTTCTTAGAATTTTAATATCAGGATGAAATGATTCTATCCATGAAGAAAGTTTATTTGGTAAGTCTGATTGGGGTCAAATATTGGGTTTTGAGAATCACAGAAGAATGTCTGTCGTGAGAAATTGAATAGAAGTTGCTTCTGTATTTTTAATTACTAGTTTGCAGCATGATGTGGCAGCTGTGAAGGAAAACAACAACACCCCCGATAACTCAAGTGGAAATGGCAAACAGGATCGGATCAAACAGAGAAGAGTGTCCTGTCCTCGACCAGAGAAGGGGACCAAGTTCCAGCTTACTGTCCTGCAGGTCAGTGTGTGAACATGGGTGGGCTAAGGGCGCGTAGAAGTCTGGGGAGTCAGGGAGGGGCAATGTTACTGTGCACGTGGGGTATTGTGAGACTCTCTAAATTAACTTTTCCTTCAGTAAAAGTTTTCAGTGATAAGAGTATTATGTATTCATTGTTAAACATGGGTAATATAAGGAAAATAAAAATCACTTGTACAGCCTTAGATGGTTTGGCTCAGTGGATAGAGCATCAGCCTGTGGAGTGAAGGGTCCCAGATTCAATTCCGGTCAGGGCACATGCCCGGGTTAGGGGCTCAATTCCCAGTAGGGGGCGTGCAGGAGGCAGCTGATCTATGATTCTCTCTCATCATTGATGTTTCTATCTCTCTCTCCCTCTCCCTTCCTCTGTGAAATCAATAAAAATATATGTTTTTAAAAATCACTTGTACTCTCAGATATAATACTTGTTAATGTTTTAGTTTGTTTCATCTCTTTTATTCTGTATGTATGTATCATCTTTTACATTAAGATTGTAATAGTACCAGTAATAGTGAAAATGTATTGAACTATTTTGGGGTAGACACCCCAAATGTTACATATTTGTTTTCTCATTTAATCCTTTGATAATCTTGTATGATATGTGGTAGTATACCTATCTTTACAAATGAGAATTAGAGAAGTATAGTAATTTGCCCAAGGTCATTCGACTAGCAAGCCATAGTCATACCTGAATCCAGATCAGACTGTAACCCCATATCTCTAATCAATATATAGTATAGGTTTTGGATGGATGCTAAACCTTATATTTAATTTTATATCCTGCCTTTTAAATATATATATATATATATATATATATATATATATATATATATATATATATATAAAATTAATTTTTACAGAGAGGAAAGGAGAGGGATAGAGAGATAGAAACATCCATCAGCTGCCTCCTGCACACCCCCCACCAGGGATGCGCCCGCAACCAAGGTACATGCCCCCAACCGGAACCGAACCTGGGACCCCTCAGTTCACAGGCTGACGCTCTATCCACTGAGCCAAACCGATCAGGGCTATCCTGCCTTTTAAAAATCTTAGTATATTATGCCGAAACCGGTTTGGCTCAGTGGATAGAGCGTCAGCCTGCGGACTCAAAGGTCCCGGGTTCGATTCCGGTCAAGGGCATGTACCTTGGTTGCGGGCACATCCCCAGTAGGGGGTGTGCAGGAGGCAGCTGATCGATGTTTCTCTCTCATCGATGTTTCTGGCTCTCTATCCCTCTCTCTTTCTCTCTGTAAAAAATCAATAAAAATATATTTTAAAAATCTTAGTATATTATATATACTTTACTATGTCATTAAATAAATTTTAAATTTTTTTCAGAACCAATTGTGTCTGTACCACAAACTTTAAGAGTTTTAAATGTATTTTTATTGATTTCAGAGAGGAAGGGAGAGGGAGAGAGCTATAGAAACATCAATGATGAGAGAGAATCATTGATCGGCTCCCTCCCGCATACCTCCTACTGGGGATCGAGTCTGCAACCTTAATAACATATTTAAAATGTCTACCTTGCCCTAGCTGGTTTGGCTCAGTAGATAGAGCATTGGCCTGCGTACTGAAGGGTCCCAGGTTTGATTCTGGCCAAGGGCACATGCCTGGGTAGCGGGCTGGATCCCCAGTAGGGTCCGTGCAGGAGGCAGCCGATCAATGATTCTCTCTTATCATTGATGTTTCTATCTCTCTCCCTTACGCTCTTAAATCCATAAAGAAATATATTTTAAAAAGAAATAAATAAAATGGCTGTCTTGGATAATTCCTTGTATAGAGATAAAATAATTTAATCATGCCTTCTGTTTTTTTCATTTAGTCTGTTTCTTTCTGTTTGTCTGTCACCATCTCTGTCTTTGCGGCAAACACCTTGGAACCACAAACCTTTTTACTACATATCCCTGATTTTTTCCTTTATGTTAGATTCCTAGAAGTAGAATTAGTGGGTCAAACAGTATGAAGATTACATGTTGCTAGATCACTGTTCTAACAACATGTTGGACCAGTTTACATTTTCATTTTTTTTTTAAATATATTTTATTGATTTTTTACAGAGAGGAAGGGAGAGGGATAGAGAGCTAGAAACATCGATGAGCGAGAAACATCGACCAGCTGCCTCCTGCACATCCCCCACTGGGGACGTGCCCGCAACCAATGTACATGCCCTTGACCGGAATCGAACCTGGGACCCTTCAATCCACAGACCGACGCTCTATCCACTGAGCCAAACCGGTTTCGGCATCCAGTTTACATTTTCATTAGCAGTGCCAACATTGCTCAGTGGTCGAACGTCGATCTATGAACCAGGAAGTCACGGTTCTATTCCTGGCCAGGGCACATACCCGGCTTGCGGGTTCAATCTCCAGGAAGGGGTGTGCAGGAGGCAGCCAATCAATGATTCTCTCTCATCACTGATATTTCTATCTCTCTCTTCCTCTCTGAAATCAATTAAAAAAATTTTTTTAAAGAGAGTTTTGGAAATCAGTGACCAAATTTAGGTCTTTGCATTGCAGATAGTGATACTGACTATTATAACTTGTTTTTGCCTTGTTATAAAAGTTGTTTCCACCTGGCTGGGGTAGGTCAGTGGTTTGAGCATCGACCCATGAACCAAGAGGTCACCAGTTCAATTCCTGATCAGGGCATATGCCAGAGTTGTGAGCTTGATCCTCTATAGGGGGTGTGCAGGAAACAGCTCATTGATGTCTCTTCTGAAATCGATGTTTCTCTCTCTCCCTCTCTCTAAAAACCAATTAAAAATCTTTTAAAATATATTTTTTTTGCCCTAGCCACTTTGGCTCAATGGATAGAGGGTTGGCCCACAGACTGAAGGCTTCCGGGTTCAGTCTAGTCAAGGGCATGTACCTTGGTTGCAGGCTCGATCCACGGCCTTGGTTAGGGCACATGTGGGAGGCAACCAATCGACAAGTCTCTCTCACATCAATGTTTCTCTCGGGTGAGGATTAGCAATATATATACATATATATAATTATTTGTTTAAATGCCATTGGCATTTTGATGGAGATCACATTAAAACTGTATATTGCTCTGGGTAAGATAGTCATTTTAACTATGTTGATTTTCCGACCATGGTTGATTCTTAATCTGGTGATGAAATGTTTGTGCCCAGGTGTCAACCTCTGGAGACAACATGGTAGAGTGTCAGCTGGAGACACACAATAACAAGATGGTCACCTTCAAGTTTGATGTTGATGGTGATGCACCCGAGGATATTGCGGACTATATGGTAAGTACAGTAAAACCAAATGGTTCTCCTTTCAGTGTTCTCTCTTTTTTCCCTGTGACTCTTCCCCCATTTATTCAGAGTCATCTTTTTCTTAGGATACTGTTTTTAAAATTTGTGCAGAGCTAAATTGGTTATGATCAAGAGGAAGCCAGTGTACCTCCTCTGGTTTCAGTTTATTTATCTGCAAAATATGAAGGTGTTTCATTGAGAGATGTTTTAGATCAGTGATTCTTTATCCCGGGCTGCATGTTAAAATCACCTGAAGAGGTTTTTTAAAAAACAATTCCCTAGGTCCTTAATTAAATCAGAGTGTTTGGAGGTGAGGCCTAAGCATCAATCCTATATAATAAAACCCTAATATGCAAATCAACTGAACTGCAGAACAACTGGTCTCTATGATGCACACTGACCACCAGGGGGCAGACGCTCAATACAGGAGCTGCCCCCTAAGGTTAGTGCGCTCCCACAAGGGAAGCGCCTCTCAGCTAGAAACCGGGGATGTCCGCCTGCCAGGGAACGGGCCTAACCCAGCAGACTGACATACCCCGAGGGATCCTGGACTGCGAGAGGGCACAGGCAGGGCTGAGGGCATTTCTCTCCCCCCACCCCCCCCCCCCACCCCCGCCGCCAGTGCACGAATGTCATGCACCAGACCACTAGTAGTTTATAAAGTTTACCAGAATTTAATCTTCCCAGGAGCATTCCTGTGCACACAACACCTGCCCACACCAGCTTCTTTCCCCACAGGCATGCATCTCCTAAACTTTAAGGGACCCCCATGAGGTTTGCAACCAGGGCAAAAATGGGCGGTGGCAGTTCATCCCCGGCAAACACCCCGAGCCTGTCCCCAAGGTCGTCTTTTCCCTGACTTTTTAGTGAGCCTAAGTAACCTGGTCTAGGCTCATTTCCCCAGCCCTTCCTTGTTTCACTGTCCCCAACTTAAATAAGTAAAAAAAAAAGTTCACCAGTTAATTCTGATGTGTTAGCCACTGATATAACATGTTATATTTCAGTGTTTAAGTAATGTTCATTCTGTCATTTAATTTTCATATTTTTCTTGAATTGTTAGGCTTAAGTTAGTATTTTCCCATTTATTTGTCTGTTTATTATTTTTTTAAAGAATAGATTATTGATTTTTAAAGAGAGAGGAAGGGAGAAGAGAGAAATAGCATAACATTGATCAGTTGCCTCCTGCACGCAACCCGGATATGTGCCCTGATTGGGAATCAAACCAGAAACTCTCGGTGCTTATGATGATATTCCACTGTGTCACAATGTACAGGGCATATTTTTCCATTTTTTAATAATGGGCATGTGCCTGGCCGGTTTTGGCTTAATGGAACAGGAGGTCAGGGTTCAATTCTGATCAGGGCACATGCACAGCTGCAGGCTCGATCCCCAGTAGGGGATGTGCAGGAGGCAGCTGATCAATAATGCTCTCTCATTATTGATGTTTCTGTCTCTGTCTCTCTCTCTCTCTCCCTCTCCTTCCTTTCTGAAATCAATAAAAATATATTTTTTAAAAATAAAAACCTATTTTTAAAAATGGGGATGGGCTAGGGCAGTGGTCGGCAAACTCATTAGTCAACAGAGCCAAATATCAACAGTACAACGATTGAAATTTCTTTGGAGAGCCAAATTTTTTAAACTTAAACTACTTCTAACACCACTTCTTCAACATAGACTCGCCCAGGCTGTGGTATTTTGTGGAAGAGCCACACTCAAGGGGCCAAAGAGCCGCATGTGGCTCGCGAGCCGCAGTTTGCCGACCACGGGGCTAGGGTGACAGGAAGAGTACACATGCTTTTGTTTCTGCCAGTTTTCTTTAGAGATATATTCCCGGCCATTGCCTCAGTTATGTCCTTCAAATGACAATCAATTTCTAGAATGCCAGATAGTTTTTCAAATGCTGGCTTCTTCTCTGGTAGGTAATGCCAACCTGACAAATGTTAGTGGTCTCAAAATAGAACTAATAATTTAATACCTGGTCTTTGTTAATTCTGTTGTGGCATTCGGATATAAATAATAAATTTTAATTTATTTTTCTTTAGGGTAGTAACCATTGATAGACATAATACTATAATTTGGAAGACACTAAATTCATTCTCGTAAATAGACTTACTTTTACTTTTGGACAGGTCGAAGATAACTTTGTGCTGGATAGTGAGAAAGAAAAATTTGTAGAAGAATTGAGGGCTATTGTAGGTCAAGCCCAGGAGATTCTTCACGTCCACTCTGCTGCAGAAAGAGCCAGTGGGGTTGACGCTGTCGCTGTAGAACCCAACAGTGGCCAAGTAAGAGCAATTACTTAGCAAATAGGTCTTCTGGGATATGTATCAGAAACTTCTTTATTTACCTATTCATTTTTAATTCAGACAGGGTCATCTGAACAAGCACAGATAAATTCTGCATCCACTCAGACCAGCAGTAAGTATATTTAATAAAATTTACCAGTTGGCATTTGAAACAAGACATTTGGAGACTTTAATTTATACATCTTCATTGAGAAAGATGTTAGCCAATAAAGGAATTAGATAAGTTGTTAATGTAGGATTTCCCACGCTCTGAAAGAACTTTATAGCCCAGAAGAAAGTAGAATAAGAAGTAAAACTGTTCTCCAAATTTCCTTCAAGGCTTGGTTCTTTATCGGATTCACTTATTTCTGAGTTGCTATATGGTATGCTACCAGAAAAGCAGTCATGGTACTGATGATCTTTAACGGCTTTATTATTTGAACCTGACTGCTAAGTCCGTCTGTCCGTCCGTGTGTCCCCCCCGCCCACGTGAGATGTACAGAAACGTTCTTAACTAAAATCATTATGTTCAAAGTTTACCTCGTGTTTTAATAGTCACTGATATGATTTCATTCCACTAGTGATAAGCTTCTTCTTGCTCTGGTCACTAAGTTTTTGTAAATCAGATACCAGATAAACCTCCAGGGACTAAAAAGGGGGGAGGGGTCCTCTGTTTTCTCTGACGACTTGATCTCTCCATTCTTCTCAGCTCTGGTCATGGGTATATTTAGAGTATCTGGGAGGGGGAGAAAAGCCATAGACAAGTGAGGACCTCTGAAGGAATTATAACGACACGAAGAAGCAACAGGTGGTGTGCGAGTTATGGAACCAGATACCATTCCCCTGAAATTCAGTTTGTGTTGGAATGCCAGGGTCCTTCTCTGTCTTCTTTTTCTCGTTAGCAGGAGTCTGCACAGATTTCTGGCTGGCAAACTAGGGTAACGTTTAATAGAGAATTACTTATTTCAGTAAGTTTACAAAGTAGGGGTAAAGACGTAGGGGCTTATTTTACTTTATTTTTTTAAGTTGTCATGCAGTAAAATTGACTTTTTTTCTTTTGGTGTACAGTCCTGGAAGTTGCAATACTTAGTGTAGATTTCTATAAGCACCATAATCAGGATACAGAACAGGAAATGTAGGCCTTAATGGTAAAAGTGCTTCCTTCCTCCCCCAACCCCCCGCCCCCCCCCAAAAAAAGTGCCCAGCTTCTAACTGCTATTGATATGTTTGTTTCAGAAGAATCTGAACTCTTTCTCTGAAGTCATCTTCTGTTTAATTCTTTTTAAAACATTTTTTAAGTTTTTATTGATTTTAGAGACAGAGGAAGGGAGAGGGAGATTGAACTTTCAATGACAGAGAAACATTGATCAGCTTGCCTCCTGCTCACCCACTACTGGGGATTGAGTTTGCAACCCAGGCATGTGCCCTGACCGGGAAATGACCTCTTGGTGCATGGGACGAAGCTCAACCAACTGAGCCACACCGGCTGTGCTATTCTTTTTTTGTTGTTGTTAATCCTCACCCGAGGACATTTTTCCATTGATTTTTGAGAGAGTGGACGGGAGTGGTAGAGACAAAGAGAGAGAAACATTGATGTGAAAGAGACAAATTGGTTGCCTCCTGCACACACCCTGACCAGGGCTGGGGATCTAGCCTGCAACTGAGGTATGTGCCCTGACTGGAATCAAACCCGGGACCCTTCAGTCGGAGGGCCCATGGTTCAACCACTGTGCCAAACCAGCTAGGGCAGGCCTGGGCTATTCTTAATTCTTTAGAGTATTTTTCAGGATTGGGGAGGAGGTCTGGTCTCATAAATTGCACACATCCTAGTGTTGTTGGAAATGGAGGTACAAGAAAAATGGGTGTTTTGACCTGGTTTCCTTAGTCAATAAGGTAAACATGCTGACAGTTGCTTAGCATATTAAATCTTCCACAGATGAATCTGCTCCTCAGTCATCCCCAGTTGGTCGGTGGCGATTCTGTATCAATCAAACGATAAGAAACCGTGAGGCTCAATCTCCTCCTTCTCTTCAGCAGTCCATATCTACAGTGCCTGGGCTATATCCACTTTCTAGTAAGCATTCATTCTCTGCCAACTTTATCCAGACTTGGAGGATAGGGGTGCAAAATATGGACCGTATCTTTTTTTTTTTTTAAGGATTTTTAATTTGCTTTTTAGAGAGAGAGGAAGGGAGGGAGAGGAGAGAGAGAGAGAAAAACTTCAATGTGAGAGGGAAACATCAATCAGCTGCCTCCTGCACAACCCCTACTGGGGATTGAGCCTGCAACCCAGGCACGTACCCTGACCAGTAATCAAACCTGCAACTTTTCGGTGCACAGGATGACACCAGTGAACTGAGCCATGCTGGCCAGGGCTGGACCATATTTTTAACTTGTTTTCGTGGGTATTTTGTGCTTATGAGAATTTTCATAATCATTTTGGAAGATGTTAATACCAGGGTGTAACTTAAGCCATTTTGATTTAATATTTATTTTTTAAAAAGAAAAGGTTTTCTTTTCCTTCGCAGGTAGAATTGTATATTCTGAGTCCTTTTCACACAAGTTCTCATTTGCCCCTTGACCTACCTGTCCCCTTTGAGTTTGGGTAGTAGTTCATGCTTTGTGCTTACCAATACATGCTTACCCATTCTTTGTTATTGTTCCAGGTCCAAGAAAAACAAATAATAAGGAAATGTCACAGGACACACTGCTCACTCTAGAAAATAATCCATGCCAGCGTGCACTTTTCACCTCCCAGTCAGAACACAAGGATGTGGTTGATGGTAAGATTTCTGAATGTGCCAGTGTAGAAGCTAAGCAGTCAGCTGTACTTTATCAAGTGGAAAATGACAGGCAGAGAATGGCACCAGTTGTAAGTAGTTCCGCTTACACTGCTACTTCAGTTCGTACAGTTCCAGTTAAATGTGAGGGACCCACCAACCAAGCAGGAACATATCTACCTGTGCTTCCCTGTCACCCAGCTGCCAGTCAGGCTAATGTACTCACGGCACCTCCTGGCGAGTCGACCCAGATTGCTGGTAACTCTCTTAAAACTTCAGCATTGATTTCGGATCAAAGGCCTCAGTCCTTATCAGTGCAGCAGCCAACTATGGATGCAGAGTTTACTTCCCAGGAAGGAGAGAAAACCACAGTGAACACTGAAGCAAGTTCTCCTAAGAAGGTCATCCCCACTCAGACCCCCGGCCTTGAACCGTCTACCCTTCTACCCACTGTCCTGGAATCCGATGGGGAAAGACCTCCGAAAATGGAGTTTGCCGATAACCGAATTAAAACTCTAGATGAAAAACTAAGAAACTTGCTCTATCAGGAGCATAGCATGGCTAGCATCTACCCTGACAGCCAGAAGGACACCCAAAGCATAGACTCTCCATTTTCTTCCTGTGCTGAAGATACACTCTCGTGTCCAGTGCCAGAAGTCATAGCCATCAGTCACTGTGGAATTCAAGACAGCCCTGCGCAGTCCCCCAGTTTTCAGCAGACAGGCTCTAAGGTTCTGTCCAATGTGGCTGCCAGTCAGCCTGCTAACGTATCAGTGTTCAAAAGGGACCTGAATGTGATTACTTCTGTACCCAGCGAATTATGTTTACATGTAAGTATGATTCTTTCTAAACAATTCCTTATCCTTGTGCTTTTAAAAAAATGCATTCTTTAAAAATACATGTTTTTATTGATTTCTGAGAGGAAGGGAATGGGAGAGAGAGACAGGAGCTTCAGTGATGAGAGAGAATCGTTGATCAGCTGCCTCCTGCATACCCGCTACTGGGGACCAATCGAACCGTGATTTCCTGGTTCATAAGTCACCCCTCAACCACTGAGCTACACCAGCCAGGCAAAACATTCTTTGCTAAAGTTCTATCCTTCGGAATGTAATTGTCTGTGTCACAAGATTCCGAGGGCACAGGTATTTCAGAAGGCCATCTTAGTTGCAGGTGACCAGAGCTTCCCAACAGAGATGGCAGACCTATTTATGGTAAGAGTGCCCTCTGGTGAATTAGTTAGGAACTTGCAAGCCAAATCTGTTTTGTATTAATAACAAGAACAGGACTGATTTATTGATTTTGTGGGTAGGAAGAACTTACTTTTAGATTTACAGTTAAAAATGTCTGTTGTTAGTTTCTTTTTCAAGAATTTTATGGTATTAATGTAATCTTGTTTTTGTGGGTTTAATTTATTTGAAATTTTTCTTTCATCCACAATCTCCTGACTTTCTTTTTTAGGTTACATAATATAGCAATTTAATTTCCCTTTTCTGTCTCTTTAAATCACAGAAGTAATCATTATCTGATGTTTATCTACTGTTTGGTACTTAGCCCTTCTTTTTAAAAAAATCATTATTGTTGAAAGTATTACGTATGTCCCCTTTCCCTCCCATTGATCCCTCCCAGCCCTCCCCTGCACCACTCCCCCACCTGCCCCAGGCCTTCACCACCCGATTGTCTGTATCCATGGGAAAGTTCTTTGGGTACTTTTTGGGTACTTAACCCTTCTTGACTTGAGCTTATACAGATCTATTTACATACCTGGAATTTTTGATTCACAAAAATAGGATTGTGCTATATACATATTGATCTGCAATTTTATTTTTTCAATTTATAGTATAGTATAGTCATGTTTCTAAATCTTTACCATTGTATCTATTATTTATATTATGATATTTAAATAGTATTTGTGTATATATAGAGTAAAATCCATCCCACTTCCAAACCTATAGACATAGCTATAAATAAATCTTTTCAGACATGGTTTTAACTGACATACACATATTTAACTAGACATATTTCTTTATATATACACTATACTAGAAGCCTGGTGCCTGAAATTCGTGCACGGGGGGGTGTGTCCCTCAGCCCAGCCTGCACCCTCTCCAATCTGGGACCCCTCGAGGGATGTCTGACTGCCCGTTTAGGCCTGATCTTGCCAATCTTCCTGATTGCCCCTAACCACTTCTGCCTGCCAGCCTGATCACCCCCTAACCACTCCCCTGCCAGCCTGATTGCCCCTAACTCCCCTCCCCAGCAGGCCTGGTACCCCCCCCCCCCCAACTGCTCTCCCCTGCAGGCCTAGGTCCCGCCCAACTGCCCTTCCCTGCAGGCCCGGTCACCCCCAACTTCCCTCCTCTGTCGGCCTGTTCACCCCTAACTGCCCTCCCCTGCAGGCTTGATTGCCCGCAACTGCCCTCCCTTGCAGGCCGGGTGCCTCCCAACTGCCCTCCCCTGCTGGCCATCTTGTGGTGGCCATCTTGTGTCCACATGGGGGCAGGATCTTTGACCACATGGGGGCAGCTATATTGTGTGTTGCAGTGATGATCAATCTGTATATTACTCTTTTATTAGATAGGATAGAGGCCTGGTGCACGGGTGGGGGCCAGCTGGTTTGCCCTGAAGGGTGTCCTGGATCAGGGTGGGGGTTCCCTTAGGGCATAGGGCAGCCTGAGTGAAGGGCCTGTGGTGGTTTGGAGGCCAGCCACGCCCCCCGGCGACCCAAGTGGAGGCCCTGGTATCTGGGATTTATTTATCTTCTATAATTGAAACGTTGTAGCCTTGAGCAGAGGCCTGGGCCGGCCAGGGTGTGCAGGAAGCTTGGCTTCCTCCATTGCCGGGGAAATCCAAGCCTCTTGCTCAACTCCGTGGCCGCAGCCATCTTGGTTGGGTTAATTTGCATACTCACTCCTGATTGGCTGGTCGGTGTAACAGAGGTACGGTCAATTTGCACATTATTCTTTTATTAGATAGGATATTTATAAGACATGGATACATATTATATATTTATTTATATACTAGAGGCCCAGTGCACAGATTTGTGCACCACTGGGGTCCCTCGGCCTGGCCTGTGGGAATTGGGCCAAACCGGCTCTCTGACATCCCCTGAGGAGTCCTGGATTGTGAGAGGGCGCAGGCCAGGCTGATGGACCCCACCGGTGTACGAATCTTTGCACCAGGCCTCTGGTATTCATATGAGATCTTTGGTTAATCTCTTCCCACCCTCCCCCCTTCCCTCCAAGATTCATCAGTCTGTTCCATGTTTCCATGCCTGTGCATTAAGTGTCTGCCCCCTGGTGGTCATTGCGCGTTGTAACTACTGGCCGGTTGAATGGTTGCTTAGGCTTTTATATATATAGACACTTCTTTTTTTAATGTTTTTATTGATGAGAGAGAGAGAGAGAGAGAGGGGGAGAGAGAGAGAGAGAGAGATCGGCTGCCTCCTGCACCCGCTACTAGGGACCAAGCCCAAAACCCAGGCTTGTGTCCTGACCTAGAATTGAACTGTTGGCCTTTTGTTGTATAGGGTGACCCTCAACTAATTGAAGTCATACCAGCCAGGGTTACATATACTTCTTTACATATGTAGACTGGTTTGGATTTCTTAACAATATATTTTTATTGATTTTAGAGAGTAAGGGAGAGATAGAAACATCAATGAGAGAGAATCATTGATTGGCTGCCTCTTACATGCCCCACACTTGGGATTGAGCCCACAATCCAGGCATGTGTCCTGACCGGGAATCAAACTGTGACCACCTGGTTCACAGGTCGATGCTCAACCACTGACCCACACTGGCCGGGTCGATTGCATTTTTTCCCACTTATTTTGTACTATTCATGTCAGTACACATCGTTCCACCTCACTTAAATTTTTAGAGCAATAGTAAAATATTTTATTGAATAGATATAATTTAAATATTTACTTTTTGGTAAATAGTAATTTTAAGTTATTCAATTAATACATAAACATGAAAGCAATTCAGAATAGAAAATTTAAACTCATTGTTTTGTTAACACCCCCAACCCCCATTGCACTCCCCAAACACGGTTAAGTTCCTGATTTGGGGGTGTTGTTTTGGTTTTTAATAGATTTTTATTTATTTCAAAGAGGAAGGGAAAGGGAGAGAGAGTTAGAAGCATCAGTGATGAGATAAAGCCATCAATTAGCTGCCTCCTGTATGCACCCCCCCTCCACACTGGGGATCGAGCCCACAACCCGGGTATGTGCTCTGCCTGGGAATCAAACCCTGACCTTCTGGTTCATAAGCTGATGCTTAAAAACTGAGCCACACTGGCTGTTCTAAGATCCTGTTTTTTTGTTTGTTTGTTTTTTGTTTTTTAATATATTTTATTGATTTTTTACAGAGAGGAAGAGAGAGGGATAGAGAGTTAGAAACATCGATGAGAGAGAAACATCGATCAGCTGCCTCTTGCACACCCCCTACTGGGGATGTGCCCGCAACCAAGGTACATGCCCTTGACCGGAATCGAACCTGGGACCTTTGAGTCCACAGGCAGACACTCTATCCACTGAGCCAAACCGGTTTCGGCCTAAGATCCTGTTTTTTTTTTTTTTTTGTTTTTTAAATATATTTTTATGTATTTCAGTGAGGAAAGGAGAGGAAGAGAGATAGAAACATCAATGATGAGAGTGAACCATTGATCAGCTGCCTCCTGCACTTCCCCTACTGGAGATCCAGCCCACAACCTGGGCATGTGCCCTTGACTGGAATCCCAGTCCACAGGCTGACACTCTATCCACTGAGTCACACCGACTAGGACCTAAGTTTCTGTTTTAATTCTTGTGCTCATTGCCATTAATAACTAGTAAATAATATACTTATTCATTTTTTAATTTAGTAATTTCAGACAGTACTTATTGGCTTACTGCTATGAAGGGTGAGGAAATTATACTTTTTCTTTCCTCCACTCGTACATCTTCCAATTTTTATTAATTATACTAGAGGCCATTCTTGCACAAATATATAGAAGATTCGTGCAAGAATGGGCCTTCCTTCCCCTTGCTGCTGGCAGCTCCTTCGCTCTGGCCGGAGCCACCTTTCCACTCCGGCCCGGAGCCACCTTTCCGCCTTCCCACACTGCCCAGAGGCCTGGAGCAGCTAGAGTGGTGCCAAATGCCTGCATCATCGCCATGGCAATGACACAAGCATCCCGCCCTGCCCCCAGGCGCTCAGCGCCTGTGTATGCAAATTAACCTGTCATCTTTGGGTTGATTTGCATACTCACTCCTGATTGGCTGGTGGGCATCACGAAGGTACAGTCAATTAGCATGTTACTCTTTTATTAGGTAGACTAGAGGCCCAGTGCCCGAAATTCATGCACGGGGGTGGGTGTCCCTCAGCCCAGCCTGCACCCTCTCCAATCTGGGACCCCTCGAGGAATGTCTGACTGCCCGTTTAGGCCTGATCCCGGTAGTATCTGGCCTAAATGGGCAGTCAGACATCCCTCTCACAATCCAGGACTGCTGACTCCCAACTGCTCGCCTGCCTGCCTTTCTGATTGCCCCTAACCACTTCTGCCTGCCAGCCTGATCACCCCCTAACCACTCCCCTGCCAGCTTGATTGATGCCTAACTGCTCCCCTGCCAGACTGTTTGCCCCTAACTGCCCTCCCCGGCAGGCCTGGTTCCCCCCCCCCCCAACTGCTCTCCCCTGCAGGCCTGTGTCCCCCCACAACTTCCCTTCCCTGCAGGCCTGATCGCCCCCAACTTCCCTCCTCTGCTGGCCTGGTCACCCCCAACTGCCCTCCCTTGCAGGCCTGGTCACCCCTAACTGCCCTCCCCTGCAGGCTTGATTGCCCCCAACTGCCCTCCCTTGCAGGCCTGGTCCCTCCCAACTTCCCTCCCCTGCTGGCCATCTTGTGGCGGCCATCTTGAGTCCACATGGGGGCAGCCATTTTGTGTGTTGGAATGATGGTCAATTTGCATATTACTCTTTTATTAGATAGGATTACTTTTTAATTTTGGTAAAGTTTAGCATCTATATATTTTCTGTAACTATTGGTTGTACTTTGTCTATAGTTTGATTTAAAGAATTGGAAATGAATAAATAGCATTTATATTATAAATGTTATCTAATAATCATATAATGTGATTAGGACTATAATAAATGAAATATAGCCCTGACCGGTTTGGCTCAGTGGATAGAGCATCAGCCTGCGGACTGAAAGGTCCCGGGTTCGATTCCGATCAGGGGCATGTACCTTGGTTGTAGGCACATCCCCAGTAGGGGGTGTGCAGGAGGCAGCTGATCCATGTGTCTCTCTCATCAATGTTTCTAACTCTCTATCCCTCTCCCTTCCTCTCTGTAAAAAATCAATAAAACATATTTTTTTTAAAATGAAATATAATTCTCTGTCATTTATACTTTGTTATTTTAAGGAGACTTCTTTCTTCCAAGTGTTACTGTCAAATGGATTCTTTTGTTTAAGTGTCCATTGCTGCATCTTGATCAAACTTACCTGCCATTGTTTCTGGTGTCCTAAAATTCCTCCCTCCCCGAAATGTGACTGATATTTTAAAATATGTTCCATGAGAGACATGTGTGTGTGTGTGTGTGTGTGTGTGTGTGTTGTGTGTGTGTGTGTTGGGTGCACAATGCAGTGTGAGATGTATTCTTTTGTGAACCATGTCACCCCAGTAAATTCAATTTTTAAAAACCCACTAAACTGGATAGTTTAAATGGCTGAACTTTTGAATATGTGAAACATGGTGGGGTTTTTTAAAATAAAAACAATACCATGTTGAAATAATAGTTTTTTAATGCCCAAATATGTCTTTATTTTACTTCACACTTGATTAATTACATATGGTAGGATCATTTTGAGTTAATTTTTGTATATCGTATTAAGAAGGGTCCAGATTCAGTATTTTGTATGTGGAGATCCAGTTGTTCCAGCACCACTTGTCATTCTTTGTTGTTATTACAAATGGAATTGTTTTCTTAATTTACTTTCCAGGTTTTTTTATTGCTAGTGTACAGAAATAGAACTGATTTTTTGGGAGTGTTATATTCTACAAGTTTGCTGAGTTTATTAGCTCTGACAGCTTTGGGTGTGTTATTTAGGATTTTCTATATAGTATATAATATCATATCATCTGTGAATAGAGATAGTTTTATTTCATTTCCTGTTTTTCTTATCTATTAACTTTTCATTTCACACTTTCATCTCTGTCCCTTTGCTTTCTGTACTGGGAGAATTTCTCAATTTTTAAACTGTTTCCAATGTCCTATTCAGCTATTTTTTAATGTCAATGATTATGTTTTTAATTTCTAGTCATTGTAGGTAGTCCATTGTTTTTTCTTATAGATGTTGTATATTCACATATCTCTTGAAGATATTAGTCTTATTTTATGTTACTAATGCTAGTTCCTTGGCTATTCTTCTGTTTGTTGAGATAAGTGTTTTTTTTTTTATTGTGTTGATTTCCCATAAGTGTTTGGTGATTCTTACTTGTGTACTCATCTTTTCTTTTTCCCCTATAACATGTCTTGTTGGTCGCCTCATAAATACTATGCATCATTATTGTAGCCTACCTCCAGTGATTTGGAGGAAGGCATGGGCCATGCTTCCTTTTTTTTTTTTAATATATTTTATTGATTTTTTTACAAAGAGGAAGGGAGAGGGATAGAGAGTTAGAAACATCGATGAGAGAGAAGCATCGATCAGCTGCCTCCTGCACACCTCCTACTGGGGATGTGCCCGCAACCAAGGTACATGCCCTTGACCGGAATCGAACCCTGGGACCTTTCAGTCCGCAGGCCGATGCTCAATCCACCGAGCCAAACCGGTTTCGGCTGGGCCATGCTTCCTGGCACTGGATTGCACCTTGTTTCTAATGCTGCCTAGAGCAGCAGTCGCCAACCGGTGGTCCCCGGGCCACTGGTGGTCCGTGAGGTCCGAACGGGTGGCGCCCGCTGGCCTAGAGGGTGGCCCAGAAGACGAGCTTCCCCTTTTTCCTGGATGTTGTCTCCTCCCTGCATCGCTGACCTTTCTCTTGGCCACACACATTTTCCTCTTGCCGCTCTTAATTTGGGAGCAGATGTCTCCCGCTGTCTTTTGCTTGCTGTGGAGGTGGAGAGAGAAGGACCAGAACTGCCTGGCTGTTCCTTTTTTGCTACCCCAAGCAGTTTACTCTTTCCCTCAGTGAACACTGAATAAGTCAAGATCTCTGTTTTTGTGCCATTCACATCCTAGTGGGGGGAGATAGGCCCTAAAAAGATAAATAATTAAAGGGCTATGATAGAAAGACTCAGGGTGACTTTATGTAGGGTGGTCAAGGAAGGACTTGTACTTGGCGGTGACATTCACAGATGGAGACCTGTTCCAGGAACCAGACGAAAGCCAGCATGTAGGAGGGTGTTATGATATGATGTTGAAGAGGCAAAGAGAAGACAGATCGTGTGGAACTTTATAAGCGTTCTAGCCAACCACTAATTATCTTGGTCGGCCAGGACTCTCTCCCACTGCCCATATCTGCCACTCGAATTTGCAACGTTTTGTAACAGTTCCTGCATATGCCATGGGCTGCTTTTTCCTCCTTTAATTATATATGCATATGTCTACATCTGTTTTTCCTGCGTGTCTGTGAATTTGGATTGGTAAAGGAGGCTAGAACTTGTATGTGATTTACCACATTGATCCAGTTATTACTTAGGAAAAGTCTTGCCTGTAATTTCAGTGGGACCAATGCAACACTTTCTACATTATAATATTATTGAGAATATTTTCCTCTTTTTTACAAATATATTTTTATTGATTTCAGAAGGGAAGGGAGAGGGAGAGAGAGATAGACACATCAATGATGACAGAGAATCCTTGATTGACTGCCTCCTACACGCCCCACACTGGGGATTGAGCCCACAACCTGGGCATGTGCCCTGACTGGGACTCTAACCGGGACCCTTCCGTCTGCAGGCCAATGCTCTACCCACTGAGCCAAACCAGCTAGGGCTATTTTTCCTCTTCATGAAGGTAGTATTATTACCATTCCAAATGGGATTTTGGAAAATTAAAACTAATTGTTTAGAATTTTATTTTCAATAACTGCTAACCTTCCCCAAATGTTAATTCTTACCCAGGACTGCAATATACTTAGTGCCACTTAGGCTGTCTTCCTTTAGACAAATGCTAAATCCCATTCCTTGAGCTTTGAAATACTCTTTCAACTTTCTAGATTAGTAGTGACCATTCTCATGTTTCCGAAAGTATTTTTGATTGTGTATATTAATTTTTGTGTTAATTATTATAGGGAACTTATTTTTAAAGTGCTTATTTAGAATACAACAGTTAATTCTAGCTTTTTTAGGAGAGGGATAGGAGGTCAAGAAGAGGGAAGAGTGATTTTATTGCCTGCCATGCGTAGCCTGATGTTAACAGTTTTTAGAGCATGAATTTGAAGTGATTTTGAGATCCATTGTAAATTTCTGTGTGCTTACATAAAGTAAAAAATTTGATTTGGTAATATTTTCCTGTAAATCTACATGTCTAGATAACAAGCATAAATAAAAATGTTCAGTTTAAGAATATAGGGTTTTGCCCTAACTGGTTTGGCTCAGTGGATAGAGCGTCAGCCTGCGGACTGAAGGGTCCCAGGTTTGATTCCGGTCAAGGGCATGTAACTTGGTTGTGGGCACATCCCCAGTAGGGGGTGTGCAGGAGGCAGCTGATTGGTGTTTCTCTCTCATCGATGTTTCTAACTCTATTCCTCTCTGCAAAAATCAATAAAATATATTTAAAAATATATACAGGGTTTTGCCCAGCCAATGTGGCTCAGTGGTTGAGCATCAACCTATGAAACAGGAGGTCACAGTTAGTTTCCTGGTCAGGGCACATGCCCGGGTTGCGGGCTCGATCCCCAGTAGGGGACATGCAGGAGGCAGCTGATTGATGATTTTCTCTTATCATTGAAGTTTCTGTCTCTCTCCCTCTCTGAAATCAATTTAAAAAACATTTAAAAAATCTTGAAAAGAAGAAAAAAAGTATAGGGTTTCAGTAACCTTTTTTAGTAAATTAGTGCATATGAAGGAAATAATTTCAACTTTTCAAAGTTGCTATAAGGGAAAATATTCTAGGGTAGGAGATTCATATTCTGTTGTTTTATTTATCTGAAGTCTAATATATATTTTTTATTTACTGATTTTAGACAGGAAGGGGGGAGAGAAGGGGGGAGACAGCCATTAGTTCCACTTATTTATGCATTCATTGGTTGATTTTTATATATGCCATGACCTGGCATTGAACCCACAGCCTTGGTGGATGGGGACGACACTCTAACCAACTGAGCTCTGCCAGGGCCTGAGCTTTTTAAAGAAAGGGGAAGGCTTCATTCCATAAGCTGAATACTTCAGGTTCTGTCTGAAATGGTCCTATTAATGCAAGTATACATGGCATTCTGTTTTGGATTACCGATTCGTCCATACAAGAAACTGCAATGGTATAACCAACTGCGACGCCTTACCTAAATTTTTACCATTTTGATTTTTGTCTCGATTAGGAGATGTCCCCAGATGCCTCACTTCCAGGGGATCCAGAGGCCCATCCTGCTGCTGTGCCAAGCGGTGGAGCCACTCGTCTGCACACAGGAGGTGGATATTTTGGCCTAAGCTTTACTTGTCCTAGTCTCAAAAATCCTATTAGCAAGAAATCCTGGACTCGCAAATTAAAAAGCTGGGCATACAGGCTACGGCAGTCAACCAGCTTTTTCAAGAGATCAAAAGTCCGTCAAGGTAGTGTGCTTACAGTCAGGGACCTAGACTAGGTAACATCACTTTTCATTTACTTCTGTTCGGTTTTTGGTTTTTGTTCTTCATACACAAATGTTGCCACTTTTTGCCACGTAGCCCATGTATGTGACACATCCCATTAACGTCATTGCCATTTTATTTTTCCTTCTGTAAGTAATTTGATTTTATACTTTTTCATTTCATATAGAGACTAAGTCGGGATAAATCTTGCAATGTCTGGTTGAGAGTTAGGGTAACACTTTTTAATTGTCTAGCCGGAGTTAAGCTTTTTTCTGCTTTTCTTCATTTTTGGGAATGTACACAAATTTAGCCTTAACCAATTTTCTCTTTTCTCTTTACAATTTGGCGAAACTTACAGTGGAAACAGATGATGTGATATCCACAGTTGCTCCTGATCCCATTCCTCTGGCAGGAGAGTCCGCAGCTGATAGTAGGCCTTTGAGTAGATGCAAATCGATGAGTGGATCCTTTCAGCGGGGCCGGTTCCAGGTTTGTGCTTTTGATTAAATCCTTATCTACAATGCATTATAACAGGTAACAGCATTGAAGCCCGTGTAGATCAGTGGTCGGCAAACCGCGGCTCGCGAGCCACATGCGGCTCTTTGGCCCCTTGAGTGTGGCTCTTCCACAAAACACCACGTGCGGGCGTGCACATATAGTGCGATTGAAACTTCGTGGCCCGGCCACGCGCCCCTGGGTCTGGGAGAGGCCACGCGCCCCCGTGTCCGGGTGAGGCCATGTGTCCCTGGATCTGGGTGAGGCCACGCGCCCCTGGGTCTGGGTGAGGCCACGTGCCCCTGAGTCCGGCCGAGACCAAACCAGAGGGAGTCGGACCTCCGTTACCACCATTTGTCCACCATCCAGAGCTGAGGGGTCAGTGCCGACATGTACACATAAGGAACCGGTGGACATTGAAATTGGGTCTCAAAAGAACTGTTGGTCCAGAAAGAAACTCACTACAGACTGATTCATTTGCCTGTCAGCATAACTATTATTGCTCGTCTCACATTCAGTTCTTATAAGTATATCTCTAGTGACACATGATCTCGCTCATCTAGGGGAAATGATGAACAACATAGACTGATGAACAAGAACAGACCCAGAAACAAGGAGGCATCGATCGGACTATCGGGCCTCAGAGGGAGGGTAGGGGAGGGTGGGGGGAGGGGGGAGAGATCAACCAAAGGACTTGTGTGCATGCATATGAGCCTATCCAACGGTTAAGTTCAACAGGGGGTTGGGGCATCCGTGGGGAGGGGTGTGGGATGGGAATGGGGGGATGAGGACAAATATGTGACACCTTAATCAATAAAGAAATTTAAAAAAATAAAATAAAATAAAAGAAACTTCGTGGCCCATGCTCAGAAGTCGGTTTTCGGCCTGGGCGAGTCTATTTTGAAGAAGTGGCGTTAGAACACTCAAGGGGCCAAAGAGCCGCATGTGGCTCACGAGCCGAGGTTTGCCGACCACTGATGTAGATCATTGTCATATTTAATTTGCACCCCTTCACCTTTTGAAGCCATCCAGTAAAGGTGTCTAAAGAAATGGGGATTTATAGAGGGGGGATAAATAGTGATGGAAAATGAATGAGTGAATGAATGGCATCCTTTAAGAAAAAAGAAATGGATTTTAGTAGCTGGAAGAGGACACAGAAAGGGATCATTATTTTGTGGTGGTGAAACATCCATCTTATATAAAAACTGCTGTTTGAAATTTTAACCCTGCTATTTGGCTTCTGTAAATGCTTGCTTGCTTAAATAATAAGGAAAATAAGACTACTCCCATTCCAGAGAGGCCATTAAACCTTCCCCAGATGAAGTTATCAGTGCTGGCACCAGGCCAAGCCTTTGGTTGTGGTCTCAAAGCCCCAGCACATAGGGGCTCTTTAAGAACTTGCAAAGGGGACCGGAAAACCCCATATTTGGGAGACAAAGAGGGTAAAAAGGTATAAATACAGGAAACTTCCTGTGTGACTTCGCCCAGAATCCTAGAGACATTTTTCTCTGGGCCCGCGCGGAATAATAATAATAAATGTAACTCCATCTCTCCAAGCGTTGCTTGGTTCTTCTCCGTTCTTCTGTAACAGTGGGAGGTTGGGTCACCTGTTTTTATAAATCCCACTTCATGTCTTTTAGTATCTTGGCATCTTTAATTATGGACTTTTTTTTTTAATTGTGGAATTTTATTTGAGCACTCAATGCCAAGGCTCTTTACCCAAGGGGACCAATTGAAAGCCTTTGAAGCCCAGGTGGGGTAGCTCAGTTGGTTAGAGCCTCGTCCCCATACGCCAAGGTTGTAGGGTCAACCCCCTGTCAGAGCACACACAAGCATCAACCAATGAATGCATGAATGAGTGGAACAATGTTTCTCTCTCAACCAATGAATGCATGAATGAGTGGAACAATGTTTCTCTCTCTCTCTCTCTCTCTCTCTCTCTCTCTCTCTTCTCTCTCTCTCTTTCCCTCTCTCCTCCCCCCCTTTGTCTCTTTAAAATCAACAAATAACAAAACTAAAAAGAAAGACGTGCAATATGGGGAGATGCATGGGATTTTAAAGCTTTGGTATTATCAATGTGTCCATCACAAGCAGAACAGCCACTTGTCTGTGCCACATGTCGATCCTGAATTTCTTTGTGGGTTCGCTCTTTGGTTAGGCGGAGCCAGCCACTTTTGCCTTTTTGTATCTCAGGTGATTACCATCCCTCAGCAGCAGTCCGAGAAAGTGACATGTACTGGAATCAAACACGGACCAGCCTTCAATGCCATGCCAAGCCATTCTAGTGAAGAAGCGCCAGCCTTCACTGAAACCGCAAAGGCTCAGGTAGTAGAAATAGAACCTGCCACGCACAGTCCAGAGACTGTGTTTGCTCCTCAGAACCCAGAAGCTCTTCGTGAAACCTTTCAGGAAGGTAAACCAATTCCTAAACCAGGAGACAGTTCCTCGTTCAGCACAGCCGGTGAGACTGACGTCTCCTCTGTAACCCCGGAAAAGGAACTGGAAGAAAACTCAGCGACGGGAAGTAGCATGCAGTCTGGCTCCGAACTGCTGCTTAAAGGGAGAGAGAGGCTTACTGTTGAGAAACAGCTTTGCTCTGATGGTGAATTTTCAGCCACTCTTACTGACAGAGGGAACTCGGTGGCGGAGAGTAATCCGGAGAGCGATCAGGGCGTACCACTCCATGAAGAGAAAGCCTGCGCTCAGACAGAGAGCTCACTCTTCTATTCGCCATCTTCCCCAATGAGCAGTGATGATGAATCCGAAGTAGAGGATGAGGACTTGAAGGTGGAGCTTCAAAAATTACGAGAAAAGTAAGAACTGTTTCTCTTTTGTCACCTAGCTAGTTGCCCTGGGTTTAGTTTGGTATTTTTGTTTTTAAATATATTTTTATTGATTGCAGAGAGGAAGGGAACGGGAGAGAGAGATAGAAGCATCATGGATGAATCATAGATCAGCTGCCTCCAGCACGCCTCCTACTGGGGATTGAGCCCACAACCCAGGCTCGTGCCCCTGGCTGAAATCGAACCCGGGACCCCTCAGTCGCAGGCTGACACTATCCGCTGAGCTAGGGGTGCCCTGGGTTTTATAGAACTGTTAGGTTGCTAACTAATTTAGGACTGGTGGCATTTTATATATATTGATTTCAGAGAGGAAAGGGTCAGGGGGGAGAGAGAGACATCGATGTGAGAGTGGGACATTGATCTGCTGCCTCCTGCATGCCCCACACTGGGGACTGAGCCCATAATCCGGGCATGTGCCCTGACTAGGAATTGAACCATGAATTCCTGGTTCATAGGTTGACGCTCAACCAGTGAGCCATGCTGGCCGGGCAGGACTGATGACATTGTAATGATTGAAAACTTTTTTTTATGATTGAAAACTACAAAGACAGCATCTGATCCCACTGGTTATGAACTCAGTCCTACAAGACTGCACCCCCTGCCCAGATGCCAGTTACAAGTCCAGGTGGTATTACCTATGCTTCTGACTAGCCTGTTATAAGTTGGAGGTTCCCTCCAAAGGATGCAACTCAAGAACAGCCAAATGGCAAGGTATGGGGGAAGGAACATGGAACTTCATGCACTCTCGTGAGTGCCACTCTCCGACCAACCGGGAAACTCTCCGAACCTTGTAATACAGGAATCTTTATGGAGTCTTCATCTAGATAGGTGTGACTGAGTACGTCATTGACCATTGGTGATTCATTTAATCTCCAGCCGCACCCCTCATCAGAGGTCGGGGGGAGGAGCTGAAAATTCTCATCCTATAATCACTTGGCTGGTTCCCCTGGGACTTTCACAAAAGTCACTTGATTGACTTAGACACCAGTGTGAGGTTGTGCGTCGTTTCTCATTAGGAATAACAAGACACTCCTTTCACCTTTATTACTCTGGAGCTGTTTGAAGACACAAGACCAAATATATCACAAACTGCCGAAACCGGTTTGGCTCAGTGGATAGAGCGTCGGCCTGTGGACTGGAAGGTCCCAGGTTCGATTCCGGTCAAGGGCATGTACCTTGGTTGCGGGCACATCCCCGGTGCGGGGTGTGCAGGAGGCAGCTGGTCGATGTTTCTCTCTCATCGATGTTTCTAACTCTCTGTCCTTCTCCCTTCCTCCCTGTAAAAATCAATTAAAAAAAATAAAAAATAAAAACAAATATATCACAAACAATTCTCCCATTGCTCTTATCACTTAGGAAATTACAAAAATCCATCTCCTATTTCTCATGCCCTAATATAATTTCTCAACCACTGTGACCTATTTCATTTACAAATATATAGTTTTTGCTTTTGACAAAAGTGTTATCATGATACACATGTTATGCTGCAATTTTTTACTTTGTCACCTATGTATATTCATGTTTGCACAAATAATCTGTATTCCATACACTGAAATAGCTTATCACCACTGAAAGTTTATTTAATCTCTCCTTAGTGGACATTTCAGTTTTATCCCATGTTTTGCTTGAAGTGAACATCCTTATTTGTTATACAGTTATGCAAGTATTTTTGTAGGATCAACACCTAAAAGTAGAATTGCTGGGTTAAAAGATATGTACATTTTAAATTCCATAGATATTGCTATTATCAAATGTAGCTATACCGTATTGCACACCAAACAAAAATATATGAAAGTGCCTATTTTCCCACTTCTTAACAACATTGGGATGGATATTGTTGATCCTTTTAAGTTTTATTCCACTCAGATGAATTCATTTTTTAATACATATTTTTATTGATTTCAGAGATGAAGGGAGAGGGAGAGAGAGATAGAAACATCCATGATGAGAGAGAATCATGGATCGGCTGCCTCCCGCAAGTCCCCCACTGGGGATTGAGCCCACAATCCAGGCATGTGCCCTTGACCGGAATCGAACCTGGGACCCTTCAGTTTGCAGGCCGATGCTCTATCCACTGAGCCAAACCGGCCAGGGCTGTATTCATTTTTAAAAAATTATATTATCTTAACTAAAAGTGAGGTTGTGCATCGTCTCATTTATTGGTTATTTGTATTTTTCTTTGGAGTCACCTTTTCATATTCGTTCCCTCTTTTCTAAAAGATAATTTCTTTTCTTCTTACTGATTTTTAGGAATTATTTACACATTCTAAATATTAACCTTTTCTATATAATGCAGATACTTTTTTTCTTGTTTATACCTGCATCATATAAAAAAGAAAAAATTGATAATATCAATGCTCTGTGACTTTTAAACTTTGTTTTGCTGTTTTTCACTATATTGACGTTTTAGAAATTTATTCCTGTCAGTTTGTGGACCTTTCTTCTTTATGTCTGATTAGTTTAATGGTATGCTTAAGAAGACATTTCCCATTTTAAAATTGTGAAAACATTCTGTATGTCCACATTCTTAATCTAAATGCCTTGTTAAACGTTACTTGTGCTGGTGTGACATTTTTTAGCTCATCTGCACAGAACCGGCAGCATTAAAACGCTTTCTGCCTCATTTTTATGTAGACATATTCAGGAGGTGATAAATCTTCAAACCCAGCAGAATAAGGAGCTGCAGGAGCTCTATGATCGCCTCCAGGCCATTAAAGATAGCAAACTTCAGTCCTCTGCGGTTTCTCTGCCATCCGCATCCCCACCGCGTCGACCAAGATCTCTCAGAAGCAAACTTCGGAGCCGCCCCCAGTCCTTGACACAGGTGGACAGTGATTCGGCTGCTACAGGTAAATCAATTTTAAAAGTGGTTTTAAAAACATTGGCCAATGATCAGAAAAATAATGATCATGTATTTTTTATTAAGCTAAGATGATTTGAAGAGGTGCACATTCTGAGATTCTTTTCTACCTTTTTTTGCTGTTAAATGTTCTTTTATGAAATAATGATGAGGATAAATGAGAGATTTTGGAGAGCAGATTAATCTATTTCGTGTTTTTATTTGGAAAACAAAAACCCGAAGTCCCAATTTCAGTCCCCAAGTACTTTTTGAAATTTTAGCAATTCAGGGGAACTGCTGGTCTAACATTTAGAGTTTGTTGTTGGTTGCCAACAAAGATTATCTTAAAAATATAGTCATGTTCTATCTGATACAAGAACTTTATTATTTATGAGAATATTGGAAAATGTACTTGTTTTTGTTAATCCTCACTGGAGGATATTTTTTCCATTGGTTTTTAGAGAGCGTGGAAGAAAGGGAAAGAGAAAACGAGGAACACGAGCATGAGAGACACATCGATTGGTTGCCACCAGCCCCCTCCCAGACCAGGGCTGGGGATGGAGCCTGCAACCGAGGTAAGTACCCTTGACTGGAATCAAACCCATGACCCTTAGGTTAGAGGGCCAACACTCTTAACCACTGAGCTAAACAAGCAAGGGGTGTACTTTTTTTTTTTTTTTTAAGGATCAGTCTCTGTTTAACTAATAAAGAAGTTGTTAGTTAAGTCAGCCTTCCTTGGTTACATGTGCAAAGTCAAGGCGGGAGTTGAAGGTGTACGTTAAGGATGTATGTGAGATTTCAGTAGAATTTGTGGTAGACGGAATGATGGCTACCCCCCACCCCCACCCCAAGAAGTCTGTGTTTAAATCCCTGGAACCTGTGACTATGTTCATTTGTATGGCCAAGTGGAATTGAGGTTGTAGATGGAACTAAGGGTGTTAATTAGTGGATTTTATTTTATTTTTATTCTTTTGCTAATCCTCACCCAAGTATATTTTTCCATTGGTTTTCAGAGAGAGTGGAAGGGAGGGGGAGAGACAGAGAGGGAGAGAAACATCGATGTGGAAGAGGAACATTGATTAGTTGCCTCCTGAACATTGTAGCCTGCAACCGAAGTATATGCCCTTGATCAGAATCAAACCTAGGACCCTTCAGTTTGCAGGCCAACGCTCTATCTACTGAGCCAAACAAACCAGGGCTCAATGAACTTTAAAATAGGGAGATTTTCGCCCGGGGGAGGGGGGAGGGGGGAGTGCAGGAGGCAACTGATCAATGATTCTCATCATTGATGTTTCTATCCCTCCCTCTCCCTTCTTCTCTGAAATCAATAAAAATACTTTTTTTTAAAAAAAAGATAGGGAGATTTTCCTGGATTATCTGGGTCCAGTGTAATCATAAGCATTCTTTAAATTACAAAAGGGAGACAGAAGAGAGGATCAGAGAAAAGATGTGAGGAGGGAAGCAGTGTCAGAGAGAATTAATACGGCTGGCTTTGAAGACAGAGGGAGGGGGCCACAAACTAAGGAATGTAGGCAGCCCCTAGAAGCTGGAAAAGGCCTGGGAACAACTCTAAAGCCCCCGGAAGGACAATGCAGCCCTGCCAACACCTTGATCATAGCCCAGTGAGACCCATGTCAGACTTCTAACCTACAGAACTATAAAATAATACATTTGTGTTGTTTTTACGCCACTAATTTTTTGAAGCTCATTGTAAGTCAATATGGTATACTGAAAAGAAAGAGAGTCCTGTCTCAGCTTCATTATTTCCAGGCCTGGCTCTGTGGTAACTAATTGCGTTAACCCAGGCATGTCAATTAATTTTTCTGGGCCTCTTCTCCCCATTATAAAACAACTGGTTTAGATTAGACTTCTAAGAGTCTTTCTACTTCTAACATTCTGTGATTGTTTTTTAACTCTTCTAAGTATCTATCTGAGGATTAGGGTTGATGCTAATTTTTTCAGTGACACTACTATTTATTATACTTGATTTATACCTAAGGTGAACATATAATTTGCAATCCAGACAAGAGGAAATGTTTGAGAACGAAAGGAGTATGGTTAGTAATTACTTCAGGACAACAGCTTTAAGCCAGAACTGCCCCAGATAAACTGAAATGTCTGCTTACTCTGTCAATTGCATTGGTGTTCAAGTAAGAGTATTTATCAGTTTTAATTCCTTTTTATGGTTTCCCTGGTTTTCCTTATAGATCCACTGTGTGCGGAGAGTAATACAGCATCAAGCCAGCAATCTCCAGCTAGTAAAAAAGGGATGTTCACAGATGACTTACACAAATTGGTAGATGACTGGACAAAGGAAACGGTTGGAAATTCTCTTATTAAGCCAAGTTTAAACCAACTTAAACAGAGTCAACACAAATTAGAGACTGACAACTGGAACAAAGTACATGAAGTAAGTTGTTTATACCCAGTTCTCTTCACTTATAAGAATTAAAACCCTGGCTGGTGTAGCTCAGTTGTTTGAGGGTCATCCTGTACACCTAGGGGTCCCTGTCAGGGGACATGCCTGGGTGTGTTTGATATTTAGAGAATGGAAGGGATGGGGGAGAGAGAGAAACATTGATGTGAGAGAGACATATCCATCAATTGCCTCCGCATGTGCCCCAACTGGGGCCAGGGATCGAATCTACAACCCAGTTACATACCCTTGATCAGGAATCCAACCTGCAACCCTTTGGTGCTCAGGCCAACACTAACCGTTGAGCCACACCGGCCAGGGCCTGAGATGCTTTTGAAATATCCAGTTCAGTCTTTTAAAAATAAAAGTCACATTATTGTTTATAAAATGCTTGTTATAGAATTTAATCAATGTGGAAAAATACAAAATTTAAAATACTGTCTTCAGCCCTAACCGGTTTGGCTCAGTGGATAGAGCGTCGGCCTGCGGACTCAAGGATCCCAGGTTCGATTCCGGTCAAGGGCATGTGCCTTGGTTGCCAGCACATCCCCAGTTGGGGGTGTGCAGGAGGCAGCTGATCGGTGTTTCTCTCTCATCGATGTTTCTAACTCTCTGTCCCTTTCCCTTCCTCTCTGTAAAAAAATCAACAAAATATATTTTTAAAAAAATACTGTCTTCAAATCCCACCACCCAGATATAATTGTCACTAGCTTTTGATAAACACCATTTCAGGTATCTTTCTATGTCTGTATATGGATACATGGAAATCCTATATAATAAAAGTGTAGTATGCAAATTTTCCCCTCAACCTGGGGTTGTCCAGGAATTTGACCAGGGGGTGGGGCCGGCTGGGGGAAGGGAGGGAGGCCCCAGCCAGCAGCTGCTAGAGACTCTACCAGTGTATGAATTTTGTGCACTGGGCCTTTAGTATATGTATAAAAAATGCAGTCATACTGTATGTGCTCTTTTGAATCAGAAGTGTTAAATTCAGTTTTACTTTAACCGAACAAAAACACTGATATGAAGAAGGAATTGCTGAAACTTAAGCAAATGTGTGGGGGTTTTTTCACCTCAAGAGATATTGTCATTTATTCTTTTTTAAAAATATATATATTTTGTTGATTTTTTACAGAGAGGAAGGGGGAGGGACAGAGAGTCAGAAACATCGATGAGAGAGAAACTTCGATCAGCTGCCTCCTGCACACCTCCCACTGGGGATGTGCCCGAAACCAAGGCACATGCCCTTGACCGGAATTGAACCTGGGACCCCTCAGTCCACAGGCCGACGCTCGATCCACTGAGCCAAACCGGTTACAGCTGTTATTTATTCTTGAGTCAAGCTCAAAAACTTTACCCTAACTTTAGCTTGAAACTTTCAGTTTAGTTGAAATGGTTTTAGCTTGACCATTCACTTTAGAAGAACTAAGCATTTGGGACTGATACTAATCTCTCCTTTGAGAATTATTTACTTCCATTAGACTTATTAGTCCCATGTGCATAAGATTTCAGTAATCTTTATACATATGCTTAATCACAATACAATATAAGAAGAATCAGATAGGGATATATTTCCTCAATACTTCCAAAAGCATAATTGTCTTGAGTTTAAATTTCCAAAAATATAATAGAAATGTCACACTTTATTTAAAGACAGTGAGTAGAAGGGAGTAGGGAGATGACATTTATTGAGCACCTACTGTATCCCAGGCTCTTTCCCTCATGCCATACTAAATCATGCTCCTCTGTCTTCAAAGAATTATGTAATATAGTAAGACTAGAGGCCCAGTGCATGATTGAATCATGCACACGTAGGGTCCCCTACACGCTTTCGCTTTCGATCACGGGGGAGCTGGGTGCCTGTCCGCTGGTGCACCAGGCCTTTCAGAAGCCTCCGGCGCGGCAGAGGCTTCTGAAAGGCCTGGTGCCTGAGCGGACAGGCACCCAGCTCCCCCGCTTTTGATGGTCCACGGTGGGACATGAGCTCGCTGCCCCAGAGGCCCCTTCTGTGCTGCAGCACAGCCATGGCGCAGACGCTGGCCCAATTGGCCACCCCGAGTCCCGCGCCTCCTGGCCAATCGCGGGCATAGCGAAGGTATGGTCAATTTGCATATTTGTCTAATATTAGGTAGGATGGGCTATTGTGTGTGGTGCTGAATAAGGGAATGCCCAGGACTGGCAGAAGGAAATAAAAATAGAAGAGTAATGCTAGCATGAGGACAGGAGACACTAAACCGAACAGAGATTTAGCAAGGCCCTTAGAGTTAGCTGGAACATTGTTCAAATCCTCAGCTCACTATGAATTTGCTTAGTGTGTCAGCTGCTACCAATTTTGAGCTGCTTTTTCCACATCTGAAAATGCCTACCTCGCAGGGAAGTTATGAAGATGAACTAGACAAGATATGTAACTATGCTTAGCACACAGAAAGGTGCTGCAAAAACGCTAGCCGCTCATCGTAATCGTGGGAGCAGAAAGCCAAAAAGAATCGGAAGGAACATAGATGGGTAAAAGCATCTGCCAAATAAACTGATCTTTTGTTTTTATTTTTGTTTTCGTTAGAATACTCCATCTGCTCTGGGCTACACACCAACGTGGATTTCTTCGCTGCCCCAAATCCGTGGAGCTGTCCCGGCCTCCTCACCACAAGGACTCCCACTCCCTGCGTATCCTGGGCCATTACCATCATATGGAGTGCCCCATGTCTGTCAGTATAATGCTGTGGGGGGGGCCGGGTATCCAGTACAGTGGGTAGGAATTCCCGGACCAGCTCAACAGCCTGTGGTCATGCCTACCCAACCAGGGCCACCGTTCCAGCCAGCAATTAATTTGCCTGCGTTTCCATCATCCTCAGTGCAGAATCCATCCACGAACCCTCCGGGTCCCAAGTGAATCAGAGTAAATGATGAATGAAGAAAAGGGAGCTTTTCTTCAGAATTATTTCCGGGACACCTAAGATATAAAACTTTCTTCTTCTTGGGTTCTGCCATCTTTTCCTCATTTGAGTTTACTTTCCACTGTATTTTTTTGGGTTCCGATGTAGTCTTTGATATAGCTCGTCATTCTGTAGAGCTGTGCAGTTTGTACATAGAACACTGCGCACAGAAATGTTTTTTCACTTCAAATCCTATCCTCTTTGATACTTGATTTTTTAAAAATACTGTTCAGAATGCTTTAAATGAGCTCGGCTTGAGCATTACCATTTCCAGGACACTTACCATGAATTGCTGAAAAGCCTCCATTTTTTACTGCTGCCAACTGCAGCTGGATGATACTTTTCTTTAAAATGTATAAGAACTATTTAAATTGATATTCCCCCAATGTGGACAAAGTGAGATCCTCCGACAGCCGGAGTCTTGTGGGATTCTTCACATGTTTGTCTTAGGTTTACCTCTCCCAGAAGGCAGGGTAATGCTGCAGGAAATGTTTTGGTGTATAAAATTAGAATAACTTTTGTCAACTAATATAGAACACGAGCCCTTTTTAATGTGATTTTCTTCCCGTCTTCACAGCTGTAGGAGTGAAGCCTTGTTCTAGGTGAGGCGGAAAGAAAGGATAAAAACAGAACTGTAACAGTTCCTTGATTCTGCAGATAATGTAGCTGTTTTAGGATTTCCATAGTAATTCAAAGCAGCTGTCTCCTTGTTTCTCATGTGCACACTGCGTTGTTTTTGAGCATCTGAGAGGCATCGGTTTGGCTTGCATTCTTTTGCAAGGGATATATTGCAGCTGATAACGAATCTCATTTGGGGGGGAATCTTTGTATTCCTGACAAAGAGGATTCAAGTCACACCTCTATTGACCCATTCTTCTGAAGTGAAATTTACTTGACACAGTAGGTTTTGTAGGTTTCAAGACTTACACATGAAACACTGGCTTTACAGGGTTCTAAGAGATGTGGGGTATACACTGTCCTGCAGTGAAATAGTAGACCCTTGAAGTATACTATTTAATTGCCCTTAGCTTTTTTTTATTGCCTTTTTTTTTCAGTTGTTATAATTTCTAGTTAGTATCTATAGCCTCTTGTTTTTAGATCTTAGATTATTTTTGCAACCTCTTTAGAATCTGCGAGAGGTCACTGTCAAGTTGCACTTTACTGGGTTTTATCCAGTTTTTGGGAGGAGGGAAGGCAATGTCAAAATATACACTTTTGGTTTTCAAAGAAAGTTAACTATAATCATCTTAAAAGGCTGGTCACAGAGTTACCTAATGCTCCGTCTGTGAAACCCGAGTCAAATTCGTAAATGGTATTTACCGACCGCCACATAGACATGTTTAAAATACTTTGCACTCTTGACAATTTCAAGGTGGTTTCCAGTGCGCGTTTACCTTAAGAACAAGTACTGTCTAGTGGTAAACATTCCAAATTCTCACCCAGTATTTCTGTGAACAGATTTTCCTCCATATTCCACTGCAAATTTTTGCCCATGAGCCTGCCAGGTAATGAAGCAAACTTGATGGGTGTCGTTTGGGTTTTTTTGCACCGTTTACTTTGTGACATTCAGTGCCCTTTCTAAAAAGATATATGTCTTTATACTGCTTTACCTGAGGATTGCCCTCGCCATGGTGAAGATTCTGTCACTATCATTTGGGGCATGGAGGGTAGCATTTGGAGAATTGCTGTTGGTAAGAGCCAAAGTTTCTTTGCGTATAACATGCTAGTTTGGATGAGTCTTCCTAAATCTTATGTACACATTCTTCAAATTCCTTCTACAGTATTGCTTTGCGAGTTGAAGTGATTTTAGGACAGTAGTGTAATGCAAGTGCTTGCATTGCAGTGTTTACCATCTATAGATAAACAATGTGCCTGAAATTTGTAATTCTTTCAAACTGCTCGTGTTTCATTAGAAGATTTGGATTTGTGTGATTACATTGAGACTTATAACCTAGAACAGCGGTCGCCAACCTTTCAGACCTCCGGTTAGCGACCACTGACCCAGAAAGTGAAAATACTGCAGGTTTTAAGGTCCCT
This sequence comes from Eptesicus fuscus, assembly GCF_027574615.1. Lineage (NCBI taxonomy): Eukaryota > Metazoa > Chordata > Mammalia > Chiroptera > Vespertilionidae > Eptesicus > Eptesicus fuscus. The sequence continues at coordinate 127,361,919 of NC_072473.1, forward strand.
TCTCCTCTAGTCAAAATCCTTTTTTTGTTTTTTTTTACTTTTTAATTTTGGGAGGGAGGAAGGGAGAAAGAGAGATGGAGAGTGAGAGACATCTCTGGGCTGCCTCCTGTACGCGCCCTGACTGCAGATGGAACCCGGGTACGTGCCCTGACCGGGACTCGAATCTGCCACCTTTCAGTGTCCAGGACAACGCGCCAACCAACTGAGCCACACCAGCCAGGGCTCCAGTCACAATCCTTTTAAACAGTGTACCTACCCCAAGATGAAAAAAGCTCCATGGATGATATGCACAATTACATTTATGAATGGCTGCTCTATATCACATGCCCCACCACGTTTGGCCACCACCTCCGTTTTATGTCTGATTCATCATTTGTTTGCCTGCAGACTTTTGCAGTGCCTTGTAGTATTTAGAATCTTTTCAGATTTTTTGCTGGAAAGAAAAGTAGTCTTCTAAAGTTTGAAGATGGTGAATAGTGTACTGCCGCGTCCATGCTGACTGCAGTGGTTGGGTTAACATATATGTTATGTATACATTGTGTATATGTAACGTGTGTGTAAGTTTAAAAATGCAAAAAAAAAAAAAAAAAACAACCAGTGACATTGTGCGGAAATGAAGAAAACAGTGTTATTCACATCACTGTGGGGTTTTTTATTTATTTTTTTCCCATTACTTAAATGTTTGATTCAGCTTATGGTCACTTTGACTGTAAATATTGGCTAGTTTTCTATATAGGGATTTTGCATTATTTCCTAACTTTTTGCTAAATCATATACTAGTGCTGTTTGCATCCTTGCTGAGGTACTTTTCCAACCCAGAAATAGTTAATTCTTGAGGTAAAGCTCAGAAGTTCCCTTCTTACTTAACCAAGAGCCTACTGTATGTATAACAAGGGCCTTCTACCCACTTCCCGAAAACGAACTGTCCTTTTCATTTTCCTTCTTGTGGGAGAGAAAAGGGTTGTACTATGTCATCTGCTTGTAACGTTTATTTGGGGGGGGGGGGGGTAGTCTGTATGTCCAGCCGCCATGTTTACTTCTCAAAGTGTAAGTCTGACGAATAGTACTGTACCTCCATATGTGCTAATGTGAGCATCTCTTCATGAATTACCTGCTGCTATGTTTGTGAAGTTGGGTGTAACATCTTAAGAACATGAAACCAGTATTGGTGTAAATCTAATGAAAATTACCCTATGTATATTTGTAGCAGTCTTGAATCTCTGTTTAAGGTAATTTGCTGTAATATAATCAATATCCATTCTGTTTCTCATCCTCCTCTTACCAGTTTTATAACGAGCATGAATTCTAATGGTTTGACAGCAAAAATATCTGTGGAAGTTTAAAAGGCACTTTTCCGCTGCGATTTTTAGATTGAGTGTAGAGTGTTTTGAGTGTAGAGTATGATGGGATGTATCCTTTTAGAACCCCAGGTTTAATTCCAGTCCAGTTGCTTTTGTTAATCTACCTCGTTTTCAGTGCTGTTTGGGGGTGCACAAGTAAACACTGCCTGTGAAACTTGCTTTTTTTTTTTTTTTTTTTTTTTGCCTTGATTCTCAGTATTCTTTCAGGTTATTAACCTAGCCTGCCTCTTTGTCCCAGCGTTAACTCTGAATTTGTGATGAGAGGGGCTATCACTCTGCCACCGATCTGTGTTTAAGTGATGAGAGCCACACGCATCTCTGAAATAAGCTTTGGGGGTTTGGGGGTGGAGAGCAGATAAATAAATCCAGCTTGTGGCAGTATAAGAATTAGTTGTGGGAATTAGCTGTCAAATGAGCAAATGATAAGAAAGCACCCAAATTTAGACAGTTCAGTGCCTGTAACTTTGTGTCTTTTATTAGAGATGCGTTTCTTATCTGTGTTCCTAAAAGGGCTATGGGAGAAGCTGTTTTAACTAACTACCACAGTGAAGTAGCTTGACAAATCCTACGGCGGTGGCCTGTCATTCAGCATATTAGCATCTGCGGGATATTTGCAGCGATGTTTGGTTACCTGGGAATAGCTGTAAGCTTTCACTTGAATTGTAGTTGGTGATAACTTGATCCCATCTCTGAAGTTTATTGGAGGCATTGACTTTCTTTGCTGTCTTTTCCGAGTGATGAAAATGATGCATTCCTTTTTCCCCAAAAACACTCAGCAAATGTTTGTAAACCACATGGTCCTTGTTCCACATGCTTACCATGTGCAACACTACAGCGTATTTCATGGCAACAAATACTGTATTTCAGGCTTCGTGCACAAGTACATTCCTGAGGTATATGTGCCATCAGTGTGGGATTCAGTTTCTTCATCTTTTTGTTTCAGAAAAATTTGAGATGACATGTGGGCCATTTTCTGGAATAGATTGTTCACATTTCATTCTGATTATCGGCGACTGATTTCCCCACCCGATGACACAGAAAAGGGTGGGTGGCATAGAAAAGACAATTAATTGATTTGGTAAACGTAATTTCTGGGATCGACCTTTTTAAGAAAACAACAACAGACTATACAATGGTGACAGTCAAACTTGCTAAAATCCTTTGAGGTGAAATTAGCACGAAACTTGAATGGAGCCAAATGCCTTCAGGTCACCCCGGAGATAGTTTTACATGTGAAGGATGAACACAAACATTGGTCAGGTCTTGACAGCCGACTTAGGCAGGGGCCTGGGATAGTGACTGGGTTACACTGAAGTTATTTTTAACTGAGATAGCTAACAGAGTGTACACACCACCAGCTCCCATTCTGGAAGGTTTTCTTTTCATTTTGAAAAAGTTACAAAGGCTGAAAGTCAAGCAAGAAGGGAAGAGAGAAACTGGGCTCTTGAGAGAAAAAAAGTGCCAGTGTAAAATAAATTCCTAATTGTGTGCTTGTCATCCTTCCAGTTTTTGTGGTTTTTTTTTTTTTTAAGTTGCATTTCTTTTTCACTATATTTTAAGATTTCAGATTGAGGTTTGTGGTCCAGTACATACCCTCAGCAGAAATCGTGACTGATCGGAAAGTGCAAGGTCTGCCATGCTCAATCACATAAAGCTTTGTTTGATATGAATATTAAGCATGTAGACCTAGTTCAGCATGGGAGCCACTCAGGAAGTTTATGCAATTAATAAACTTTCATGCATAATTTACTATGAAGTATACAGAATTTCAGTCACATCTCTACATTTAACATTTAGTTGTATATGTGAACTCTTTTTTTTTTTCATTGATTTTTTTTTAAAGAGAGAGGAAGGGGGAGAAAGAGAGAGGAACATCGATCAGTTGCCTCCAGTACACTCCCCGACTGGGGATTGAACCCGCAACCTGGGTATGTGCCCTAACCCGAAATCCAACCTACCACCTGTTAGTGTACAGGACAATGCTCCAACCAACTGAGCCACACCGGCCAGGGCTGAACTCTCTTTTCTTAATTGGGGAATGTAGCGTTATATAGAATGTTGTTAAACTTCATTTTAATCCTTGACCTTAACTTTTTTTTTTTTTTTTTTTTTTTTTTTTTGGGTAAACCAAGTGATCTGCCTTTAAGCAGTTGTCTTATTTTGGTTATTTGAAACTGTGACTTTTATTTCATTTGTACCCAACCATTGTATTTTGTTTCCTGGAAATTTTGTTTTCAAACAGAAAATAAAGGCTGTGTTAAAATGAGTATGTCATCTTATTAAAATACTGTCGGAGTCACTGCAGTCATCTGGCTTAAACTAGTTCTTCACTTACCAAATTTAATTCGGCAGATATTTAAAATCAAGTCCTGTAGATTACACTGGCTGATCACACCAACCAAGCTGTGTTATCTCTCGATTTATAGCCCCAACAAATTTTGAGTCGGACCTCTTTTCCACATTGTCAATCAGCGATTAGTGTCAGAGTCACTGTGATTTACTGAGCACCTACTTTGTTAGGTAGGCTTTTATCTGTGATATTTTAATTCATAAAACAATCCGATAAACTAGGTCTGTTACTATCTACACTTTACAGAGGAAATTGAAGAATCAAAGAGATTAAAGAATTCACCAAGGTAACAAGAGCTAGTAAATGGTGAAGCCTGGATCCAAACCCAAGTCTATCTGGCTCTAAAGCTCATGGGAAAAATCCCGAGCTGTATTGTCAGATGTACTACATGAAACATAATCCAAATACATTTACAGTAGGTTTTCATCAAATTAGAGGATTAGTATGTATTCTTTTACACATCTTACATCAAGTTCTGTCTAGTACTTGTTTCATAATTTCAGCCATAGTATATGTAGTACGAGAAAATTCAAAATATGCCCTCTGCACATACTATTTCTTTTCATATTGACTGATTATGGTCCACCTTTAGAAAAAAAGTACATTTGGCTATGCCCCTCCCTCATTATCACCACAATACTGTGATTTAGGAGACTACCAATGATGTCGGATCACTTGTTCATTTGGTAATTTAGGTAGATCATGCATGTGTTTATACAAACAGTCATCGAGGAAGAGATCATTCAGAAATACTCAAGATTCAGTAGGGATTACTTTTTGTATTAAAAATTGGCACTTTTTTATTTCAATGTGAGAGATTTCCAGTGAAATTAAAGTGGTTTTCCTTTTTTAGAAAATAAATATAAACCACAAAAATCAGTGTAAACTGTATCCCTTACATATTTTCCCAGATAATACTTTATAGGTAGGGTTTTTTGTTTTTTTGTTTTTTATTGATTTTAGAGAGGAAGGGAGAGAGATAGAAACATCAATGATGACAGAGAATCATTGATCGGCTGCCTCCCGCACGCCCCCTACTGAGGATCAAGTTCGCAACCCGGGCATGTGCCCTCGACTGGAATCGAACCTGGGACCCTTCAGTCCACGGGCCGACGCTCTATCCACTGAGCCAAACCGGCCAGGGCAGGTAGGGATTTTTAATGATGTTAATTCCATCATTAAAAGCACATGGTGTATGCTTCCATACTTACTCGTTATAGCTTTTTGGTGGAGTCTTTAGAGTTTTCTATGTATAATATGTCATCTGCAAATAATGACAGTTTTACCTTTTGCAACAACATGAATGGACCTGGAGAGCATCATGCTAAGTGAAATAAACCAGTTAGAGAAATACAAACACCACATGATCCACACATATGTAGAATCTAATGAATGAAATAAACTAACAGAATACAGACTCATTGATAACAGAGAACAGACTAGCAGCTGTCAGAGGGGGAGGGGGTTGGGGGACTCAGTGAAAAAGGTGAAGGGTTTAAGAAAAAAAAAACAACTCACAGACACAGACAACAGTATGGTGATTACCAGAGGGAAGGGGGGATGAGGGGAGGTTGAAGCGAGTAAAGGGGGTATAAATGGTGATGGAAGGAGACTTCACTTGGGGTGGTGAACACAATACAATACACAGATGATGTGTTATAGAATTGTATACTACCTGAAGCCTATGTAACTTTATTAACCAGTGTTACCCCCAATAAATTCAATAAAAATGAGAGTTCCCTAGGTGATATATTAATATCATACATATTAATGTAACTAGGGTTAAGAGCCACCGTCTTATTTCCTTTAGTAAGGAAATGCCCTCCCTGTTATTAGCCAGTGGCTGGCTCAAGAAACTCAAGCAGCCCTAGCTGGTTTGGCTCAGTGGATAGAGCGTCAGCCTGCGGACTGAAGGGTCCCGGGTTCGATTCCGGTCAAGGGCATGTACATTGGTTGCGGGCACATCCCCAGTAGGGAGTGTGCAGGAGGCAGCTAGTCGATGTTTCTTTCTTGTCAATGTTTCTGGCTATCCTCCCTTCCTCTCTGTAAAAAAAATCAATAAAATATATTTTTTTAAAAAGAAAAAGAAACTCAAGCAACATGGCTGTCTCGTTAGACATTCTAATGGATTGTTTTCTATAACCATATGAGTTTATAGGCTCTCAAACAGGCTCCACAGATTTGAGCAAGAGAGAAAGCTTAACCCTTTGCACTCGCTTGCTTTTTTCTCGATTCCTTTATTTTAATGCTAACCGTGTCGAGTCACACTCGACATCCGAGTGCAAAAGGTTAAGTGGGCCCCTTGCAGAAACTGAACAGCTAGTTACTATTTAGGTGGAAGATGTCAGAAGATAATCCAAGTGAACTCTCCATGAAACCTCTTTATGCTTCTCTCCACCCTTCAAACACTTATTAGGTGCTTACTGTGCAGTTATTATGCCAAGGACATTACTTCATCATATATATATAAATGATTTTTTACAGAGAGGAAGGGAGAGAGATAGAGAGAAACATCGATGAGAGAGAAACATCAATCAGCTGCCTCCTGCACACCCACTACTGGGGATGTGCCCGCAACCAACGTACATGCCTTTGACCTGAATCAAATCTAGAACCCTTCAGTCCACAGGCCGATGCTCTATCGACTGAGCCAAACCGCTTCGGGACCATCTCATCTTCTGAGATAGCTATCATTACCATCTCCCTTCTAAGGTCCTTGACTGTCTTGAAAACTACTTTTTCTTCCAGTGCCCAGCTTTATTCCTGTTAAATAAATTAATGAGTCCCTATGTCAAAGATCTAGTAAGGGGTTAAGAGGTTAAGTAACATGTTAAAGGAGTTGAACTGGTATTGGAACCCAGATCTTCCATCCAAAGCACACACTTTTTTTTTAATTAAAAAATATTTTTTTATTTTTATTTTTTTAAAATATTTTTTTATTGATTTCAGAGAAGAAGGGAGAGGGAGAGAGAGTTAGAAACATGATTATGAGAGAGAAGCATCCATCAGCTACCTCCTGCACACCCCACACTGGGGATCGAGCCCAAAACCCAGGCATGGGCTCTGACCGGGAATCGAATCTTGACCTCCTGGGTCATAGGTCGATGCTCAACCACTGAGCCATGCCAGCTGGGCAAAGCACACACTTTAAAAAAAAATTATATATTGCCAAAACCAGTTTGGCTCAGTGGATAGAGCGTCGGCCTGCAGACTGAAAGGTCCCAGGTTCGATTCTGGTCAGGGGCATGTACCTTGGTTGCGGGCACATCCCCAGTAGGAGGTGTGCAGGAGGCAGCTGATCGATGATTCTCTCTCGTCGATGTTTCTAACTTTCTTTTCTTTTCTTTTTTTTTTAAACAGAGAGGAAGGGAGAGGGATAGAGAGCTAGAAACATCGATGAGAGAGAAACATCGACCAGCTGCCTCCTGCACACCCACTACCGGGGATGTGCCCGCAACCAAGGTACATGCCCTTAACCGGAATCGAACCTGGGACCTTTCAGTCCACAGACCGATGCTCTATCCACCGAGCCAAACCGGTTTCGGCTATGTTTCTAACTTTCTATTCCTCTCTCTTCCTCTCTGTAAAAAGTCAATAAAATATATTTAAAATAAAATAAAATAATTATATATTAATTGAAGGTATTACATATGTCCCCCTCTCCCCCCATTGACCCCTTCTAGCCTGCCCCCACCCCTGCCCCAGGCTTTCACCTTCCTATTGTCCGTATCCATGGGTTATGCAAATATGCATACAAGTTCTTTGCTTGATTTCTTCCCACCCACCCTGATCCACCTTCCCTCAGATTCTGCAGTCTGTTCCAATCTTCCGTGTCTCTGGATCTATTTTGTTCATCAGTTTATTTTGTTCATTAGATTCCATATATGAGTGAGATCATGCAAAGCACACACTTTTGCCCAGCCGGTGTGGCTCAGTGGTTGAGCACCGACCTATGAACCAAGAGGTCACAGTTCGATTCCAGGTCAGGGCACATGCCCCAGGTTGCAGGCTCTATCCTTAGTGTGGGGTGTGCATGAGGCAGTCGATCAGTGATTCTCATCATTGTTGTTTCTATCTATCCCTCTCCCCTCCTCTCTGAAATCAATAAAAATCTTAAAAAAAAAAACAAAACAAAAAACAACCCCACATGTCATGGCCCGTTTGGCTCAGTGGATAGAGTATTGGCCTGCGGACCGAAGTGTCCTGGGTTCGATTCTGGTCAAGGGCACATGACTGGGTTGCAGGCTCGATCCCCACTAGGGGGCGAACAGGAGGTGGCTGATCCGTGATTCTCTCTCATCGATGATGTTTCTACCTCCCTCCCTCTCCCTTCCTCTCTGAAATCAACAAAAATGTATTTTTTTAAAAAAAAACGCACAAACTTTTAACCACTATTCTGTGACATCTACTGTCCCCTTCTGCTTTCAGGGCCTTAGCTTGTTCTCTCTACCCTCGCTAGAAGCCTATGTCCAACATAGGGTTTCTCCTGTAGCATATATGTTCAGATCCATGTTTGTAAGTAACAGAAACCCAATTTGAACAAGCTTACGCAAAATGACGCGAATTTCTTATAAAAAGTTGGCGTTATCTCACAAAACCCCAGGATGATGCAGGTGGACTTTAGGAAGTCAGGTACTTGAATGCAGCAGGATTTTTAAAATATATATATATTTTTTATTGATTTCAGAGAGGAAGGGAGAGGGAGAAAGAGAAACATCATTGATGAGTGAGAATCACTGATCGGCTGCCTTCTGTGTGCCCCACGCCAGGGAGCGAGCCCGCAACCCGGGCATGTGCCCTGACCAGGAATCGAACTGTGACCTGCTGGTCGATGCTCAACCACTGAGCCACACCGGCTGGGTTACTGCAGGCTTTTTCATCTCTCCTTCAGCTCAACCCCTAATTCTCTGGAAAGGTATATAAAGGTTGGGTCCTGCCCTGGCCAGTTTGGCTCAGTGGAGAGAGCGTCGGCCTGCAGACTGAAGGGTCCAGGGTTCGATTCTGGTCGGGGGCACATGCCCAGGTTGCAGGCTCGATTCCCAGGTAGCCGATCGATGATTCTCATCATTGGTGTTTCTGTCTCTCTCTCTCCCTCTCCCTTCCTCTCTGAACTCAATAAAAATATATTGAACATGCCCCTTCCTCGTCTAAGTCAGTGACAAACTCAATGTAACTCCTCTTGATTCTAAAATCTAACTGCCACCAATAGATCTGCAGAGAAAGAAGTAAATTCACCATGATAAACATTGTCTTTCAGGAAAGGAGACGGGCATACTGTTATCAACCACCAGGTCTGAGCCTGCACCATTTCCACCTGCGTAGGAAAAAGGAACTAAATCACAGGCATAGAAAAGTGTCTGGGAGTCCATTGTTTTAAAAATATTTTTTATTGATTTCAGAGAGGAAGGAAGAGGGAAGAGATAGAAACATCAATGATGAGAGAGAATCATTGCTTGGCTGCCTCCTGCAAGCCCCCCACTGGGGATCGAGCCCGCAACCCGGGCATGTTTCCTTGACCGGAATCGAACCTGGGACCCTTCAGTCCACAGGCTGGCACTCTATCCGCCGAACCAAACCGGCTAGGGCGGGAGGCCATTTATTGACGTGCCCTTTTGGTTATTCTCACCAGAGGGTATTTTTTCCACTGACTTTTAGAGAGAGAGAAGGGAGGGAGGGCAGGGGGGGAGAGAGAGAGAGAGAGAGAGAGAGAGAGAGAGAGAGAGAGAGAGAGAGAGAAACATTGATGTGAGAGAGACACTTTGATTGGTTGCCTCCTGCACGCACCCTGACCCAGGCCAGGGATCAAACCTGCAACCCAGGTACGTGCCTTGATTGGGAATCGAACCTGCGACCCTTTGGTGCATGGGCTGGTGCTCTGACCATTGAGCAATGCCAGCCAGTGCTCGATGTACCTCCTTGCTTAAGTAGTCTGTACTTGGGCCAGGACCTGCCCTAAAAGAGCAGTGATTCTCAAACGTGAGAGTGCACCTGGAGCACTAGCGAGATCTGCAAAAACTCGACACAAACACTCTGTTCAAACACCTGCTTTAAGAGACTTGACCAAATTTTAGTGTGGCTTCTAGCAGCCTACGGCAGAGTTCTCACGTGGAAAAGCTCAGGACTGTCCAAAGAATTTATCTTCCCCTGTCCCTTTGAGATATAGATGTACCTCCCACCGCTCCAGGGCGTCTCTCTCAAGGGCCAGTCCCTTGAACTGCAGTCATCAGGAAGCCTGGGGCCTCTATCTCCCAGTCTCGGTGGGAGGATAGACTCCTAACTTCCATAATGGACAGCTAGCAGACACAGCCGCCTTTCCCTGACACCACTGAGCCCCGGCTTGCTCCTCTCCCTGCTTCAAATGCCCAGGCCCCCCTGGGAATGGGAATGGGGCCCCGCTTTCCCCCTACTGTCAGTAGTGGCTGAATGAAATGTCTTCACTGCTTTAACTATTGCCCTATCTTTGACGATACTTAAACCACAGATTGCTCCGCACTTGCACCGCCAGAGTTTCTGATTCTGGAGTTCTGGAGTGAGGCCTGCCAATTTACATTTCCAGCAGTTTTGTAGGTGATGCGGATATGCTGATCGAGGGAGAATCACTGCTCTGGCTCATGGTCCCTGTTCACCTAGGGAGGGTAGAGATATGATTTTCTAGTGATACAACTTCCTGGAAACTTCATTTGGCTGCCTGTATATTTCATTTGACTGCCTGTATATTTCATTGGAGGGGATTCAGAATGCTAATAAGTGCCAAGAATCTTGTCAAGTTCTGCTCCGTTGCCTCTTCAGATCTGTTAAAGAGAATAACCCGGCTCATCCTGTTGCAAATTCTATGTCTTAGCACTTTACCTACGGACTTGGCTCATTCTCCCTGGCTTTCTGCTCCACATTTGCGGTTCAGAGCTTGGATAGGAAATCATGGGCTGAGGTCAGGGCTGTCAAGCTTCTTTTTTTCTGATCTCTGAGAATATTACACTTAGTCTTGCCTCCTTGCATTCCAGCTGACTGCATTTACAGAGAGAGACATCATCACATTAAGGGGCCTGAAGAACAAGGCAATACTATGCACCTTTATGCAGATCACCTCATTCCAATTGCCTGTGCCAGTTTCCTAATCAGTGAGACATTTTAAGTGCGAGTTCTACTGTAAGTCAGTGAAGCCCACTATTACCTGACCCTCAGCAACTGCATATCTCTTAATACAGTTAAGGCATAGAAAGGTGTATTAAGAGATTGTGTATTGTGTAAGAAAAGTGTATTAAGGAGGGCTGTTGTGTTTTGAGTCCCAATAAGCAACTGCTTTATTGCCAAATAACATAGAATGCCAACTGCTTTTTTTTTTTTTAAGGCCATGATGTTGAGAATGACCTTTCTTTTATTTTAATATATTTTATTGATTTTTTACAGAGAGGAAGAGAGAGGGATAGAGAGTTAGAAACATTGAGAGAGAAACATCGATCAGCTGCCTCCTGCACACCCCCTACTGGGGATGTGCCCGCAACCAAGGTACATGCCCTTGACCGGAATCGAACCTGGGACCCTTGAGTCCGCAGGTCGACGCTCTATCCACTGAGCGAAACCAGTATCGGCTCTTTCTTTTCTTTTTTTTTTTAAATCATCTGAGGACATGCTTAGAGAGAAGAGAGAGAGAAAAAAATCAATGGAAAAAAAGTATCCTCGGGTGATGATTGAATGAATCTCTGTCTCTATCTCTATCTCTATCTCTATCTCTATCTCTATCTCTATCTCTATCTCTATCTCTATCTCTATCTCTATCTCTATCTAATTTAGAATTGGAGTCCTTGTAGTAATTTTACCAGACTTCCCTGACAGATTGATTCACAATGAGGTGTAAAAACAGAGGTCCTAACTATAGGACACTACACCTCAGTGAATACCAGAAAGGTACAACTTTTAGTTTAATTTGTGTTGGTGCTTATCTCCCTGCCTAAAGAGATCCTGAGGACAATGGATAGTCAATTTCACTTTTTCTCTGCATTGCCTTGGGCAAAAAATAATAATGTAAGTTTCACTATTCATTAACTGGGGCCAACAACTCTTCAAAAAATTGCAGTTGCTAAAAGTTAAATTAATTGCTTCAGAAATTGTGGTGGTTATTATTTTTTATGTTCCACAGCGTCCTTCCTTCTCATGCATTAAAAGCTACACATATTAGCCCTGGCCGGTGCCGCTCAGTGGAGTGTCCACCCGCGTACTCAAGGGTCGAGGGTTCACATTGGGCACGGACCAGGATTGCAGGTTCAGTCTCGCCCTCGGTGCGGATGCCTACAGGAGGCAACCAATGGATGTGTCTCTCTCACATCGATGCTTTTCTCTCTTCCCCTCCCCCCCTTCCACTCTCTCTAGGAAATAAATAGAAAAAAATATCCTCGGGTGAGGATTACCAACAACAAAAGAGCTACACGTATTATACTTTTTCCCCTGAAATGAAAATTCCCCCTTCCAGAGAATTTTAGCGTACTTTAACTTAATCCAATTAATCCACTCCGCTTCCTTTCCCATGATGCATCGCTCCTTCTCCCTCTTTCCTGGGAAAGGCAGTAAATACCACGAAACAACTCGGTGGGTGCTAGGAGTTGAGGTGCAAATCCTAAACATATATCATCACGCCCCGCCACTGGTGATCCTGTGAGACCAAGGGCTGACGGGGAGGGAATTTGGTTCCTCGCCTGTATACCGAGGCTGTGGAGAAAACTACAACTCCCAGGATGCCTCTCTGCCCCGCCCCGCCCCCACTCCGCAGCTAGAAAGTGTGTACCATCAATACTAGGCAACATGGCTTCCGGAAGTGGAAGGAAGAGGCTTCACCACTTTTGAAGCGGTGAGGAGCGGTAGGAGAGGGAAAAAAAAAAAAAAGATAGAAGTGACCAGAGCCCGTCATTGCTTTTCTCCTCCCAATCTTTCCTAAATCCCGTTGGACATCCCTCCTCTCCCCCCCAAATCCAATCAGTGGTCTCTTCCCACCCCGCCCTCGCTCCCGCGCTCCCGCCCCTCGGGAATCCTTTTCCCACCCCCTCGCCCCCCGCGGAGTGCGCACGCGCTCGCCCCCAGCTTCGCGCCCAGATCGCCGCTCAGCTCGCTCGCGCAGCCGCAGCCGCCGTCTCGTCTGCCCGCCGACGAAGCATGGGCGTCCAGGGCTTCCAGGAGTTCCTGGAGAAGCGCTGTCCCGGGGCCGTGGTCCCCGTGGACCTTCTCAAACTCGCACGCACGGTCTCGCGCCAGCAGCAGCAGTTCCAGCATTGCCAGCTGCCGCCTCCGGTGGCCCTAGCGCCCGGGGCTCCGCGCGTCGCCAGGGGACCCGGTCCTCTGCAGCCGCCGCTCCCGCCCCCTGGCTTGGGCGCCTACTCCGGGGGCGCGGGGCCGACTCGGCACCATCACCCGGCTCACCACTTCCACCACCATGGCCCGGGGCATCCCGGCCTACACCCGCCGCCCCCGCCGCCGCCGCCCCCTCCCCCTCCGCTTCCAGGGGCTCGGGTGCTGGTAGACGCGGGCTCGGCGCTGCAGCGGCTCTATGGCGGCTACCAGACGGATTGGGTGTGTGGCGGCCAGTGGAACGCCATGCTGGGCTACTTGTCAGCGCTGTGCCAGGCTTGTGCCTATCCCGGCGGCGAGGGCCTGGAGCTGGTCGTCATGTTCCCCGGGGGCCTGGGCAAGGACCGGCTAGCTGAGTGGGGCCGTCGGTGCCAGACTGAGCGGCAGACAGCGCAACTGATCGTGGGACACGTGGGCAACAAGGGCACCCCTCCTCCACGGGCCTGGTTCCTGCCACCGGCCTGCCTGAGCCACTGCGTGAGGCTGGCACTCATCCGTTTCCGGGTCAAGGTGAGGGAAGGGCCCTATCTTAATATGCCCCACACCTGTTCCCTCCTAACTAAACACCTACCCACCCATCCCCCCACTTAACTGCCTCCCCTCCACCCATTTACCGCCCAGCTAACCCATTTGCCTACCTACCCTCGATCATTTTCTCCATCTACCCACCCCTTCAAACCATCCCTTATCCATTCGCTCACCTCCTTAACCACATTTCTACCCATGTCATCCCAATAACTCCCTTTACCTTCCATTTATCCAGTTGGCCTATCCCCGGGTTGTAGAAGCATTTCTTTTGTATCCCCAACTTTTCTCCTGCTGTTTTCTGCCTAAAGCTGAAATGCCTTTTTCCAAATGTTTTCCACTTGGCATCTTTCTTCTGTATGTCTCTTTCCAACCCTGAAGCAAATCAGTTAAACAGATGTTAATTGAACACCTTCTACAATATTTCTCCCCCCATTTTGACCTAGTGCTTCTCCCTCCCCCACCCGTCTGTCCATTCAACCTTTGTTTTTTTCATTTCAACAGGTACCTCCTCCCGTAGCCTAAACACACAAGCAAAAAACAAACACACACACACAAAAAAACCCTCCCCACTGATTCAGTTACTGTTCAACAAGTATTAACTCACTGAGAATGAGAGATTGAAAAACAAACATGAGACATGGTCCTACCCTTGGAAAATCAAATATGTGTACAGGAAATAATTTATTTTGTGGTATAAATGTGTACGTGATTATGCTTTACGGTCCATATTGCAAGTACAGCCCCTGTTTGGTGTGTTGGGGGGGGGGGGTATCTGGGGGCTCAAATGGTCAGGGGAGGTTTCCTTGAAGAAGTTGGCCCTCACCTGGGTCTTCGAAGATGGGTTGGCTTTTTGAATGGGTTGCTGGTTTGGGAGGAGGCCGCTTTAAGGGGGAGAAAGAAAAGGAGCAGAAGCCAACGGAATATGAAGCGGGTGAGGCCCCACGGGCGGTGAAGTCTAATCTCCCCATGTAGTTGGTCACTGCATATGGGGCCTGGGGAAGAGCTTGGCAGCAGCCCCAGTTCTTGGCACTGCTGTTGCTCTGTTGCTTTCCCATGCTCTTAGGTTTCAAGTTCCTACGTGTGGGGAATAGCAAGGCTTGAGAAGTAAAGGAGGTGGGCAGGAAGAAGGAGAAAAAAGAGTGCAGGATGGGGTAGGACAAAACCTCCAATCCATTCAGCCACTGCGGCTCCGAGGGATGTGCTCACAGTCAGAAGACAGGACAGGAAATTGTGGGGGATCATAAACTAAAGAAATGGTGCTGCAGGGAGTAATGAAAAAAAAAAATCGCAGCTGAGACACTGAAAGACCCGCATAGAGAAGCTTACAGTGGTCATAGAGCTTGTGGCTAGAGTTCAGTCATACTAGACTCCTTGTGCTCTCGGCTTCCAATCTGTGCCTACGCCGGGGAAGTTATAGCTGCTTTTAATAATGAAAAATCCAATCATGAGCCACGTCAAATGTACAAAGCCAAAAAAAAATATATATATATATATAACAAGCTCCTTTTGCTGGCCTTCCTGACTGAACACTTTTTAGTAGATTCATCATTCATGGCTGTTCTTTCCAGTTGGTTTTCATCGCTGCCACTCAAGCTTTTTTTTTTAAAAAAAATACATTTTTAAAAATTGATTTTATGGAGACGGGAAGAAGAGAGAGAGAAAAACATCGATCAGTTGCCTCCCATATGCCTCCTGACCGAAGGCTCCTGATTGTAGGCTCCTGACCTGGGAATCGTACCCGCAACCTAGGTATGTGCCCTGATCCGGAATCCATCCGGCTGCCTTTTGGTGCCCAGGACAATGCCCAACCAACTGAGCCACACCGGCCAGGGCCCACCCAAGCTTGAAGGACTTCTTTAAAAATATATATTTTTATTGATTTCAGAGAGGGAGAGAGAGAGAAAACATCAGTGATGAAAGAGAATCATTGATTGGCTGTCCCCGGCATGCCCCCCCACTGGGGATCGAGCCCACAACCTGGGCATGTGCCCTTGACCGGAATTGAACCCGGGACCCTTCAGTCCGCACGTCGACGCTCTATCCACTGAGCCAAACCAGCCAGGGCATTGAAGGATTTTTTACCTCATTGTCATTAACTGGGTTGCTGGCAATAATGGCTCACATTGATAGAATGCTTAGTATGTGCCAGGTGCTAAATTATGTGCTTTAACAAAACAAAAACAAAAATTCTCTCATTTGATCCTCACAGTAACCAGTGAAAGTGTCTTATTCCTTTTCCAAATCAGGAAACTGAGGCACAGGAAGTTTAGAAACTTGCCTGGAGTCACCCAGCAATAAATGGCAGAGCTGGGATTCTGGGACTCATGCCCAGGCTGTCTGGCTCCAAAGCTCATCCTCTTAACAACGGTGCTCTCTAAGAGGAATCTTTCTAAAGTGCCAGTGTGATTAGGTCATTCCCACACTTGACTAAAATCTTCCCCGGCTCCTGGGTAAAGACAGGTCTGGGGGGTTCATTTCTATAGGGTGTCCCCCCCCCCAAAATGTATGCACACTTGGAATTATGATAAAGGCAGTGTTGATTAAAATACATTTCATTTTCATAATGTAATAGAATCAGCTGTGTATACCTTTTGGGGGGACACCCTTGTATTACTCATTTTTCGAGTGCTTGCTATGTAGGCTGGGGACTGTGCTGGTTGCTGAGGATTCAGAGGTGAATAAATGCCCCCTGCCCTCAATGAGGTCAGTTTCGTAAAAGCCAGACTGAAAGCAGAATTGCAGATACCTGGGCTAATTGCGAAGGATCATGCATGTGTCTAGGCTGGGGAAATTAGAGCTGCTTTTAATAACGTGGCCCTTATGGGGGGGAATGGGGGGCATGCTTAATTCTGAGTGAGGGTGTGAAAGTTGGAGGCGGCTTCACAGGCTGATGCTGAGTGTTGAAGAAGGCTGGGAAGAATAGTTCAGACAGTGCCCAAGGGTATGGAGACCTAAAATGGCCTGTGGTGAGCTCTGAATAAATTTTGATTGGAGGTTGGCAGGAGAGTTGAATGCTGAACATGGGTATGTGTTTTCCAGACATTTTGATACCACAACAATCAAAAAAATTTTTTTAAATATATTTTTATTGATTTCAGAGAGGAAGGAAGAGGGAGAGAGATAGAAACATCAATGCTGAGAGAGATCATGGAGCCTGTAACCAGGGCATGTGCCCTGACCGGGAATCAAACCTGGGATCCTTCAGTCTGCAAGCCGGTGCTCCATCCTGTGAGCCAAACTGGCTAGGGCTCAGTCAAAATTTTTGAGATGCAGCCCTAAGGTTAGGCCTACCAAGTTCATCAAAAAATAAGATGTATGCCGAAACCGGTTTGGCTCAGTGGATAGAGCGTCGGCCTGCGGACTGAAAGGTCCCGGGTTCGATTCCGGTCAAGGGCATGTGCCTTGGTTGCGGGCACATCTGTGCAGGAGGCAGCTGATTGATGTTTCTCTCACATCAATGTTTCTGACTATCTCTCTCCCTTCCTCTGTAAAAAATCAATAAAATATATTTAAAAAAAATAAGATGTATGGATGGATGTGTGAGAAAGCAGATATAGTAAAAATGGTAGAATCTTGGTGGTATCCGCGTGTTCAGTGTAAAATTATTTCAACTCTGCCATATATTTGAAATTTTTCATAATAAAATGTTCAGGGAGGAAAAAAGCCCAGCAGCTCTCTTCCCCCCGAGAAACACCATTTGGGGAATATATAAATTTTATTCCCCACGCTAAATGATAAGCAAGCTCTTTGATCTTTTCAGATTCTTCATAGTGCCTTGCATATTTTAGGTGCAGGATAAATTTTTTTTCCCCCTGAATAAATAGGTCTGTGATCCTAAGAGAATGAAATGTAAGAGTAACTTAAAAAGTGTGGAATGTGGTTCTTAATTTTGTGGATTTAAGACTGGCTCCAAAATTGCATAGGTGAAGTTCTCCTGGTTCTGGTCAATGATTTTTTGTGGTAGTGCTTGTTGTTGTTGTTACAGAGACCTTCCTGGTTTATAGCACAGATTCCAGAAGTGTTGGTTAAGAATTGATTGCGGTTTGCCTTTGGAAAGTTTTTCTTTTTTTGAAGTTGAAACTGGATTAATTTAGGATCATAAAGACAACTTTAACTTAGAGAAAAATGAATGTGGTTGGTGTATGCTGTTCGTGTCTTTTCAGATACAAATAGTTTTCACAGAACGGACTTGCCCAGTTAAAAGGGGGTCTTTTTCGGTAGTTCGTGGACCCCCATGTGAGAGCTCCTTCCTGGGCCAGGACGTCTGCTTCCGTTTGTTGTTGTTGTTAAGTATGTTTTTGTTGCTTTTTTAAAGGGGGGGGAGGGAGAGAGAGAGAGAAAAACATGGATCGGCTACCTCCTGCATGGCTACCTCCTGCATGGCTACCTCCTGCGTGCCCCACCCTGGGGATCGAGCTGGGACCTCTCTGTCCGCAGGCCAGCGCTCTAGCCACTGAGCCAAACCGGCTAGGACTCCACTTTGGGGTTTTGCTGGTCCGTGCAGGGATCAGAGTGGCTAGGTCTTCCTGCCTGTTGGGCCGCAGGATTCTCTACCGAGATGGCCCACAGAGATGCCGATTGTGATGTTCTGCGTACCCTTCCCCCTACGTGCACGCGCGTGCAGTCAGAAGGCAGCTCAAAGGACTGACTTGGAAAAAATAAAAAAAATAAAAGTACTGAGGGCCAGCATGTGACCCCGGATAGGGAGTTCCAAATCCGTGGCTTCTCCCGCGTACCCCACTTGTGACCCGATTCCGTTTTGTCCCTTTGCCTCAGTGACGCAGCGGGATCTAGCTCTCGGAGGCAGTAGCTCAGACGGATCTGAGATATTTTCAAAAAAAAAACGGCAACTAGAAAACCCGTCGCTGGTGAGCGGCGGGGGCACCGCGGGGGGAGGGGCGGCCGACCCGGGAACCGCGTGGGGAAGCGGGCGGCGCGTGCGAGGCAGCTCCGGTGCCCCAATAAAGTCTGTTTTGAGGAAAAAGGAAAAAAAGCCCTGGCCGGTTTGGCTCAGTGGATAGAGCGTCGGCCTGCGGACTGAGGGGTCCCAGGTTCGATCCGGCCAAGGGCACGTGCCTGGGTTGCGGGCTCGATCCCCAGTGGGGGATGTGCTGGAGGCAGCCGATCAATGATTCTCCTTCATCATTGATGTTTCTCTCTCTCTCTCCCTCTCCCTTCCTCTCTGAAATCAATAAAGAAATATATTTTAAAACAAAAACGGCAACTACGCGGGGTGGGGGGGGGGAGGGGCGGATGACGGCGTGGTTTCAGATTTTCTAGTAGCTCTGCGCCGCCATTTTAGAAACGCTCGCCACCATCTTGGAGATAACAGATTTCACTTGCGTGATCGGAAGGATCTGTGTGCTTACCGTCTTTTAAAAAAGGGATTCTAGGTTATGTACACACATATATTCCATTACAGTTTATATTCAGCATGGTTTTCCATTAGTTTCAGGTGTACAGCATAGTTACTGAAACGCCAGTGCTTCCCAACAAAACCCACCACTGTATTTCTCCTCCTCTTGGCGTTCTCCAGACCAGGCCGGGAAACTGGCCTTTGTTCCCATCTCATTGCCAAATGTGGCAGAGAAAAGAGCTGCAGGGATCAATAAAAGATAAAATGCGGGGTTGGATGTTGAGCTTTAGACAAGGTAGGACTTCTCGTGAAAAACATCCAGTGTATTTAATTGGGATGGATTTTGTTATTTGGTTAGTCTCACGTGTACGTTCTACAAACCTTTGTAAGTGGTAAGTACCAGTAGCAGAAAAATTCAGTCAACCCTAATTGCCAACCTGATCTCTTCCGAAGGGTTTCAGAAGCAGAGCAACCTAAAGCAGTTTTAGAATATAATTTGGGCCCTAACTGGTTTGGCTCAGTGGATAAAGCGTCGGCCTGCGGACTGAAGGGTCCCAGGTTCGATTCCGGTCAAGGGCATGTACCTTGGTTGCGGGCACATCCCCAGTAGGGGGTGTGCAGGAGGCAGCTGATCGATGTTTCTCTCTCATCGATGTTTCTAACTCTCTGTCCCTCTCTCTTCCTCTCTGTAAAAAAATCAATAAAATATATATATATTTTTTTTTAAAAAAGAATATAATTTGGGAGAAGATGTGGGGCGGTCAGGGAATGAATACTTTGTTTTAATGGTTAATATATACAGTAAACCCTCGATTTTGCAGAACTCAATTTAGCAGACTTTGGATCATTTCCTGTCCCTATGGCATATGCTTTTAACCACAATTTGCTTATAATTAGATTAACAGGTTAGTTTGTGTTATTAATACACTTATTTTTAACAAATTTTAGGGAAGAGGCTATATGTTGTAAAAAAAACACTATAGTAATTTCGCCGACATAAGTAAATATTACATATGTACAACTATAGTCTACACATTCAAATCCAAGTGTCACTGCTGGTAAACAGTATTCGGCAAATGATTAGCACATGATCACACCACCTCGCTATCGGGTAATTGGTTCTGTTGTCACCTGGTGTGACTTTCTGCAGCAGTTTTTGTTTTGTTTTGTTTTAATCCTCATCAGAGGATATTTTTCCATTGATTTTTAGAGAGAGTGGAAGAGAGAGAGAAAGAGAAATATTGATGTGAGAGACACAGTGATTGGTTACATGCGCCCCAATCTGGGCCCGGGCCAGGGAGGAGCCTCGCAGCCAAGGTACATGCCCTTGACTGGAATCGAACCCGGGACCCTTCGGTCCACAGGCCGACCACTGAACCAAACTGGCTAGGGCCCTGCTGCAGTTTGAACACAGCCGTCTGATGTTCCTATATGCGCATTCATTTGCTTTCAGTGACTGGTGAGTGCACACATTTACTAGACTAAACAGTATAAATTTCAAATGACAGCAATACACATTTTTCTGTGAAATTAATCTTATCATTCATAATTTTACACAAACATGTCTATGTAAGTAAAAACAGGTAAACTAATTTGTCAATTTTTTAACAATTTAGAAAACGTACTGGGTTATATAACAGACTTTTGGCTTCAGACAACCCTCACCCAAGTTATAAAAACCTCTGTTGTATCAAGGTTTTATTGTATTAGAAAAAAAGATAATCACATGAAACCCACCATTTCACAGCTTATGCTATCTGAAAATTGAGAGAAACATTTCACAGCTATGCTATCTGAAAATTGAGAGAGAGAGGGGGAGAGAGAGAGAGAGAAACATCGATGTGAGAGTAATGTCGATCGGTTGCCTCCTGCATGTGCCCCAACCAGGAATGGAACCTGCCACCTTTTGGTGTATGGGGCGATGCTCCAACCAACTGAGCACACTAGCCAAGGCTCACAGGTATGCTTCTTTAGAGCAGGGCAATTAGAGGAGTGTGAGCTGATTAAAAGAAATTTATTAAGGTGCAGTACAGTGGAACCTTGGTCCTTGAACTTAATCCATTCCAGAAAGCTGTTCAAAACGGAATCATTTTTTCACATTAGAATTTAAGTTGAATTCATTCATCCCATACCCCCAAATGATTCCCTGTTTTAATCTTATATGCAGTACATCTCTAATGTGCTGCTTAATCTATAAATCAGCACTTTAAAAACAAAAAGGACAAGAAATGTAAAGGAATATTTAACAAAAAGGAAGTGAAATATACACTAAAAAAATGAAAATGGAATCAGCAGCAGCAAAAACAAAAGAACACCAACATATTCACAGCACAATTTCCTAAGATGTTAATAACGTGAGGTTTAGTGGTAAACTGACTCATACTCATGCATTCTCTCCTTTATTTGTCACCTTTGAGAGACGCGTGAATGATCATACGGGTATCAGCGTGAAGGGTTGGTTGAATTTCTCAAACTTCTCCCATCTCACTTCTGTTCTAGTCCAAGTTGGTCACAGAAAAAAATGTCTTGGTTCTTGAACCAAACTTCAGTTTTCTACCTGACAACCCTTTCTTGCTGATACCTCAGCATGACAAAAGGCGTCTCTTAGGCAACAGACAAAGGAGCCAGTGCTTTTGTGGCTGGTGAAATCAACAGATGAGCACAATTGAAAAAAAAAAGAGGCCCCCAAGAATGCCAGTGTTGCTAAGGATGTGAAAGAAACTGGCCACAGGCCATGGAAGAGGTAGAAAGTCTGTTGTTGATTTGGATAAAGGATAAGCAGTTAGGCAGTGACCGCACTTCGGAGGCAGTGATACGTGAACAAAGATGCCACATGCTGACCCGAAGGACATCCCTGGACCAAACGCTGAAAGTGACTCCTTCAAGGCTAGTAGGGGCGGTTCGATAAACTTAAAAAAAGACGTGTTTATTTACACCTTAAACAGTACATTAGACATGCACTGTATGTAAGAAAGGTTACAACAGAATCATTTGGGGGTCTGGAACGGATTAATTCAATTTACATTCTTTCTAATGAGAAAAAATGATTCGGTTCTCAAACAAATCACTTCTCGAACAGCCTTCCGGAAGGAATTGAGTTCGAGAACCGAGGTTCCACTGTATTACTATGTCAGCACCAAGTTGTATATAAAGTGCCTTTTAAATATCTTGTTTAATCCTCACAAGCTTGAAGAATGCATGGTATTCTTCCCATTTACCAGTTGAATAACTGAGGTGCATAGAGGTGAAATGATTTTTCCTTGGTCTGAATACTAGTCAGTGGTGGATAAAAATCCTTGTTCTGGGTCTGTATCGCTCAAAGTCTCTTTCCACACTCTCACCATGCAGTTTCCTTTGTTTCGTACATCTTGTGTAAGAGTGTGTATTTTTATTAGCCAGATAATATGCATAGATACATGTAGAAAAGCAATAATGAGATTATTGAGCACTTAGTTTGTGCGGTACTGCCAGTACAAGGCAAATGTGTACGCTAAAGGCCAAGGGAAAGAGTCAGATAGTGAGGTTATAAGAATTCAAAAGTAATCATCTCTTTTCTGCATTTTCAGTCTCTCCATCTCTGGTTTCTTTCACTTACAGTGTACGTGAATAACTTAAAAAAAACAAAAAACGTCCCATTTAATTTTTTTTCATAATTGAGATTTTATTGTTTGTTTTGAGGATCAGTACACAGACATTTCAATTTGTACACAATTCTCAACATTCGTAAAAAAATGTAAAGTCATGTAGTTGTGATTCTTTTCTAAACAGTTATTCCAGTGACTTTCCAGCTTAAAATTTAGAGGCTAACTTTCCTTAAGAGTATCAAGTACCAATATCTTCAGATGTTGATAACGCTGTTACATCCAAGTCCCACGAATTCACAATTTAATATCATATGTACTACATAATCAAATTTTCAGTCTTTCACAGGACATTGACAAAGTTACTGAGAAAACTGGACTACCACAACAAAGATGTTACAGATGCACAAAATTCTGACAGGGAGAGCCAAGATCAAGGAGTGGTTTTCTTTAGGAAACAATTCTACCGAAAGCATGTGAATAGAAGTAACTTAAAATGTTCAGGACATGGCAAACGCACAACTGACTCCAAATTGCCATTTAGTATGCTTTGTATTCTAGGATATAAAAACTACCCCCATCGCCCTAACCGGTTTGGCTCAGTGGATAGAGCATCGGCCTGCGGACTGAAGGGTCCCAGGTTCGATTCCAGTCAAGGGCATGTAACTTGGTTGCAGGCACATTCCCAGTGGGGAGTGTGCAGGAGGCAACTGATCGATGTCTCTCTCTCATTGATGTTTCTAACTCTCTATCCCTCTCCCTTCCTCTCTGTAAAAAAATCAATAAAGCCCTGACCGGTTTGGCTCAGTGGATAGAGCATCGGCCTGCAGACTGAAAGGTCCCGGGTTCGATTCTGGTCAAGGGCATGTACCTTGGTTGCGGGCACATCCCCAGTAGGAGGTGTGCAGGAGGCAACTGATCGATGTTTCTCTCTCATCGATGTTTCTAACTTTCTTTCCCTCTCCCTTCCTCTCTGTAAAAAATCAATCAAATATATTTTAAAAAAAAATCAATAAAATATTTTAAAAAAAAATAAAAACTACCCCATCTATGGAATGTTAAGCCGACACCCAAGACAATCAAAGTCTCCCATATTCAATATCCCACTATTTTCTGGTCGTACCAAAAAATAAACAACCAGCAAATGATTTCACCTCTTAAAAAAAAGCATTTACACTTAAAAAAATGGGATGAGATGGAATTCCCTCCTTCTTATAAATGTTTCTAGAGCTACTAAAAAACTTGCATTTGCAAAAGAGTTGATAAAATTATTCCTCTGGGTTGTCCAAGAAGGGAGACAGGGACCACTGGTGAGACAAGGCATATGACATTAGTCAGACGTGGCTTCTTTATTCCTGCTTCATCTGAGGCTCCGTTTTCCACAGATAGATCTTTAGGTTCCTGCTCAGCCACGTCGGCCTGCTTTCCCCTCTCCCCCTTTCCCCTTCCTTTGCATTTTTTTGTCTGCAGACTTATCCTTTCCTGCCGCCTTTTGGGCTTCATTTCCACTTTTGCAGGAGCAGGTTTGGCCGACAAGCTGGCCGACCTCCTCTTGGGCTCCTCCTTGGCCGCCCCCTCTGCAGAGCATCGTGGGGGTGGGCCGGGTGGGTGCTGGGTGCCTGAGGACCACGGCGCACCTACTGGCTTGGCGAACCTGGCTGCCTGGCTGCTGCCGCGTCTCCCGCCGCCCAAGCTGCTGAGACCCCCATTTACTTTTTAAAAAAATATATTTTTATTGATTTCAGAGTGGAAGGGGGAGAGAGAGAGATGGAAACATCAAAGATGAGAGAGAATCATTGATCGGCTGCCTCCTGCACACCCCTTCCTGAGGATCAAACCCGCAACTCCAGCGTGTGCCCTTGACCAGAATTGAACCTGGGACCCTTCAGTCCACAGGCTGATGCTCTATCCACTGAGCCAAACCAGCCAGGGCTCATCCATTATTGTGATTTTAAATAGTAACTATATTCTGATGATTCCTAGAGTTCTTTCTTTACTCCCAACCTCTCTCATGAACTTTTGGCACAACTTAGGTCACTTCATCCAGCGGTCGCCAACCTTTTGGACCTCACGGACCACCGGTTGGCGACTGCTGACTTAATCTAAAAAATATCCAAGAAAGCCAAAACCGGTTTGGCTCAGTGGATAGAGCGTCAGCCTGCGGACTGAAGGGTCCCAGGTTCGATTCCGGTCAAGGGCATGTACCTTGGTTGCGGGCACATCCCCAGTAGGGGGTGTGCAAGAGGCAGCTGATCGATGATTCTCTCTCATCGATGTTTCTAACTCTCTATCCCTCTCTCTTCCTCTCTGTAAAAAATCAATAAAATATATTTTTAAAAAAATATCCAAGATGGAGCTCAATAGTTTCCCCTCAAATTTATTCTACTTTCTGTATTCTCTTTTTCTCTTTAATCTTCACCTGAAGATATGTTTTTATTGATTTGATAGAGAGAGAGAGGGAGAAACATTGACCAGCTGCCTCCCATATGTGCCCCGATCGTGAATCAAACCCACAACCTCTTGGTGCATGGGACAATGCTTCAACCAACTGAGCCACCTGGCCAGGACTGTATTTTCCTATGAATCTTGCCTCATCCATTTCAAGCCAGATACTCTGAGATAATAAATGTTTTTTTAAGCCACTAAGTTTTGGGGGTGATTTATTATATAGAAATAGATAACAAAAATAGCATTGATTGTGGCGCTTGTACTTTTTTTTAGCAGTTTTGATGAACATGAAATATTTTTTGTACCCACACCTATGAAAAGTAAACAAAAAGGTTATATAAGAAAGTCACATATTTAAAGGAAAATTGGAGAGAGCCTTTTTTTTGTTGGAAGTTGTAAGAAATAAGGCAAGCCCCCAAATTCAGGGGGTCCTGGTAGAACACAAAGCACACTTGGGAGCCAGGTAGCAAGGCACATATATTTACTTCTGAGCAGAAGGGTGCGCAGCACATGATCTGGGAGCAAAGGCACACTGAGCAGGCAGTCGGCTGGGCTTTTTAGTCCTGACCCACGTGACCTGTCCCTTACTTTTGATTGGGGCTCAGGCACACAGTCTTGTGATTGGCTAATTCAAAGGGAGGGGTTGGCCTTTGCCATTTCAAGATGGCGGCTGCCAAGTCACACAGTCCAAAATGGCGGCTGTCTAAACTGTTCTTTGACAGAAAAGGTGACTTGTTTATTCTCACAAAGTGACGAGTTCCTCTATACTTAAATAAAATGTGTCTATTGAAAGACTATAGTTTAAGAAACCATTTAAACATAAACCATTATAAGAAATACAACCAGTGTACAAAAATGACTAGTGCTGAAACAAAAGGAACTTTAAGCCCTAGCTGGTTTGCTCAGTGGTTAGAGCATCAGCCTACAGACTGGAGGGTCGTGGATTTGTTTCTGGTCAAGGGCACGTACCTTAGTTGCAGGCTTGATTCCTGGCCCTGGTTGGGTTGCGTGTGGAGGGCAACCAGTCGATGTTTCTCTCTGTGTGTCTCTCACCTCCCATTCTCTCAAAAAAAATCAATGGAAAAAAATATCCTTGGGTGAGGATTAACAACCACAAGAAAATGCGATTGAAATTTCAATAGACTGTTTTGTTTTTGTTTTATATATTTTATTGATTTTTTACAGAGAGGAAGGGAGAGGGATAGAGAGTTGGAAACATCTATGAGAGAGAAACATCGATCAGCTGCAACCAAGGTACATGCCCTTGACCGGAATCGAACCTGGGACCCTTCAGATTCTGGTTCAGTAGGTCTGGGACAGGGCCTGGGAATCTGCATTTCTGTCTGTATTCAAAAACACAGTCTATTGAACCCTGACCGGTTTGGCCGATGCTCTATCCACTGAGCCAAACCGGTCAGGGCTCAATAGACTGTGTGTTTGAATACAAACAGAATAAATGATATAGCATGAAATGCAAATATGTAGTAAGTAAAACGTTGCTAGGCCTTGAAAGCCTTTTGTAGGTAGTAGTTTGAGAAAAGAGTGAGTATAGCAGAAATTACATCATAAACAAGCATTTGCAAGGGTAGGAAATATTGTTGCTCCAGATGTTAAAAATTGGTGGCCGAACATTTTGGGGACAACTTGGGTGAAGAAGTTATTTGTGAAGTTTTAGATTGCAGCTATTTACAACAGATATAAATGCTGCCCATATAGTTATACACTTGGCTATGTGCCTCGCTAGTAGTTCTCACAGTGTGGTCCCTGACCAACAGCACTGTACCACCTGGACACTTGTTAGAAATGCAGATTCCCAGGCCCTGTCCCAGACCTACAGAACCAGAATCTGGAGATGGGGCTTGTCAGTCTGTTTTAACAAGCCATCCACCGTAGAGTTCGAGAACCACTGCACCTACGTGTTAAAATGTTTGATGCAGCCCAGCCGGCCTGGCTCAGTGGTTGAGTGTCAACCTAAGAACAGGAAGTCATGGTTCAATTCCTGATCAGGGCACAGGCCTGGGTTGCAGCTCCATCCCCAGTGTGGGGTATGCAGGAGGCAGCCGATCCATGATTCTCTCTCATCATTGATGTTTCTCTTTCTCTCTCCTCCCTTCCTCTCTGAAATCAATACCAAAACATTAAAACATTTTTTATGCCGTCTCACTCTTTTGGCCTAGTAGCCTGTGACAGGTGCATCCAGAAATAACTGGATTTGGTATGTTGAGAAAGTCTTGACATTTTTAGTATAAATTGGTCAAAATTAGTGAATATGACTACATGTGTGCTTCTGCAAAAGCAATACTGTGGGACTTAGGGAGCTTCCATTTAAAACAGAAACATTTTACAAGGGCTTGAAGCTGTTTGTTATGCCACTCCTTAGGAGTCACTGTGCAAAAATGTTCAAAATGAAACATGTCAGGAGCTAGTAATTAACATGGTGATTTGTACCAACCACAGTTGAATACTTTGCTTAGTGACTAGATTCATGTTTTGGAAATCTGCCCTATCATATGGAGATTGGTTGGCTTGGTACTGAAGATACTGAGAAAACAATTTCTTATTTGG
The DNA here is from genome assembly GCF_027574615.1 of Eptesicus fuscus. Classification (NCBI taxonomy): domain Eukaryota; kingdom Metazoa; phylum Chordata; class Mammalia; order Chiroptera; family Vespertilionidae; genus Eptesicus; species Eptesicus fuscus. The sequence continues at coordinate 127,389,444 of NC_072473.1, forward strand.
CATTTAAAGGGCATTCCGCACTCCAGAAATGATTGAAATAAAATATTTAACCTGTTTAGTTGGCATTTCAACTCATCCAGACACTTTGAATTAAACCAGGGTTGTTCAGAAATACCTTCACAAATGTATGATTGCATTTGCTTGTTACTAGCATAATGAGGCCTTTAGGAAACTCATTTGCCAGGAGATGGAAGGGTCCTGGGTTCGATTCTGGTCAAAGATGCATGTCTTGGTTGCAGGCTGAATCCCTGGCCCTGGTCGGGGCACCTGTGGGAGGCAACCAATCGATGTCTCTCTCTCACATCGATGTTTGTCTCTGTCTCTCCCCTCCCTTCCACTCGCTCTAAAATTCAATGGAAAAATATCCTCGGGTGAGGACTAACAAGAACAACAAAACATTTTTTAAAAATGTAAATGCCAAGATTTTGCATATTTATATTGTTAACACCCACAGTATAGTTTAGTCAAAAGATTACATTACTGGCGTTTGATTTTCCTTTCTTTTTCTTTATTGATTAAGGTATTACATATGTGTCCTTATCCCCCAATGCCCCCCCACTCATGCCCTCACCCCCTGGTGTCTGTGTCCATTGGTTAGGCTTATATGCATGCATACAAGTCCTTTGATTGATCTCTCCCCCTTACCCCCCCCCTTCCCCTACCTTCCCTCTGAGGTTTGATGATCTGATTTCTCCGTCTCTGGATCTGTTTTTGTGCATCAGTTTATGTTGTTCATTATATTCCACAGATGAGTGAGTTCATGTGATATTTATCTTTCTCTGACTGGCTTATTTTACTTAGCACAGTGGTCAGCAAACTGCGGCTCTCGAGCCGCGGTTTGCCACTCTGTTGACTAATGAGTTTGCCGACCACTGCCTTAGGGAAAAACACTTAAAAACATTTTAATAATGTACTAATGTCTTTAACCTGAAGTCAAAACTTCTGGGTAAGGGTAATGCCTTACACAGTGGTCGGCAAACTCATTAGTCAACAGAGCAGCAAACCGCGGCTCGCGAGCCGCAGTTTGCAGACCACTGGCTTAGCCCAATGCTTATTGTGAAATATTAATCACTAGAATGTCAGCTCCATGAAGATAGGAATTTGGGGCTCTTGGTCACTGTATCCCCACACCTAGATCAGTGCCTGGCACATATCACTTCTTGGCTCTATAAATATTGGTAGAGCCCTAGCTGGTTTGGCTCAGTGGATTGAGTGTCAGCCTGTGAACCGGAGGGTCCCGGTTTCCATTCCGGTCAAGGGCACATGCCGGGTTGGGGGCTCAATCCCCAGTGTGGGGCGTGCAGGAGGCAGCCAATCAATGATTCTCTCTCATCATTGATGTTTCTATCTCTCTCTCCTTCTCTCTCCCTCTCTGAAATCAATAAAAAAAATATTGATTGAAAGTCAAAATGGCTCATTGGTTCCCCTACTCTGTGCCAGGTGTTCTATGCACGAGAGATACAGCAGTAAACAAAACAGACCAAAAAAATCCCAGCCTTCTTGGAGCTTACATTTTAGTGACAAATACTTCTAGATTTAAAAAAAATAAATTTTTAGTGATTTCAGAGAGGGAGAGGGAGAAAGAGATAGAAACATCAATGATGAGAGAGAATCACTGATCGGCTGCCTCCTGCATGCCCTCCACCGGGGATCAAGCCCACAACCCAGGCATGTGCCCTGATCAGGAATCAAATCTCAACCTCCTGGTTCATAGGTCGACGCTCAACCACTGAGCCACACCAGCCGGGCTACTTCTAGTTGTTTTTAACAGCAACTATTATTCAATAAAATAAAATATTTCTGAAAGAGCCGAAATATAAAATAGGTAAATATGAGCTCAGTTTGAAGAGAAAGTAGGTGCATCTGTCCTGTCTGGTTATTTGATCCAATTTTCTACTTACCCAAATCCTGGTTTGGGAAGCACAATTTAAAATCCACTGCTTTGGTCTACTTTGATTGGAAATGAAACATTAAACTTCTCAGGGAGCTATTTTCCCCTGAGTTTTATTCTTCTTTGTATTCATGCCACTCTGTGCTGTCTGTATCCTAGCACTTAGCAGCCTCTCAATTCATATTCGTTGGACTAAAATTGAGTCAGTGATTAAAAGCTAGACAGCCCTAGCTGGTTCGCTCAGTGGTTAGAGCGTCGACCAGCGGACCAAAGGGGTCCCGGGTTTGATTCCGGTCAAGGGCATGTACCTTTGATTGCAGGACTGCAGGCTCCTCCTGGGCCCGGGCCCTGGTCGGGGCTCATGCAGGAGGCAACCAATTGTGCAGGAGGCAATCAATTGATGTGTTTCTCTCACATGGATATTTCTGTCTTTCCCTCTCTTCCACTCTCCTTAAAAATCAATGGAAAAATATCCTCAGGTGAGGATTAACAACAATAAAAAGCTATAGACAATTCAGAATCTCAACTCTTGCTTTCTTTATAGCTCAAATGTACTTCTTTTTCTGCTTAGTCGTTTGGGTATGTTGTTTAATTTCGCCTGAATCATTTTAGTCTCCTGGAAAATTGCACGGTTGCCAAGGAAACTGGATCAGCTTGGACCAGGGCCTGTAAGTCATTCTGCATAGGTGGTAGTAATCATCGGAGATGTGGAAATGGAACCAGGCTGCTCAGCTGTTCTCTAAGAGGCATTGTGGCTGGAAGGCTTTTTCCTTACCCGTCAGGGTTTCATTGTCACCAGCAGATCTGAAGCACAGGTTTGTATGTTTTGAAGATGCTCTCCAGTCATTGTGATTTATACTCCTAGTGTTATAAGAGCCACCAGCTTAGTTAAAAATCACTAGTCCTTGGCTTTCTGGAATTGAAATCAGTTGGATAGTGACGTAATCTGCTTTAGACCAGACAAAAGTAATGTGTTGTCGTCGAAAGAGCAGTGTGACCCAGGTTTCTGTTTCCCAGTTCTGTGGCCCTGCGTATGGCACCTCATTTCTCTAAGCCTCAGTTTCCTCATCTGTAAAATGGGGCTTACATGGTTAGGTTGTGATGATTGGGGAGAATATATCACACGTAGCCTTATGCCTGGTACAAGGTAGAAGGATGCTCCATCAGTGATTTGTACGAGAGATGTGCTGGAAGAAATTATCACCAGGGGCAGCATAAAACTGTACTACCCTGACCCAACTGGAGTTTATCATAGCTCTAGGCTTAAATATGTTACAGTGTAATATAAGGAATTTTGGTTCCTTTGCCTGAATATCAAATATAGACCTTACTTTGCTATCTGCTTACCAGTGTCCCTCCCCTTGTATGACTAATGTGTGACATGATTACTGTGACTAGTCTCCCTTTACAAAGGCAAGCAAAAGCTTAATGCATTGAAACTCCCGTCAGACTTCAGAAAACTACCATTCCTCTACAACTTAAATGAAGGAATAGATCAGTTGGGTTCAACAAAATTATTATTTTTATTATATATATTTTATTGATTTTTTACAGAGAGGAAGGGAGAGGTATAGAGAGCTAGAAACATCGATGAGAGAGAAACATCATCGACCAGCTGCCTCCTGCACACCTCCCACTGGGGATGTGCCTGAAACCGAGGTACACGCCCCTGACTGGAATCGAACCTGGGACCTCTCAGTCCGCAGGCCGACGCTCTATCCACTGAGCCAAACTGGTCAGGGCAGTTCAACAAAGTTATTGAGGCCCACAGGCTCTAGAGCCAAAATCCAGGTTTAGCTCCTTCCAGCCATGTGACCTGAAGAATAGTAATGTAAAATGGGTATAGCAATAATAGTTATGGCCTCCTAAGACTGTTTATAGGTATTAAACGAGTTAATGCATATAAAGTACTCGGGACATTACTTAGCACATAGTGCATGTTCAGTATCTGTTAGCCATTACTATTCATATTACTGTGTTCTAGGTCTTACGTGGGAGCCGGGAATACAGAGATAAAGTCTGTGAAATTAAGGAAGTTAGTGTGGTGGATCCAGTGTGCTCTAAGCGCAGCTATAGAGGGCTGCATAGGAAGGGCACTTAATGGTATGTCTCAAAATATAGTGCTCTCCAGGGAGAAGCCTGGTGTAATGGAAAGTATGTGTGTCGGCATCAGATGAGCTTGGGTTTGAATCCTGTCTTCTTCACTCACTCATTATGTAACTTTGGGGGCAGCCAATTTCTTGCAGCATGAGTTTTCCCATTTTTAGAAATGGGGTTAACTTGCCCTGGCCGGGTTGCTCCACTGGTTGGAGAATCATCTCATGCACCAAAAAGGTTGTGGGTTCGATTCCCGGTCAGGGCACATACCTAGGTTGTGCGTTTAATCAACCCCCGGTTGGGATGTATACTGGAGACAACCTCATGTCAATATTTCTCTCTGTCTCTGTCCCTGTCTCTCTCCCTCTCTCTCTAAAGATCAATAAAAACTTATTCTCAGGTGAGGACTGAAAAAATAAAAATGGGGTGAAGTTTCTGATACCTACATGATGGAAGTGCCCTTGGTGCTCTAAAAGCAAGAAATAATTTTTAAAGGAGAGTTAGATGAACTTCGGTTCAGGTTCTAGCTATATGGTGTTTAACCTTTCTGTGTAAGTTTTTACATCCATATCTCCCTTGCCTATGGTTGTTCTGATGATGAGATAGTTTATATAAACTATGCAGGATATATAGAGGTGCTGAGCAATAAATAATAGCTTTATTATCTTTCTATTATAGGTATCTTCTGTTATTGTTTAAAGTAAAAACTTATATACCATGTTAATTTCTTTTAAAGAGGCTTAGGCCTCTCGGTTTCATGAAAGGAGTATAAAAAGACTGGGCATTTGAACAAACCCAAAGATAATTCTGCGTTTACAAGAGAGGCTTTATTTTTTTTTTTATTTTTTTTTGAAATTTCTTTTTTTTTTTTTTTTTATTAAATATTTTTATTGAGGTATTATATGTGTACATATCTTACTATTACCCCCCTCACCCCACACCCACACATGCCCTCCCCCCCCCCAGAGTTTTGCGTCCATTGTTTATGCTTATATGCATGCATACAAGTCCTTCGTTTGATTTCATAACTCCCACAAGAGAGCTAAACACACACACACACACACACACACACACACACACGTATGTATGTATGTATTGATTTCAGAGAGTAAGGGAGAGGGAAATAGAAACCTCAGTGAGAGAGAATCATTGATTGGCTGCCTCCTGCATGCCCCACACTGGGGATCGAGCCTGCAACCTGGGTATGTGCCCTGATTGGGAATCGAACCTTGAGTGACCTCCTGGTGTTCATGGGTCAGTGCTCAACTGCTGAGCCACTTCGGCAGGCAAGAGAGAGCCTTTTTTTTTTTTAACTCTTCTGTTTAGTCTCATATAACCTTAAGTTTCAACAAACTGTAAAATCCAGTTACTAACCTTCCTGACCTCTAACCAAATGCAGCTCAGCTTCTGTTGCATGACCTTGTTCTTCTCTTCTTCCCTCCTAGGTCTTTCAGAGCCTCGAAGACCACCATTTGGAAGTGGTGGCTTTTTTCAGGGAAAATGGCTTCCATGGCCTTCTTGCCCATGACTCCGAGTATGCTCTCTACAATATTCCCTTTTACTACAGTTCCCATGCTCTGAAGCTGAGCTGGAATGGGAAGAACCTCACTACCAACCAGTTCTTGATGCAGGAGGTGGCCAAGCAGCTGGGCCTGAAGCGGATGAGTTTTCCCATATTCGCTGCGCTGCTAGGTAGGTCGTTCAGAGAACAGATTCCAGTAATTAGTTACCTTTCCCCTTCTAGTGATAAGAGATGAAGACCAGAGCCATCTAACCTATCATTATTGGATTTGTCTTCCGAAAATTCTCATGCCAAATACTATGCTTCTGAGCTTTTTTTAAAAAATTACTTTCTTTTTTAAAAAATATATTTTATTGATATTTTTTTTACAGAGAGGAAGGGAGAGGGATAGAGAGTTAGAAACATCGATGAGAGAGAAACATAGATCAGCTGCCTCCTGCACACCCCAACTGGGGATGTGCCCCCAACCAAGGTACATGCCCTTGACCGGAATCGAACCTGGGACCCTTCAGTCTGCAGGCTGACGCTCTATCCACTGAGCCAAACCAGTCAGGGCTGAGCTTCTTTTTTAAAAAAATATATTATTATTGATTTCAGAGAGGAAGGGAGAGGGAGAGAGAGAGAGAGTAGTATTAATGATGACAGAAGATCATTGATTGCCTGCCTCCTGCACGCCCCCCACTGGGGATCAGACCCGCAACACGGGCATATGCCCTTGACTGGAATCGTACCCAGTACCCTTTAGTCTGCAGGCCAACTCTCTATCTACTCAGCCAAACTGGCTAGGGCAGCTTCTTTTTTTAAAATGTATGTTTATTGATTTCAGAGAGGAAGGGAGAAGGAGAAAGAGATAGAAACATCAATGATGAGAGAAAATCATTGATGGACTGCCTCCTGTATGCCCCATGCTGGGGATTGAGCCTGCAACCAGGGCATGTACCCTGACTGGGAATGGAACCGTGACCTCTGGGGTCATAGGTCAATGCTCAACCATTGAACCATGCCAGACGGGCTTCTGAGCTTCTTACTAGAAATTCAGCATGTTTGCCTTATGAATTCATGCATGATATTCCAGAACATTATTTTAACTCATATGCACTCTTTTGTTTTATTCCATAACTATTTTGTGCAGAATACTGTCTTAGGCCAAATGTTTTACTAGCCCTGGACAGGTTTATTTTTCCACTCAGAGCATTTCCCCACTGTCTAAATTTATCTATCTATCTATCTATCTATCTATCTATCTATCTCTTTAAATCCTTACCTGAGGATATTTTTCCATTGATTTTTACAGAGAATGGAAGGGAGAGAGAGAGAGCGAGAGAGAGAGAGAAACATCGATATGAGAGAGACATCAATTGGTTGCCTCCCACAGCACCCTGACCTGGGCCAGGGATCGAGCCTGCAACTGAGGTACATGCCCTTGACTGGAATCGAATCTGGGACCCTTCAGTCCATGGGCCAATGCTCTATCCATTGAGCCAAACCAGCTAGGGCCCAGTGTCTAAATTTAGATCAAGAACACAAATTGCTATGTTTTTCTTTTTGCTTCTGTTGTGCTAAGATTTTATAATGAAATTTCCAAACATAAGCGAACTTGAAAGAATTTTATAGTGAATATCCTGTATCTACCTCCTGTTTTCTGCCATTAACATTTTACTATGCTTGCTTTAATATATATATATATATCTCCATTCTAGTCTTCTATCCATCTCCCTTTTATTTTTAAATATATTTCTATTGATTTCAGAGAGGAAGGGTAAGGGAGAGATAGAAACATCAATGATGAGAGAGAATCATTGATTGGCTGCCTCCTGCACGCCTCCACAAGGGATTGAGCCCCCAACCCAGCCATGTGCCCTGACCAGGAATCGGAACAGTGACTTCCTGGTTCATAGGTCATCTGACGCTCAACCACTGAGCCATGCTGGCCAGGCTACCCATCTACCTTTTATTTATTTATTTTTTATTTATTTATTTTTAAAAAAATACATTTTTTATTGCTTTTTTACAGAGAGGAAGGGAGAGGGATAGAGAGTTAGAAACATGAATCAGCTGCCTCCTGCACACCTCCTACTGGGGAGGTACCTGCAACCAAGATACATGCCCTTGACCGGAATGGAACCTGGGACCTTTCAGTCCACAGGCTGACGCTCTATCCACTGAGCCAAACCGGTTAGGGCTCCATCTACCTTTTAAATGGCAGAGTTGATTATGTTTCGAGTTGGTTTTCCATGTATTGACAGCATAAAGATTAATGTCTTAGGTGTGAACTCTTATTTATAATCCCAGAGGAGTTAAGCTTGGATGATCTGGTGCAGTCAGCACAAGTTTTGCAATTAGGCCTTGGGCAAATCACTGAAGTTACAGGTAGCTCCCTGGTTTCAGTAGCCTCCTCTGTGAAATGGGAAAATAAATACCGCATGGTATTATTATAAAGTCAAGTGAATTGAAATATAAAAATGTCCAGCACTTGGCAGACAGTAATTGGTGGCTGCTGTTATAAAAGACAGGGTGACTAGGTCATAGAAAATAGCATGAGCTTTGGAGTCAGACAGTGCTTAGGTTCTTATCCTGGTCTGGCACTTAATTAACTATGCCACCTTAGGCTGTCACCAAACTTGTTCAAACCTCAGTTTCCTTATGTGTAAAATGAGAGGAAATAATACTATCATATATAGTTATTTTGAAGATGATACATATAATGCATGTGATGCATAGTAGGTAATCAACACATAGCTACTGTAGTCATTACATGAAGTATATTGGCCTATGTGAATTATTTGATCATTTTCTCTCTCCGAATCTTGGTCATGCCCTGGAGGCCCTAAGAAAACATTTGTACAGTCAATGAGTGATAAATGTATTTTATAGGTAACCACATTCTCCCAGATGAGGACCTGGCTGCTTTCCACTGGAGCCTCTTGGGACCAGAACATCCCCTTGCATCACTTAAGGTATTGTGCCCATTTCCTGCGGATACATCCATGCCTAGGGGACATCAGGTTTTGATTGGAGTTTTATTAGAACAATTATCTTTCGTTAGGCTTAAACTATTCCAAATACTTACCAGATAAAAATTTATAATTATGATCAATACCCTTTAAAGAGAAAAAACGTTCGTTTTCCACCTTCTGTGTAGGGGAAAACCCAGCTCTTCCCTCCTATGTTTTTCTTTCCTGTGTGTCTCCTTTACTTTCACACTTCAACCACACTTATTCAGAATACATCACTTCTGATATTTCTGGTCACTAAATGTGCTGGAGTTTTTCCCCACATCAAGCACTTCTCTGCAATAGCAGCTGGGTATCCTACAGTTCAAGTCATTAAAAAAAAAAAAAAAAAAATATAATATATATATATATAAATATATATATATATTTGATGACTACTTTCTCTTTTTATTTTTTTTGTTTTAAAATATATTTTATTGATTTTTTTATAGAGAGGAAGGGAGAGGGATAGAGAGTTAGAAACATCGATGAGAGAGAAATATAGATCAGCTGCCTCCTGCACACCCTCTAATGGGGATTTGCCCGCAACCAAGGTACATGCCCTTGACTGGAATCGAACCTGGGACCCTTCAGTCCGCAGGCCGACGCTCTATCCAGTGAGCCAAACCGGTCAGGGCTCCTTTTATTTTAAAATATATTTTTATTGATTTTGAGAGAGAAGAAGGGAGAGGGATAGAGAGAGGAAGTCATCGATTGGCTGCCTCTTGCACAGCCTCCTGCGGGGATTGAGCCCACAACCTGGGCATGTGCCCTGACTGGGAATCGAACCGTGACCTCCTGGTTCATAGGTCTACTCAACCACGCCGGCCAGGCACCTCGCCCTTTTTCCTAACGACCTATGTCTGATGCCAGTGTTTCTTGTTTATATTAACTCTTCTAGGTTCGAGCTCATCAGCTGGTTCTTCCTCCTTGTGATGTGGTGATCAAGGCTGTTTCTGAATATGTTAGTGCCATCAAAGACCCCTCTGACCTGGATGTGGTTGGGAAGGATGTTTTCAAACAGTCTCAGGTGAGCTAGCCTCCCCCTTCCTAAGAGTAGCCAGTTTTCTTACCTTTACCAGTACCACCAGCAGATTTTTTTAAAAAAAATATATGTTATTGATTTTTTACAGAGAGGAAGGGAGAGGGATAGAAAGCTAGAAACATCGATGAGAGAGAAACATCGAACAGCTGCCTCCTGCACGCCCCCTACCGGGGATGTGCCCACAACCAATGTACATGCCCTTGACCGGAATCGAACCTGGGACCTTTCAGTCCGCAGACCGATGCTCTATCCACAGAGCCAAACCGGTTTCGGCCCACCAGCAGATTTGATCTTTCCTGTGTTGGCTACCTTCTCTCCTCCTAGCTGCTTGTCTTCCCCATGCATACAGACCAGAGCCCCAGAGTTTCCTTGAGAAAACATTACTAGGACTAGATTGAAAGGATTCTTTAACTTTCCCCACTGACTATCAAAGCTATGCAAGCTCATTCTGGAAAATTTAGAAAATAAACAAGCAAAAAAAAAAAAGTCACTTAAAATCTCATTACCCAGAAACAACTTCCTATATTATCACTAGCATATATCCTCTTACTCTTTTATTATTATTATTTTAACTCTCACTCAAGGATATTTTTCCATTGATTTTTAGAGAGAGGGAAAGAAAGAGAGAAATATCAATGTGAGAGAAACACATTGATTGATTGCCTCCTGCACAAGCCCCTACCAGGGCCCAGGCTGGGGAGGAGCCTGCAGCCAAGGTACATGCCCTTGACCAGTAATGAACCTGGGACCCTTCGGTCCACAGGCCAATGCTCTTATCTACTGAGCCAAACTGGCTAGGGCTCTTTTCTTTATTTCATTGTATATTTTAATATAAAGGCAGTCTTGCTTAGTGGAAGATAATGGGTAATGAGAAAGACTACTTAAAGTAGGTTCACATAAAACAAGAATTGATATTTTATTGTTAATAGTGACAAAAGAGCTTGACTATGATTTTGTCTTGTGAAATGAAGTTAGGAAAATAAGTTACTTTTACTTTTCTTTTAAATATATTTTTTATTGATTTCAGAAAGGAAGGGAGAGGGAGAGAGAGATAGAAACATCAGTGATGAGAGAGAATCATTGATCAGCTGCCTCCTGCACACCCCACACTGGGGATCGAGCTCGCAACCCAGACATGTGCCCTGACTGGGAATTGAAATGCAACCTCCTGGTTCATAGGTTGACGCTCAACCTCTGAGCCATCCCGGCCGGACCAGTTCTATGAATTTTTAATACGTATAGATTTATGTAATCACTATCACAATTAGGATCAGAGCAGTTGAACCACCCAAAATCTCTCATGCTATCCCTTTGCAGTCACGCCCAAACTTACCCTAACTCCTGGCAACTATCAGTCTATTCTCTGTTACTATAGTTATTACTTTTAGAGAACAGCATGTGACTGGAATCATATAGTATATAATCTTTTGAGAATGGCATTTTCATTCAACATAATGTCTTTGCCAGTCTTCTAAGTTGTTGCATCCAGCAATAATTTATTCATTTTTATTGCCAAGTAGTATACATTGTGTGGGTATACCATTTGTTTATGCATTCATCCTAGAGGATATTTGAGTTTCCAGTTTTTGGTAGAGCTGCTGTAAACATTTGTGTATAGGTTTTTGTATGAACATACAATTTCATTTCCCTAGGAGTGGGATTTTTGGGTCATGTGGTAAGTATATGGTTAACTTTATAAGATTCTGCCAAACCATTTTCCACAGTGGCTATTTCATTCTTCATTAGCACATGTTACTGTCAGTATTTTTATAGCCATTCTAATTGGTGTATTGTGATAGCCCATCATAATTTTAATTTGCATTTATCAAATGATTAATGATGAACAGTTTTTTTCTTCTGTTTATTTGCTGTCCATATGTCCTCTTTGGTGAATGGTCTGTTTGTTAACAGTCTTTTGCTCATTTTTTAAATTAGGTTGTGTGTTTACTTCCTGTTCAGTTTTGAGAGTTCTTTATATGTTCTGTATACAAGTCCCTTGTCAGATATCTGGTTTGTAAATATTTTTTCCCAGTCTGTGGTTTGTCTTTACATTCTTTTTTTTGAAACTATGGCTCTTTATTTTCACATAGACACTTCAAAGGAAGTCATTAGTAGCTTTTTTTTCTTCTTTTGCTGGGTTTAAATATGTTTTTTTATTTATTGATTTTTTTTGAGAGAGAGAGAGAAGGAAACATCAGTTTGTTGTTCCACTTGTTGATGTATTCATTGGTTGCTTCTTGTATGTGCCTTGATCGAGGATCAAACCTGCAACCTTGGTGTATTGGGACAATGTTCCAACCAACTGACCTACCTGGCCAGGGCCTACTTTTTTTTTTTAAATATATTTTATTGACTTTTTACAGAGAGGAAGGGAGAGGGATAGAGAGTTAGAAACATCGATGAGAGAGAAACATCGATCAGCTGCCTCCTGCACACCCCCCACTGGGGATGTGCCCGCAACCAAGGTACATGCCCTTGACCGGAATCGAACCTGGGACCTTTCAGTCCGAAGGCCGACGCTCTATCCACTGAGCCAAACCGGTTTCGGCAGGGCCTACTTTTGTTTAATGTAATAAAAAGAAGAAAACCCACACACACAAAGAAAACCTTGGGCTTAAAGGAAACCCATCTGTCACTAGGAGCCTGGTTGAAGGATTCATACTTTTAGAAGGGACATACAGTACAGAATTCTCTAGAGAGTAAAGCAGTTTTGAAACGAGTTGGGGGGCTCATTTCCCAGGCTCAGAGTGTTTGGGGGAGGTGTCACAGTGCTTGGCATAGGGTGATGGGCTAGTGATCACTGACCAGGGCCTTGGAATGGATCTTGCTGTCACACAATGCAGGTAACAGAGAGTGAGACACCAAAAAGTAATTAAGGCGCCAACCAACATTTTTTTAGTTGAGCATTTATCATGTAGGTCCAGAAAGTGTAGGCATAGATTGTGTTGGGGTGGAGGTGCCGGAAACTGTCAGCCAGTAGAACAGCTTATATCAGTTTCCCAAAGTTGTGCCACTCTTTTTTTTTTTTTTTTTTTGATAAATTTTATTTATTTCAGAGAAGAAGGGAGAGGGAGAGAGAGATAGAAACATCAATGATGAGAGAGAATCATTGATTGGCTGCCTCCTGCACGCCCCCTACTGGGGATCCAGCCCGCAACCCAGGCATGTGCCCTTGGCTGGAATTGAACCTGGGACCCTTCAGTGTGCAGGCCGACGCTTTATCCATTGAGACAAACCAGCTAGGGCTGTGCCACTCTTTTTAAAAAATATATTTTTACTGATTTCAGAGAGGAAGGGAGAGGGAGAGGGAGATAGAAACATCAATCATGAGAGAGAAACATTGATCAGCTGCCTCCCGCATGCCCCATGCTGAGGATCAAGCCCTGACCAGGAATCGAACCAGGACCTCCTGGTTCATAGATGAATGCTCAACCACTGAGCCACGCCGGCCAGGCAAGTTTTGCCACTCCTTTGGAATGAAGCCAGCATTCTTTTTGTTTCCCTTGGGGTTGCCAAGGTCAGTTTCTTCATAAGCCACATCCAGGTTCCCATATAGCACAAGGAGCTTGCGGGAAGCCAGGCCCTTCAGGAACTTGGAAAAGGCTTTATCCCAGGGCTGCTGATACTCCAGGCACCAGATCTGGGCCTACATTAGGTACATAGTCTGTTACCAGCACAAATGTGTCCAATTCAGCCACAATCACAAATGCATCCAATTCAGCCAATGCCATGGGGAGACACTGAGTGGGCACTGGTGGGAGAGTAGGCCCATGCCACTGTACCCTTCATAGTCCGAAGAAGCTGACCAGTACTGATGGGGTGGTCCATACAGCTCTTGAAGTTCAGCTGGTAGTTTATTCTCTGAACATTTGGTCTACTGCAGGCACAGGATCTCTGGGGCATCTTCCTTTATCCAGTCTAAACCTTGCTCCTTAATCCACGCCTGAAGCCCAGCCACATTCCAGGACTAGGCCTCATTTGCCCCTGGGTGAAGTGTTCTGATCTGGGGATGCCCTCATACAGGGCTGGCCCCTCTCCTGCTGCCTCTTTTTCATTGTTCTTTGCTCCTGCTCCCAACTTACTCTTCCTGACCCCTCTGGCCCAAACTTGGGCTCTTTCTTTCTTTTCTTTTTAAAAAAAAATATATTTTATTGATTTTTTTACAGAGAGGAAGGGAGAGGGATAGAGAGCTAGAAACATCGACGAGAGGGAAACATCCATCAGCTGCCTCCTGCACACCCCCCACTGGGGATGTGCCCGCAACCAAGGCACATGCCCTTGACCGGAATCGAACCTGGGACCCTTGAGTCCGAAGGCCGATGCTCTATCCACTGAGCCAAATCGGTTAGGGCTTGGGCTCTTTCTTATCTTCTCCCACCGCACCCCTTTTCCCCAACTCCCCACCCTTTTCACCTCGTGGCCTAGTGAAGCAGTATTTCTTCAGCATTGCTTGCTCAAGACCTTGTCTAGCTCCTCCTTATCTGAGCACAAAGAATGGATCCCCTGTCTCTACTTTCTTTTGCAGCCAAAAGTTTTAAATTCTTCCCAGTTTTTATCTTTTATGGATCATGCTTTTGGTGTCATGTCTAAGAACTCTGCATAACTGCAGGCAGGACAAATTCTGTTTCCTTCTAAACATTATATAGTTTTATATTTAGAATAAATCATTTGTTTTGAGTTCATTTTTGTATAAAGTGTGGGGTGTTTCAACACACTTCATTGAAAAGGGTGTCTTTTCTCCTTTGAATTGCCTTTGTCAAAAATCACTTGTCCATATTTGTGTGCATCTGTTTCTGGACTCTTCTGTTCATTTGACCTATGTGTCTGTCCCTTTGCAAATAGCACATTGTCTTGAATACTGTAGCTTTATGATAAGTCTTAACATTGGGCAGTGATTCCTCCAATTTTATTCTTTTTCAAAATTACTTTGTCTATTCTATTATTATTTTTAATTCTCACATGAGGATATGTTTTTGTTTGATTCTAGAGAGAGAGAAAGTGGGGAGAGAGACATCCGATCACCTGTCTTTAGTACTCTCCCCAACTGGGGATCGAACCCGCGACCCTTTGGTCTACAGGATGATGCTCTAACCAACTGAGCAGCACTGGCCAGGGCTCCTGCTGGGATTTTAATTGGAATTTCTTTAAATATATAGATGAATTTGGTGAATCTTCAAATCCATGAATTCAGTGTGCCTCTACATTTATTTAGATCATCCTTGATTTCTTTCGTCAGCATTTTATAGGTTTTAGTCCTGTTGATACTTTTGTTTTTGGAGACAATCAACCCATTTAGGTTCAGATCACAAGTTCTCACCATCCTTTTGTGGGTTGTGGTTTCAATGTCTGCAATTTTCAAGGCCTTTGCAAACCTATTTAGATCAGTAGCATGTACGCCACCCAGTGGCCAGTCTGGCACTTGAGCTGTGATTTAGATCTTCAGGTCTCAGTCTATGCAGGGCTGTTTGCTAATGTCAAATCCATGTGTGTGCTGCTCCCTCTCTGCAATCTCTTCAGTACGTCACGGTTCATTGGACCAACCTTGTTCAGCGTCTGGAGCCAAGTAGCAGGGAGGGAGGGTGGGAGGGAGAGAGAGAGAGAGAGAGAGAGAGAGAGAGAAAGCATTGAAAGCTCACTCCACCTCTTCAGACTTTTGCTTCTCTGATTGGAGAGGAAGCTTCCTGTCATTCAGTTTTAGATTTCTGCTGTTCCCCTATTGTCACTTCTGCCACCACAAGTTTGCTTCGGGCTGGCACACAGGAGAACAGAAAAAAGAAAAAGAAGGAAAAATGGGTTGTTTCTAGATACTTCCTTGAGTTTTTGGAGACCCCTTTCCCACTATCTAAGCCAGAACAAGACTAGGTTTTTTTCTGGAGTTTTCTCTGTCCACGTCAATGGATGCTTCCAGATTTCAGTCTGTGTTGTGTCCACACCAGGGGATACCAGAGGGAAAACATGCTAAACTCATCCTTGTTGGTTCGGTGGTACTTTGAATTCTGGTCTTCTCCCCAATCCTCCTGCTTCACTTTTCAGAGTCTTCACGTAGTTGCTCCTGCTTATTATAGCTACCTTTAAGTGGGAACAAGGTGGAGTATGCTTGGTCCATCTTATCCAGGACAGAAATCTCTCTATAGATTTCTTTAGATGAATAAAGAATAAAATCAGTGTTTGATATTGGAGGCATATGTTTTGCTAACAACATTTTGTTATATCTATTACTTCACATTTAACTTTCTGTGTTTTTTTAAAATATATTTTTTATTGATTTCAGAGAGGAAGGGAGAGGGAGGGAAAGATAGAAACATCAGTGATGAGAGAGAATCATTGATCGTCTGCCTCCCGCATGCCCCCTTCTGGGGATTGAGCCCGCAACCCGGGCATGTGCCCTGACCAGGAATTGAACTGTGACCTCCTGGTTCATAGGTCGATGCTCAACCACTGAGCCATGCCGGCTGGGCAAGGTCATACATGTTTTTTTAAATTGGGGTGACACTGGTTAATAAAATTACACAACTTCAGGTGCACAATTCCACAACACATCACCTGTACACTGTATTGTGTGTTGACCACCCCAAGTCAAGTCTCCCTCCATCACCCATTTATCCCTCCATACCCCTCTCCTCCCCCCAGCAATCACCACACTTTTATCCCTTTTTAATTTAAAAAACAAGAACAAAAAACTAAAATAGGCCCTTTGCTCCTAATTCCATCCTAAGTTACTTACAATGTTTCCTGTCTCCTTTATATGTGTGTTTTGATGTGGTATGGTAGTCATCTCAATGTAAAACATTTAAACCTTTTTTTTTTCACTTAATTTTATGACTTCACTATTTTTCATTGTTGCTGTAGCATTTTCATAAATATCACCTTTGTAGATCTATAAAAGAAAAGGATAGAACTTTATTAAGTGCAATTATATATCAGATACTAAATGAACCTGTTTAGACAAGGTCCCATGCTACATACTAGGACATACATGTGAATAAATCATTCTTCGTCCTCATGGAACTGAGGTTAAATTTGGGAGGCAGAAGCAAATAAATGAGCACAACAAAGAAAAACCCCAGTAAAGGTTTCCTAGAGAGGAAAGGTTTCATACAACTGGTGTGTGCCCCTTGAAGGAAGAGTAAATATTTGTCAGGACTCGGAACAGAGTGGTGCATTGTGGGAAGTATGCATAATTCGTATTTCAGGGGATTGTATCATAGGCCTATACTCACTGGCAATGAATAGTTTATAAGATTTATTGTTAAGTACAAAAACCAGGTTAAAAATGTGTGATATGACTTCATTTATGTGGAAAAAAAAACCTGGTGTATATGCAGCAAAAATTATGACAGGACATATACCCAACTGGTAACTGTAGTCACTTCTGGGAAGGGGGGAGTGGGCGCAGAGGTAGAGCTAGTAGGAGAGACCCTATAGCTTTTATCTTGTAAGAGATTGTTTTCAATTATTATGTATATTATTAAATATACTAATGAAATAATAATGCATAAAAATGAAATTTTGAGCCCTAACCAGTTTGGCTCAGTGGATAGAGCATCAGCCTGCAGACTGAAGGGTCCCAGGTTTGATTCCGGTCAAGGGCATGTACCTTGGTTGCGGGCATATCCCCAGTGGGGGGTGTGCAGAAGGCAGCTGACCGATGTTTCTCTCTCATCAATGTTTCTGACTCTCTATCCCTCTCCCTTCCTGTCTGTAAAAAATCAATAATATATATTTAAAAATGAAATTTTGATTCAAAGGAACGTTATTCAACCATGTAAGTATTCTGTAAGTCAGTATAATTTGAAAACATTCTTTAGACATGGGACCCTTTTTTCAAACAATTATAGTGAGTCCAATTTTTAAATTATTTATTTTAGAGAGGAAAGGAGAAAGAGAGAGAGATAGAAACATCGATGAGAAAGAAACATCAATCAGCTGCCTCCTGCATGCCCCACACTGGGGATCGAGCCTGCAACCTGGGCACATGCCCTGACTGGGAATTGAACTGGCAACCTCTTGGTTCATGGGTTTATGCTCAACCACTGAACCACACAGGCCTTCTCAAGTCCAATTTTTTTAGTAAGCAGAGTGATTTTGTTTCCAAGTGAGACTGGCGGACCTGGAGATCTTGATTTCTGTGTTTGTGTGCTTGCGTGCATGCCCATAAACACCTCTGGAATGCTATCTAGATCCTGGGGTGTTAATAGTTACAACTCTGAGAGATGAGATTATGAATATTTTAAGTTTTCCCTTTTCATTAATTTTTCTATTAGAAACAAATGGATTATTATAGTTAGTAGATGGATTTTTTGTAGAAAATATTCAACACTTGGGGCTACATGGCGAATTGGGCACTCTCATGTATTGATGATGAAAATATAACTTGTGACACTGTTCTGGAAAGTGATTTAGTATCATGTGTCAAGAGTCTATGAACATGACCATATCCTTTGACCTTGTAAACCTATTTCTAAGAATTTGCCTTATGAAATAACCCAAGAAACTTGTTAACAATATGCTTATAAGAGCATTATTTATAATGAGAATTTAGAAATGACTTTAATATCTTATGTTCCATTTGATGAAATACGAAGACCATAAAATTATGTTCAAGGGGATTTTGATAAGGAAAAGCCCCGTCTCAGTCAGCCCCAACCCCACAGAGGGAAACAGCCATTTTACTCCTATTGCCATAGATTAGTTTTGCTTCTACTTGAACTTTATATGTACGCTTTTGTGTCTGTCTGTCTTTCACTCAGTATGTCTTTGAGATTTATCCATAGCATTGCATGTATCAGCACTTTGCTCTTCTTTATCACTATATTGTATTCCATTGTATGAATATACCACAATTGATCCATTCTTCTGTTAATATGCATTTGAGTTATTTCCAGTTTAGGGCTATTATGAATAAAGCTGTTAGTTTGTTCATACTTTTTGGTGGACAAATGTATTCATTTCCCCTAGGTAAATTACTTAGGAGAAGGATTACTGTGCCATTCGGTAAATAATGTTTAGTTTTATAAGAAACTGCCAAACTGTTTTCCAAGCTGTACCTAGATAGACCTACCAGCAATCTACTGGTATTCCAGTTACTCCATATCTTTGCCAGTGCTGATATTTATAATCTCGAATTTTTGCCATTCTGTGGATATACAGTGATGTCACATTGTGGTTTTATATACACTGAGTGGCCAGATTATTATGATCTGTGAATGCATAATAATCTAGCCACTCGGTGTATGTCCTATATAATAAAAGGCTAATATGCAAGTTGTCCCCTCGACCAGCAGGCAGGCCGGCCAACCGCCCATGTCTCCTCCCCCTGGCCAGGCTGTCCAGACCCCACCCATGCACAAATTCATGCACTGGGCCTCTAATATACACACACACACAAACACACTGAGTGGCCAGATTATTATGCGTTCAGAGATCATCATAATCTGGCCACTCAGTGTATGTTTAAGTGCTTTTGTGTGTTTTTAAAATATTTTTATTGATTTTGGAGAGGAAGGGGAGACGGAGAGAGAGAGAGAAACATCAATGATGAGAGAGAATCATTGATCAGCTGCCTCCTGCACACCCCACACTGAGGATCGAACTTGCAACTCCCCGGGCATGTGCCCTGACCAGGAATTGAACTGTGACCTCCTGGTTCATAGGTTAGCCATGAGCCACGCTGGATGGGCTGCTTTTGGTTTTAATGTTCATGCCTTTTGAACCAGTAATTTCACTTTGGGGACATTTTCCTAAGGATATAATCTAAAGTCCAAAAAATCTTATTTGATGTGTTCTTTGCTGTATAACTTATAAAAGCCAAATGTGAGAAATAACCTAAATGTCAGGTATTAGGGAACTAGATGCATAATTTATGATATATTTATAATGATAAAATATGCAGCCATTCAAAATTATCTTAAAATGTAATAAAAGTAGGATACAATATTATACATAGAGTAAGGTATTAACTATAGAAAATATGTGTATTAAAATAGTACAGCTATATATATCAACAAAAAAGTTTATTTTTAAGTAACAATTTTTATTTATTTTTAATTTATTGTTGCCACTATCACAGATGTCCCCCATTCCTCCCCTTACTTACCTCCACCCAGCCGCACCCCACTCCTTCTGGCCATCACCACACTTCTCTGTGTCCATGGGTTATTCATATATCTTCTCTGGCTAATCTCTTCACCTTATTTCATCCAGTGCTCCCGCCCCCCATTCTCCTCCTCTCTGACCTCTGTCAGTCTGTTCCATATATCCATGCCTCTGCTTCTATTTTGTCCAAAGAAGACATACAGATGGCCAATACATATATGAAAAATGCTCAGCGTCACTAATCATCAGAGAGATGCGAACTAAAACTACCATGAGGTATCACCTCACACCTGCCAGAATGGCTACCATCAATAAATCCACAAACAACACGTGTTGACAAGGATGTGGAGAAAAGGGAACCCTAGTGCACAGCTGGTGGGAATGCAGACTGGTACAGCTACTGTTGAAAATAGTATGGAGTTTCCTCAAAAAATTAAAGATGGAGTTGCCTTTTGACCCAGCAATCCCACTTCTGGGAATATATCCTAAGAACCCTGTGTTCATAGCAGCATTATTTACAATAGCCAAGATCTGGGGGAAAAGTTTATTTAAAAAAAATACTAGAAGGAGAAAACACACCAAAATATCTTCCGGTGGTGGTACTATGTAATTTTCCCCTATCCTTATGTGTTTTTCTAATGATCATGTGACCATTTTAGAAGAATACAAAATTTAATAAGTCAACTTTTATTTATTTTTAAACTTAATTTAAAAACTTTTCCCATATTTTATGTTCTATAATGCTTTCTCCTTATCTAATCTTTCCTGCAATGAAAAATTACTCTCTTGGGTTTCTTTAAATATTTGATTTCTGCTACTGTTTTGACTCTCAAATTATAAATTGCATGAAAAAGACACTCTTGTGTTGTTTCTTCTTCTGAACATCTGATGTTGCAACATCCAGTCCAGGACGGAAGATAAAATAGAGCGATTCAAGAAAGCAGTTGAGTACTATTCAGTCACAACCAAAATCTCTTCGCTGCCAGTGGGTTCCTCCTCCTTTCTAGGTAAGGCTTCCACCTGACCCGGAGCTGCTCTGTCCATAGAGGAAACTGAGGTGGCCCCTCAGAAACTCCTGGGCCAGAGTAGCATCACTTGTTTGTATTGCATCCTCCTAGAAGTCATCCCTGTTTGGTAGACATTCTCCTTTGGATTTCCATGCAATAAGAGAGGTGACATAAGACAGGGCCCCGATTGCTCCAAACTTTAGATGGGGTCCTCTGCCATTCTCTTAGCTTGGGCTTCTTCTGGTGCTACCTTCCGTTGTGGCCTAGTATACGTAAGACAGCCCTCTCAGTGGTGTCAGACCCGAGTTTGAATCCCACCTCTGCTGTTTACTAGCTGTGTGATCTTGGCAAGTCACATCTGTCTGAAAGGTGGATCAGGATACCTATTGTATAAGGTTGTTATCAGATGCAATAATTTATGTAAGATTCCTGGCATGACGCATAATAGCTGTTCAGTAAAATGTGACTTATTTATAATTAATAATAATTTTTCAGGTGATGTGGGGTTAGCAGAATGTAACGTGGTAGAATTATTATGATTGCCTAAAATGTAGCCCTTTCTCTTGGCTTCAGGTTTCCGTAATAATCGGCTGGGAAATCCTCCCCTTCCACGAAGTCAAATGAACAGTATTTCTGCTGGGAAGCCAGTGGTAAGTATCCTTTAAGGGGCCTCAGACCGTTAGCTAGCATTAGACTCTGGTGGCTTCCTGAGTTTTATAATCTGAGTTAGGTTGTCTTAGTGTAATCAGTATGTTAAGACTGGTCTATACCTATGTCACATTCTCAGCTGGAGGCCAACAGACTATGTCAAGAAAACATCCAAATCAGTAACCACTAGGGCCTGGCGAAGGTAGATTTGCTAATGTTAGAGGGTGTTCTAGGAGACCATGGTTTGGTTCATTGTCCTGCCTCTGGAGAATTCTATCCATACATCACTGTTAGAATTATTTCTTGTTACTCTCAGTAGGTTCTTTGTATCCCAATAACCCTTGCTACAGCCATCATCTGCTATGTCACAACTTTTGAGGGAACCATCTTGGAGCATGGTAAAATGTTAAAGAGCTTCTCTGTCTGTTTTATCCTTCAGTTTTCTCACCATGTGCCCCAGAAAATGAAATATCCACCACCATTCCCATTGGGACCCAACTCCTCTCTTCTCTTCTCCCCCCATACTTTGGGGGAATCCCATGCTTTTTCTGAGAATCCCCTGCTGGAGGACAACCCCCTTGCCACTTGGGGTATCTCTTATGACTCATCACAGTTTCCCAATTACCTGACTTCCAAAGCCTCACCTCCTCTGGGACCAGACTCTTCCCACTCTTCTTCCTCTGGTGATGAGCCAAACGGAGTCAGCTCTGAGTAAGTATCTGTATAGGCACCCGAGGAAACACACTTCGGAAGCATCTCTATTCTTTTGCTGCTAACCTGGGCAGGGGCGTGGGGAAACATATGCTCCTGGCTTCTCTCTGTGGCTCTTTGCTCCTAAGCAAAGTAAGAAAACTCTCTCTCTGCTTGGCCACTTCATGCTCATTTTGACCCTAGATGGGTGGTAATTTTCAGATACTCAAGCCATGGAGGTAAAAGGCAACATAGCAGCCAGTTAGGAGAGCCCTGGTATGGCTGTGCTACATGTCATGGCTGCCATTTCTCCACTAGTGAGGGGAGGAGACTGAATGTTAAAAAAATGAGAAGAATTTTTAGAGTGGAGGTATTGGAACAATTGTGTAGGCTATTATATTCTTGGTGACTCAGGGTGCTGATGATTAAAATATCGGCATTTTGTATTAGCTCATTTGTTCTTAGATTGTTCTCTAAGCAGATTATCCCTGGGAAACAGGGCTGCCTTGAGGTTTTAATTGCAATTATTTTCTTAGAACATATGCAGACTCTAAATGTGATCTCTTACATGTTGGGAAGGATTCAGAATGGTTCCCACAACTTCTGATCACGTTGGTTTGTGGCAGATGGAAGAAGCCAGGAGGGTGGTGATGGCCACTGAGTGGAAACAGGCCCACTGCAAACCCACTGTCCAAACTTCCAGAGGGTTTGTAAGATTCCTTGAGATCAGAACAGACACTTGAGTTGGAATACCTTTATCAACCTCCTTTCTCTTTCTACATTGTCTCTCTCGATCTTTTAGTCACGTCACAGAAACATTTCATCGGCAGCCTAGATGGGAGGATCCCAATGGTAACAGAGGTCCGTGGGTACAGCCTATTGATGCTGGAGTTTCAGATGCTGCCCTGGGAGATGGCGAGCCCCACATCCCATCTCTGCTCTCTATGTCTACGAGGAACCACATGGACATCACCATTCCGCCGCTACCGCCAGTAGCCCCAGAAGTCTTGCGGGTGGCCGAACACAGACACCGAAGAGGTCTTATGTACCCATATATCTACCACGTCCTCACTAAGGTGAGAGCGCACCTCAGTACCTCCTTCCCTCCTTGCTCTTAACAGTGCACTTCACACTTCCTAGAACTGTGTCACCAGAGAAAATGCTGATTAATGGTAACTGAAGGGAGATAAAAGGAGATCAAGTGCTCGGGCTTCTCATTGTATTAAGGGTCTTAGGTGAGGTGAGACCAGAAGGAGATGGGACTGTGCAGTAAATGAGGCCCCAAGAAGTGGAATTGTGAGATTTCAAAGAAGAAACTTGGTAGATTCTGGTCTAGGGGAGGACACTAGAAGAAGAGGCTTTATGCCCTTGTTTTTTGCCTCTTTCTCTACTTCTCCAGAGCTGTTCCCCTCCATCATCTTATCATCCAAATTCCCCCCCCCCCCCCCTCAGCGAAAGGTCTAAGATGGACTTTCCCCATTTAGTCGGCTAGTCAGTTATAGCAAAGACTTTAAAAACAGAACATAGCTTTGAAGCTGGCTGTGGTCAGCTGGGCTTCTTGCTGCTTTTTTTTTATTTTGTATTATTTTTTTAAGAACCATCTTGCATTCTTTTTTAAAATTTTTTTAAAAATCTTTTTATTTCGGAGAGCAAGGGAGAGGAAGAGAGAGAAACATCAATGATGAGAGAGAATTATTGATAGGCTGCTTCCTGCATGCCCTACACGGGGGATGGAGCCTGCAACCTGGGCATGTGCCCTGACTGGGAATTGAACCTTGACCACTGGGTTCATAGGCCAACACTCAACCACTGAGCAACATCAGCTGGGCAATGGCTTCTTTTTTTTTTTAATAAATCTTTATTGTTTAGATTATTACAATTGTTTCTCTTTTTTCCCCCCATAGCTCCCCTCCACCCGGTTCCCACACCACCCTCTGCCCTTACCCCCCCACCACTGTCCTCATCCATAGGTGTACAATTTTTGTCCAGTCTCTTCCCGTACCCCCACACCCCTTTCCCCTGAGGATTGTCAGTCCACTCCCTTTCTATGCCCCTGATTCTATTATATTCACCAGTTTATTCTGTTCATCAGATTTTTAATTCACTTAATTTTTAGATTCACTTGTTGATAGATATGTATTTGTTCATAATTTTTATCTTTACCTTTTTCTTCTTCCTCTTCTTAAAGAATACCTTTTAGCATTTCATATAATACTGGTTTGGCAGTGATGAACTCCTTTAGCCTTTTCTTATCTGTGAAGCTCTTTTTTTTATTTTATTTTTATTATTATTATTATTATTTTAAATATATTTTATTGATTTTTCACAGAGAGGAAGGGAGAGGGACAGAGAGCTAGAAACATCGATGAGAGAGAAACATCACATCGACCAGCTGCCTCCTGCACGCCCCCCACCGGGGATGTGCCCGCAACCAATGTACATGCCCTTGACCAGAATCGAACCTGGGACCTTCCAGTCTGCAGACCGACGCTCTATCCACTGAGCCAAACTGGTTTCGGCTGTGAAGCTCTTTATCTGTACTTTAATTCTGAATGATAGCTTCGCTGGGTAGAGTACTCTTGGTTGTAGGTTCTTGCTATTCATCACTTTGAATATTTCTTGCCACTCCCGTCTGGCCTGCATAGTTTCTGTTGAGAAATCAGCTGACAGTCCTATGGGTGCTCCCTTGTAGGTAATTAACTGTTTTCCTCTTGCTGCTTTTAATATTCTCTCTTTGTCTTTTGCTCTTGGCATTTTAATTATGATGTGTCTTGGTGTGGTCCTCTTTGGATTCCTTTTGTTTGGGGTTCTCTGCGCTTCCTGGACTTGTAAGTCTATTTCTTTCACCAGGTTGGGGAAGATTTCTGTCATTATTTCTTCAAATAGGTTTTCAGTATCTTGCTCTCTTCTTCTGGCACCCCCATAATTCTGATGTTGGTATGCTTGAAGTTGTCCCAGAGGTTCTTTACAGTAACTTCATATTTTTTTATTCTTTTTGCTTTTTTTTTTTTTTGCTTTTCCAGTTGGGTGTTTTTTGCTTCTTTGTATTTCAAATCTTTGACTTGATTCTTGTGATCCTCTAGTCTGCTATTGGGTCTCTTTATATTATTTTTTATTTCAGTCAGTGTATGCTTAATTTCTAGTTGGTCCTTTTTCATATCCTTGAGGGTCTCATTAAATTTATCGGCCTTGCCGAAACCGGTTTGGCTCAGTGGATAGAGCGTCGGCCTGCGGACTCAAGGGTCCCGGGTTCGATTCCGG
Organism: Eptesicus fuscus; assembly: GCF_027574615.1. Classification (NCBI taxonomy): domain Eukaryota; kingdom Metazoa; phylum Chordata; class Mammalia; order Chiroptera; family Vespertilionidae; genus Eptesicus; species Eptesicus fuscus. The sequence goes on from NC_072473.1 coordinate 127,414,693, forward strand.
TCAAGGCATGTACCTTGGTTGCGGGCACATCCCCAGTAGGGGGTGTGCAAGAGGCAGCTGATCGATGTTTCTCTCTCATCGATGTTTCTGGCTCTCTATCCCTCTCTCTTCCTCTCTGTAAAAAATCAATAAAATATATTTTAAAAAAAATAAATTTATCGGCTTTTTCTATGAAATTCTTGAAAAAACCTTATAACCGTGGTTTTGAACTCTATGTCCAGTCATTTGCTTTCCTCCATTTCTTTCATTTGTGACCTGTTTCTTTGTCTCCATATTTTGGCTGCTTCCCTGTGTTGATAGAGTGGCTTTGTGTGCTAGGTGTCCTATAGTGCCCAGTGTCTCAGCCTCCCCAGTTCCCTGAGGTGGACACTCTTGGTGTACCCCTTTGTGGGCTGTGTGCACAGTCTTGTTGTAATTAAGCCTTGATTATTGTTGGTATCACTGGGAGGAATTGACCTCCAGGCCAATTGGCAGTGAGGATCAGCTGTGTGTACGCTGGGAGAACTTCTGTGCTGGAAACACCCTTATGAGACAAGACTTGCTTCAGTGGGGCTTTGGTGCTCACTGAGTCTGCCCCCTGTGTGTGTCCCTTAGGGATCTGAGGAGTTTTAATCTGGATGGTCCCACTCTGACCACTGGGTACACTGGCTCTTGGATCTCCAAGGAGGTGCTAATTTAGCCTCTGCCTGAGACCACCCAGCAGGAGGTACGGAGAGATCTGCAGATTCCTCTTCTTTGTTTGGGTTTTGGAGGTGCCCAGATGAGGCCCAGCTGTGAAGCAATGCAAGCTGCTGTGGGGCCTTGGGCCTTCTTTTGGATGTTCTGGGTCTCACTGACTCAGCTGTAGTTTGTTAGGTAATTTTAGATTTCAAAGGACCAGGCCATTCATATGCAAAAGCCTCTGCGCTCAGCTTGGATGGGGCAGGGTCTCAGGGCGGAGCAAACAGCAATGGCTGACCATCAGCCCTGCCCTAAGAGGCCCCCGGGTCTCAGTGTCCCGCGGTAATCGCTGCAAGCACCTCTGAGAGAAAGCCGCCCTCCAGTTCCGCCTGATGCCAGACAGTCCAGTTTCTCCCCATATGAGTCTGGGTCCCCAGAGTGTCGCCTGGAACTGGAGTTCAGAGCAGTTGGGAGCTTTTGTCTCCCTCCCGATTGAGAAAGCCAGCCCCGTACTCAGTTGCCAGCCCTCTCTGCGCGTGCGCCTCCATACCTCTGCTTTCCGCAGCGCCTCTGAGTCTCAGTGTGCTTTTCTCTTCTAGTTGTAGAATTTCCTCTCAGCCAGCCTTCCTGTGGTTCTGGATGATGTCCATTTTGTCTTTTAGTTGTAGTTTTAAAATTGTTGTGCGAGGCAGCAGTTTAGGTGTTTACCTATGCCGCCATCTTGGTTTCTCCCTTATGGCTTCTTTTAGTCTGAAACTATCTAAGTACAAGTAGAAAATTTACTGGCTAGGCTACATACAGTTCCTTACTGGTTCTCCTCGGCTCAATTCCAAAGCTTGAGGTCACTAATTTTCTCCTTCTCTCTGGCCCATTTTCTTATTAGGGTGAGATTAAGATCCCTGTATGTATTGAGGATGAGTGTAACATGGAGCTGCCACCAGCTGCTCTTCTGTTCCGGTCAGCTCGTCAATATGTATACGGGGTGCTTTTCAGTCTGGCGGAGACACAGCGGAAATTGGAACGCCTGGCTATACGGCGTCGGCTGCCTGTGGAACGTAAGCATAGTTCTGGCTTTGATAAATCTCTCAAAATTTGATGCAGAACAAAAATGTATCTGCAAACACATGATACTTTTGGCTATGGAACAGTTTTTGAGAAAATGTATAATTCACCAGGATACTTATTGGTATGGGGAATGTATTAACTTAAGCTCCAATTCTTTTTTTTTTTAAAATATTTTATTGATTTTTTACAGAGAGGAAGAGAGAGGGATAGAGAGTTAGAAACATCGATGAGAGAGAAACATCGATCAGCTGCCTCTTGCACACCCACTACTGGGGATGTGCCCGCAACCAAGGTACATGCCCTTGACCGGAATCGAACCTGGGACCCTTGAGTCCGCAGGCTGATGCTCTATCCACTGAGCCAAACCGGTTTTGGCCAATTCTTTTTTTTTTTAAATTATATTTTATTGACTTTAGAGAGGAAGGGAGAGGGGGAGAGAGAGAGAGAAACATTAATGATAAGAGAGAATCATTGATTGGCTGCCACCTGCACGCCCCACACTGGGGATTGAGCCCGAAACCCAGGCATGTGCCCTGACTGGGAGTCAAACTGTGACCTCCTGGTTCCTAGGTTAACACTCAACCACTGAACCACACTGGCCAGGCGAGCCTTAATTTCTTCATCTGCAAAATGAGCACTACATTTTGTGATAATGTAGGCATAATCTCTCTCAGGATTGTTCTGAAGAGTAAATGAAATTTACTTTTATATGTAAAGTACTTAATACATATCAAGCATATAGTAAATGCTTACTACTGCTAACAATAAATATAGCAACAAAAATAAAAAAGGTGTTGAAATGTGATCCATCTTGTCCATTGTGGCCAGCTGCAGAAATACTCAGAAATTCTCTACTTCCTGGTTTTCCTCAATTTCTGTTTTCCAGTTCCTGCAGTGATCCTTAAAGAGTGGTCTGCCTATAAAGGGAAGTCACCTCAAACCCCCGAACTGGTGTCTGCACTGACATTTCGGGAATGGACTTGCCCAAACCTCAAGAGGCTCTGGCTAGGCAAAGCCGTTGAGGACAAGAACAGAAGGATGAGGGCCTTCCTGGCCTGTATGAAGTCAGATACACCCAGTATGCTCAATCCAGCCAATGTGCCCACCCATCTGCTGCTCATGTGCTGTGTACTCCGGTAAGCCGTGGGACAAGGAGGCAGCCAGTTCATTTCTCTTTTACTTTTTGGATATTTCCTTTAATCAGGTGTTTTTATGGTGTTTGGGGTGGGGAGGTTTTTGTTTTATGTTTAGCTTAGACTTCAGAAACACGGAAATTGATTGCTTTGATAGTCTCCTTGGTTTATGATCTCTATCATCGTCAGTCCACGCACGATAATATATTCTTATTGATTTCAGAGAGGAAGGGAGAGAGATAGAAACATCAATGTTGACAGGATCATCGATCGGCTGCCTCCTGCATGCCCCCTACTGGGGATCGAGCCTTCAACCCGGGCATGTGCCCTGACCAGGAACTAACGTCCCAGTTCGTAGGTCCTTGCTCAGCCATTGAGCTGCAACAGCCAGGCATGACCTCTCTTTTATATTTGGTTTTATATTTGTTTTTTTGTCCCTTTTAGTCTGTATTTCTCATCCAATTCCCCTTTTCTCCCCTTTGTTATCTCCTCTGGGATATTTAATGTGTGTCTTTCCAAGCCATCTCCCATAAATTTATTAAAATACTAGAGGCCCAGTGCATGAAATTGCAGTCCAGGAGCCCTGGGGGATGTCTGACTGACGGCTTAGGCAGTGAGCGGGCCTAAGCTGTCAGTCGGACATCCTTAGTGCTGGTGCGGAGGCAGGAGAGGCTCCTGCCACCACTGCTGCACTTGCCAGCCATGAGCCCGGCTTCTGGCCAAGCGGTGCTCCCCCTGTGGAAGCACACTGACCACCAGGGCACAGCTCCTGAGTTGAGCGTCTGCCCCCTGGTAGTCAGTGCACGTCATAGCGACCAGTCATCCCGCTGTTCGGTCAATTTGCATATTAGCCTTTTATTATATAGGATAGCCTTTTGTTTTTTCATTTTCTGAGGTGCCTATTTATTTATCTTGTACATTTATTTTAGGTTACTTGTCTTGCTGATTACAGAAGTTTTTTGTCAGATATGTGTATATACACATACATGTATAGCAAATATATTTTCTATACCAGTGTGTGTATAATATCTTTTCCAACCAGTCACATTTAAAAAAAATTATGGCCCTAACCGGTTTGGCTCAGTGGATAGAGAGTCAGCCTGTGGACTGAAAGGCCCCAGGTTTGATTCTAGTCAAGGGCATGTACCTTGGTTGCGGGCACATCCCCAGTAGGAGGTGTGCAGGAGGCAGCTGATCGATGTTTCCCTCTCATCGATGTTTCTAACTCTCTATCCCTCTCCCTTCCTCTCTGTAAAAAAATCAATAAGATATATTTTTTAAAAATTATGTACAGTATCTTTGTTAAATGAAAGTATTAAAGTTTCACCAACCTTTTATTATTTCACACATACAGAAAAGATGGAAGACTAGTATGGTGAACACCCATATGCCCACCACTTAGATTCTACAATTAATATTTTACTATACATTATTCAATATAACTATCCATCTGTAGCCATCCATTTATGCATCCATTTTGATGCATTTCTAAGTAAATTTCAGATATTGGTACACTTCACCCCTAATCAAAAAATATTTAATTTTGGTTTTGTCAAACCCATCAAATTGTAGCTTTATGATGTGTGCGTTTGGAATCTTATTCAATGAGTCTCCTCTATCCCTGGGTCAAAAATATTTTTTTTTACCTTTTATATATTTTTATAATGTTGCCTTCCATGTTAGGTCTTTAAATATACTGGGTATTTATTCTCTATATGCTATAAGAAAAGATCTAATTTTGTTTTCTCTACAAAATAAGCCAGTTTTTCCAATTCTGTTCATTAAATGATTTATCCTTTCCACACTGATTTATATTACCACCCTTCTCATATACCAAGTTCCTGTATATACACGAGTTCTTTCCTGACTTCTATTTTGTTCCATTGTCTATTTGATGCCTCGCCAGGACCACATTGTTTTTATTATTAAGGGTTTATAGTTTGCCTTAATATCAGGTCAGACAAACCTCTGCTCTTTGCTTTTCATGTTTCATACTTGTGGCTATTCCTGAACCGTGTGAACCTTTATTCTTCCAAATATAATTTAGAATTAGCCCACTTTCCACAAAAAATCTTATTGGGGATTTTTTCCCAATGAGTTGAATTTCTAGATTGATTTGACATCTTTATAATGTTAAGTCTTCTCATCTAAAGATCATAGTTTACCTTTCCTTTTTTTTTTTTTAGGTTTCTTCCTTTATATCTTAGTAGAGTTAATTTTTTTCCATAGAGGTTTGCTGTGTTTTAAATTAATTCCTTGGCACTTGATACATACTATTGCAATTATGGATAGTATTCTGTTTTCTATTATACTTTCTTGTTTATTTGCTGATGTGTACAGGAAGCAAATTTTTGTGCAAAGAAGAAGTCAGTCCCTACAAGTCACCAGAGGGTTATAGAGCACTGAGCTTTGAAACTAGACAGACCTCAGTTTGAATTCTGGCTCTGGTACTTTGCAGCTTGGATAAATCACCTTAACCTACTAAAATCATCCATTTCTGCCAAGCTGGCATGGCTCAGTGGTTGAGCATCAACCTATGAACCAGGAGCTCATAGCTTGATTCCCAGTCAGGGCCCATGCCCAGGTTATGGGCTTGATCCCCATTAGGGGGTGTGCAGGAGGCAGCCAATTTCTCTCTCTCCCTCTCCCTCTTCCTCTCCCTTCCTCTCTCTAAAATCAATTTAAAAAATATAAAAAAAATAAAATCATCCATTACCTCATTATAAATAGTTATAATAATCCTTCTGCAGAGCTGTTTGAGGATTTAGATAATACATGCAGTGGGCCCTATAACATGAGAGAGACTTAATCTTAAAATATATTAATTCTCTAACTACCTTGAGATTAAGATTGGTGACTTAAGAAGTCTTCCCATTGCCCTGGCTGGTTTGGCTCAGTGGATAGAGCGTTCACCTGCGGACTGGAGGGTCCCAGATTCAGTTCTGGTCAAGGGCACATGCCTGGGTTGCAGGCTCGATCCCCAGTGGAGGGCATGCAGGAGACAGCCGGTCAATGATTCTCTCTCATCATTGATGTTTCTATCTCTCTCTTTCCCTTCTCCCTTCCTCTCTGAAATAAATAAAAATATGTTTTAAAAAAGAAAAAAGAAGAAGTATTTTCATTAAGAATAATAGATAGGCCCGGCCGGCATGGCTCAGTGGTTGAGCGTCAGCCTATGAACCAGGAGGTCAAGGTTCAATTCCAGGTCAGGGCACATGCCTCAGTTACAGGCTAAATCTAGTGTGAGGTGTACAGGAGGCAACCAATAAATGATTCTCTCTCATCGTTGATGTGTCTTTCTCTCTCTTCCTCTCCCTTCCTCTCTGAAATTAAGAAAAATAATATATTTAAAACAAAGAATAATAGATAAGATTTATACCTCCTAATTTCTAATATATTCCTGGACTACAGCCCTGTATTGTCTCATATTAACTCTGGAATTACATGTTTTGTTTATCTTTTCTCTCAAAAGTATAGTAGTAGTTCATTTTCCCATTTATTTGATTTTCTGGGTTTTGTTTTTAAAGTAGAATGCCCCCCTCCCTTTTTTGTAATATATTTTTATTTCTTTCAGAAAGAGGAAGGGAGAGGGAGAGAGAGATAGAAGTATCAGTGATGAGAGAGAATCATTGATGGGCTGCCCCCTGCACACCCCCTACTGGGGATCAAGCCTGCAACCCGGGCATGTGCCCATACCAGGAATCGAACTGTGACCTCCTAGTTCATAGGTCAGTGCTCAACCACTGAGCTACACTGGCTGGGCAATTCTCTGGGTTTTTTTAAAACACATCCAGGAACATGAAAATAAGTAAAAATTGAACAACTATGAACTATCAGTCTGTGTTCTAATAGTCTAATAGTTTCTGTTTGCTTCCGCTGAAGAGAACCTTAGCCTCTTGTTCAACCTATTTATTCTTAATTTAGACACATTTCTGACAATTTGGTCATCTGATTACCCAGTGTACAACAAATCAGAGGTGGCCAATTGTAACAGGTGACTAAAGACTTAAGAACCGAAAAAGAGGAGGCATCATCTGGAGTCATTTATCGTGGGGGAAACTGACCTGCATAAATCAGTACCCTGTATAAGCTCATTGTTAAAGCATGAGGCAATAATCAATGTTTGGAAAATCAAGAACAGGCTTTATAATATTACATGTATGTACCTGGCAATATGCTAAGTCAGCCCTTTGTGTGTGATACCACTAAATCCTCATAATAGCGCTAAAAAGTAAGTATTATTTATCTCTGTTTATAGATGAGGAAATAAAGTTTCAAAGGTTGGGTAGCTAGTAAGGGGTAGTGAAAGAGTTTGAACCCAATTCTCTCCAGTTCCCAATTCCTATGCTTTTTAAAAGATAAAATGGGCCCAGCTGGTGTGGCTCAGTTGTTGAACATCAACCTATGAGATAAATGTTTTTAAAAAAAGATAAGAAGCAGAGTAAAAACCAAGCAGGAATTTAACTGATCCTGAGACAAGAAAGGGATTTTAAAAATAAAAATAAGTAAGACTCAAGTCGTAGCCCTCTTCTGTGCTCTTATAGCTTCCTGTGGATTCTTCTGTCTTGGTACTTAACACACTGTCCTATCCTTTACTTTATTTCAGTAGAATCACCAAAACCGAGCCTAGGATCTGGCCCATGATCAGTATCTTAGCTTAAATGAACTTTTATGACTTAATAGTGATGCTTTTATTTTCTAGGTACATGGTTCAGTGGCCTGGAGGTCGAATCCTGCATCGCCATGAGCTAGACACTTTCCTTGCCCAGGCTGTATCTTCCCAGCTATATGAACCAGATCAACTTCAAGAACTCAAGGTGATTTGATCTATCCTTGTTTAAATTTTCTTTCATGAGCTCATAGCTTTACTTTAGGTCTTTTTTTTTTTTTTCTGGAGCTGGGGAGAAGAGTAAGTTCTACAGGTAAATGTTCTATTTACAGTAGCCAAATATGTCTAGTAATAAAATCAAGAGGTGCCTGTAGCGCAGCCAGTGTGGTTCAGTGGTTGAACATTGACCTATGAACCAGGAGGTCACGGTTCGATTCCCGGTCAGGGCACATGCCCGGGTTGTGGGCTCCATACCCCATGTGAGGTGTGCAGGAGGCAGCCCATTGGTGATTCTTTCTCATCACTGATGTTTCTGTCTCTTTCTCCCTCTCTGAAATCAATAAAAAATATTTTTTTAAATAAAAGAGGTGCAATGCCCCCATACTGATGGGTGAGGATGGACAGAAAAGGTGGATACTATACAAGACTAATAGGTTGTGGCCCATAGACCATGATAAAGTTTCTGACTCTTTAAGATACACTTCAGAGATTAATCCTGATGTCTCCTTTTGGTCTCTGAATAAATGTCCACTTTCCATCCTTTTATTCTAGTTTTATTGAGATGTAATTGATATATAGAACTATATAAGTTTAGGTGGTACAGCACAAATGGTATATACATCATGGAATGATTACCACAATAAGTTTAGCTAACATCTGTCATCTCATACAGATACTATATATACAGGGCAAAAGTAGGCTTATAGTTCTTCATATGGAAAAGAATAACATAAGAATAAACTGTATTTCATGTACTCATAAGTGCAAACCTACTTTTGCCCACCCTCTGTAATTTTTTCCTTATGGTGAGAACTCTTAAGATTTACTCTCTTAACTTTCCTATACATCATACAGTAGTGTTAGCTATAGTCATCCTGCTGTACATTACATCCCTAGTATTATTTACCTTACAACTGGAAGTTTTTGCCTTTGACCACTTTTATCTACTCCCACCTCTGATAATATCAAATCTGATCTTTTTTCCTATGACTTTCATTGGGTTTTTGTTTGTTTTTCTAGATTCCACATATAAATGAGATCATATAGTATTTGTCTTTCTCTGTCTGACTTATTTCCTGTAGCATAATACCCTCAAGGTCCATCCATGTTGTCGCAAATGGCAGAATTTCCTTCTTTCTTGAGGCTGAATATTCCATTGTGTACATACCACATCTTTATCCATTCACCCACTGATGGACACCCTCCTTTTTAAGAATACTTATTGGGTGTTAGAGAGAAGTCTAGAAAAGCATAAGAAAGAAAATAAATCCACCCCATAATGAAGGTAGGTTAGCGGGCAGGCTCCGAAGCCTGGCTTCTTAGCTGTGTGACTTTGGGCAGGTTATTTAACCTCTCTAGCTTTAGTTTCCTTTCTTGTAGGGTTGAGGATATTAAATAAAAGAATAGATGCATGCCCTAGCTCCGTGGTCGGCAAACTGCGGCTCGCGAGCCACATGCGGCTCTTTGGCCCCTTGAGTGTGGCTCTTCAACAAAATACCATGGCCTGGGCGAGTCTATTTTGAAGAAGCGGCCTTAGAAGAAGTTTAAGTTTAAAAAATGTGGCTCTCAAAAGAAATTTCAATCATTGTATTGTTGATATTTGGCTCTGTTGACTAATGAGTTTGCCAACCACTGCCCTAGCTGGTTTGGCTCAGTGGGTAGAGCGTCAGCCTGCGGACTGAAGGGTCCCAGGTTCCATTCTGGCCAAGGGCACATGCCTGGGTTGCGGCTTGATCCCCAGTAGGGGGCATGCAGGAGGCGGCTGATCAATGATTCTCTCTCATCATTGATGTTTCTATCTCTCCCTCTCCCTTCCTCTCTGAAATCAATAAAAATATATTTAAAAAAAAGAATAGATGCAAAACAGAACACTGCCTTGAGTGCTCAATAAATATTAGCTATTAATGCAGGATACCCCTCTCCCAACTTCCAGTAGCCATGGACTTTTGAGGACCCAGGATAAACTAGAATATCAAGTCTAACAAGACATGCAAAATCTTAATGTAAGTGAGGTCAACTTAGGGAAAGATGAAACACTCTAAGACAAACAGTGCATGGTTCCCTTTTATTACAAATGTAAGACCACACCTAGGAGGGGACCTTCAAGTATGTCCCCTTTTCCTTTTCAAGCCATCCAGCACACCAACTTGAGGTAACCACTGAAAATTTTGGTAGTTTCTTGCAGTGTGTGTGTGTGTGTGTGTGTGTGTGTGTGTTTGTGTGTGTTGTTTTGTTGTTGTTGTTGTTAATCCTCACTCGATGATATATTTTTCCCATTGCTTTTTTTAGAGAGAGTAGAAGGGAAGGAACAAGGGAGAGAGAGAAACATCGATGTGAGAGAGACACATCAATTGGTTGCCTCCTGCATGTGCCCTGACTGGGGTCAGGGATCAAACCTACAACCGAGGTACATGCCCTTGACCAGGAATCGAACCCACGACCCTTTGGTGCATGGGCCCACATTCTAACCACTGATCCATGTGGGCCAGGGCTCTTTCAGTCTTTTGTCATGCATTTTTTACATAGTGGAGATACTGTTTATGTAAAATATATATATATGCATATATATATATATATATATATATATATATATATACACACACACACACATATATATATATGCATATATATATTTACTTAATATAGCATATATTTTATGTCTCAAAAAATTTTAATAAATAATATTTTATATAGATGTATCATTTAATTATAGTGCTGGCTGTTTGGTTTCCAGTTTTCCTCTATTATATGTAATATTACAATTAACATTTTTATACACAGTGCTTTATTCACATTCCTACTTCCTTAGAATAGATTCATAAAAGTGGAATTTCTGAGTCAACAAATGTGAACATTTTCAAAGTGTTTTATACATATTGCTTAATTGTCATATCTCTTCCTCATCAGTTCTTTATGAGCATGCCCATTTATTTCACTGCATGCTCATCAGCAGACTGATGCTGGTGTCCCCTTTTTGTCTCTGAATAAGTATCCACCTTCCATCCTTTTATTCTAGTTTTATCCTCCTATCTAATAAAAGAGTAATATGCAAATTGACCACTCCAACACACAAGATGGCCGCCCCCATGTGGTCAAAATGGCTGCCCCCATGTGGACACAAGATGGCCGGCAGGGGAGGGCAGTTGTGGGCGATCAGGCATGCAGGGGAGGGCAGTTGGGGAGGACCAGGCCTGCAGGGGAGGACATTTGAGGGGGACCAGGCCTGCAGGGGAGGGCATTTGGGGGGGGACCAGGCCTGCAGGGGAGGGCAGTTGGGGGCGATCAGGTATGCAGGGGAGGGCAGTTGGGGGGGGGACCAGGCCTGCAGGGGAGGGCAGTTAGGGGCGACCAAGCTGGCAAGGGAGGGCAGTTAGGGTTTACTGGGCCAGCAGGGAAGGGCAGTTAGGGGTGACCAGGCCAGCAGGGAAGGACATTTAGGGGCAATTGGGCCGGCAGAGGAGCAGTTAGGCGTTGATCAGGCTGGCAGGGGAGTGGTTAGGGGTTTATCAGGCTGGCAGGCAGAAGCAGTTATGGGCAATCAGGCAGGCAGGCAGGCAGGTGAGGGGTTGGGAGCCAGCAGTCCTGGATTGTGAGAGGGATGTTCGACTGCCCTCAAGGAGTCCCACTTTGGAGAGGTTGCAGGGTGGGCTGAGGGACACACACATACACACACACACACACACACACACACACACACACACACACCATGCACAAATTTTGTGCACCGGGCCTCTAGTTGAGATATAATTGACATATCGCATGACATATTTTGGTCTTTAGTTTTTTTTAATTTTTTCTAATTTGACAAGCAAAAGAACATGGTATCTCAAGTTGGTTCTTTTTAAAGTTTCAAAGCTGATGTCTTTTTTGTTGTTGTTGTTGTTGTTGTAATGAGTATCTTTTAAACCGTCTCAGGGAAAGATGTGGATAGAAGCTGCTTGTGCAGCCAGATGTCTGTATTGAAAGATAACATGTTCAGATTTAACTGGAATAATCAGCATAACAGGAATAAGATTAAATGTAACCAATAACATGAATTTCCTAATAGGTTTTCCTTTGTGGTGGTTTCAGATTGAGAAACTGGATGCCCGAGGGATCCAGCTTGCTGCCCTCTTCATGAGTGGGGTGGACACAGCTCTGTTTGCTAATGACGCCTGTGGCCAGCCAGTCCCCTGGGAGCACTGCTGCCCCTGGATTTACTTCGATGGCAAGCTGTTCCAGAGCAAGCTCATTAAAGCGGGCCGAGAGCGAGTGTCCCTGGTGGAGCTCTGTGATGGCCAGGTACCAGCGTTGCAGGCAGCTGCTGAGAACCTTTGCTGATCTGCTGTGGGGATGAACGGGCGGGGTAGGAGCAGCACAGAGACATGGGGAGGGAGATAGCAGAAGTGGCAGAATGTGTCTGACCTTGACCTAACTTGGTCAGTGTTAGTCCCAAAGGCCCAGAGAGTGATGTGCATGTTACGGAATCATATGCTGGAAAGCTTTTTTCTTATGAACTTCACGTTTTCATATTACTTTTCTTACTCTGAGTATTTTCCCCCATGGAATCCTCAAATATACTCTGTGTCTTTCCTATAATTCTTAGAATGTCATCTTCCTTATTATTTACAAAAACTAAGTCACTTTTGCAAGTGATAATATTTTTGTAAAGGAACTATGTTTAGAAATAGAAGAGGGTAATGAAGCAACAGAGTAGAAGAAGAGGATTTTTTTTTTTACAATGAAATTTTGGGAAAGGTGAGGAGAGGCAGGGAAAGGAACCCTTAATTTCTCCTGTATCCATTTAGGGGTGGGGGCGGGGGGGGGAGGAGGGCTTGAGCTCAAGGACTAGAGCAGGGGTCAGCAAAGTACCCCAGATTCCAAAATTGGAGTTTTTATCTTCATAAAGTTTTATTGGAGCACATCCATGTTCATTCATTTATGGTGGAGTAGAATGTTTGTAACAGACCATATGGCCCACAGAGCCTCAAATATTTATCATGGGGCCCTTATCAGAGCAAGTTCATCGAAGCTCTGGGCTAGAGGCATGGACTTATAGGTCAGGATCTTTGATCCTGGGGATGGAGGAGAAGGTTGAAAGGCTTTGTTTTGTATATGTCAGGGTTTGGTTCTCTCTTTTACCTAATTCTGTTACCTCCCGCTTGCCCTGTAATGGACCATCAGTGAATACTTATTATACTAGAGGCCCGGTGCACAAAATTCGTGCATGGGAGGGGGGCGGTCCTCAGACCGGCCTGCACCCTCTCCAATCCGGGACCCCTCGGGGGATGTCTGACTGCCCTCTCGCAATCCGGGACCACTGTTTCCTAACCGCTCACCTGCCTGATCGCCCCTAACTGCTCTCCCCTGCTGGCCCAATCACCGCTAACTGCCTCTGCCTCAGCCCCCGCCACTGTGGCTTTGTCCTGAAGGACATCCGGAAGACGTCTGGTCTAATTAGCATATTACCCTTTTATTAGTATAGATTTCTTTCTTGACCTAGTCAATGTGCCTCACAAGTCCTCAACCAGAACTAGTATGATGGCAGTGCGGTGTCGTGTGAAAAGTGGGGGCTTTGGTGCCATACAGGCTTTTCTGAGTGTGTCGCCTTGACCATTTTACTCCAGGCCTTGATTCCCTTGATGGGAATAGACTTATGAGACTGTACCTAGAGTGCCCAATAAATACTGTATTTGAAACAGAGAAGTTCAAAGAATGGCAGCTGCTATTATTATTCTGTTCCTCATTTGAAGGCTGAGCTGGCAACCAAAGTGGAAAAGATGAGACAGAGTATCCTTGAAGGAGTCAACATGAACTATCCGCCGCCTTCTGCTCTACTTCCGTCACCTGCTTTTGTGACTCCCATGATGCCGTCTCTCTATCCTGTTTCATTTTATCCCCGAGCCATGGGCTCAATGCCACCTCCCCCTCATGGAAGGAGCCGGGGTTTTGCAGGTCAGTGCCTAAGAATGAGGCATTTAATAGCCTCAACCTATTTCACAATAGCCAATCCAGTAATTATTGCCGGTTATAGAATTAGCGGTGCTACATACGTCTTATCTCATTTACCATCTGTGCTGTGTTGTGGTCGTTTGAAGAGGAGCTTATTGAGATAGAGGGCTGTAACCCAGCCAGCATGGCTCAGTGGTTGAGCATCGACCTATGAACCAGGAGGTTATGGTTCGATTCTTGGTGAGGGCACGTGCCTGGGTTGTGGACTTGATCCCCAATAGGGGGCGTGCAGGAAGCTGCCAATCAATTATTTCCTTTCATCATTGATGTTTCTATACCTCTCTACCTCTCCCTTCCTTTCTAAAATAAATTAAAAAATATATATATATATATTTATAATATATATATTTAAAAGATAGAGCATATGTAATACTTTTAACAATAGAAAGGAGAGAGGTAGAGGGCTGTAGCTGGGGAAGCAAGTCCCCTGACTTCCCAGACCACTCTCCATAGAGGTGGTTGATCCCAAAGAATTTGACTCTCACCAACCAAACTCCTGAAGTAACTGGTGCAGAAACCAGGAGCCACTTAATTACCTTTGAGAACTATAATTCATGTGAGTGGGTTCTTCATGGTTGCTGGTTTGATCTCTCAGTCCTCATTAGGCAGATATACAAGAGGCTTACAGGTAGAGCGGTGACAAGTAAGAGTAAGTGACCATTGTCGGCAGATGACTGTAGCATGATGTACCCATTTCCACTCTGGGGGGTGATCTGATACATTTCCAGAAGCACAGAGCGAAGTAAGTTACCAACCATGCCCTCCCGGGTAGCAGTTTAATGGGGAAAACACACACCCACACCCACAAACATGTATAAATTATTAAGTTATGCTGACACCTGAGCTGCAGCTTAATGATGAATAGTCTGTCATGCTTAGGTAGCTCAGAAAGCTGATCCTGATAATGTAAACAACCTGTCCCCTGGTAAAACAGGGTATTTTAATGGGGACATTTTAACATGAAATATGGAGATTTTATGATCAGGTGGGAAGTCATTGCTGTGGTTTCTGTGGTTGAAGGTATTTGTTATCTGTTGCTCGTTATTTTAAAAGTAAAGCTGGAGCCTGGCCAGTGTTGCTCAGTGGTTGAACATCGACCTATGAACCAGGAAGTCACGGTTCAGTTCCCTGTCAGGGCACATGCCTGGGTTGTGGGCTCCATCCCCAGTAGGGGGCGTGCAGGAGGCAGCCGATCAATGATTCTCTCTCATTAATGTTTCTGTTTCTCTCTCCCTCTCCCTTCCTTTCTGAAATCATTAAATATATAGTAAAAATAAAACTGTAAGTTGAAGTTTGTGTTAAATTGAGGGTCACAGAATTCAATATGGATGTTTAGCTTAAAGCTCTGCTTAGATGAGCAGTGTGATATATCTGCTCTGGTAACTAACTTCCTGTTCAGTAAGGTAGTGATCAAATCTTAGAAACCTTCATTTCATCCTTTGAAGGTGACACTATGGCTCTGATCTCTCATTCTTTGCTTACTGATTTGATTGTGTCTCAGAAGACAGAGTTAAGGTCAGGTTCTCAGGAGTTCCGCGCCATTACCCCAGGTTACAGCGATGCTTAGTCTCCAGTCACGAGTGGTTCGTGAGGAGCCTCCTGCCCCCGAAGGGCTGCAAGTTTTCCTGCCCTCTTAGGACTAGCTAGCACCCTAGTCCCTTAGAATCCCACTTTTATGTAAATGAAGGGCTCTTTACTAATAACCTGCTAAATGAGAGAAGGGTTATTAATATTTGGGTTTTATCCATGAATTTAAAAAAAATTTTTTAATATATTTTTATTGATTTCAGAGAGGAAGGGAGAGGGAGAGACAGATAGAAACATCAGTGATGAGAGAGAATCATTGATTGGCTGCCTCCTGCATGCCCCCTACTGGGGATCGAGCCTGCAACCCGGGCTTGTGCTCTGACTGGAATTGAACTGTGACCTCCTGGTTCATAAGTGGACACTCAACCACTGAGCCACACCGGCTAGGCTCAATGAACTAAAATTTAAGGCTTACTAGAACTCTGTATTTTATGAATTATTCCTTCAGTGCCAAATTACGAAGTTCTGTGCCAGTAGGCTCCCACACATGGAGTTGGAATTTCCTGTTTTAAGAAGATAGGCTATCTTGTCTTGAGTTTGTTCTGGTTTTCAACTGTTGCTATTCTTACTTTTTAGTGATAAATTACTTTTAGTTTAGTTTCATTATTTTCAGCTTCATTTGGTTGCTTGGCTAATCCTCCAGGGACTGATGATACATATTTAAATCAAAAGTGGTTTTGGCCTACAATTCTCCTACAATTAGATTATAAGACATTCATTCCCTCGATAAATATTGAATGCCTGCTATTTGCCAGGCTGTGTAGTTGAAAAAATGAATCATCCACAGCCCACTTGCTGAAGTGGATGTGTACAGATCTTCAACCCTCCGTCCCTGAATTTGCTTCCACCATGACCCTTTGTTGTTATCATGGAGTCTTTATCCTAGGGAAATGGAAATCAGCCAAGTAGGTGGGCTGTAGGATCTTTTGTTACATGTCTTATCTAAGCTGCCTTGTACTTACCGCCCCTTACTGCCATTTTTCCTCTCTCTCTAGGTCTCCATCCAATCCCACCCCAAGGAGGAAAACTGGAGATTGCTGGCATGGTTGTGGGCCAGTGGGCTGGCAGCAGACCCTCCAGGGGCCGCGGCTTTGGCATGCAAGTGGTTTCTGTCGGTGGGCCAGGAAAGGGGTATGTATTCGAGTAGGTTGGTATGAGCTAGTGTCAATCAAGGGACCCTTAGGGAAATGCCCGGCTATTGAATCCTTCTAATAAGGTTAGGGGCATTAAGTATCTTTCCATGTTTAAAGCTACTTTTCAGTTTAGTTCAGGAAACATATATTAAATGCCCTGCCTTGATGAAAAAGTTTTTGCCCCTAGAGGAGGACATGGGACACAGAATAATTTGGTATAACAGAAATGAAAGGGATAGAGGTTTACACTGGGAGCACGGAGGAGGGGCATCTAACTTATAAGCGTCAAACTTCTGTAAGGAAATGAGTTGTCGACTAAGTGAAAATGGGGGTATGGGCTTTCTGTGTTTCTCATGATCACTTTTCCCCCCACTTTCTAAAGGCATGGAAAAGAACAGACTGGTAGGGGATTCAAAGGATCTAAAAAAGGAAATAAACAAGTAAGTACCTTTTTGAGATTACTTTGCTTCTGTTTGATGCCTCTTATCTTTTCAGCGAAATTGCAAGAGGTCAGAAACCTGGGACCTTTCACAGCTTCTCCTGGCATTTGATGTCATTCCCTTGCTCTCTAGCTGTCTAGTGAGGGTTAGCTGCCCAGGCTGTTTCCACAGGGCTTCAGGGTGTCATCCTCTTCACTGAGCGAGGCCACAAGACGGAAACCAGGTGTATTCTCCAGAAGACCTTTAAGGACCGTAATATGTGCGGCCAGAGTGAAGGACAAGAGTGAAGTTAACATTAGGATTGCTAGCAATATACCCGAGCTCCTCGAGGGCTACCAGGGATGCTTAGAAAACTGGACTTTGGCCTTTGCTGAATATGCGAGAGGAGGAGCTGAAACCATTCTGCTGATTCTTTTTTTAAAATATAGTATTGATTTCAGAGAGGAAGGGAGAGGGAGAGAGAGATACAAACATCAATGATGTGAGGGAGTCATTGATTGGCTGCCTCCTGCCTGCTCCACACTGGGGATTGAGCCCACAACCCAGGCATGTGCCCTGACCAAGAATTGAATCGCAGCCTCCTCATTCTTAGTATGACGTTCAACCACTGAGCCACAAGGGCGGGGCAGCAGCTCCCATTTCTTGAGTGCATACTTCCTACCACACCCTCTACTAAACATTTTACATGCGCCTCTAAATCCTCACAAGGGTCACTGACTAAAGCATACTGCAAGGCCACTTTATCGTCAGTTCTCAATCTCAAATGAGCTCTCCGGTAGACAGCCAGCCCTCAGTGTATCCATGTTCACCCCCACTGCCTGATGTTTTCTCAAAGAATACAGATTTGCTTTAATGTTACTTTGAGCCAAAAATGGAACGAGAATGGTAAGCACACACCCCCTCCCCAAAGCATTTTGTAATGCACTCCAAAGCCAGAGAGCAATAACTTTGGGATTTTTCCAAAGCTTCTCAACTTTTTCCAGGAGCTGTTCCATAAGGTAAAAGGGATTACACCTAGAAGGAAAACTGGTCACTAGGATAGGCTCCCATAAGGTAATACAGCCTTGGGGGATTGGCTATGGTTCAGGATCTGATCATTGGGCATATAGTCTAAAAAACCTCCTATTTTTGCTACAATAACAGGGAGTCCATTTCGCAGTGGTTGACTCACATTAATGAGGATCACAGAAATAGTATGTGGGCCCTGCACGGCATGGCTCAATGGTTGAGCATCCACCCATGAACCAAGAGGTCACTGGTTCGATTCTCAGTCAGGGCACATGCCTGGGTTGCAGGCCTGATCCCCAGTAGGGCGTGTGCAGGAGGCAGCCAATCAGTGATTCTCTCTTCATTGATATTTCTATCTCTTCCTCTCTCTCTAAAATAAAATTTTAAAGTATTTTTTTAAAAGAAGTTTGCTTGAGGACCTGAAATCAGAACAATAAAAGTAGCTGGCATTTAATGAGTTCTCACAGTGCCAACCACCACATATCTAAGTACTTTACAATGAGTGCTTCATTGAACCCTTACAGGAACCTATCAAATAGATAGATACTATTATTCTATGTCACACATGAGAAAACGGGGAAGACAAGGGGTGCTAGGTCACACTAAGTTTCTCTTGACTGAGATTGCTGGGGGCACTGTTATCTACTCTAGAAGTAGCCTGGGCCAGGAAGCCTTCTTACTGGCCTTGTTTTTAGGTGAGGCATCTTCCCTGGGCAGAGCTGCTGCTGCTTGCCTTGCTACCTCTCCTTTGTCTGTTCAGCCACCCTTTCTATAGAGTGTTATACACTGAGTGGCCAGATTATGATGATCTCTGAACGCATAATAATCTGGCCACTCAGTGTATATCCTATATAATAAAAGGCTAATATGCAAATTGTCTCCTCGACGAGGAGTTCGACCAGCAGGCAGGCAGGCCAACTGCCCATGTCCCCTCCCCCTGGCCAGGCTGGCCGGACCCCACCCATGCACGAATTCATGCACCGGGCCTCTAATACACACACACACACACACAGGCCAGATTATTATGCGTTCAGAGATCATCATAATCTGGCCACTCAGTATAATTTATTGTTCAATCTTATGAAGTCTGCTTACATTATAGACCTGTCTTCTTAAGAGTATTTCTAGGCCACTGGAGTTTTGTGTGTTTTCAAATTCTTAAGTCACTTATTTGTAATGGTTTGTTTCTTTGTTGGCTCCCACCCACGGGTGGCTAATTCCATTCATTGTGTGGATTTTTTGCTACAGTGGAACCTCGGTTCTCGAACTTAATTCCTTCCGGAAGCCTGTTCGAGAAGTGATTTGTTTGAAAATCGAATCATTTTTTCCCGTTAGAAATAATGTAAATTGACCTGGCTGGTTTGGCTCAGTGGATAAAGCATTGGCCTGTGGACTCAAGGGTCCCAGGTTCGATTCCAGTCAAGGGCATGTACCTTGGTTGCGGGCGTGCAGGAGGCAGCCGATCGATGTTTCTCTCATCGATGTTTCTGGCTCTCAATCCCTCTCCCTTCCTCTCTGTAAAAAAATCAATAAAATACATTTTTTAAAAAAGAAAGAATGTAAATTGAATTAATCCGTTCCAGACCCCCAAATGATTCTGTTGTAACCTTTCTTACATACAGTGCATGTCTAAGGTGTAAATAAACACGTCTTTTCTTAAGTTTATCGAACCACCCCTACTAGCCTTAAAGGAATCACTTTCAGCGTTTGGTCCAGGGATGTCCTTCGGGTCAGCATGCGGCATCTTTGTTCACGTATCACTGCCTCCGAAGTGCTGTCACTGCCTAACTGCTTTTCCTTTATCCAAATCAACAACAGACTTTCTACCTCTTCCATTGCCTGTGGCCAGTGTCTTTCACATCCTTAGCAACACTGGCATTCTTGGGGGCCTCTTTATGTTTTAAAATTGTGCTAATCCTTGATACTGATTTCGCCAGAAACAAAAAAGCATTCTCTCTTTTTGTTGCCTGAGAGATGCTTTTTGTCATGCTGAGGTATCAGCATGAAAGTGTTGTCAGGTAGAAACTTGAAGTTTTGTTCCATAGCCGAGACATTTTTTCTGTAAACAACATGGTCGAGAACCAAATTGTTCAAGAACTGAATTATTCAAGATGGGAGATGGTCAAGAACCAGGGTTTGACTGTAGTTTCATATTTTTTTCCAGGTTCTTGAGCAGTAATTCACAGTAGCCCCCATGTTGTATAGGCTTTGGAGCCAAATGATCTAGCTTTGAATCTGACTCTGCCATGTACCAGTTCTGTGACTTTGGACAAGTTGTTTAACCTCTCTGTGCCTTAGTTTTCTCAACTGTGAAATGGAGAAATTGTTATCTACCTCAGAGTTGTTATGAGTGTTAAATGAGATGATATATATTGCCCTAGCCCGTTTGGCTCAGTGGATAGAGTGTTGGCCTGCAGACTGAAAGGTCCCGGGTTTGATTCCGGTCAAGGGCACATGCCCAGGTTGTGGGCTCCATCCCCAGTAGGGGGCATGCGGGAGGCAGCCATAAATGATTCTCTCTCATCACTGATGTTTTTTTCTCTCTCTCCCTCTCCCTTCCTCTCTGAAATAAAATATTTATTTTTTAAAAATGAGATGATATATATAGTGTTTAGCGCAGAGCCTGGCACATGAGAGGTATTCAAGGAAAATTAGTAGTTATTGTTTCTAATTAACCACTAATTCAACAGGAATTAGATTTCCACTATGTATTGTATCCTAGTGGAAAGAACAAGGTCTTTGGAGTAAAACACTCTTGGATGCAAGTCTAGGCATCCTAATGACCTTGGGCAAGTCATTTTACTTTTTGAGCTTTGTTGGTCTTACACGTAAAATGAACAGAGCATCTGACATGCCCAACCACTTAGTAATCAAGTTGTTATTATTTCCTAATAACATTCATTGAGAGCCAGCACTGCACTGCAAGGTAATGCAATTCATGTCATTAGCATTTCAATAACAGTCACATTCCTGGAATTAGAAGAAAAACCAGTGATTTTTAAAAATATATCTTTATTGATTTCAGAGAGGAAGGGAGAGGGAGAGAGAGAGAAAACATCAATGATGAGCCCTAACCGGTTTGGCTCAGTGGATAGAGCGTCGGCCTGCAGACTGAAAGGTCCCGGGTTCGATTCCTATCAAGGGCATGTACCTTGGTCGCGGGCACATCCCCTGTAGGGGGTGTGCAGGAGACAGCTGACTAATATTTCTCTCTCATCGATGTTTCTAACTCTCTCTCCCTCTTCCCTTCTTCTCTGTAAAAAATCAATAAAATATATTTTAAAAAAAGAAACAATGATGAGAGAGAATCATTGATCGCCTGCCTTCTGCACTCCTCCCACTGGGGATCGAGCCCACAACCCAGGCATGTGCCCCAGACCGGAATGGAAACCGGGACCCCTCAGTCCCCAGGCCGATGCTCTATCCACTGAGCAAAATCATCCAGGATCAGTGATGTTTTTAGTTATGAAAGATTCTGAGGAATATTGCACATAGATCGCATGGTTTGTTTCCTTTCCTTTTATTTACATGTCCAGCTGTCAGCATGGAGAGCATCACATGGCAGTTAGAATAGACTTTAGAGGCTGGCTGACTTGCAGTGGAATTCTGGGCCCACAACTTAACTTTTTAAAAAATATATATATTTTATTGATTTTTTACAGAGAGGAAGGGAGAGGGATAGAGAGTTAGAAACATCGATGAGAGAGAAACACCGATCAGCTGCCTCCTGCACACCCTACTGGGGATGTGCCCGCAACTAAGGTACATGCCCTTGACCGGAATTGAACCTGGGACCTTTCAGTCCACAGGCCAGCGCTCTATCCACTGAGCCAAACCGGTTAGGGCACAACTTTCTTTTTTTTAAAAAAAATATTTTTTTTATTTCAGAGAGGAACAGGAAGGGGGAGAGAGAGAGAGATAGAAACATCAGTGATGGGAGAGAATCCTCAATTGGCTGCCTCCTGCACACCCCCTATATAGGAGATTGAACCTGCAACCCAGGCATATGCCCTGACTGGGAATCGAACTGTGACCTCCTAGTTCATAAGTCGATGCTCAACCACTGAGCCACGTCAGCCTGGCCTGATCCCACCACTTTCTAACTCTTTCTATCTGGGTGTCCTTGAGCAAGTTACATTACTCTCTCTGAGCCTCAGCTTCCTCATCTCTAAGTGGGACATGATAATATCTACCATTTATTGTCCCCATTAGTATCAGAAAAGTATATCGTAAAGCTTGTAAATGGTAGATGTGTCATTATTATGTACTGTCATTGCCATTGGATTTTAGTCAGATCCATCTGTTGTCACCCTAAGTTCTCAGGACAATAGCAGAGCGCATTAGTGTTACGCTTTGGGCTCTGTGGCGTCTTGGACGAACTGAAGGAGCGTTGAGTTCCTTATGAGTATGCTTGGCCAGGGTCAGCCAGTCTGGGATTGCCATTTGCACTGAGCATCTCTGTTGTTGATACAGGGCACTTCAGATGGAGTCTTTAAATCCCTGGAGCCTCCTCAAAGTCTGCCCCGCTCACAGGTAAATGGAAACAATGGCACATTGACCAAGGAGGAGAAGAGTGAT
Source organism: Eptesicus fuscus (assembly GCF_027574615.1). Taxonomy (NCBI): domain Eukaryota; kingdom Metazoa; phylum Chordata; class Mammalia; order Chiroptera; family Vespertilionidae; genus Eptesicus; species Eptesicus fuscus. The sequence goes on from NC_072473.1 coordinate 127,437,116, forward strand.
CGCCATCTTCCAGCTCCATCCCAGTGTGCCTTATCCAGCGAGAACAGCGTGTGCGACAACGAGAGCCGCTACTTCCCCGTGAAGAACGGCGAGCAGAGCCTTCTGGGGGAGCAAAACCTGGGAACTGTGGCACGACAGAAAGAGGAGTGACAAGCCACAGATGGCTTTACCAGATCAGGAAGAGGGGAAAACATATACTTGTCTGATTTGAGGCCCACCCACGTTAGAGGAGCACAGCAATGCCTACCCTAGATTTACCCAGGACTTTGTGGCAATGTCCTATTGTAGCCATCCTTCTCCCCGCCCGGGCTTTTTCTGGGCCTCCAGACCTAGTGGTCTGCTCCTGGGGAAGGTCTGGTCAAAAATGAATGGCAACAGGACTGGCTCCTATTGTCAGCTTTAACACAAAATGCCAGTATTCTCTTGACCTCCCCCGGGAGCCTAGTAAGGTAGTGACCGCCAGGAATTAATGTCATCACATAAGGCCCTGTAATAGGAAAATTCCAGTTTTGATTTGCTGAGTCTTCAACATGATACTTGTTTATGAAACCCATGGGGTGGTAGGGACAGCTACCTACAGGGCTCCCTAACTTCCTGTTTGCTCTCTGAAGTAGTGGGGCCTTTGTATGTAACCAGTATCCACCCCCTCACTCTTTTTCCCCACTCACCAACCCCAGGTTCTTGTACGATTGCCTCTAGCGCTGGCCTGACAATCAGATAAGTAGATGTTTTCAGGGAAGTGAGGTAGTGTTGGCTATTTTATTTTATTTTATGTTTTATTTTATTTTGTATACTTTTGAAAAACACAAAAACTACCAATGGCCTTTGTACTGGGGGATTCAAGTGAGTCAGAAAAGTACTGGGCAGATTTTTCCTGCCTCTGAACTTAATGCGTTCTTTGTAAAATAGAAGATGCGGTGCAGTCCACCCACTCCCTGCTGCCCACACCCTGAAGGGGTGGGAATCAGTGTAATGAAACTGAGTACGAAAGGGAACTCAGAAGACTGTGTCTGTGTGTGTGTGTGTGCACGCGTGTATGTGTGCGTGCATGTGCGCCTTGTGTATGGGTGTGTGTGGATGTATATATGAATATGTGTATCTATATGCATACACATACCCTTTATATAAAAGAAACAGATCTATTTATCTATACATATTTTATATATAAATATATGTATATGTGTGTGCACATAACTGTATATCTATCTGTCTGTCTATGTAAATAGACAGATAGATATACAGATATGTGTATGCATGCATACATACATGGTGATGTCCCAGAGGATTTACTGAATTTCCCAGAAATGCTTCCACTGCTATGGAGTGGTGGGTTTCAAAAGACCACACTTGAAAATCCTTACTAAGTCACAGCCCATCACAATTATAAGGAGATGGGCTTTTCTCTAAAGCAGACAAAAAGTACTTTCCGGAGATTGCCTGTTCAGAACAACAAAACAGTTGGGTTGTCACAAGCTTAATCTTGAACCAAGCCCTCACATCCCATATGATGAAAACAGAAGGTTGGAATAGGATTGGGACGATTCGGGCATTTCCTTGTGTGAAGGAGCAGCCTGGATCGGAGACCGAGAGCGGGTGGGAGGTGATGACCAGGGCTTGCAGCCAATTTGGAGGAAGTCTCATCTGGAACTCCACTATCTAACTGGCCTCAGGCTAGAATCCATCGCCAGGACTAGCTGAGGGAGAGAGGACCGGCATTGGAAAGGTGGTATAGGAAAGTGTGAGGAAATTGACAATTTGATTTTCCACGCCTAGATTATTTCATTCGTTCATTGATATTTTGACTACGGGATCTTTTCATTTGCTTTGCAAGGAAGACTTCAGAGGACTCTGGCCTGGGCCTTTAGGAAGGAGTATTCTGGAAAAGGTTGCCAGCCCTGCGCAAGGCTAGAATCTACCCGGGACAAAGAGGCTATTCCTCCTTGTCAGAGATACCCTTGAGACAACCTTGCACTTCCAGTTTCCCTCCTCAGCAGTCTGAGTCTGAGGGACGGGAACGTGGCTTGCTACAGATTAGCATTCTATCTTCATTCAAGAATTGAGGCCTTCAGCCTCACACACCTCCTTTTGGGCTTTGGGATATTCTCGCCCAAGAAGTACTATTTCTACAGGAATTGACCTGACTAGACTTCTATCAGGGTTCTCTCCCTTTTCGAAAACCCCCATGCACTTTAACCCACTGCAGGTCCTTGGTGATTTTTTTCCCAGACAACCAGAAGGCTCTTTGCTCACTGCCCACTTACAATTGGTGTATCATGAGAGATCGAAGTCCGTTTCAGACTGTCTAATCCTAGTCTGGCCCAATTTAAAGAGAACCTACAATCTGCAGGGGGAGGGAGCCCGAAAATGCCTCTCCCCCTGCCCAGACACTTCTTACATAAACCAAAGCAGGATGACAGGAGTGCACACCGAGCCAGATTTAACCAGGAACAAAGCGTACAAGCACCCTCTTCAGAATCAGCTCCCCTCATTTGGTACCCCCTCTTCTCCTGGACCTGCCTAACCTTCAACAACATCATGAAGGTTGGGACTTCTATATCCAGCAGGAGAGGGATTTAGTAGTGAATGGCTTGGAAATTTCTTTCTGGAGCCACAGGGGGAGGTATCCTTAGGAGCTGGAGAAGTAAGCAGAGTCACTGAGCTGTGTTAAATTAAATCTGTCTAGATCTCCATTTTGTAATAGGAAGTATTTGGAGTTACATGGAAAGGCGTTTTCTTCTGTTGCTGTTTCTGCGCATCTTGAATCTATTTGATACAATCAAACGACAGTGTTGTAAACTCTCACAGCATGAGGGACATTTCTTATTTTGTAGGCATTCACTGTGAGAATTGCTGCTTTGACAGGTGATTCCAGTTTGCCAAAAGGCTTGCTTTTCTCCCTTCCACAGACCTTTCTCCTAGGCTGGCCCAGGGTGAAGCAAGTGGCTCAATTCCAACCTTGATTATTAGTTACATTCATCATTTGGGGTTTGGAAGGTTACAAAAAAAAGAACCAGAAAGAGCCATATTCCTATGTTTTCATTTATCTGCCAAAATACACAATTTGGAAGCCAGAATGACTAAGGTTCATTACTGGGAGATGAACTTTTTTTCTAATTGGAGGACAAATTGGAGAAGGCAGATTTGATCTTTGCCGTGAGTACCACTTTTAAGAGACGGTCATCCTTCATCTGAGGTTCCTTTTTTGACGATAATGTGGCTTCTCCAACAGTCATAAAGGAACCCCTAGGAATGACCCCTTTACCTTATAGGGCCACAAGCAAAAGCCCCCTGGTTGGTTATAGACACTGATCCCCAAGGACTTGCAGTTCTGATTTCTGCAGGTGTGCCTTGGGGTCACCCTATGACTCCCACCCTTACTGAGTGGCCAGTCTGGTCTAGACCAGGTCTGACAAACTTCTGCTCACTTGCATCATTTCATTCTGAGCCAGTAGAACTTGGGGTAGACTCTAAAGCCCAAGAAATGGCACTTGCTTTAGCTAGTGACATTTTATTTTTGTCTCCATCTTGATTTTCTGGCATTGTTGGCCGAGTCACACTAACTTTTTTTTTATCACTGTGGAAAAAACAGCCAGACAAGGCATTAGGGAGGATGGTTAAGGTGGGGGGAGGGGAGCAGTGCTTCTGTAGGCTAGAAAGAATGTGTAAGTCACTGGTTCTAGTGATCCAGTCCATGGGACCCACAAAAGGCTCCTTTAAGACCCCCTCCTTTGAAATGACAATACAAGTAGACCACAGTTTAAAGTAGTTAGTATAATCCTACTAAGGTTTAATCATTGTACTTGTTCACTTCCTGATGCATATTTGCTGAATATGCTTGGGGTTTGGGGGCGGGGGGGTAAGTTTTCACTGTTCCATTGTGTGTCGCCCGATATTTTCCTCCCTCTCGTGACTTTGGCATTTTCTTGGATTCGGCTTTCCATTCTCTCTCTCCTTGGCTTATTGCAGTAGTCTGCTGGTGCAGGTAGAGCTCAGTGTACCCATTCCCCGTTACTGATCATTATCTTCAGTATTGCCACAGGTTGTTTTGATGTCCTAAGAAGATAACTTCATTTTCTACAAAAGCATCTTTCCCAAGTTAAAAGCAAAATAAAATCCCTCTCGTGCTAGGGTGCCCATTGCAGCTTCTGACGTTGCCATTGTATTTCTATTGATGTTCTTTTTGTCCGTGTTGGTAGTAACTAATGACTAGTGAATTTTCATGTAAATGAAACAAATTAAACATTTCAGATTTTCTCTCATAACCCTGCCAAATCTGATGACTTCATTTTAGTTCCTTCCCAGAAGATACCTCCCCTCCTATCTTTTATTTTATTCTGTTCTATTTTTAGAATAACATACTTGGTAAAGAAACCGTAACCACAGGAGCCAATGTTTTTTTTTGTGTGTGTGTGTGTGTGTGCTCCCTGATAAATGATGTTATTGACAAAAGTAAGAAATTCTTTCATTGTTTTTTTTCCCTGTGTTAATATCTCTTCTCCTGTGCTCTTGACAGTGTGATTAGTGGATGGATAATATGTATTTCTCTTTCCCACTTCCAGATTCCAAATTCCCTGCCTTTTTGGCCCACCTCACCACAAAAGCTCCATAGTTTATTAATGTAAGTTCGAATGGATGCTTCTTAGGGGAAACTGCAGGAGGTAATGGAAGTGTTTCAGAAAGGAACGAAAATGTCTCAGGAGTTGTTCTGTGATGGAAATTGGTCTGTTGTTCTGTTAATTGCGATGGAAAGAAACTTACAGTGCTTAATAAAAGTTTATTCTTTTAGTAAAAAATTGTTAAATCATTTTGGCTGTGTGACGTTTCGTTTTTTCCCTCCCGCTTCTGGATCTCTTTCTGCAAATGGAGGATATACTAGTACTTGTCTCAGTGCAGAAGCCTTGCTCAGAGATGTGGAGCCTATATGTAGTTGAATATCAGGGCACCTGAGCCAGTAGAGAATCATCCAAAGGAAGGGCGTATTTTGCTTCCTGCTAAACTTCTTCATTTGCCCGGCCGGTGTGCTCAGTGGTTGAGCATTGACCCATGAACCAAGAGGTCGCCAGTTTGATTCCTTGCACATGCCCAGGTTGCTGGTTCGATCCCCAGTGTGGTGTCATGCAGGAGGCAGCCAATCGATGTTTTTCTCATAGATGTTTCTATTTCTCTCCCTTCCTCTCTCTCTAAAAATTAGTAAAAACACCTTTTTTTAAGATTGCCTTTTTTATTTTTTTGTTAATCCTCACCTGAGGATATTTTCCTATTGACTTCTAGACTGGAAGGGAAGGGAGAGAGAGAGAGAGAAATGTTGATGTGAGAGAGACACATCGATTGGTTGCCTCCAGTACTCACCCTGACCAAGGCCAGGGATGGAGCCTGCAATGAGATGCATACCCTTGACCAGAATCAAACCCAGGACCTTTTAAACTTCTTTATTTGGATATTCTAAAGGCAGTTTTGACATTTCCTAAACTGAACCCATCTTTTCTTCTGAAGCCTACTCCATGAGTGGCATTACCTTCTGCTCAGTTGTCTGAACCGCAAACCAACGGAGTTCTCCCAGACTCATGCCTTTCCCTCATTTCTCAAATAGTGACGAGGTCTGTTAATAACCATCAACCATCTTTCTATTTCTCACATCTATATCTTTTCTGTTCCTGCAGCTGAGGCTGAGTTTGGGCCTCCTCATGTGTCCCCTGAATTGTTGCAGTTGCTCCCCTGTCTTCCTACCCAGGTGATTGTGATCAACACTTCGTGTCTGGGTGTATGTACCTTCTCCTGGTGAGAGGGCCCATGCCCTTTTTCAGGTTCTTAAAGTCTATGATGGCCCTGGCTGGTTTGGCTCAGTGGATAGAGCACCGACCTGCAGACTGAAGGGTCCTGGGTTCGATTCCAGTCAAGAGCACATGCCCAGGTTGTGGGCTCCATCCCCAGTAGGGGGCATGCAGGAGGCAGCTAATCAATGATTCTCTCATCATTGATTTCTATCTCTCCCTCCCTCTCTGAGATCAATAAAAATATATTTTAAAAAAAGAAGTATATGACCATAGCCACATTAGAACAATTGCTTTAATCCATCATGCTTATCAGCTTCCAGAATAATCTGTTCTAACATGCTGCACTCCCACCTCCGTGGTCCTCACATGATGTGCCTCATTTCCAGCCATCCCTAGCTCCCTCCAGTGACGCTCAAGTGCATTCCATAAACATTAACCTGTTAATACCCATTTCTTCTCTTTGGCTATACCATTACCTAGAATGACTGTCTCCCCTCATCTCTCTCATGCATTCTTGCCCCCCCCACCAAGATTCATCCCTATACCTTTTTAAAATATTTTTGTTAATCCTCACTTAAGGATATTTTTCCATTGATCAATAGAATGGAAGGGGGAGAGACACTAAGAGAAACATCCATGTGAGGGAGACGCGTACATGCTTGCCTCCTGCACATGCCCCTGACCTGGGCCAGAGATCGAGCCTGCAACCGAGGTATGTGCCCTTGGCCAGAATCAAACCCGGGGACCTTCAGTCCCAGGGCTGATGCTCTATCCACTGCACCAAACCAGCTAGGGCCATCTCCATATCTTTATGATTCTTTCCCTAATCCTTGACTAATGGATCCCTCTACAGACTCCTCACAGCCAGTCCCTAGAGCATTTTGCTACATCTGCCCCACGATTAAACGTGATCATCTCTATCTTTTATGTTGTTGTTCTTGTCTTCGTAACACCTGCCACCCAGCATGTACTTAGTAAATATCTGATGACTAAATCAAGGCCAGCTAAAACACCTTTAAAAATGTTTCCCCGCCCTATCTGGGAAGAAAAACTTGATTGACTACTCCGAATTGCCTCCCACCGCCACCGGGCTTCTCCCGGCGGCTTTTCGGGCCATTTTCCTCGCAATAAAAACTCAATGGTCCCAGGTTCGATTCCGGTCAAGGGCATGTATCTGTTGCAGGTTCCACTGCCCTGGAGGCAACCAATCGATGTGTCTCTCACATCGGTGTTCCTCTCTGTCTCCCTCTCCCTTCCACTCTCTCTAAAAATCAATGGAAAAATGCTCTCAGGTGTGTGTGTGGGGCGGGGGAGGTTTAACAAAAAAGAAAGAAAAAGTTGCCTGGTGCAAAGCAGATTGCAGACTTCTGAGGTAGAGGATATGTTGATGGCAAAAACACAAGATTGAATATAAGTGTTCAGCGCTGAGTGGTATTTAAGTATGGTCTTTAAAAATATTTCTTTATTGATTTCAGAGAGGAAGGGAGAGGGAGAGAGAGATAAAAACATGAATGATGAGAGAGAATCATTGATCGGCTGCCTCCTGCAAGCCCCCAACTGGGGATCAAGCCCACAACTCAGGCATGTGGCTTTGACCGGAATCGAACCTGGGACCTTTCAGTTGGCAGGCCGATACTCTATCTACAGGGCCAAGCCAGTTAGGGCTAAGTATGTTTTTATTTTTAATTTTTTTCTAAGTATGCGTTTATTTTTTTAAATATATATTTTATTGATTTTTTTTTTTTATTTTTTTTTTTTTACAGAGAGGAAGGGAGAGGAATAGAGAGCTAGAAACATCGATGAGAGAGAAACATCCATCAGCTGCCTCCTGCACACTCCCTACTGGATATGTGCCCGCAACCAAGGTACATGCCCTTAACCGGAATCGAACCTGGGACCCTTGAGTCTGCAGGCCAACGCTCTGGCCACTGAGCCAAACCGGTTAGGGCTCTAAGTATGTTTTTGAAAATATATATTTTTATTGATTTGTTTACAGAGAGGAAGGGAGAGGGAGAGAGAAAACATCAATGAGAGAGAGAGAGAGAGAGAGAGAGAGAGAAACATCGATCAGCTGCCTCCTGCACACCCCCCACTGGGGATGTGCCCACAACCAAGGTACATGCCTTTGACCAGAATCGAACCTGGGACCCTTCAGTCCGCAGGCCGACACTCTATCCACTGAGCCAAACTGGTCAGGGCTCTAAGTATGTTTCCAAATGGGGCTCTGAAAAAACATTGAACTCTGAGTCCACCTTTGAACAACAGAGGGATGCATGGAGTAGAGTCTGAAGCCAGGACTTGAGGCCATTCTTACCTTAAGGCTTCTGCAGAAGCTACTGCTGAGTGATGCCAGCTGGGTTTGGCCTGTCTTACTGCTCTGTGCCTCGTACGTACCGATTACAAAAGGAAGAGCTGAGCCTAAAGGTGAGCGTTAGAGGCTTACTGAAGCTTATAAACACTTCACCCTAAAATGAAACTATTATTTGTAACATACTTTGTTTTATATTCAGATCATTATGGCTGTGGTTGTCTTTTGCTAGCCTTTGATCTTTGGGTGTTGGGACTCAGAATTTAATAGTAGGACATTTTTAAGATTCGGCTTTTAAAAGTTACCATATATTGCCGAAACCGGTTTGGCTCAGTGGATAGAGCGTCGGCCTGCGGACCCAAGGGTCCCAGGTTCGATTCCGGTCAAGGGCATGTACCTTGGTTGCGGGCACATCCCCAGTAGGGGGTGTGCAGGAGGCAGCTGGTCGATGTTTCTCTCTCATCGATGTTTCTAGCTCTCTATCCCTCTCCCTTCCTCTCTGTAAAAAATCCATAAAATATATTTAAAAAAATAAAAATAAAAGTTACCATATATTGAGGGCCCATAAGGTTCTAGGCTCTTGTACATAATTTCTAATGCACAAACAACTCTGCCAAGTAAATATTATCCCCACTTTACACATGAGCAAACTGATTTAGTGTTGCTCAAGTTCCCGCCAGCTAATAAGTGATAAAACCAGGGTTCTAAAAACCAGGGTTCGAAATCTAAGTTTGTTTTGACTAGAGAACATTTATTTCCGCCTGCCCAGCATTCTTTCCTCTTTCTGGCAGTCAAGCCAAGTTTTTTTTTCCTTTGGGGAACTGCCCCTCCCTGTCTTGGGGTAGAGTTGGGTTGACCACCAGTCACATGGCTTTTCTTATAAAATCACAAGCATTGCTGAAACTGGTTTGGCTCAGTGGATAGAGCGTCGGCCTTCGGACTCAAGGGTCCCAGGTTCGATTCCGGTCAAGGGCATGTACCTTGGTTGTGGGCACATCCCCAGTAGGGGGGTGTGCAGGAGGCAGCTGATCGATGTTTCTCTCTCATCGATGTTTCTAACTCTCTATCCCTCTCTCTTCCTCTCTGTAAAAAATCAATAAAATATATTTTAAAATAAATAAATAAAATAAATAAATAAAATCACAAGCATTAGTAATAATGTGAGCCTTCTCTTTGCGCCTTCTACAATTAGTCTTTATTTGTGTGTGAGAAATATAAAAATTCTGTAGTCATTCATTAGGATCAGATACAGGAAGTGACCTATGTGTCAGAGAGAGGCCTAGGCACTTTATTATTTTTAAATATATTTTTATTGATTTCAGAGAGGAAGGGAGAAGGAGATAGAAACATGAATGACGAGAGAGAATCATGGATCGGCTGCCTCCTGCACAATGAGGATTGAGTCCACAACCCAGGCATGTGCTCTTGACCAGAATCGAACCTGGGACCTTTCAGTCGCAGGTAGACACACTCTATCCACTGAGCCAAACCAGCCAGGGCTAGGCACCTTATTTTACACGCCATATACATTTTCATTTCATTCAGTCCTTATACATTCATAATCTCCAACTCTAGAAAAGGGGAATGTATCAGTCAGGATAGGCTAGGTTTTGCTGCAATAGTAACTCCCAAATCTCAGTAACATAACTAAGATATACCTGTTGCTCATATATGTCCACCATGAATTGGCGGGGGCGGAGGGGGGGGATTTTGTCATCCATAGTCACTTGGAAACTCAGACTAACAAGCCTCACCACTGAGTCAGGGGAAGGCATGTGACCAAAATGCACATTGACTTTTAAAGCTGAAAATGTCACACATCATTTCTCGCTTTTCATTGCCCGAAGCAAGCCACAAGATTGCACCTAATTTCATAGAGGTGGACTAGTACAATTCTATATGCCTGGAACAGGGGAGAGGTAAGCGTGGTGAGTTGCAATAATAGCATCAATGGTTCCCTCGCATCATTGATGTTTCTAGCTCTCTCTCCCTCTCCATTTCTCTCTGAAATCAATAAAAATATATTTTTTAAAAAAGATGCTCAACTTCACCAGTGATTGGAGAATACAAATTAAAAAAAACAAAAAAAAAACCAAACACGAGTTACCATTTTTTCCCATCTATCAGGTTGGCAAACAATTGAAAGGTCAGAGTCTTAGGAAATGTGAAGATGCAGTGCTGATGGGAATGAAAATTGGCATAGTGCTTTTGAAATTCAATTGGGCAGTATGTGTTTAAAATTGAAAATATCCAGCCCTGACCAGTTTGGCTCAGTGGATAGAGCGTCAGTCTGCGGACTGAGGGGTCCCAGGTTCGATTCCGGTCAAGGGCATGTGCCTTGGTTGCGGGCACATTCCAGTGGGGGGTGTGCAGGAGGCAGCTGGTCGATGTTTCTCTCTCATTGATGTTTCTAACTCTCTATCCCTCTCCCTTCCTCTCTGTAAAAAATCAATAAAATATATATTTTTAAAAAATTGAAAATATCCATACCGGTTTCTGAGTGTCTGACTAGAGAAACAAGGAGGCCCCTGCGGGTGTATTCGCTGCAGCTCTGTATTCATGAAAAAATAAAACCACTTAAAAAATCCATTAGGGGAGTGGAGAAATAAATCAAGACCCATCTGAATTATGTAATTACCTGAACAAGAATTTTTTTTAAAAAAGAACAAGGTTGATTTATTTTGGTAGAAAGAGCTCCAAGACATATTGCCAAGTGAAGAATGCAGTTGGCCAAATAGTATGGACAGTGTGATCCTGTTCAGTTGAAAATGATAAATCTCGTCCCTAACCTTAATACCTCTGTGTTGTCATCTTGTCTCTACCCACCCACCCCCACTCCTAGGGGAGAGGAGTTTGGCGAGAGCAGGGAGGCTGTTTGCATAGCTATAATCCCTTCAAATCACCTCATGATTACCATCCAGCAGTAGTGGGAGCCTCCTACATGATTGTGGGGCCCAGTCAAAATGAAAATGGAGGACTCCTTATTCAAAAACCTGGTGAGCCCTAACTGGTTTGGCTCAGTGGATAGAGCGTCACCCTGCCGACTGAAGGGTCCCAGGTTCGATTCCGGTCAAGGGCATGTACCTTGGTTACGGGCACATCCCCAGTGGGGGGGGGGGGGCGGTGCAGGAGGCAGCTGATTGATGTTTCTGACTCTCTATCTTTCTCCCTTCCTCTCTGTAAAAAATCAATAAAATATATTTTTTTAAAAAACCCCAAAACTAGGTGAGAGGCGAGAAGTGCAGTTAAAGGTACTAAAATATTAAGTTTTTTTTCCTTTAAAATATTTTATTACTTATAAAATAGGAAAAATAGTGATACCTGATTAACAACATAAATGCACAAATCGCAGAACAATACTTTGGGGATAATTTTATAGAACAAAATTCATAATTTTTTTGGCTTACTTTTCGGCAAATTCAATTTTTCAGTCATCAAAACTTATATTTTTAGCAACTTCATTTTTAACCAATATAATCAAAAGCGACATCAGTCACAAGAGGTCAGGTAATATTTGATAACTTCTCATTTTGAGAAGGAGTTTTCTACTGAAGCAGCTATTACTGGCTGTGACAACATTGGGATAGATATATGATAAATTATTTCAAAATAGAAATTTTAGGTCTAGCCGGTTTGGCTCAGTGAGTAGAGCTGCGGACTGAAGGGTCTCGGGTTCAGATCCGGTCAAGGGCACATGCCTGGGTTGCAGGCTTGATTCCTAGTGGGGGGTGTGCAGGAGGCAGCCAATCAATGATTCTCTCTCATCGATGTTTCTCTCCCTCTCCCTTCCTCTCAGAAATCAATAAAAATATACATATTAATATATATATATATATACACGTATATATATACATATATACATATATGTATACACACACACACACTGTATATAAATTTTAATGCATCTAGAGCTGATGATTCTTGTGGAACAATTTTTCTAACAAGATTTAACTCTTCATACAAATCTAATTTTTGTGTAAATCTAATTTTATTCATTTATTTATTTTTAAAAATATATCTTATTGATTTTTTACAGAGAGGAAGGGAGAGGGATAGAGAGTTAGAAACATCGATGAGAGAGAAGCATCAATCAGCTGCCTCCTGCACACTCCCTACTGGGGATGTGCCTGCAACCAAGGTACATACCCTTGACCGGAATCGAACCTGGGACCCTTGAGTCCTCAGGCCGATGCTCTATCCACTGAGCCAAACCAGTTAGGGCTGTGTAAATCTAATTTTAAATATAAATTTCTATAATGACATTTAATGTTTCCTCTGACATTTCCTGCAATTTGTGGAGATGTTCCCTCCCCCATTCATATGTTGATGGTTTAGGGCCGTGGTCGGCAAACTGCGGCTCTCGAGCCACATGCGGCTCTTTGGCCCCTGGAGTGTGGCTCTTCCACAAAATACCATGTGTGGGCGCGCATGTACAGTGCGATTGAAACTTCGTGGCCCATGCACAGAAGTCGGTTTTCGGCTCTCAAAAGAAATTTCAGGGAGAAACCAAGATGGCGGCATAGGTTAAACACCTAACCTACAGCCTGGCACAACAATTTCAAAAATACAACTAAAAGTCAAAACGGACATCATCCAGAACCACAGGAAAGCTGGCTGACTGAAATGCCCACAACTAGAAGGAAAGAGAAAACCACAAGGAAAATCAGAGGAGCCGTAAAAGCCTGAGGTATGGAGACACGGGCGGAGACACAAGCATGCGTGTGTGCGGGGAGGACGGAGCCAGAGAGGAAGGGGCGGCTGACGGCCTGGCCGGCATTCTCTAGCAGGAAGGAGATAAAAACTCCAGATTGCGCTGAACCCCAGCTCCGACTGCACTGAACCCCAGTTACGGGCGAAACCCTGGGAAGCCAGGCTCATGCTGGGGGAATCTGGGCTGTGAGGCGGAAACACAGAGGAGCGGCGAAAGGCAGAGCTCCAGAGGCGCGCACGGGAAGGTGCGCAGAGGACAGACTGTTGCCTGTGCCGCTGAATTGCCCTGGCGGGGAGGAGACAAAAGCTCCGGACCGTGCTGAACCCCAGTTCTGACTGCACTGAACCCCAGTTCCGGGAAAGACCCTGGGAAGCCAGGCTCATACTGGGGGAATCTGGGCTGAAGGCGGAAATGCAGAGAAGCGGCGAAAGGCAGAGCACCAGAGGCGCGCACGGGAATGCGCGCAGAGGATGGTCTGTTGGCTGTGCCGCTGGATTGCCCTGGTGGGAAGGAGACAAAAGCGCCAGACTGCGCTGAGCCCCAGTTCTGACTACACTGAAACCCAGTTCCAGACAAGAATCTGGGAGTCCAGATTCACTGGGGGAGAGACTAGACTGTTTGGCAGCGGGCGAAACTCCAGGGCGCGTTTCTCTCAGAGGTGTTTGCAGGGAGTACAGAGGGACACTGAGACCCAGGAACCTCATAGGGCGGGGCTGACGGGAAGCCACGGCTGTAGGCTCCACCCTGAAACTCCGCCCCATCCAAGCTGAGCACAGAGGCTTTTACAATTTTGCAAGTCTAGTTGAATAAGGCTGTCTCCCGGCGTAGACACAGCTGATCCTCACAGCCAATTGGCCTGGAGGTCGAATCCTCCCAGTGTACCAACAGCAATCAAGGCTTAACAACACCAAGACTTTGCACTCAGCCCACAAAGGGGGGTATCAAGAGCGACCGCCTAGGGAGATTGGGGAAGCTGAGCGATAGGGAGGCAGCCAAAAGGTGAAGACACCGAAGCAGGTCACGAATAGAAGGGATGAGGGAAAGTAAACTAATGGACGACACAGTGTTCAGAACCACATTTATAAGGTTACTTAAGAATCTTCTGGAGGACCAAGATGGCGGCATAGGGCAGACGCCTGACTGTTGCCTACCACAACAATTTGAAACTACAACTGGAAAACAGAGCAGACACCATCCAGAACAATGGCCGGAGGAATGGCTGAGAAGGAATTGACCGATGGGAGTTGGGATCGGGAAGACGAGGCCCCGCTGGGTCCCGGATCCAGGTGCACTCGCCCGGCGACTGGTCGCCGCTACAGACCCGAGTGCCGCCGCAGTGACCTCGTACCAGCCCGCCGCCACGCACCGGGCGCACTGGAGCTTCGCCGAGCCCGCCACCCAGCGAGTTCCGCGGCAGCCGCCTCGGAGCTTTGAGAAAATGGCCGAAGGAATTGCTGAGAGGGAGTTGACCGACAGGAGTTGGGATCAGGAGGGCGGGGCCCCGCTGGGTCCCAGGTCTGGGTGGGGCCGCGCCCCTGGGTCCGGGTGAGGCTGTGCCCCTGGGTCCGGGCGAGGCCACGCGCCCCTGGGTCCAGGTGAGGCCACGTGCCCCTGGGTCCGGGTGTGGCTGGATCCTGGGTCCGGGTGAGGCCGTACGCCCCTGGATCTGGGTGGGGCTGGGTCCCGGGTCCGGGTGAGGCCACGTGCCCCCGGGTCCGGGTGAGGCCGCGTGCCCCTGGGTCCGGGTGAAGCTGGATCCCGGGTCCAGGTGAGGCCATGCGCCCCTGGGTCCGGGAGAGGCCACGCGCCCCTGGGTCCAGGTGAGCTGGATCCCGGGTCCGGGTGAGGCCGTGTGCCCCTGGATCCAGGTGAGGCCGGGTCCCGGGTCCGGGTGAGGCCGCGCCCTTGGGTCTGGGAGAGGCCACGCGCCCCTGGGTCCAGGTGAGGCCACGTGCCCCTGGGTCTGGGTGAGGCTGGATCCCGGGACTGGGTGAGGCCGCACACACCTGGGTCCGGGTGAGGCCATGCGCTCCTGGGTCTGGGTGAAGCTGGATCCCGGGTCCGGGTGAGGCCGTGCACCCCTGGACCCGGGTGAGGCCACACGCCCCTGGGTCTGGGTGAGGCTGGATCCCGGGTCCGGGTGAGGCCGTGCACCCCTGGGTCCGGGTGAGGCTGGGCGCCCCTGGGTCCGGGTGAGGCTGGGTCCTGGGTCTGGGTGAAGCTGGATCCCGGGTCCGGGTGAGACTGTGTGACCCTGGATCCGGGTGAGGCTGGGTCCCGGGTCCGGGAGAGGCCACGTGCCCCTGGATCTGGGTGAGGCTGGATCCCGGGACTGGGTGAGGCCGCGCACACCTGGGTCCGGGTGAGGGCGCGCGCCCCGGGGCCTGGGTGATGCTGATTCCCAGGTCCGGGTGAGGGCGCGTGCCCCTGAGTCCGGGTGAAGCCGCGCCCCTGCGTCCGGGCGAGACCAAACCAGAGGGAGTCGGACCTGCATTACCACCATTTGTCCACCATCCAGAGCTGAAAAGTCAGTGCCGACATGTACACAGAAGGAACTGGTGGACATTGAAATTGGGTCTCAAAAGAACTGTTGGTCCAGAAAGAAACTCACTACAGACTGATTCATTTGCCTGTCAGCATAACTACTATTGCTCGTCTCACATTCAGTTCTTATTAGTATATCTCTAGTGACACATGATCTCACTCATCTAGGGGAAATGATGAACAACATAGACTGATGAACAAGAACAGAACCAGAAACAAGGAGGCATTGATCGGACTGTCGGGCCTCAGAGGGTGGGTAGGAGAGGGTGGGGGGAGGGGGGAAGAGATCAACCAAAGGACTTGTGTGCATGCATACGAGCCTAACCAATGGTTAAGGACAACAGGGGGGTGGGGGCATCCGTGGGGAGGGGTGGGGGATGGGAATGGGGGGATGAGGACAAATATGTGACACCTTAATCAATAAAGAAATTAGAAAAAAAAAAAGAAATTTCAATCGTTGTACTGTTGATATTTGGTTCTGTTGACTAATGAGTTTGCCCACCACTGGTTTAGGGGGTGGGGCCTTGGGAGGTGATTAGGTTTTGAGGGTGGAGTTCAGTGCCCTTAAAAAATAGAACCTGAAGCCCTGACCGGTTTGGCTCAGTGGATGCTGACTGAACAGTCCCAAGTTCGATTCCGGTCAAGGGCATGTACCTCGGTTGCAGGCACATCCCCAATAGCAGGTGTGCAGGAGGCAGCTGATCGATGTTTCTAGCTCTCTATCCTTCTCCTTTCCTCTCTGTAAAAAAAATCAGTAAAATATATTAAAAAAAAAAAAAAAAGAACCTGAAGAGCTCCTTCACCCCTTCCCGATGCAGCAAGAAGCTGGGCATCTATGACCAGAAAGTGGGCTCTCACCAGACATGGCATCTGCCAGCACTTCGATCTTAGACTCTTCAGCCTGCAGAATTGGGAAAAATAAATTGTTGCTTATTAGCCACCCAATCTATGGCATTTTCATTATAGCAGCCTGAACGGACTAAGACAAGGTCATAAAAGAAAGAAAACGCCCTGACAGGTTTGGCTCAGTGGATAGAGCGTAGGCCTGCGGACTGAAGGGTCCCAGGTTCGATTCTGGTCAAGGGCATGTACCTTGGTTGCGGGCACATCCCCAGTAGGGGGTGTGCAAGAGGCAGCTGATCGATGATTCTCTCTCATCGATGTTTCTAACTCTCTATCCCTCTCTCTTCCTCTCTGTAAAAAATCAATAAAATATATATTTTTTTTAAAAAAGAAAGAAAACAATGGCTCCATGATTTATTTATAATTCAAAATGTCTGTTTATTCATTCTACTACTGTATCTTCAACTACAAGGAAAAACTTTAAAAAATTTTTAAATATATTTTTATTGATTTCAGAGAGGAAGGGAGAGGGAGAGAGAGATAGAAACATCCACGAGAGAGAATCATTGATCGGCTGCCTCCTGCATGCCTCCCACTTGGGATTGAGCCCGCAATCTGGGCATGTGCCCCGACCAGGAATTCAACCCTGACCTCCTGGTTCATAGGTTGACGCCCAACCACGGAGCCACACCAATGAGACCATTTCTTAAACTCAACAATTCTATGTACATATATGCAGAGATGAATCAGACTAGAGGCCCCCTGAGGTGGTCAGCAGGGATCTTATCTTCAGCCTGTTTGAATGTATACAACGGGAATGCATTTACGGTTGTCTGTGGAATTAAAAATAAGTGTTTACAATCGTTAAGCGGAGGTGGGGTAGGGGAGGGGTCTCCAGGGCAGTCTCCTGCCATGGCAGCCAGTTCAGACCAGTGAGAGCACCCACTTCCAGGGCAGCAGCCAGCTGCCCCCAATCCATGGCAGTTCCAAGAATCCCTTTGCCAACAAATCTAACTGCCTCAGATCCAGTCTCCGGACAGCTTTGCCTTCCCCATTATCCTCCAGTGCCCCCACCTCACCTCCCAAGAACACTGGGGAGGGACTTCTCAGGGTGGGTACCAATGTACCTGGGTCAAATGCCACCTCCTATGAAACCTTCCCTGACACACCCACTGAACAAATTCGAATTACTTGTGGCTCCCTTTGTTCCCACACGTGTTGCTCAAACGTCTAGTTAGCACTTCGAGTTTGACCTCTTCAAACTACTTATTGTTCATTGAACCTTGCCTCCCTCATTAGATGGTACGCACACTCCTTTAGGGATACACACATGGTCTCTTATTCGTGTCTTCCAACCCACCCCAACTCCCACCTGTACTCCACCCAGCCCATCATAAATGCTCAGGAGGTGTTATTGGGAGGGTGCCCTGAACTGACCCTCCCACCACAATAGGTCTTTTTCTTTGGCACTTTTTTATTCCTCCTGTCTTGTCCCTGGCCAACTCTTCTTGTTATTCAGGTCTCAGCTCACTTGGCACCTTCAAGAGGCGTTCCTTGACTACCCTATCTCAAACAGACTATCTTTCATCCAAATCTCTGTTTCATAACTTGTGCTATTTTCCTCACAGCACTCACTGCAGTCTGAAATTCTCTTATTTGGTTCACTTTATTGTCCGTCTCCCTCACTGGAATGTGAATCACAGGAAGGCAGGGGCCGTTTCTGTTTTGTTTATCCTTGAATCCCCAGTGCATAGAACAGTGCCTGGTATATAGTAGGTGCTCAATAAATATATGAATGAAACTATATTTGTTAAATTAGTATTTTTTCAATATAGTTTATTGATTTTTTACAGAGAGGAAGGGCGAGGGACAGAGAGTCAGAAACATTGATGGGAGAGAAACATCAATCAGCTGCCTCTTGCACACCCCCTACTGGGGATGTGCCCGCAACCAAGGTACATGCCCTTGACCGGAATCGAACCTGGGACCCTTCAGTCCGCAGACCGACGCTCTATCCACTGAGCCAAACCGGTCAGGGCTGTATTTGTTATTGACTGATCCCCCAGTAGAATGTCAGCCCCCTGAAGGCCCGGACCTTATTTTCATTACTGCTACATCCTCAGCACCCAGCACCCTGCCTGGTGCATAGTAGATGCTCAATAAAGAATGGTGGAGTGAGTTACTGTTCCACATACACCTTAACTCTACAGACTCCAAGCTAAACTTAGTCTCTTCTTCCCTACCAAACCTGCTTTTCCTCTGTGTACTCTCCCTCAGTCAATGGTATCACCATCCACTCTGACACGCAACCCAGAAATGAACACACACTTTTTCACTCATCCACTCCTGTTTTTCCTTTCCTTTTAAATATTTTTTCTTTTCAAAATAATTAGTTGAAAGTATTACATTTCCCCCTTTCCCCCCCACTGACCCCCTCCAACCCTCCCTCCCCTCACTAGCTATTTTCAATTAGTCCCCAAGCCCTGCCTATTCAATCTCTACTTAATCTGATCCTTTTCTACCCTTGCTACAACTATCCTGACTTAGGTCACATCTTTTTTTTTTTTTCATGACTAATGCAACAGTCTCTTACCTCATTCTTTTTTGTGTGTGAAAACTTCATGCATTTGCATGTCATCCTTGTGTAGGGGCCATGCTAATCTCCTTGTTCCAATTTAATACACGTGCTGCTGAAGTGAGCGCCCTTCTGCATCCTTGTGAAGCTAAGAAAGCTTAGTAAACTTTCTTAATAAACTTGCATATGGTCACATGGTCATGTGTTTTATAAAGTTGGTAAAATATACTTAAACCACAATTGGTTAAAACTGCTGTCCCTGCTGGGCTGGTGTGGCTCAGTGGTTGTCAATCCAGGAACCAAGAGGTCACTGGATCGATTCCCGGTCAGGGCACATGCCAGGGTTGTGGGCTTGATCTCCAATGGGGGGCATGCAGGAGGCAGCCGACTGATGATGTTTCTTTTTTTAAAAATAATATATTTTATTGATTTTTTACAAAGAGGAAGGGAGAGGGATAGAGAGTTAGAAACATCGATGAGAGAGAAACATAGATCAGCTGCCTCCTGTACACCCCCCACTCGGGATGTGCCCTCAACCAAGGTACATGCCCTTGACCAGAATCGAACCTGGGACCCTTCAGTCTGCAGGCCGACGCTCTATCCACTGAGCCAAACCGGCTAGGGCTGATGTTTCTATCTCTCTATCCTTCTCCCTTCCTTTTTCTCTAAAAATTAATGAAAACATAAAAAACTGCTGTCAGAGAAAGACAAATATCACATGATCTCACTCATATGTGGAATCGAATGAATAAAATAAACTAACAGACAAAATAGACCCAGAGACACAGAAGCATGGAACAGACTGCAGAACCTCAGAGGGAAGGCAGGGGAGGGTGGGTGGGTGGGAAGAAATCAACCAAAGAACTTGTATGCACATATGCATAACCCATGGACACAGACAGTAGGGTGGTGAAGGCCTGGGGTGGGAGGTGGAGGTGGGTGGGTGCGGGCTAGAAGGGGTCAATGGGGGGAAAAGGGGACCTATGTAATACTTTCAACAATAAAGATGTAATTTAAAACAACTGCTATCCCTTTCCAGAGTTTCCCTGGTCACATTTTCTCCTGTAGTAGGTGGTGTTGGAGTTGCCTCAGACATTTTTGAGATCCAGCTAAGTGGAAGTTGATTTGGGGCCCATATTTAGTTGGGTTTACTGGGACATTTATATGTGGTCTATATAACTTCTATTCATCGTTATTACTCAGGAATGGCTTCTGGAAATATTCTTACTGTCTACCCTTTGAACCTAATTTTGTATTCACAAGTGTATATCCTTTTTTAAAAAAATATATTTTTTATTGATTTCCGAGAGGAAGGGTGAGGGAGAGAGAGTTAGAAACATCAATGATGAGAGGGAATCATGGATCAGCTGCCTCCTGCATGCCCCACTACTGGGGATCGAGCCCACAACCTGGGCATGTGCCCGGACCAGGAATCGAACCGTGGCCTCCTGGTTCATAGGTCGATGCTCAATCACGGAGCCATGCCAGTCGGGCACAAGTGTGTATTGTTTTCTTAAAGTCCCACCTCACAAACTGTATAAGCTTTAGGTGCCAGTAAACCTGGCATTTCCTGTGCCTAAGACGCAAATGTCACTCAGCTGTTCTTGCTCAAAAACCTTTAGTGTTTTTTTTTATTGCTTGCAGGATAAAATCTAATACTCATTTATTTTGCAAATGTTTCCCCAGGTGTCTGCATGCATTTATATTTGTTGATTCTTTTACCTGCAATGTTAAGTGAAATTTTATGTATCCTCCACGTCTCCCTTGACAGCAGCAAGCAGCTGCTGAGCACTTTCTTCGCTTTACTTGGCACCTTGCAAGAGGTGTGTGCGTGCTTACTGGACTTGTATTCCAACTGTTGATTTGCAGGCTGGCATCCTGCACTAGCTGGCAATTTCTCACTGCACGGTCCCTCTTTCCATCCTTGCACCCCCAGGGCCTAACCCACTCTCCTGAATAAAACTGATGTGCACACTCGCATTTTTTTTTTTTAAAGCGTGGGACCCTTTAAGAAAATCCAATAGTAAGAGACTCTTCTCAATTGCCTGAGCAAACCTGCGCCATCTTGAAGCAGGTGTGTGGAGCTCCATTCATTCAACCTCTTCTCCCACCTCACCCTCAGGCTGGAGTCAGAAAATCGTGGGACGTGGGCAGGGAAATATATATGTATATATAGTGCAGGAAAATATTTGAACTGGATCTGAAGTGCATTTGAAGCGAAGCAATAAGGTTAGAGGAGAGAGGTCCCAGGGAGCTAGGAAATGGACCAAAATGAACAGGAAAGGGACCGAGGACCGAGCGCGGGGGTTGTAGAGGGCGTAAGGTTGCTTCCCAGCTCGGAAATGCATCACCTCAAAACTGTGTCCTCCTTTTGGGGATCACAACGGAGCTTTCTTACAGCGTGAAAAAGACACGCCAAGAAGATCGAGTGAAAGGGTTTCAGCCTGAACGCCAGGCTGGATGAAGCCTCCGCCTCCGACTCCGCCTCCGCCTCCGCCCGGGCCCCAGACCCCCCATCTCCCCCCGCCACCTCTTCATTTTGCAGTTTCCAGTCAGAGTCCACCGCCTCTCCTAGGAGGAGAGGCTGGGGAGAGTGTTGTGCGGTGGCAGCGAAGCGCTTCCCTCCCCGCTGGCCCCGAGGGGGAAGGCCTGGAAGGTTCTGGCCCCTCTCAAAATGGAGCCAAGCGACCGCCTCGCCTAAGATGGCGGCTCCCCCGCCTCTCCGCTCCAGGCCCTCGGCGTCCATTGGGCGCCTCGAGGAGGAGAGCGGGTCCCAAGGTAGCCGAGCCCCGCCCCCCTTTCTCAAGACCGGCTCCGCCCCATGGCGTCACGCGGGAGCCGACCAGCCGCCCGGCCCCCCGCCCCTCGCCTCCGCCGCCGGGTGTTCGCGTGCGGGCGCCCTCCTAAGATGGCTGTCGGATCGCCTCCTTGCGGCCGCGCCGCCACTCTCAGTATGGGAGCTGTTTACCCCGTATCTCTCCTCCCCTCCGCGCTTCAACTTCCTCGTTGTTTTGAATAAACTTTATTGACTACTCCGAATTGCCTCCCACCGCCACCGGGCTTCTCCCGGCGGCTTCTCGGGCCATTTTTCCTCGCGATTTGGCCGCCGGGTCGTCTCCTTCCTCGTCGCTTTGCTCGCCAGCGAAGCTCCGGCCGGGCCGGCGACGACGCCGAGTGGCGGCCTCCGGACTAGGCCCGAGCCGCGGTCTCCAGTAGGCCCTGGCGGCCGAGCCCGGGGCAGAGCCGCGGAGAGAGCTGCCCGGAAGCGTCGCTGGGCGGCGGGGGCCGAGCGACCAGCGGGTGGTCGCAGGGGCCGACGAGCAAGGTTCGCTGCGCTACAGGGAAAATCCCAGAATTCGGCGCGCGCCGCCGGTGGGGCCGGAACTACCGGCCGAGCCTCCGCCGAGCGACGCCAACGGCTCCCGAGCGAGCCCGGCGGCCGGCGCGTCGGGGGGTGGGGGGGGTGGGGGAGCTGTCGGAGCTTCGCCGGCGGGAGTGATCCTTGCGGCTCGGCGGATGCGGAGGTCCCCGTCGAGCTCGGGACCCGTAGACATTGTTGTCAGCTCGGGGGTGTGAGGAGGTTCCTGTCAGTCTGGGAGGTGTGAAGACATTCTCGTAAGTTTCGGGGCTGCGAGGCTATTCCTGTCAGTTTGGGGAATCTCTCGGGAGATCTCGGTCAGTTTTGTGGGGGGGACGAGGAGACCTCGTCCTATGGAGGGGGTTGTGGGGGGAGATGCCTGCCAGGGTCCGAGCAGCGAGAAGAAAACAAATCCTTGCTCAGTTGCGGGAGTGTGAGGAAATGGTCCTCAGTTGCGGGGGGGGGGGAGGTTTGGAGCGCCCCTTTTTTTTAGTTTCGGGGGTGCGACGGGAACAGCCGGTCGTGTTCGAGATAGACGACGAGCTGACGAGTTGGGGGGTTGTGATTTATTTCAGTCGTTGGGCTACGGAGGCTCCCGCTAGCCGGGGTGGGATGACGGGGAG
This sequence comes from Eptesicus fuscus, assembly GCF_027574615.1. Lineage (NCBI taxonomy): Eukaryota > Metazoa > Chordata > Mammalia > Chiroptera > Vespertilionidae > Eptesicus > Eptesicus fuscus. Next base: position 127,459,852 of record NC_072473.1, read on the forward strand.
AGTTCTCTCAACAAGACCCCACAACTGGGATTTGAGTTGGGCGCCTCTGCCTTGCTCCCGAAGGCAGCGAGGTAATTTGCGAGGGAGTGAGCCCGGGTCCACGGATTCCCCGTCTCTCGCCAGCTGCCTCTGTTTGGGGGGCAGAGAGAAGGGGCTTCTGCTGCCCCCCCCCCCCCCCAGCCTCATTCTGGCCTCATAATCAAGAGCGCTCTGGGAAGCAAGAAGAGGGTGCAGTGAGGGATCAAAGAAGCTTCCTGAAAGGCATCAGCTATTTCCCTGAACCACAGAAAGAAGTTCTCACGGACTCGGGGTCGGGGGTGGGGGTGGGGGCGGGGGCCGAGGAGGTAGCAGAGGAGCGGGGGGGGGGGGCAGAGGGGGGGGCGGAAAAGCCTCCTGGGCATAGCGTCGGTCTTTATTTGTTAAAGCTGTTCTGGAAGCGGGTGGACTTTCTCAGATTGCCCCCTACAGCCACACCCCTGTGTTGCACCCCGGCTGTGGTCACTCCCCTGTCTGTGAGCCGAGGGTTGGTACCCTGGGGCACCAGATGGACTGTGTGAAAAAAGTGTTGTTTGTGTCCAGCCCCGGTCCAGGAAGGACGCGTGCCTCTGCCTCCCACTCCTCGGGACGCTCTGAACCTGGCTGGCCACACAGCGCTCCCCGGCCAGCCGAAGATGGCCACGGTGCCAGTGTACTGCCTTTGCCGGCTGCCTTACGATGTGACCCGCTTCATGATCGAGTGTGACATGTGCCAGGACTGGTTTCATGGCAGGTAAGGAAGGCCGGCCGGGTGGGCCAGGTGTCTCACTCGCTTTTCTCTCAGCTCTCTTTTAGATTCCCCGCTCAAACTCGATCCCCCTCACTCTAGGAGAATTGACTCCAATTCACCTCCCAGGCCCAGGTGCCTCCATCCCTCCCTCCGGCTAGGGTCTAGCTGACATTGGCCTCTGGTTTCTCCTCTTTTTTTCTCTCTCTCCCTATGTGTTTTTTTCTTTGCACCCTTCTTTTGATTTTTTTTTTTTATAATTTAGAAAATATTTTCTTTCCAACTACAAAGTGCCGTTTTTGCATACTGATAATTTTATCTCAGATCCGGGCTTGGGAGGAGACAATATTACATTTTTGGATATGTGAGTCCAATCAATACAGATTTGAGTTCGGGCTGTGCAGTTTATTGTAGCAAGTTTGCCTTGGGCGAGTTGCGCTGCTTCTCTGAGCCTCATTGTCTTCACCTATAAAATATATCTAATACATCCTTCCTGATTATTTAAAGCATTTTGCATGCACTCAGTTAATGGAGGCAGAAATGCAGCAGTATTTTATTTCTATAGCATTTATCTGCAGAACCATCTAGATTGAATTAAGCAGAAGAGATGTTGGGTAAAACAGCAGGCGTAGAACCACTCCTGAACTCCCTCCAGTTTACCATGTGTGCACGTAAGCACCTGTTATCCAGGATTCTAGAGAGGTTAGTGTGAGCAATAAAACTGTGATACTATCCCATTCCTGGGACTTAAATCCCAGGTCTAGAAAGAAAACTGTGAGAGGGCTTTGTACACTGGAGTGCAACAAAACCGTCTATGGCACCCTCCTGTTGCATGTTGTTAGATTTTAGAATTTTCAGTCACTAGCCCCTTCCAAAGAGCTGTTCCTGTTATATACCCAGGACCAAACAAGATGCAGGTGTTGCTAAAATTCTGCTCTCAGTAGGGACTGCCTCATGTAGCACATCCAAATTCATATTCAACTGATTTTTATTGACTTTTCCCTGTGGGCCAGGTGCAGAGTTCCGTTGACTGCCTCGTGTTATTTCATTTCAGAGGGGACAGACATAGAGGGTGGGACCTTTTCTTTCCCTCGGAAAGTAAGTGGGGATTCAGATGTTTCTCAGGACTCCTTATATCTTTGCCAGTGCTGGTCAAGTGACTCCACTGTTAAAATATTTTTTTGTTGGTTCCATTACAGAATAAAATTCTTTTTTTCCCTAAATTTTTAAATTGATTTCAGAGAGTAAGGGGAAGGGAGAGAGAGATAGAAACATCAGTGATGAGAGAGTCATTGATCGGCTGTCTTCCACACGCCCCACATTGGGGATTGAGCCCGCAACCCAGGCATGTGCCCTGATCAGGAATTGAACTGTGACCTCCTGGTTTATAGGTCAATACTCAACCACCTGGGCCAGAATAAAGTTCTTCAGTCTTCTTTGTGTGACAGACAAGACCTTTTGTGATCTATTTGTTCAATCTAAGTTCCTGCCACTTGTCCTCCCTTGTTCTTTATGTCCTAGCAAGACTTGAACTACTTATAGTTTTTTTTTAAATATTTTTTTATTGATTTCAGAGAGGAAGGGAGAGGGAGAGATAGAAACATCCATGATAAGAGAGAACCATGGATCGGTTGCCTCCTGCACATCCCCTACTGGGGATCGAGCCTGCAACACGGGCATGTGCCCTGATCAGGAATCGAACCTGTGACCTCCTGGTTCATAGGTCGATGCTCAACCACTGAGCCACGCCGGCTGGGCACTTATAGTTCTAAGACAAATTTTCTGTGATTCTATATCTTTGCACATTCTATTTTGACTAATGTCCTGTCTTTTACAACTCACAATATACCTCTTCTGTAAAAGTCTTCTTCCACTGGCTTCCCGTTACACTTGTGTACATCCTTACCAAAAGTAATTATTTCATCATATCATAGTTATAAATACATCTGTGTCACTTATTAGCTGGAACTACCTGAGGGCAGAGGTGTCATCTTTTCATTTTTTGGTATCCCCAGAATTTGGTTTAGACTTAAACATATAATAGGTGCTGAGTACATTTTTTATTTTTTTATATTTAGAACTATACTTTATTATTTGAAATTTTAAATGGATAAGAATTTAACTTTTAATATTTCAAATTATTTTTATTTACTTTTAAATTTAATTTTATTGTTTAAGGTATTACAAATAGTAGTACATACGTCTCTTTTTTTTCCCCATTGACCTTCCCCCGGCCTCCCCTGCCCCCCGGCACATGCCCTCTTTATTCTTTTTTGTTTGTTGGTTGGTTTTTAATATATTTTTATTGATTTCAGAGAGGAAGAGAGAGGGAGAGTTAGTTAGAAACATCAGTGATGAGAGAGAATCACCAATTGGCCACCTTCTGCACACCTCCCACTGGGGATCGAGCCCACAACCCTGGCATGTGCCCTTGACTGGAATCAAACCCAGGACCCTTCAGTCCGCAGGCCGACACTATCCACTGAGCCAACTGGCTAGGGCCATACTGAGTACATTTAAAAATTAAATTTATTGAGGTAACATTGGTTAATAACATTATATAAATTCCAGCTGTACAGCATTATAGTTCTATCTCTGTATACTCTATTATGTGCTCACCACCAAATTTCTAGTTTCCTTTCATTACCATATATTTGACCACCTTTACCAATTCGCTCTTTCCCCACCCCTTACATTTTTCAACGAAGAAGTGAATGAATCGTCATGAAAAGAGCTATTTCTGTGACCCTTGCTTTGGATTGTGTGGGAAGTGTGTAGATTCAAATCTGGAAATTGAACTCTTGCCCACAATATAGAGACCCTATTTTCACAGTCTGGGTACAAGAAACAGGAAGGAATGGTTTCTCAGTGCTTACTAATAGGATGTAGGATAGGACTTCGCATAAATTATCTTAACCCACACCCAACCCTGAAAGTTACATATTTCTTTTTAAAATAATGTTTTAATTTCTTTCCCAATTATCTAGTGGAGACATGCTCATTATAGAAAATATAGAAAAAGAATAAGGAAGGAATTAAAACTTACCTATGAGTCTACTGTTCAGCACAGTACACTTACGTTTTTTGTTGCATTAACTCCCATCATTTTTTTCCCCATTGATTTTTTAGAGGGAGGGAGAAAGGGAGTGAGAGAGAGAGACAGAAAGAAACAGATGTGTGAGACACAAAGATTAGTTGCCCCACATGTGCCTTCATGTGCCCCACATGCCCAATTTGGCCAGAAAGGGAATGAATGCACAACCCAGGTAGGTGCTTTTGACCAGGAATTAAACTAGTGACCCTTTGGTTGACACTCTATCCCAGGGGTGGGGACCTTTTTTACTGCTAAGGCCATTTGGATATTTATAGCATCATTCACAGGCCATACAAAATTATCAATTTAAAAATTAGCCTGTTGTGTTTGGTCAGACATTTAATTAACTCCTAATGCTTGGCAGGCCCGGACCAAATGATTTTGCAGACGTTCCCCACCCCTGCCTGGCCACTGAGCAATACTGGCTAGGGCTAACTCTAATAATTTGATTAGAATATAAATATATATTTTTACAACATGGGGTTATATTATAAATATTTTATAACCTGAGTTTTTATTCCTACATTATGTGAATATTTTACTTGATTTCTGATATCCCACCATGTGTATTTTCCCTCACTTAACTCAGTCATTGCCTCTGTGGTTAGATGCTTATGTTTGTACTTTTTTGTATTATAAATAATACTAAAAGCCCAGTGCATGAAATTCGTGCACTGGAGGCGGGGGGGTGACCCTCAGCCCAGCCTGCGCCCTCTCGCAGTCCAGGACCCTTGGTGGATGTCCGCCTGCTGGCTTAGGCTTGCTCCCCACGGGGATCGGGCCTAAGCTGCCAGGCGGACATCCCTCTCGCAGTCCAGGACCCCTTGCTCTGTACTGCCCGTCTGCTCGCTGCCACAGAGGCGGGAGAGGCTCCCTCCACCGCCGCTGTGCTCGCCAGCTGTGAGCCCAGCTTCTGGCTGAATGGCACTCCCCCTGTGGGAGTGCACTGACCACCAGGGGACAGCTGCTGCATTGTCTGTCCCCTGGTGGTCCTGGTGGTCAGTGCACATCATAACGACCAGTCATTCTGGTCATTCCGCCTTAACAGTCGCTTAGGCTTTTATTATATAGACTAGAGGCCCTGGTGCACGAAGTTTGTGCACGGGGGGGGGGTCCCCTCAGCCCAGCCTGCACCCTCTCCAACCCGAGACCCGTCAGGGATGGGGCCTAAACCAGCAGTTGGACATCCCTCTTGCAATCTGGGACCTTTGGCTCCTAACCACTCACCTGCCTGCCTGATCACCCCCTAACTGGTCCCCCACCGGCCTGGCCACCCCTAACTGGTCCCCTGCTGGCCTGGTTGCCCCCTAACTGCCCCTCTGCCGGCCTGGCCACCCCTAACTGCTCCCCTGCTGGACTGATCGCCCCTAACCACCTCTGCCTCAGCCACTGCCACCGTGGCTTTGTCCGGAAGATGTCTGGTTGACCCGGTCTAATTAGCATATTACCCTTTTATTAGTATAGATTGTGATGTGAAAGAAACGGGAGGTTCTGGAAATGTTTTGAATTTTAATATGGGTGCTAATTAAAGTGAAAAGCATTGTGTAGTGAACATCTTTGCACAGTAGAGACTTGACATTTACAAGGAACACCACTGAGGCCTTTCAGAATTCCAAATTTACAAATACAGAAGTGGGTTGATGGGTCAGGCCCCTCCTTAATCACATTTCTGTAGTGAGTCTGATATTTCTGTGCATACCCTGACACAAGTTAACTTGCATCAAGTATCAATATGAGTATTGATCAGCTGCCACCTGCACACCCCAAACTGGGGATGTGCCCGCAACCAAGGTACATGCCCTTGACTGGTTGAACCCGGGACCCTTCAGTCCACAGGCCGACGCTCTATCCACTGAGCCAAACCGGTTAGGGCTGCCTTAATGTTATTAATAAAAGTTTTTATTTCTTCTCATGCATGTCTTTATGGGCTGCCAGAGAACAAGAAGGACAGCTAAGAATCACGCCCTTGGTGCATGGCTGCTCTTGCTTGCTCAGTACATTGCTTTTACACACACACACACACACACACACACATGGCTGCTCTTGCTTGCTCAGTACATTGCTTTTACACACACACACACACACACACACACACACACACGACTGCTCTTGCTTGCTCAGTACATTGCTTTTACACACACACACACACACACACACACACACACACACATGGCTGCTCTTGCTTGCTCAGTACATTGCTTTTACACACACACACACACACACACACACACACACACACCCCTTCCCATTTAAGTTTGTACTTCAGCACAATTGAAAATTACTAAATAGTGTGGACTTTTCATAGTTGCTCACGATAGTTAAACCCACACACATAGGTGATTTAAATCTGTTCACATCTCTGAAGTCTTCCATAGGCTAGATTTCATTTTTGAATTTATTTAAATTTTTTTATTGTTGAAAATATTACCTATGGCTCCTTTTTCCCCCATTGACCTCTCCCCGCTCGCTCCCCCCCCCCACTCATGCCCTCACCCCCTTAGTGTCTGTGTCCATTGGTTATGCTTATATGCATGCATATAAGTCATTTGGTTGATCTCTTAACCACCCCCCACCCTCTTCTGCCTTCCTTCTGAGGTTTGACGGTCTGATCGATGCTTCTCTGTCTCTATCTTTGTTCATCAGTTTATGTTGTTCATTGTTTTTTTTTTAATTTCTTTATTGATTAAAGTATTACATATGTTTCCTTATCCCCCCATTACCTCCCACCCGCCCATTCATGTCCTTACCCCCCTGTTGTCTGTGTCCATTGATTAGGCTTATATGCATGCATATAAATCCTTTGGTTGATCTCTCCCCCTTACCCGCACCGTCCCCTACCTTCCCTGAGGTTTGACGTTCTAATCGATGTTTCTCTGTCTCTGGTTCTGTTTTTGTTCATCAGTTTATGTTGTTCATTATATTCCATAAATGAGTGAGATCATGTGATATTTATCTTTCTGCGACTGGCTTATTTCACTTAGCATAATGCCCTCCAGCTCCATCCATGTTGTTGCAAATGGTGAGAATTCCTTCTTTTTTACCGCAGCGTAGTATTCCATTGTGTAGATGTACCACAGTTTTTTAATCCACTCATCTGCTAATGGGCACTTAGGCTGTTTCCAAATCTTAGCTATGGTGAATTGTGCTGCTATGAACATAGAGGTGCATATATCCTTTCTGATTCGTGTTTCTAGCTTCTTGGGATATATTCCTAGAAGTGGTATCACTGGGTCAAATGGGAGTTCCATTTTTAGTCTTTTAGGAAACTCCATACCATTCTCCACAGTGGCTGCACCAGTCTGCATGCCCACCAGCAGTGCACGAGGGTTCCTTTTTCTCTGCATCCTCGCCAGCACTTGTCCTTTGTTGATTTGTTGAGGATAGCCATTCTGACAGGTGTAAGATGGTACCTCATTGTTGTTTTGATTTGCATCTCTTGGATGATTAGTGACTTTGAGCAGGTTTTCATATATCTCTTGGCCTTCCTTCTGTCTTCTTTCGAAAAGTATCTATTTAGGTCAGTTGCCCATTTTTTGATTGGGTTGTTTATCTTCCTTTTGTTAAGTTGTATGAGTTCCCGGTAAATGTTGGAGATTAAATCCTTATTGTTGATATCATTGGCAAATATGTTCTTCCATGCAGTGGGCTTTCTTGTTTTATGTTGTTCATTGTATTCCACAAATGAGTGAGATCATGTGATATTTATCTTTCTCCAACTGCTTTATTGTGCTTAGCATAATGTTCTCGAGGTCCATCCATGCTGTTGCAAATGGTAAGAGTTCTTTCTTTTTTACCGCAGCATAGTATTCCATTGTGTAGATGTACCAGTTTTCTAATCCAGTCATCTGCTGATGGGCGCTTAGGCTGTTTCCAAATCTTAGCTATGGTAAAATGTACTGCTATGAACATAGGAGTGCATATATTCTTTCTAATTGGTGTTTCTGATTTCTTGGGATATAGTCCTAGAAGTGGGATTACTGGGTCAAATGGGAGTTCCATTTTTAGTCTTTTAGGAAACTCCATACTGTTCTCCACAGTGGCTGCACCAGTCTGCATTCCCACCAGCAGTGCACGAGGGTTCCTTTTTCTCCGCATCCTCGCCAGCACTTGTCATTTGTTGATTTGTTGATGACAGCCATTCTGACAGGTGTGAGATGGTACCTCATTGTCGTTTTGATTTGCATCTCTTGGATGATTAGTGACTTTGAGCATTTTTTTCATATGTCTCTTGGCTTTCTGTATGTCCACTTTCGAAAAGTGTCTATTTAGGTACTTTGTCTATTTTTTATTTTTATTTATTTATTTATTTAAAATATATTTCTTTATTGATTTCAGAGAGGAAGGGAGAGGGATAGAGAGATAGAAACATCAATGCTGAGAGAGAATCATTGATTGACTACCTCCTGCACGCCCCCTAATGGGGATTGAGCCTACAACCCGGGTATGTGCCCTTGGCCGGAATCGAACTTGGGACCCTTCAGTCTGCAGGCCGACGCTCTATCCACTGAGCCAAACCAGCTAGGGCCCTTTGTCCATTTTTAAAAATATATATTTTATTGATTTTTTTACAGAGAGGAAGAGAAGGGATAGAGAGTTAGAAACATCGATGAGAGAGAAACATCGATCAGCCGCCTCTTGCACCCCCCCCCCCACTGGGGATGTGCCCGCAACCAAGGTACATGCCCCTGACCGGAATCGAACCTGGGACCCTTGAGTCCGCAAGCCGACGCTCTATCCACTGAGCCAAACCGGTTTCGGCCCTTTGTCCATTTTTTTATTGGGTTGTTTATCTTTTGTTAAGTTGTATGAGTTCCCTGTAAATTTTGGAGATTAAACCCTTATTGGATGTAACATTGGCAAATATGTTCTCCCATCAGTGGGCTCTCTTGTTTTGTTGATAGTTTCTTTTGCTGTGCTGAAGTTAGGCTAGATTTCTTAAAGCCCAGTTAGGGGTTAATAATGCCAAATTACTTCCCAGAAAGTTTATAGTAAGGAAGGTGGCTGTTCATTCCATTTTGGTGGTGAGAATCTGGAATTCATGGAGATTAACTTAAACTTCTTTCTGAGCCTGGATTTGAATTTACAATTATTTGGCTCCAAAGCCTAGATTCCCAACGCTAGGGAAAAGGTGGTATAGCTCCATTCATGCTACTGTAAAGGGCTGGGTTTTGCGAAACACTTTGATTTGTAGAGCAGTAGTTCTCAAGGTTTAGTGTGAATCAAAATCATTTGGAAGACCTATTAAAAGACAGATAGCCCTAGCTGGCTTGGCTCAGTGGATAGAGTGTTGGCCTGTGGACCGAAGGGTCCCAGGTTCGATTCCCATCATGGGCAGGTACCTCGTTTGCAGGTTCTTCCCCAGCCTGGGCCCTTTTCGGGGCTGGTGCAGGAGGCAACCAATATCTCTTACATTGATATTTCTCTCTGTCTTCCCTCTCTCTTCCCCTCTAAAAATCAATGGGAAAATATCCTTGGGTGAGGATTAAAAAAAAAAAGCTCCACCCTCAGGGTTTCTGCTGTAGTGGGTGAGAGGGGGCCACCTTCAGAACCACTGATTTAGAGCATTATTCTGTCTCACTTCCTTCCCTTTCTGTGGAATGTGACAACTTCTGATGTTGGGGGATTGTTGGGCTAACATATCATTGCTGTACATAGTCATTCTCAGAGTATGGTTCATTAACTGGGAACTTGTTAAAAATGCAAATTTTTGGACTGGGATACAGCCATCTGTATTTTAACAAACAGGTACATTCTGATGCACTCTAACTTTTGAGAATCATTGCTCTGTACTGGTGGAGAAGTTAGTTGGCCAGCATTTATTGATGCCTGGGGCTTGAGCAAAACCTCACCCCTTTACAGTTTCCCTATATATAAAGAAGTATTGGTTGGCACATCCCTAAGGGAGGTAGCTGTGGCGTGGACTATAAACTCTGGAGGAAATGACTCTGTCTTCAGATCTAGGTTCAAATTCTGACTCGGTTACATTTTAGTAAAGGATTTCATCTCTGTGAAACCTCAGTTTCCCTGAGAGTGTTTGTGATGATTTAAATAAAATGGTAACGACCCTTGTTTATTGCATACTAGTTAATGTGCCAATCAATATGCCAAACACTTCACCTAATTATCTTTATTCTCTTGGCTTTCTGTATGTCCACTTTCGAAAAGTGTCTATTTAGGTCCTTTGTCTATTTTTTATTTTTTATTTATTTATTTATTTAAAAATATATTTGAGTTGAAAAATTATGAACTCAATTTATTTATTTAATAGTTATAGAATTATTCAGATTATCTATTTTCTGTTGGGTATGTTGTGGTAGTTTTTACTTTCCAATGAATTTGTCCATCTCATCTATGTTGTCAAATTTAAATATGTTCATATTATGTCCTTATTATCCTTTTGATATCTGCAGGCTGGGTATCTTCTCTTTTTTTCTTTGTCAGACTTGTTAGAGGTTTGTCAGTTTCATTGATATTTTCAAAGAACAAGTTTTATTTTTAAATTAAAGAACTTTTAAACATTATTCACGCACACACAATTTTTTTAAAGTTTCAAATTCTTTTTTATAATATATTTTTATTGATTTCAGAGAGGAAGGAAGAGGGAGAGAGAGATAGAAACATCAATGATGAGAATCATTGATCGGCTGCCTCCTGCACGCCCCCTACTGGGGATCGAGCCCGCAACCTGAGCATGTGCCCTTGACCGGATTCGAACCCGAGACCTTCCAGTCCACCGCTCTATCCACTGAGCCAAACCAGCTAGGGCCACACAGTTTTTTAAAATTGATTTTTAGGGAGAGAGGGAGGGGGAGAGAGAGAGAAGAAGGAAGAGGGAAAGAGAAACAAACATTGCTGTGAGAGAGATACATTAATCTATCGTCTCCCGCATGTGCCCTCACCTGGGATTGAAACTGGCAACCTAGGTATGTGCCCTGAGCAGGAATCAAACCCACGACCTTTTGGTGCACAGGATGATGCTCCAACCAACTGAACCACACAGGCCAGGCCTCGAAGAGCAGGTTTTATGTTTCATTAACTTTATCATCTTTCTGTTTTCAATGTCATTGATTTCTGCACTTAATTATTTCTTCTTCTGCTTGCTTTGTGTTTATTTTGCCCCTCTTTACCTAATTTCTGGAGGTGGGAGCTTAGGCTATTGATTTGAGACTATTCCAGTGTTGTTATTTTTTTGTTAATCTTCACCCAAGGATATTTTTTCCATTGATTTTTTAAGAGAGAATGGAAGGGAAGGAAGGGGGGGAGAGAGAGAGAGAGAGAGAGAGAGAGAGAGAGAGAGAGAGAGAGAGAGAGAGAAACATCGATATGAGAGAGACACATTGGTTGGTTGCCTTCTGCACGTGCCCTGACCAGGGCCGGACACCTGAAACCCAGATATGTGCCCTTGAACAGGAATCGAACCCTCAACCCTTCGGTGTAGAGGCCGATGCTCCAACCATTGAGCACACTGGCCAGAGACTATTCCCATTTTCTAATGTATTTAGTGCTATTAGTTTCCCTTTTTGTACTGACTTAGCTATCTTGCAACTTTTGATATGTTTTCCTTTTCATGTAGTTCAATGTCATTTTTAATTTCCTTAGAGACTTTTTGTTTGGCCTATGAATTATATAGACTGTGTTGTTTACTTTCCAAGTATTAGGAAAATGTCTTGATTTCCCTTGAATTCCTGAAGGGTCTTTTCATTTGATATCAAATTCTGGGTTTCCAGTTCTTTTCTTTCAGCACTGAAAACTAGTGTGCTACTTACTTCCATTTGATCTCTATAATTTCTTATGAGAGATCCTCTGTCATTTGAAGGTAATGTGTCATTTCTTTCTTACTGCTTTCAAGATTTTTCCTTTGTCTTTTGTGTTTAGGAGTTTGACTATGCTATTCATTTTAGTTTATTTTTTAAAATTTATTGGGATGACATTGGTTGGCATGAACATACTGGTACAGGTTTCCAGTGTGGGTTTCTGTGTTACAAGATCTATATATTGCACCGTGTGCCCACTACCCAAAGTCAGATCTTCTCCTGTCACCTTATATTAGGACCCCCTTCTCCCACCCCCTTCCTTGTGGCAGCCATCATCACACTGCTGTTTGTTCACAAGTTTCAGTTTTATATCCAACATATGAGTGAAATCATATGGTTCTTAGCTTTTTCTGACTGACTCATTTCACTTAGCATAATGTTCTCAGGGTCCATCCATGTTGTTGCAAACGGCGCTATTTTATCCTTTCTGATGGCTAAGTAGTATTCCCTTGTGCATATGTACCACATCTTCTTTATCCAGGCCTCTATCGCAGGACCCTTTGTTGTTTGCATGTCTTGACCACCATGAATAATGCTGCAATGAACATAGGGGTGGATTACGCTATTTCTCAGTGTGGATTTCTTTGGGTTTGTCTTTGTTTTAATCTTTTTTGTTTGTTTGTTTGTTAATCCTCACCCAAGAATATTTTTCCCTATACAGTAGGTCCTCAGGTTACGTCGGAGATCCGTTCCTACGGCGCGAAGTACGCGATTTTCGCCGTAAGTCGGAACCCACCTACATAAAAGCACGTATGTCACTCACATGGAGCACATACACAGCAGTAATGAAGTGAAACAGTAAAAAAAATTTAAAAGAGAGATAACAATTCCTGACCTTTACTTGTGGTAAATAAATAATAAAAAACATAAAGCACATATGTACATACGTTGAAATGATGGAACTTTTTTTTTCATAAATAAATGGCTACGTAACCATGAAACGATGTACGTTGAGTCCGACTTAACCCAAGGACTGCCTGCATGTTAATTTTATATCCTGCAACTTTACTGAATTTGTTAATTCAATCCTAAACTTGTGTGTGTGTGTGTGGAGTCTTTAGGATTTTCTCTATATAAAATCATGTCATCTGAAAGTAGAGACAGTTTTACTTCTTTCTTTGCAAATTGGATGTCTTATTTTTTTTTCTTGCCAAATTGCTCTGGCAGGGATTTCCATAACTATGTTGAGTAGGAGTGGTGAGAATGGGCACTCTTGTCTTGCTCTTGACCTTGGAGGAAAAGCTTTCCACTTTTCATCATTTGAGTATAATGTTAGCTGTGTGCTTGTCATATATGGTCTTTATTATGTTTAAGTACATTCCTTTTATACCCCATTTTTTGATAATTTTTATCATAATTGGATGTTGCATTTTGTCGGATGGTTTTTCTGCATCTTAGATGATCATGATTTTTTTCTTTCATTCTATTAATGTTATGTATCACCTTTATTATTTTTTAAAATTTATTACTTTTTGGTTGTGAATCATCTCTGAGGATATTTTTCCCATTGATTTTTTTTGGTGAGAGTGTGGAAGGGAGGGGAGAGAGAGAGACATCTATGTGAGAGAGACATCGATTAGTTTCCTCCTGAACACTTCCCCACAGGGGGATGGCGGGGGACAGGGGTTGAACCTGCAACCCAGGTATCTGCCCTTGGCCCTTCGGTGCGCAGGCTGATGCTGTAAACCACTGAACAACACCAGCTAGGGCTATCACCTTTATTGATTTGCTTATGTTGAATCATCCTTGCATCCTTAGGATAAATTCCACTTGATCATAGTAACTGTTCCTTTTGTGTTGCTGAATTTGGTTTGCTAGTATTTTATTGAGAATTTTTGCATCTATATTCTTCAGGGATATTGGCCTGTAGTTTTCTTTCCTTGTAATGTACTTATCTGGCATGTTTAAAAATCAAGGTAATGCTGATCTCATGTAATGAGTTTGGGAGTGTTGCCTCCTCTGTGATTTTTTTTTTTAAGTTACCATAAGACCCAGAAATCCTCTTTGAATTTTTTGAAGAGTTAGTGAAGAATTGGTGTTAAATCTTCTTTAAATGTTTGGTAAAACTCACTAGTGAAGCCATCTGGTCCTGGGTTTTTCTTTGTTGGGAAGTTTGTGGTTTTGTTTTTTAACTATATTTTTTATTGACTTCAGAGAGGAAGGGAAAGGGAGAGCGAGATAGAAACATCAATGATGAGAGGGAATCATTCATCAGCTGCCTTCTGCATGCCCCACACTGGGGACTGAGCCTGCAACCCAGGCATGTGCTCTGACAGGGAATAGAACCATGACCTCCTGGTTCATAGGTTGATACCCAACCACTGAGCCATGCCAGCTGGGTGGGAGGTTTTTTTTATTACTCATCCAGTCTCCTTACTAATAATTGGTCTGTTCAGGTTGTATTTTATTCTTGATTTAGGGTGGGTATATTTTATGTTTCTAAGAATTTATCCATTTCTTCTAGGTTGTCCAGTTTTTTGGCAGATAGTTGTTCATAGTACAATCTATTGTCTTTCTTCTGTTCAGTTGAGATAATTTCTATTGTTTTAGCTTCAAGTTTACTTTTTTCCTGTAGTCTACATTCTGCTGTTGAGTTCATTGAATGAGTTTTCATTTAAGTTATTATATTTTCATTTCTAAAAGTGCCATTGTTTCTTTTCTATATCATCTAGTTCTTTGTGGAGAGTCTCTTTTTTATTGATTAAGGTATTACATATGTGTCCTTATCCCCCCATTGCTCACCCCGCTCATGCCCTCACCCCTGGTGTCTGTGTCCATTGGTTAGGCTTATATGCATGCATACAAGTCCTTTCATTGATCTCCCCCCTTACCCCCACCCTCCCCTACCTTCCCTCTGAGGTTTGATCATCTGATCGATGCTTCTCTGTCTCTGTTTTTGTTCATCAGTTTATGTTGTTGACCCTTTCTATTTTATTTGTTTCATGCATGTTCATAATTGTTCATTGAAACATTTTTATGATTGCTCCTTTATTTATTTTTTTTAATTTTTATTTTTTAAAAAAATATATTTTATTGATTTTTTACAGAGAGGAAGAGAGAGGGATAGAGAGTTAGAAACATCGATGAGAGAGAAACATCGATCAGCTGCCTCCTGCACACCCCCCACTGGGGATGTGCCCGCAACCAAGGTACATGCCCTTGACCGGAATCGAACCCGGGACCCTTGAGTCCGCAGGCCGACGCTCTACCCACTGAGCCAAACCGGCTTCGGCATGATTGCTCCTTTAAAGTTGTCAGATAATTTCAACATTTGTGTCATCTCAGTGTTGAGATTGATTTTTCTTGCTCATTCAAGTTGTGATTTTCTTTGTTCTTGATATGATGTGTGATTATTTTCATTATGTTCTGGATATTTTGGGTATTGTGCTATGACATTCTGGATATTATATCTTCTGTTTTCGCAGGTCTCTTCAAACACTGCACTTCAGTGGCAGAGAAAATGGGTACCACTTGGTTATACCAGGTGGGACTGGAAGTCAATGTTCCCCATTTGGTCTCTGTTTACACCTACTACCTCTGGTTCTGCTGTCCCTAGTCAGGGTGCCTTCTTCTCTCCATCTTTCAGAGTTGCCTTACTTTTTTGTATATAATGTCCAAGACTTTTAGCTGTACTTAGAGGGAGGAATAGGGAGTGGTGTGTCTATTCCATGTTGTTCCAGAACCAGAAGTGACCAATTAATCTTCACAATAGCTCTTTGGATCTGTTATTTTCTCCCATAATAAGTTGCCCAAAGTTACACAGCCAGTTAGTTGCTCAACCATCAGTCCAACCTAGGTCTCTTGGACTCTTGCTATAAGATATAGTACTGTAGAAAGTATAAAGCACTGTTCAAAGCTATTTTCAAGACGTTGTGGGAGATAGAGAAAATCAGGCTTATAAACTCACATACAGCCCACATTTTTGTTCCAGGTGAAATCAGGTTAAAGTGTACACTAGTTTTTATTTTGAAGTGGTAGAAGGCTAACCCATAGCTTTAGGAGAGAGAGAGAGAGAGAGAGAGAGAGAGAGAGAGAGAGAGAGAGTGTGTGTGTGTGTGTGTGTAAAAAAGTTATGTGGCAAAGGGAAGAGAGGTGCTGGCATTTATATCTAGGGTTTTACTAGATATAATAAACTAGTAGCCCATTGCGTGATATCGCGCACAGTAGGTCACCTGCCGCTTTCACGGGAGCCAGCAGGAGACGCAGCATGCCGCCGGGAGCTGCGCTGCTTCCATGGGAGCCATGCGGCTCCTGCGGGAGGCAGAAGCGAGCCGCCAGCACCCACGGGAGCTGGGAGGAAGCCGAGAGGGACCCGTGAGAGACCCGTGAGATTCTGTGGGAGGTGGGAGGGAGCTGCGCTGCTTCCATGGGAGGTGGGCCTGCCGTCTCCTCTCTGGGCCTGTGCTCAGCATTGGAGGCTGGAGGCCGGCCCCCCTGTCCCCCAGAGGCCCTCTGCCAGGCCGGGGCAGAACAGTTGCCTCGTCACCGCTCAGGCTGCCCGCTCACAGTGGCTGCAGCCTGCCCCCGCCCCCCCACCCCCCGGGACTGAGGGACTCCGACAGGGCTGAGGGGACTGGGCGCTGCCATATTTGTGACGGAGTGATGGTTAATTTGCATAGTACCCTTTTATTATATAGGAATATAGGATGGGCTGCAGAATCCCTGCCTTGGAGAAGGTCTTGTAGGGTGTAGAGTTGGAAGGATCAGAGGACAGCCTGATCTGTCAAGATTCTTGGGATGTCTCTTGGAGTGGCATACTTTTTAAATAAGTTTTTATTTTTAATAATTATAGATTCACACAAAGTTGTAAAAACTTCATGGAGCATGCCTGTGTACTTTAACCCAGATTTCCTTATATCTTATTTAACTATAGTACAATATCAAAACCAGGAAACTGGCATTGGTTTAATCTACTAATCTTACTTCATTATTACCAGTTTTATATGTACTCATAATTGTGTGTATGTGTGTTTAGTTCCACACAGTTTTATCACATTTGTAGATTTGTTTAACCACAACAATCAACCTACAGAACTATTCCTTTATCATTGGGGTAGCATTTTTGTCCCAGGCCACATGGAAGGAGTTTGGAATGGCAAACATACCAAAGAATGGGTGGTCAATGTCTCTAGGGGGAGTGTCCTGAAAATTTAGAATACAGTGGAAGGTCTGATAGGAATAATTCCCAGGACTGTGTTATGGGAGCCAAATGAAAATATGCTTTGGAAACAGAAGCATAGTGGTGAAAGCATGGCTTGGGAGTCAAGGTAACTTGGAATCCTAGTTCTCCCATTTATTAGCTCTATTGCTTTGGGCAGGTCCTTTGACCTCTTTATCATCTGCTTTCGTAGCTTTAAAACAGAAAGAATCCATATTTCATGTGGTTGTTGTGAGGATTAATGAGCGAATGTCTGTAAAGCATCTGCATAGTCCCTGGCTCAAAGTACTCAATTTTGGCTATCGTCTAGAACATTCATACAATAAATATTTAGTGAATATTTACTGTTTGTCAAGCAGTGAGCTAAGAACCATGGGAGGTAGAGATGAAGACATGGGCTATCTAGATTATCTCAAGCTAGAAAATAAGACGGATTCGTTTATTCACTCATTTATGTACTCACTTACTGGACAGTGCAGTTCCAGGCATTGTTCTAGACGCCAAAAAGGGTAGGATACAGCAGTGAACACAAGACCATAAACTAGCAGTAAATATATAATGTGTCAAGTTATAATAAGTGGCATAGAGAAATAAAGCACGGTGAGCAAGAGCTGGAGTGCCACCCCTAGGGCTTGAGGCGTGGTTATTATTATTTTTTAACAAATCTTTATTCAGATTATTACAGTTGTTCCTCTTTTTTCCCCCCATAGGTCCCCTCCACCCGGTTCCCACCCCACCCCATGCCTTTACCACCCCCCCACACACTGTCCTCATCCATAGGTATATGATTTTTGTCCAGTCTCTTCCTCCACCCCCCACACACCTTTCCCCCCGAGGATTGTCAGTCCACTCCCTTTCTATGCCCCTGATTCTATTATATTCACAGTTTATTCTGTTCATCAGATTTTTTATTCACTTGATTTTTAGATTCACTTGTTGGTAGATATGTATTTGTTGTTCATAATTTTTATCTTTCCTTTTTCTTCTTCTTCCTCTTCTTAAAGAATACCTTTCAGAATTTCATATAATACCGGTTTGGTGTTGATGAACTCCTTTAGATTTTTCTTATCTGTGAAGCTCTTTATCTGACCTTCAATTCTGAATGATAGCTTTGCTGGGTAGAGTACTCTTGGTTATAGGTTCTTGCTATTCATCACTTTGAATATTTCTTGCCATTCCTTTCTGGCCTGCATAGTTTCTGTTGAGAAATCAGCTGACAACTGTATGGGTACTCCCTTGTAGGTAACTAACTGTTTTTTCTCTTGCTGCTTTTAATATTCTCTCTTTGTCTTTTGCTCTTGGCATTTTAATTATAATGTGTCTTGGTGTGGTCCTCTTTGGATTCTTTTTGTTTGGGGTTCTCTGTGCTTCCTGGACTTGTAAGTCTATTTCTTTCAACAGGTGGGGGAAGTTTTCTGTTATTATTTCTTCAAATAGGTTTTCAACATCTTGCTCTCTCTCTTCTTCTGGCACCCCCATAATTTGGATGTTGGTACGCTTGAAGTTGTCCCAGAGGCTTCTAACACTATCTTCATATTTTTTGATTCTTTTATCTTTTTGCTTTTCCAGTTGGGTGTTTTTTGCTTCTTTGTATTCCAAATCTTTGACTTGATTCTTGCGATCCTCTAGTCTGCTGTTGGATCTCTGTATATTATTTTTTTATTTCAGTCAGTGTATGCTTGATTTCTAGTTGGTCCTTTTTCATATCGTTGAGGGTCTCACTAAATTTATCGGCGGTTTCTAGAAAATTCTTGAAAAACCTTATAACCGTGGTTTTGAACTCTATATCCTCCATTTCTTTCATTTGTGCCCTGTTTCTTTGTCTCCACATTTTGGCTGCTTCCCTGTGTTGATAGAGTGGCTTTGTGTGTTAGGTGTCCTATAGGGCCCAGTGGCTCAGCCTCCTCAGTTACCTGAAGTGGACACTCTTGGTGCACCCCTTTGTGGGCTGTGTGCACAGTCTTATTGTAGTTAAGCCTTGATTGTTGTTGGTATCACTGGGAGGAATTGACCTCCAGGCCAATTGGCTGTGAGGATCAGCTGTGTGTACGCTGGGAGAACTTCTGTGCTGGAGACACCCTTATGAGGCAAGACTTGCTTCAGTGGAGCTTTGGTGCTCACTGAGTCTGCCCCCTGAGTGTGTCCCTTATGGATCTGAGGAGTTATAATCTGGATGGTCCTACTCTGACCCCTGGGTACACTGGCTCTTGGATCTCCAAGGAGGTGCTAGTTTAGCCTCTGCCTGAGGCCACCCAGCAGGAGCTATGGAGAGATCTGCAGATTCCTCTTCTTTGTTTGGGTTTTGGAGGTGCCCAGATGAGGCCCAGCTGTGAAGCAGTGCAAGCTGCTGTGGGGCCTTGGGCCTTCTTTTGGATGGTCTGGGTCTCTCTGACTCAGCTGCAGTTTGTTAGGTAATTTTAGATTTCAAAGGACCAGGTCATTCATATGCAAAAGCCTCTGTGCACAGCTTGGGTGGGACGGGGTATCATGGCGGAGCAAACAGCAATGGCTTCCTGTCAGCTCTGCCCTAAGAGGCCCCTGGGTCTCAGTGTCCCGCGGTAATCGCTGCAAGCACCTCTGAGAGAAAGCCGCCCTCGAGTTTTGCCCACTGCCAGACAGTCCAGTTTCTCCCTGTATGAGTCTGGGTCCCCAGAATCTCGCCCGGAACTGGAGTTCAGAGCAGTCGGGAGCTTGTGTCTCCCTCCCGATTGAGAAAGCCAGCCTCGTACTCAGTTGCCAGCCCTCTCCGCACCTGTGCGCCCTCTCCGCACCTGTTCGCCTCCGTACCTCTGCACTTTACTTCTGTACCTGTGCACTTTACTTCCGCAGCTCCTGTGAGTCTCAGTGTGCTTTTCTCTTTCCTTCTAGTTGTAGGATTTCCACTCAGTCAAGTCTTCCTGTGGTTCTGGATGATGTTCGTTTTGTCTTTTAGTTGTAGTTTTGAAGTGGTTGTGCGAGGCAGCAAGTTCAGGTGTTTACCTATGCCGCCATCTTGGTTTCTCCGAGGCATGGTTATTTTATACTGGGTGATTATGCATGGGTAACACATGAGCAGAGGACTGAAGCAAAGTGAGGAAGGAAACCACTCTCGTAAGTGGGGGGAGAGTGTTCCAGGTAGGGGAAATAAAGGACCTGGGTGGGGAGCACACCTGGCATGCTGCCATTTCAATTACACCAAGGAGGCCAATGGACAGAGTGAGTGAAGGGAGGATAGGAGAAGCTGATGATAGGGGCTTGTGAGGTTGGAGCAGATCAAGTGTGGTCCCTGGACAAGCAGGAATCAGCATCACCTGGGAACTGGTTAAGCAAGTGCTTGTATCCCATCCCAGACCTACCAAATCAGAAACTCTGGAGGTGGGATGTAAGAAATTCTGCTGTAATAAACCCTCCAGGTGATTCTGATGCACTCTAAAGTTTGGGAATCACAGGTATAGGGCCTTGGTGGGCCATTGAAAGAACTTGACTTTTACTCCAGGTGGGATGGGAACACAGAAGGGTTTTGAGCAAAGGAGAACTGTGATCTGCTTTAGACTTTGGCTGTTGTGAGGACACAAGGGTGGAAGTCGGGAGAGTTGTTTGGGGGTTACTGTAGATCATTACTCCTTAAAGTATCGTCCCCGGACCAACAGCATCTGCATCACCTGGAAGCGTGTTAGAAATACACATGTATGGGCCCCACCCCAGACCTACTGAGTCAGGATCTCTGGGGATGAGGCCCACTAATCTATCTTAACAAGCTCTCCACGTGTTTCCAATGTCTCCTGATATTTGAGGAACGCTGGTGTAGTTAGGCAATGGTGGCTTGGACCACAGCCAGTGCTGATTGGATTTTGAATCTCTGTTGATTACAGGATTTGCTGATGGATTGGAATGGGGCTGTGAAAGAAAGGACTCAAGGATACTCCATTTTGAGGGGCTTTGGTATATAGGGAAACAGAGTAATGAGGCAGTGGCTGAAGGAGTCACAAGAGGATTTTTTGTTTAGGTGGATTTTTTTGAAGATGGAAATTACAACTTGTTTGTGTGCATGTGAGTGTTTGTGTTGGTGCATCCAGAATTTAGTGACACCTGTTATAGGCAAATTTATGTGCCGGGGAGTAGGTAGATAAAAAAAAACACAAAAAACTTCCCCGGTGCACTAGATCTTGTTCAGTGTCCTTTGTACTCCTTCAAGTCCTGTGTGGCAGGAGGCAGGGGGGACACTATTGGGAATGGTGTGTGTCTCAGATTCTAGGGATGGTCCATCCCTGTTTTTATAGATTGTGCTTGGCCTAGTTAAGGTTGTTGCAGAAAACTAGAAATTGACTTGTATTTTTCTGGTATTTTTTTGAATAATGAAAAATGGTAAAATATGCTCTTTTTCCTCTTTATTTGTGAATGAAGTTACTCTTTTTCCAGGGCACAGGTAGTGACAGGACCCGGTGCTTTGGCCACTGTCAGAGAGCAGAGGTTGAGCAGATAAGCCAGACAGGTTTCTGAGCAGCCTTGTCACCTCTCTAGCTTCTCCAATCCTCAGCTTGCAGTCAGTTCCACACTCTTGGAAGAATTGAGTGCCCATTTTGTGTTCTCATAGTACTTGACTGTGCTAACAACCCCACACTACATTCTAGTTACATATTGTTGTGATATAGTGGAGTCACACAGATCTGAATTTTATCCTGCTCTGCTACTTACTAGTTTCTTGGGATTTTTTTTTTAATCCCTAAGGATATTTTCCCATTGATTTTTAGAGAGTGGAAGGGAAAGGGCGAGACAGAGAGAAACTTTGATGTGAGAGAGACACATCGATTGGTTGTTTCTTGCACACACCCTGACCTGGGCCAGAGATCTAGCCGGCAACTGAGGTACGTGTCCTTGACTGGGATAGAACCTGAGACCCTTCATTCTTTGGGCCAACGCTCTATCCACTGAGCCAAACCTGCTGGGGTGGAAGGATAGTTCTTTTGTTGTAACAGGAGGAAAGGATGGGTGCAGAAGGAGGTGGATCTGGTGTGGGAAGTTGAGATAGTTCCCAGCTGATTACTTCATTTTGTCACAGAAGTAGGAGGCAGAGTTATTTGCTGAGATAAATGAGAGATTTGAAATAGCCACGAATGGGCGAGAGAACTGAGCAGGGAAATATGGGAGGATTGTCAGGCAGCATGACCCAGATATTTTTTGATAGACTTTATTTTGTACAGTAGTTTTAGGTTCACAGCCCAATTAAGTGGAGTTTACAGAGATTTCCCATGTGCCTCCTGCTCCCATGTACATAGCACCCCCCCATCATCAGCATTCCCCACCAGAGTGGTACATTTGTTTTAATTGATGAACCTACATTAACACATCATAATCACACAAAGCCCATACTTTACATCAGTGTTTACACTTAGTATACATGCTATGGGGTTGGACAAATGTATAATGACATTTACCTACCACTATAACATTTTAATACTATATAAAACTAGAGGCCTGGTGCATGAAAATCGTGCACTCGGGGGGGCGTGTCCCTCAGCCTGCCCTGTGCCCTCTCACAGTCTGGGAGCCCCACGATCGATTGCCCCAAAGAGGTAGGCCCTGCCCACCCGCCGCAACCTGCTGGTCGGTGGTCTGGGCCTCCCTCTGCAGGGCGATCATGGGGTGATGGCCAGCCGCTGACCAATCGCATTGCACCCACCTTGGCTGGCCTGGCGCCAGTGGGTGTCATAGTGTGGTTGTCTGGAAGGTCGTCCAGACGGTCGTTCTGCTGTTCTGTTGATTTGCATATTACGCTTTTATTATTATAGATAGTTTTACTGCCCTAAAAATTATCTGTGCTCTACTACCTCTTCATCTCTTTCTCCCTCACTAACCCCTGACAACCACTGATCTCTGTCCCCATAGTTGGAATCATATAATATGCAGCCTTTTTGGATTGGCTTTTTCACTTAGTAATATGTGTTTAAGTTTCCTCCATGTCTTTTCATGGCTTGATGGCTCATTTCTTATTAGCACCAAGCAATATTCAATTGTCTGAATGTACCTCAGTTTACCATTCACCTATTGAAGGACATGTTGGTTGCTTCCAAATTTTGGCAATTGCGAATAAAGCTGATTATAAACATCTGTGTGCACGTTTTTGCGTGGATGTAGTTTTCAGTTCCTTTTAGTAAATGCCAAGGAGCATGGTTGCTCTGTTGTATGGTAAGAATATGGTTAGTTTTGTAAGAAATTGCCAAACTGTCTTCCAAAGTGGCTGTACCATTTTGCATTCCCACCTGCAAAGAATGAGAGTTCCTGTTGTTACATCTCTCCTCCAGCATTTGGTGTTGTCAGTATTCTGGATTTTGGCTATTCTGATATGTATATAGTGATCTCTTGTTGTTGTTGTTGTTTTGTTGTTTTTAAATATATATTTTATCGATTTTTTACAGAGAGGAAGGGAGAGGGATAGAGAGTTAGAAACATCGATGAGAGAGAAACATCGATCGGCTGCCTCCTGAACGCCCCCCACTGGGGGATGTGCCTGCTACCAAGGTACATGCCCTTGACCGGAATCGAACCTGGGACCCCTCAGTCCGAAGGCCAATGCTCTATCCACTGAGCCAAACCAGTTAGGGCTCTTATTGTTGTTTTAATTTGCATTTTTCTAATGACATATGATGTAGAGCACCTTTCCATATGCTTATTTGCCATCTGTATATTTTCTTTGATGACATGTTTGTTCAGATCTTTTGAGCATTTAAAAAATATATGTTTTTATTGATTTCAGAGTGGAAGGGAGAGGGGGAGAGAGAGAGAAACATGAATGATGAGAGAGAATCATCGATTGGCTGCCTCCTGCACGGCCCCCACTGGGGATCGAGCCCACAACCCGGGCATGTGCCATGACTGGGAATTGAACTGTGACCTCCTGGCTCATAGGTTGACACTAAACCACTGAGACACACACCGGCTAGGGTAATTACTGTAGCTTTAGAGTAAGTCTTAAAGTCAGGTAGCATCAACTTCCAACTTAGTTCTTCTTCTTCAATATTGTATTGATCATTCTGTGACTCAGATATTTTGGACAATGAATTTATTGTGGCACCAGATCCATTGGGTGATTCTTCTCTAGCCATGCCCAGTGGTTTAGTGTTATGTAGTTTGATTGAACCAGGGTTGGTATTTGCATATGGGGGTGATGGAGAGGCTGTGGGCAAGTGAGTTGAGGATATCTGTAAGAGAATGGTTGAAGTGAAAAAGGGTGAAGTCAAGAATCGGTGAATATTTTTTCACACTTAAAAATAGGATCAAAGGGATTTTGCGGGCAAAAAACAGGTGTAATGAATGAGAGCTGAATGGATATACTTGTGGTCAGAGAGTGTGATATGTGAATTTCACATTTCATAGTTGGAGCAACTGCAAGCGTTGATTATAAGAGTTGGTAGCTGAAATGGAAGTGGAGGCAGCAGTCTCCAAAGAGGGGAAGGTCAGAGAGCTAAGAGGCCAAGATATTGGGCCTCTACATTGATAACAATGTCATGTGGAAAATTGGCAGGAGTTAGTTGAAGAGGAATCTGAGTAGTTTCTTCAGTGAAGAGGTAATGTTGGGGAGATGAGTAGCTGACAGTGAAGAGGAGTAGCAAGGGGTATGGTTAGATGATATGAAACTCAGGAATAGGAGATCTTACAAAAGGGTAGAGGAGAGATGATTCAAAGTCTCACTGGAGAATGAGGGGGATGTCTACCTCCAGCTCAGCCCTGAGTTATAAGGGTCTGGGAGAATATGCAACTTCTATCTTGACAGGGCTCTACCAAAGTGTTTCTTTAACTTTTCAATTTCTAATCCATAATGGACCAGTCCTTTTGTAAAATAAAATATGAATTGCTAGAAAAGTGGTCTGAATAAAAAAGCTACACAAAATAAAAGCCCAAACTTTTTATTATTAGATTCAACAGATGTAAAATTCCTCAGCCAAATTGCCATTAAAATTTTTGTGCTCTTTCTGTATTTATCACAGCATTAGTGCATGGGCTGCACTTTGAGTGGTACTGATATAGAGAAAATGGTGAGAAGCTGCATTCAGTTAAACCAGAAAGGTGAAGAGAAGGGGTTTGTTGAAAGGGATGTGAATATAGAGGGGTTTGTTTACCAGGAAATAGGATTTCTGGGGGTACAGCAGAAAAGTAGAGAAAGTTGATGAGCAGTGGGTGTTTGGGGTAGAGAAAGCACATAGCTATGTGGGATGAAAGTTCCGGAGAGAGACACTAGAGGGGTCCTTTTGAGCAGTGTGCAGGGTAACAGGGGTGTGAGACAGAAAGGATGGAGTCCAGGGAAATGAGTTAATGCTATAAGGTTTGGGGAATATATTTAAAGAAGGTTTAAGCAGGTTAAGGGTGAGGTCTAGGCTGGGTGGAAAAATATTAGCTATTACTTACTGACTACTTACTGTGTACCAGACTCTGCCCTCACTGTGCCAGGTACTTTATATATACATTATCTGAGTCCTTTTAAAAATCCTACCAAGTTGATGGTGATATCCCCAGTTTATTGATATGCAGTAGGTTTATGGACATTAGGATTAGCACTTGAGAAAGTGATGGGGCCCTAGCCAGTTTGGCTCAGTGGATAGTGTGTCAGCCTTGGACTGAAGGGTCCCAGGTTTGATTCTGGCCAAGGGCACATGCCTGGGTTGTGGGCTCGATCCCTGGTAGGGGGCATGCAGGGGGCGGCCAATCACTGATTCTCTCTCATCATTGATGTTTCTCTCTCTCCCTCTCCCTTCCTCTCTGATCAATATATATATATACACACACTGAGTGGCCAGATTATTATGATCTCTGAACGCATAATAATTTGGCCTCTCAGTAATTGATTTCAGAGTGAAAATTTGTATCTCAAATGGGTCCCAAAAGTATTCTAGACTTTTGCTGGAGATCAACCGCCTATTTGCCCTGAGCTTTCTATCAGCCAGTGCAAAGGGGAAAACTGATCAGGTTCTCGATTTATAGTATCTTTGATATCAAATAAATGAGGTACTCAAGAGAAGTACACTGGGTGGCCAGATTATTATGCTTTCAGAGATCATAATAATCTGGCCACTCAGTGTATAAAAGCCCAGCAACTGGAATGCCAGAATAACCAGAATGACCGGAATGACCGGTGGCTATGATGTGCACTGCGGCAGCCAACCGGCCTGATCTGGGCCCCGATCAGGCCCCTTGGTCCCCGATAGGCCCCCAACACCCTGATTGGGGGCAGGGCCAGCCGGCCAACCAACCACAGCCTGATAGGCCCCCATTGGGGTGGGCCAGCCGGACCCCAACCATGCACGAATTTGTGCACCAGGCCTCTAGTAAATATATTAAAAAAAGAAAGGAATGGGATTCTGATCCCAGGAAGTCAGTTTATGAGCATGATCTTGGCTGAAATAGTTGGAGCTCTGCCCTGTTCTTATTCTCCCTGCTGTGTATGGCCGACTAAAAGATTTTAGGAGTTTGATCTTAGCCGGAGTTACTTGGAGGACTGCTGATGACTTCTTTGGTGAAGAAGGGTTTAATTTTGTGAGATTTCTACCTCATATACATGCAAACTCAAATTTTCAAAATTAAATATTTTTTAGACATTACAGTATGAAGTAAGTAACATATGTTCACTGTAGAAAATTAGAAAATACAGATAAGGAAGAGGAAAATGATTACCTGTAATCCTTCGCTCAGAACCACCATTGACAATAAAATATCCTTTTAGTCATTTGCATTTAATAAAGTAAAATGTTCAATAAAGTTTAAATTTTTTATTATATGTTGAAATAATAATTTGGATATATTGGTTAAATAAAATATAAAAATTTCACCTGTTTCTTTTTAAAAAAAATATTTTTACTGATTTCAGGAAGGGAGAGGGAGAGAGAGAGATAGAAACATCAATGATGAGAGCGAATCATGGATCGGTTGCCTTCTGCATGCCCTCTACTGGGGATCGAGCCTGCAACCTGGGCATGTGCCCTTGACCAGAATTGAACCCAGGACCCTTCAGTCCACAGGCCAATGCTCTATCCACTGAGCCAAACGGCTAGGGCTCACCTCTTTCTTTTTACCTTTTACATGTGGCTACTAGAACGTTTAAAATTACCTATTTGGCTCACATTATATTTCTATTGGACAACACTGCTCTAGAGTCTATTTCTGCTTTGACCATTCTGAGTCTTTTTTTAAAAAAAATATTTTTATTGATATTTAGCGAGAAAGAAAGGGAGAGGGAGCGAGAGAAACATTAATGTGAGAGCAGAACATTGATCTGCTGCTTCCTGCACACCCCATACCAGGGATTGGGGATCTAGCCCTGACCAGAATCAAATCACCAACCTTTTGGTGCATGGGACAACACCCAGCCAACTGAGCCAAACTGGCCAGGGCCATTCTGAGTCTTAATGAAGTTTTACTGTCTGTACATTTTTAACTCTGTCATAAGTGTTTTAGGCCAGTGTAGTCCACTAGAACTTTTTGCACTGATGAAAATGTTTGATAATCTGCCCAATATGGTAACCTCTAGCCACTTGTGGCTATTTTTTTTTACCAGAAATTATTTTTTAATTGATTGATTTCAGAGAGAGAGGGAGATGGAGAGAGAGGTAGAAACATCAATGATGAGAAGAATCATTGATCGGCTGCCTCCTGGGATCTGAGCCCACAATCCGGGCATGTGCCCTTGACCGGAATTGAACCTGGGACACTTCAGTCAGCAGGCCAACGCTCTATCCACTGAGCCAAACTGGCTAGGGCACATGTGGCTATTGATCACTTGAATTATAGCTAGTGTGATGCAGGAACTGCTTTTAAAATTTTACTTAATTTGTATTAATTTAAATGTAAATAATCATGTGTACTGGACAGCACAGTTATAGGCCTTATCAAAATAAAATTTCCATAAACCTTGGCTGACTTTGTCTTTTCTAGTTGTGTCGGTGTTGAAGAGGAGAAGGCTGCTGACATTGACCTCTACCACTGCCCCAACTGTGAGGTCTTACATGGGCCTTCCATTAGTAAGTAGATCTTGGGATTTCTAAGAGAGCCTGGGCCAGAGGAGAGACAAAGCAAAGGAAGCTTGGAAGGGAGATTGCCTTTGTGTGGGTGCTTCAGATTCATCTCCCTTGGGAAATAGCAGAGACTATATAGGCCCTGCAGGACAGCAGCCGCCCCACGGAGAGGGCAGAGTGCAGAGCTTCACCTCCCTCCCTTCCTGGGGATTTCTCAGAAGAAGCACCTATCCTCACTAAGAACTTTCCTGAGTCTGTGAGGGCCTTGTTGACTCCAGGTGCTCAAAAAGGGGTTATTAGATTGGAAGAGAAGCAGGGTCTGCCGAGGCCTTTGCTCTTGGAAACATAGTTCACAGCCATTCTGATTCATGGTCTCATGTCTTTTTCTGGCTCAGTGAAAAAACGCCGTGTGTCTTCAAAAGGGCATGATGCACACAAGGGGAAGCCGGTGAAAACTGGAAGCCCTACATTCATTCGAGAGCTCCGCGGTCGGACCTTTGACAGGTGAGTACCTGTACCCCAAGTGCTGGTGACCTCTATGGCTCTGGGAAGCTGGGACCCTCTCCTTTCCAGCTTTCCCGCTGGCTGTCCCATTAGGTGCTTCCCCCACTTGGAGGTGTCTACGGGGCTCTGTGAGTTCCCTCTGGAGAGGGGTCTTCTGTCTTAGTCAGTTGCTGAGAAACATTGCTAGAGTTTCATTTGATGTACAGAGTACATTAAGGTCTACTTGTGGAAACTTTTGATAGATTGGGAGGCAGTTTTGCTCAAGTTGGACGAGGATATTTACATGCACCTACAGATTGTGACAACTAGGAGTCTTAAAGATCCGAAAGTTTAAATTCTCATTGTAAAGACAAGGAATCTCTTTTAAAAAATAAAGAAAAATATGAGGATCATATCTGTCTTTTGCAATCAAAAGAAAGTTTTCCTTTTAAAAAAAATTGAGATGGGCTTATTAAAAATAAATTACATCAATTGTACAAAAATAATGAGTTAAAAAAGTTAATGAATGAAGGTACTCTCTTTTGCTTAGTTTTTAATTCATTTAATCATTTTTAGCTTTCCTATAACTGAAGTGTTGTTTAGAATTATAACTTTTTCTTTAACTTAATATTTTTTGTTTTGTTTATGTAAA
This sequence comes from Eptesicus fuscus, assembly GCF_027574615.1. Taxonomy (NCBI): domain Eukaryota; kingdom Metazoa; phylum Chordata; class Mammalia; order Chiroptera; family Vespertilionidae; genus Eptesicus; species Eptesicus fuscus. The sequence goes on from NC_072473.1 coordinate 127,488,798, forward strand.
GGCAGTGAGTTTCCTTTCTACCTCAGACCCCTCAGATCTCTTCTCGAAATTTAACCAATTTCTTGTGCATTCTTTCAGAAGTAGTTTTTGCGTATATAAGAATGTGGTCCTGGCTGGTTGCTCAGTGGTTAGAGCTTCGGCCTGTGGATCGAAGGGCCTCAGATTTGATTTCCAGTCAAGGGCATGTATCTCAGTTGCAGGTTCGATCCGGTCAGGGTGTGTGCAGGAGGCAACCAATTGATGTTTCTCTCACGTTGATGTTTCTCTCTCTCCCTCTCTCTCTCCCCCTCTTCCCTCCTCCTCCCTCCCACTATCTCTAAAAATCAATGGGGAAAAAAATCCTCAGGTGAGGATTAAAAAAAATAAAATAAAAAGAATGTATGTGTTTGTGTGTGTATTAATTATTCTTTTAAAAATTACAAATAGAAACACTATATTCTGCATCTTGCTTTTTTAAACCTAAAATTATATACCTTTAAACATTTTTATTGATTTTTAGAGAGAGGAAGGGAGAGCGGGAGAGGGAGAGACATCGATTAGTTGCCTCTCGAACGCACTCTTACTGGGGATCAAACCCGCAACCTGGTTATGTGCCCTGACTAGGAATTAAACTCACAACCTTTGGTGCATGGAACGATTTTCCAACCAACTGAGCCACACCAGTCAGGGCTAAAATTACATATCTTGAAGATCAGTCCATATTAACACATGCACATGTTCTTTATTATTTTTCATGGATGTTTAGTGTTCCATTGTATGGATATATAATTTATTTAACCAATCCTCTATTGATGAACATTTAAATGGATCCTAGTATTTTGCTGTTAGAAAAAAATACTGCAGTAAATGTCTTTATATGCATATGTGGATAATTTTATTTGTAAATTTATTACCTAGCAGTGAAATTGCTAGGTCAAAGAGTATGTGCTTTAAAAATTTTTACAAATATTGCCAAATTTTTTGCAAAGTGGCTATATTTCACACTCCCACTAGACAACCACTAGACAGTGTGTGAAAGTATCTAATTTCCTGTATCCTGGCCAGAACTGTTTACTATCAACCTTTTTTTTTTTTTTTGCTTGTTTGTTTGTTTGTTTGTTTATTTATTTATTTATTTTTATTAATTTTAGAGAGGAAGGGAGAGGGAGAAAGAGATAGAAACATCAGTGATGAGAGAGAATCATTGATTGGCTGCCTCCTGCATGCCCCCTACTGGGGATCGAGCCTGCAACCCGGTCATGTGCCCTTGATCGGAATCGAACCTGGGACCTTTCAGTCTGCAGGCCGACACTCTATCCACTGAGCGAAATCGGCTAGGGCTTTTTTGCTTTTCTGATAAGATAAAAAATGAAATGTTTCCACTTGATTTCTTTAATTATGAAGAAGACATATATTTTTGTATGTTTATAAATCATCCTATTCCTTTCTCTGTTACTGCTTGCTTATGTTATTTGACTATTTTTCTATTGGGTTGCTGCCTATTTCTTACTGATTTATGATAGCTTTCCTTGAAGAAAATTTTAATTTTTATGTAAATTTATTTTTACTATTTTTAGTAGGTGCTGCGCCTTGTCTCTCATGTTTGTTTTTTTGTACTACATGTATTTATTTTTTCCAATTTAATCTTTGAATTGTCTAGAGTTATAGTAGTAGTGCGGTAGACAGTGAGCATAATATTTTTCCAGATGTTTGTCTCAACACAACTTACCAAATAGTCCCATCTTTTCTCCAGCATGATTTTTTTAAAGAAACCTCTTGTTTTCTAGTTAACTATGTGTGTTGAGTAAGTGATTGTAAAAATTATTTTTGTTTTTTTCATAAGTCTTTTCTCTTTATTTGCCAATATTTTAAATGGGGTACTGCTGCTCTGAGTTAGAATAAATTAGCTAAACTTGTCATCTATGTCTTTTCTTCGTGGGCAGGCTGTTGATTGATGTCTTCCTTTGACTTCCAGAGAATAGCACCCTATTGACAGGATATCCTGGGTTAAGCTTTCCACCTCTTCCAGTGACCTGGCTTCTTGCCCTGGATAGGTCCTTTCTTCCCTGGCACATGAAGTTTATGCCATTAGTTGCCAGCCCATCTTAGATCCCCTCAGCAAGATCCCACCCCATAAGTGAACGGTAGCATCTAGTGAGGCCTTCAGTGGCATTGCCTCTGGGGCTCAGGGTTTCTCTCCTATGGCCTACAGCTCAGATGAAGTGATTCTGAAGCCCACTGGAAGTCAGCTGACTGTGGAATTCCTGGAAGAGAATAGCTTCAGTGTGCCCATCCTAGTCTTGAAGAAGGATGGATTGGGGATGACGCTACCCTCACCATCATTCACTGTGAGGGACGTGGAACACTATGTTGGTAAGCAACACAGACCTTAACTGTGATATTGTTCACTCTCATTAAGACCTGTGACCCCTCCCTTCAATCTACCTTTTGAATTTCCTTTCTAACCATCTTGGGAATCTCAGGTGAAGTGCTTGCTCCGAGTCATTCTTTGGCGAAGCTAGAACCAAAATCCTGTCCTCCTCCTTCTTCTTTTTCCTAACAGATCACAAAACCCCAGGCGGAGCCCCATTTTTTAACCTGGGCAGTACCAGAAATTGTAATGGTCTCTCTGTCCTTGCTTGAAATGAGAAAGCTTTTGACTTTTGCCCTCACATGCCAATTTTCTTCTGAGCATGAGTTTTGGGGGATAGGAGGAGGAAAAGTGAGGAAGCAGGGGCTAGGCAGGTGGATTGTATTATGAGAGGCTGTGTGTCAGGCAGTTCTGTTGCCCTAGCAGTCCTGGATCCAGCACGTAGAGTACTAGGGATTCCTACACGCATCTCTCAGACATGCACATACAAATACAGTGTTTGAGGAGAGAGGTTTTGAGTGCAGGCCATTCTAGTGATTGGTAAGGGGATGAGAGATGCTTTCCCGGTCTCTGAGACCACTTGGTATAGAACCCATCTCTTTACTCCAGGTTCTGACAAAGAGATTGATGTGATTGATGTGGCGCGCCAGGCCGACTGCAAGATGAAGCTTGGTGACTTTGTGAAATATTACTACAGTGGGAAGAGGGAGAAAGTCCTCAATGTCATTAGTTTGGAATTCTCTGATACCAGGTAGGAGGGATGGGGGTGAGTAAAAAGCCTCACAAATGCCTGGAACTTATCATATACTGAGTATATGTTAGTGTTCCTTTCCCTACCTCCGTGGTTACTGCCTTTGGGATGGGGAGCTGCTTTATACTTTTCTAGGGTTGATGCTCACATAACAACCAAATCGTATTTCTCCTTCATAGTTTCTAGCGTTGGATAGATTATATAGTAGCTAATTTAATTGATTTTTATCTCCTTCAAGAAGGGATGGAGAACAGATGTCAGCTGATTAGGGGCAGCTTTCTTAGACCTTCTGATATTTAGAATGTGGCATGGTCATTTGTTTAACTCCCAGGATAGGTCCTCTGTCCCTAGAAATAGATTTACTAAAATTACCCCCAAATAGTTTCTTTTTTAAAAAAAATATATTTTATTGATTTTTTTACAGAGAGGAAGAGAGAGGGATAGAGAGTTAGAAACATCAATGAGAGAGAAACATTGATCAGCTGCCTCCTGCACACCCCCCACTGGGGATGTGCCCGCATCCAAGGTACGTGCCCCTGACCGGAATCGAACCTGGGACCCTTGAGTCCGCAGGCCGACGCTCTATCCACTGAGCCAAACCGGTTTCGGCCCAAATAGTTTCTTTAAGGATAAGGTTCCTTAGATTTAAAAAGAAGGAAAAAAGCTTATGACCTTTAAATGATTCTGTCTGGACTTATATACTCAATAGATATATGTAGTCTTCTCTGTGCTTAAAACCATGGGAGATCCCAAAAATCATAACACATCCTTTTGCACTTAGGAAGAGTACTGTCTGATGGTTTACTTCTTTAACCTATAATTTTGACATAATTATAGAGTCACAGGCAGTTGCAAAAAAAATGTACAGGGAGGTCCCATGAATCTTTCATCCAGTTTTCCTCAATAGCAACATCTTATAATAACTATAGTACAATATTGAAACCCTTGCTATTGGTTTTAACATGCAAAGTTAACCTGAAGGTGTTTAAAAAAATGATTGTTTATACCTCACTTAATTTTGAAAGACTATTTCAAGCAGCTTACAGAGATGCCAAGAGAGGGAAAAAGAGAAAATTGGAATAAAAGGAAAACAAAAGAGGGGAGATAAGATACATCTGGTGGGTCATCTGCCCACAAAATGCATGTATGAATGTCTGGATAGTTGATGGAGAAGGACTTTAGAATTTTCACTGAATTTCTTGAGGGTCAGAATAAAGAAGGGAATGCAATAGTACAGACTTTGTGGTTTTCACATAGTATAAAAACAACCAGATGTTTGAGAGAAACACTTCTTTACCTGGAACTGAGCCCAGAGAGGTTTCTCTAAAGGTTCCTCATAAAGAAGACACTATGAGATGGGGACAATACAATTAACTGTTACAAACCAAGTGTCAAATGAGTGGGCTGGGGTTGGAGAGGGGTATGAACATTTAGTAGAGGACATGATCACCTTTGACTGAGGAAGGCTGTGGAGCTGGGACTTGGGACTTCTAGAGCTGAGTGGAATGAGGATACTGACCAGATTTACAGAAATAAGTATTCTATGTACCCTTGGGAATTCTGTGGAGAGAACAACTTTGTCTTTATGGACTCTCACTGAAACGGAGGGCATTTTATTCAGACTTCAACCTCAATTCCTAATCAGCTGACATCTGTTCTCCATCCCTTCCTTGCTAGGCTTTCTAACCTTGTGGAGACACCCAAGATTGTTCGGAAGCTCTCATGGGTGGAGAACTTGTGGCCCGAGGAGTGTATCTTTGAGAGACCCAATGTGCAGAAGTACTGCCTCATGAGCGTGCGGGATAGCTATACAGACTTCCACATTGACTTTGGCGGCACCTCAGTCTGGTACCATGTGCTCAAGGTAGGAGTGTGTATGGCTTCTGGAGGCAGCCAGGCCTTGGACCACTCTGTTTTGTTCAGGTGGCAGCACAAAACAGGCTGCTGAGGCCTTCCTGCCTCCCACGATTGGGTACTTAGTGAGTATGCCATGTAAACTGTCTCTACTTCACAGTTGGTGCTTAACATTTTTTTCAGTAACAGCAGATGCCTAAAATTTTCTCCAACTACTATCTTCTTAATTGAACCAATATACACTACCACTGTGTGCAAATGTCCATATTTATTGCTGAAATTCCTGGTAACTTGAGAACTTCCCTTCCCCCTAACTTTATTGAGGCATACTTTAGCATATAAGAGCTAATATGCTAATTAGACTGAACAGCAGAATGACCATCCAGACAAAGCTGGGGCTGTGAGGGCTGGCTGGGGCTGCAAGGGGCTGTGAGGGCCAGCCGGGGCTGTGAGGGGCTGTGAGGGCTGAGTTCCTTGCACGAATTTTGTGCATCAGGCCTCTACTATACCATAAAATTAATGTTTTAAGTGTATGGTTTGATGAGTTTTGATGCTTTTGTATATCTATATCTATCTATATATAAAAGCCTAAGCAACCATTACAACCGGTCGACCAAACAACTGGTCGACCAGTCGCTATGACACACACTGACCACCAGGGGGCAGATGCTCAATGCAGGAGCTGCCCCCTGGTGGTCAGTACGCTCCCACAGCTAACCTCCTGCGATCCCTCCCCCCAGTCAGCCAACCTCCCTCAGTCCCTCCCTCCGGACTGGGCTGGCCCCGATCAGCTCTGATTGCTGGACAGGCAGAGGGACCCCACCTGTGCATGAATTCGTGCACGGGGCCTCTAGTAGTTGTATAACTTCCACCACCATCAGAACAGAGCATATATGAGAAGTTTTGTTTTAATGTCAGCCTTCCTATAGATAATTTTCCTTTTAGTTGTTATAATTAGCATATCAATTGTTAATGACTACAAAGGATTTTTGAGGTCTAGAAAACACATTTAAATAATTTTGATTGTTTTCCACCATTGTTCACACTATTTAGTTTTCTTTTCAGAAATGTCAAGGATAGAGCAGAAAATGGACATGGCTCTTGTCCAACTGATCACCAATGCTGAATTAATTGTTTCCATTGTTTTCTCATGAAGAAATTAGAGCATTTATTTATTTATTTTAAAAATATTTTTATTTATTTTAGAGAGGAAGGGAGAGACAGAGAGAGATAGAAACATCAATGATGAGAGAGAATCATAGATTGGCTGCCTTCTCCCTCCCATGGGGGATCAAGCCCACAATCCGGGCATGTGTCCTGACCAGGAATCGAATTGTGACCTCCTGGTTTATGGGTCAATGCTCAACCACAGAGCCACACCGGCAGAGCTGGAGCATTTTTTTTCTTTTGATCTTTATTGTTGAAAGTATTACATAGGTCCTCTCTCCCCACCTCCATTAACCCCTTCCAGCCCCCTCCTGTTGGCTGGAGCATTTAAATGAAGAGCTATTATGCAAATGTTACATTTAACTTTTTTATTTTTATTTATTTTATTTTAAAATATTTTTTATTGATTTCAGAGAAGGGAGAGGGAGATAGAAAACATCAATGATGAGAGTATCATTGATCTGCTGCCTCCTGCACGCCCCCCCATTGGGGATCGAGCCCGCATCCTGGACGTGTGCCCTGACTGGGAATCGAATTGCAACCTTCTGGTTCATAGGTTGATGCTCAACCACTGAGCCACGCCAACCAGGCAGACATTTTTATTTTTAAATAAATTTTTATTGGAAAAATACAAAAATAACAGGAAGAATTTCTGTGTCCTTTATTCAGATTCTCCAAAGGTTAATGGGGGGATGAGGACAAATATGTAAGACCTTAACCAATAAAGAAATTAAAGTGCAAAAAAAAAAAAAAAAATAAACAGAGTTTAAACTGTTGCTTACATTTAACAGGTAACTTTCTTAAATCTATAGTGTATCATATATTTAAGATATGTGATAAGAATAAATTCTTCCTCTATTTTTTAAAAAAATAATTTTTTATTGAAAAAATACAAAAATAACAGGAAGAATTTGTGTCCTTTATTCAGATTCTCCAAAGGTTACCATCTTTCTTTCTCTAAAGCAAACATAATAAAATGATTTTATATATAGATTTTTTCTGAAACATTTGAGAGTAGTTGCAGACATGGTGTCCCTTTATCTCATAATAATTCAGTGTGTATTTCTTAAACACAAGGGCATTATATTATAGTTATCAAAATCAGGAAATTAATACTGATATAATACTATTATTTAATCTACAGATCTGATTCAAATTTATCTAATTGTACAATAGATAATTTTTAAAGATAATTTCTTCTGTTGCTTTTCTTCATTGAGATTTATAATGAAATATTGGTTAAAGTAATAAAGCTGTGGGTTGGGATATTTTTGTGCTAGTGGGTTTTTGTGTCTTTTCTGCCAAATTATCTATCTGGTGATTATCCAGGCAAAATATAATTAGGAAATAAAATGTTCTTTTAGCAGATAATCACCTAACATAAAATCTTTCAGAAGTCCTTAGGCGATTACTGAACTTTTAAACTTTTATTAGCTTTGATTGTAGGTGTGAGAAGGAATACTCTCTGTAAATGGCATTTAAAGGCAAATTCAATTTCTTCTCATTGGTAATGTGGCCTTAAATTCTCCTAGGGCTAGTAGTATTGATCTTTTTATCCGTAGAGGCCATTTTTCATTTGGTATTGCATGAAAAATAGCCTTTGGTGTACATTTGTGCTAAGTTGAACAATTTTGTTTGAAATACTCTTTTTAAATGATTTTTGTCAATATCATAGAAGCTTAAAAGTGAAAAAGCACCTTTTGAAGTTTTCCAATTCCAATAAAATGATCTTTGGATGGGTTTGGAAAAGAATTCTGGCATACTACTTTTCGTGGTCTTAGAGCATGGGAGAGAGAATATCCTTTTGGAGACCCCCTTGAGGACTTTTCTGGAAACCCTTGATGTTTTTGGCATTTCAACCTCTTTTTGTTTCAGGGTGAGAAGATCTTCTACTTGATCCGCCCAACAAATGCCAACCTGACTCTCTTTGAGTGCTGGAGCAGCTCCTCTAACCAGGATGAGATGTTCTTTGGGGACCAGGTGGACAAGTGCTACAAGTGTTCTGTGAAGCAAGGACAGACACTTTTCATTCCCACAGGTCTTTTCTGGGCCCCTCTGGGAGCATTTGAGGAGGGCAGGAAGAGGAAAGCTTGGGGCATCAGAGCCAGCCCCTTCCTATAATGTGTTGATGTGATTATGTGGGATATCCCTTTCATATCAGCTGAAGGCTCAGAACTGGACATCAAGAAAATTCACATGGTGGCCAGTGAGCAGCATAGCCGCTTGGGAAGGCTAATGGTGGGGAGGCCCAGGAGGAGGTTAATAGACTTCTTTGCACTGGGCTACTTGGTGATAGAGAGCAGAACTCTCAGCCCTCTGACTCTAATGATGGTGACTGGGAGGCTGGCATTGCAGGCTATAAATCAGAGTGACATGGGGGGAGGGTGGGCCTTTCTCTAAAACAATACATGCCTAAGCACCCCTAGAATTATGAATTTGTAGGTCTTGAGTGGGATCTGAGTGTGTGTATTTTTTTGAAAAAGTCCTCCCAGTTGTCTCAATTTGGGGAAAGTTGACATCTTTACTATGTTGAGTCTCCCATTAACACAGTAAGTCTCTCCATTTATTTAGATTTTCTTGATTTCTTAATTTCAGAATTAGTGTTGAATTTTCTCAAAACGTTTGGTAGAATTCTCAAGTCCAATTTCATGGACCTAGGGATTTCTTTTGGGGGAAGTTTTGAATTAGCATTCAATTTTCTTAAACTTTATTAGGGCATTCAAATTATTTCATAATGGGTGAGTTGTGATAGTTTGTACTTCTAAGGAGAATTGGTCCATTTTTTCTAAGTTGTGAGATTTGTGTGTGTAGAGTTGTTCATAGTATTTTCTTATTATTCGTTTGATGTCTTCCAATTCTCTAGTGAAATCCTGTTTCATTCCTGATATTAGTTATTTGTGCCTTCTCTTCTGTGTGAATATTGATGGAGGTTTATCAATTTTATTGAACTTTAAAAAACACTCATTTCATTGATTTTTCTCTGTTGTTTTTCTGTTTTCATTTTCACTGATTTCTGCTTTTATCGTTTTTCTTCCTTCTGCTTGCTTTGGGTTTATTTTGCTTTCCCTTTTCCAGTCTTGAGACAAGAGCTTAGATAATCAATTCCAGACTTTACCTGTTTTCTTTTATATATATATTGATTGATTTCAGAGAGGAAGGGAGAGGGAGAGATAGAAACATCAATGGTGAGAGGGAGTCATTGATCAGCATGCCCCCTACTGGGGATCGAGCCTGCAACCCGGGCATGTGCCCTGACCAGGAATCAAACTGTGACCTCCTGGTTCATAGGTCAACGCTCAACCACTGAGCCATGCTGGCAGAGCTGTATCATGTTTATTGATTTGTGGATATTATACCAACCTTGCATCCCACTGTATCATGGTGTGTGATCTTTTTAAAAAAATATATTTTATTGATTTTTTACAGAGAGGAAGGGAGAGGGATAGAGAGTTAGAAACATCGATGAGAGAGAAACATCGATCAGCTGCCTCCTGCACTCCTCCTACTGGGGATGTGCCCGCAACCAAGGTCCATGCCCTTGACCGGAATTGAATCAGTCCGCAGGCCGATGCTCTATCCACCAAGCCAAACGGGCTAGGGCGTGTGTGATCTTTTTTATTGCTGGATCCGGTTTACTAATATTTTGTTGAAGATTTTAGCATCTATGTTCATAAGGGATATTGGCCTATAATATTCTTTCTTTGTAGTGTCTTTATCTGATTTTGGCATTAGGATAATGCTGGTCTTGTAAAATGAGCTTGGGAGTCCTCCCTCCTCTTGAATTTTTTGGAATAGTTTGAGAAGGATATGTTTTAATTCTTCTCTGAATGTTTGGTAAAATTCACCTGTGAAGCCATTCAGTCCAGGACTTCTGTTTGTTGGGAGTTTTTTTGATTACTGCTTCAATTTCACTAATTGTCATCGGTCTATTCAGGTTCTCTGATTCTTTCTGATTCAGTTTTGGAAGATAGTATGTTTTTAGGAATTTATGCATTTCTTCAGATTGTCCAATTTATTGGCATATAGTTTTTCATAATATTTTGTTACAATCCTTTTTATTTCTTTCATGTCAGTTGTTACTCTCCTCTTTCATTTCTGATTTTATTTATTTGGGTCCTCTTTTTTTCTTTTTCTTTTTTAAAATATATTTTATTGATTTTTTACAGGGAAGAGAGAGGGATAGAGAGTTAGAAACATCGACAGAGAGAAACATCGATCAGCTGCCTCCTGCACACCCCCCCCACTGGGGATGTGCCCGAAACCAAGGTACATGTCCTTGACCGGAATCGAACCTGGGACCCTTCAGTCCGCAGGCCGATGCTCTATCTACTGAGCCAAACTGGTTTCGGCCTCCTTTTTTCTTGATGAGTCAGATTAAAGGTTTGTCAATTGTGTTTATGTTTTCTAAGAACTAGCTCTTGGTTTCATTGATCTTTTGTATTGTTTTTTAAGACTGTTTCTTTTATTTCTGCTCTGATCTTTATTATTTCCTTCCTTACTCAAGTTGGGCTTTATTTATTGTTCTTTTTCAAGTTCCTTTAAGTGTAAAGTTAAATTGTTTATTTGAGATTTTTGTTTCTTGAGATAGGCCTGTAATGCTAGGAATTTCCTTCTAAGGACTGCTTTCAGTGTCCCATAGGTTTTGGGTGGTTGTGTTCTCATTTTCATTTATTTAAGATACCTTTTGATTTCTTCCTTGATCTCATTGTTACCTTATTCATTGTTTTAGTAGTAACATGCTATTAAGCCTCCAGGTGTTTGTGTTTTTCATATTTTTCTTGTGATTGATTTCTAGTTTCATACCATTATGATCAGAGAAGATGCTTGATATGATTTCAATTTTCTTAAATTTATTGAGACTTGTTTTGCATCCTAACATGTGGTCTATCCTAGAAAATGTTCCATGTGCACTTTGAAAAGAATGTATATTCTGCTTTTTGGGGTGAAATGCTCTGAAGATATCAGTTAAATCCATCTGATTTAGTGTGTCATTTCAGGTCCTCGTTTCTTTGTTTATTTTCTGTCTGGAAGATCTATCCATTGATGTCAATGGGTGTTAAAATACCCTATGATGACAGTGTTACTGTTAGTCTCTCCCTTTATATCCATCAAGATTTGCTTTACATATTTAGGTGCTCCCATGTTGGGTAATTATTATAAATATATTTGAAACCTCCTGTATGCTCTCAATTATATTCACATTTTTCTCTTTCAGAGCTAGCCATTGTCCTGAAGTTAGTTATTATCATTCTTATGCATTTTGATCCTTTTATTATATAGGATGCCTCATTAAGCAATGTATGATATTGTTTTACATGTTTTTGAATGTTCTATTAATGGAATCATCATATTAGAGATAATATTCTTTTTAACTTGGCTTTTCCACCCTGGACATTGTGATTGTGAGATCCGTTTTGAATCAAGTAGCTGAAATTAATTTATTTTACTTGTTTTCCAGTGTTCTGTTGTATGAGTCTATGGCAGTTTATTCATTCTTCTGTAGATGAGCATTTCACTGAAGAATTATGAGCAGGGGATAACATAGGCAGATTTGTATTTTAGATATATCACTTTGGGTTGGGTTCTGAAAGATAGACTTCAGAGGTTGAGATTGGTGTAGAGCAATGGCTTGCAAACACTTTGCACTCAGGACCCCTTTATACTCTTAAATATTATTGAGGACCCAAAAGAGCATTTACTTTTTGGTTTATATTAATAATTTCTCATATTATAAATTAAAACAGAAAATACAAAAATATATATTAATCCATTTGGAGATAATAGTAAGAAGCTTATTATATCAATATTTATGAAAAATAACTATTTTCAAACCAAAACAAAATTTAGTGAGAAGATTGACATTTACATTTTGCAAATATTTTTAATGTTTGGGCTAACAGAAAACAACTGGATCCTCAAATCTGCTTCTGCATATGGTGATATCATGTTATATACCCTTTGGAAAAATTTCACTGTATACTCGTGAGAGAATGAGGGTGAAGTGAAAAAGACAAATCACATCTCAGTATTATCATGAGCATAGTTTTAATCTTGGATATGCTCTGAAAGAGTTTCAGGGATCCCCTAGGGTTTCCTGGACCACAACTTAAAAACTGCTGGTGTAGAGGAGCCAGTTTCAAGACTGTTGTAAGTAGCCTAGGTGCGAGATAATGAGGGGTCTGACCACAGCATTGGTAGGATGGATGGATGATGTATGGATGTATGGATGGAGAAGGGGAGGTGAATATGAGAGAGATTTAAGGAGAAAAATCAGAAAATTTTCAGAAGGTGGTATAGCATTAAGCGCAAGGAGAATAGAGTTCCAACTTAGGTGCATGCTTTACAACCAACCTGTGAAGTGGACATTTAGCTAGAAATGGCAGAATTTGAACCCAGATCTGTCCAATACAAGAACTCTTTGTTTTATCTAGAGCAGAGTTAGAAGCGGCAGTCATGGCAAGGAGGTGATGCCCTTCTCAGAGACAAGAGAGAGGATGGGTGAGGCAACAGAGATTTTGAAGAGGAGAGGAGGGAATTAGGAGTTTATTAACCCCATAGATAGTTCCAGTTCCGGGTTCTAATGATGGCAGACTTTGCCAGGGTGTGTTTTGGGAGAATGGAGGAACCTAAAATGCTCAAAACCAGAAGAACTTAGAATGTTCTGAATCACTGCCAAGCTGTCTGCTATAAGGAGTTGTGTTTGAGCTGAGTGGGGAGTGGAGATGTCTTCCAGCTCTGATTTTGCCATATTGCACTGCAGGATGGATTCATGCTGTGCTGACCCCGGTGGACTGCCTTGCCTTTGGAGGAAACTTCTTACACAGCCTTAACATCGAAATGCAGCTCAAGTGAGTCCTGAAGCTGTGGTAATCCCAAGTTGGCCATTCCCAGTGGCTGCTAGAGGCTTTGAGTTCTCCTGTATAGTAAGGAGTGCAGCATCCAAGGAGGCAAGATGACCAGAAAGAAATGGATACTGGTTCCTCATGCTCTTCGGTCTGAGGATGAATACCTCTTCCTCACTTTGTAGTTATGTGATTTTGGGCAAGTCACATAACCTTTTTTTAAAATCCTCACCTGAGGATATATTTACTGATTTTTAGAGAAAGAGGGAGTGAAGGAGAGACAGAGACAGACAGACAGACAGACAGACACATTGATGTGAGAGAGAAACATCAATCAGTTGCCTCCCGAACATACCCTGACGGGATCGAACCTGCAACCTAGGTATGTGCCCTGACTGGGAATTGAACCTGAAACCTTTGGTGTACAGGACAATGCTCCAACCAACTGAACCACTTGGCCAGGGCAAGTCACATAACCTTTGAGCCCAAGTTTCCTAACCCATAAAGTATGGTCTTACAGGGTAGTTTTGAGGATTAGAGATAATGGATATACAGCAGGAGTGGGGAACCTTTTTTCTGCCAAGGGCCATTTGGATATTTATAATATCATTCTTGGGCCATACAAAATTATCAACTTAAAAATTACCCTGCTACCCCAGCTGGCATGGCTCAATGATTGAGCATTGGCCTATAAACTAGGAGGTCACGGTTTGATTCCCGGTCAGGGTACATGCCCGGGTTGCGGGCTTGACCCCCATTGTGTGGCATGCAGGAGGCAGCTGATCAATGATTCTTTTTCATCATTGATATTTCTATCTCTCTCTCTCCCTCTCTTTTCCTCTCTGAAGTCAATAAAAATATATTTAAAATTTTTTTTAAATTAACATATTTGGTCAAACATTTAATTAACTCACCCTTAATGCCTTCCCCGGGCCAGACCAAATGATTTTATGGGCCTTATATGGCCCGTGGGCCTGACATTCCCCACCCAGGCCCATGGGCCGTATATATGTTCTGATATAAAGCATCCAGAACAGTAGCTGATACATAGTAGATGCTCAGTAAACAGGATCCTTATCACTGTTGTGCCTGTTTTCCCCAGAGCCTATGAAATTGAAAAGCGGCTGAGCACTGCAGACCTCTTCAAGTTCCCCAACTTTGAGACCATCTGTTGGTATGTGGGAAAGCATATCCTGGACATCTTTCGAGGTATGAAGCCCTTTGCCAACTGTCCCTTTTATCTTCATCTCCTGAGCATGTGTGTGTGCCTGTATGCATGTAATTATCACCTCAATTGAGGTACAGTACTATCCCGTCACCACAGAGATCTCCCTGGTGTTACCCATGCGTAGTCTCACCCACTCTCTTCCCTGCACTAACCATAACTTCTGGAAATCATTGTTCTGTTTTCCATCTCTATAAGTTTGCATTTCAAGAATGTTATAAAACTGGAGTCATACAGTATGTGATCTTTTGTGATTGGCTTTTTTACTAAGCATAATGTTGGGGAGAGCATGGATTTAAACATTTTTATTTAGCAAAGGTGGCTGAGAAAATTGGGTAACAGCGAAATTATTCCTATTTCCTACCAATTAAAATAAGAAACTCAGTCTAGACAGTCTCAGAGTTTCCTGAGAAAGTCTACTTCCCATGGGGACAAGGCCCAGTCCTGACCTTCCTGGTATTATTGTGTTGGTTCCGGGTCTCAGCCCAGGTGGAAGCTAACCTGCTGGGTGTCTTCTTGCCCACTCTGCTCTAAAATCAACTAGTTCCCTTGATTAGACCTGAGATTCTTCAAGATGACTTTGCCAGGAGGAATCAGTAACTCAGAGTTATAAAGAACCTCAGAGACCAATGAGTAGTCTACTACCCAATACCTCAAGCCCTTATTCTGCCACCTAGATAGACTGTCACATAAGTGTTCAGAGGGTAAATGACTAACTGCTTATTACTTGTTCTGAAAAGCTCAGTTTAGTGGGAAATTCTTTATTGCACCTAACTAAATCTGGCTTTGTCATAACCTCCTCCTGGAGTAACTCAGAACAAGGGCATTAAATGGCCCTTCAGATCTGTGTAGAGGGGGAGCAATCATAGTTGTCCGGAGTGTTATATTTTGGAACCCAAGAGGGAGAGTAGTGTCGTGAGAGAAGCACAGGCCTCAGATTCAGACAGACATGGTTTCAGTCTTGGCTTTGGCAATTTATTAGGTGTGTGTCCTTGGTTAAAACTCTTTGCCTCTCTGAGCCTCAGTTTCCTGAACTACAAAATGAAGATAGTGATACTTGGTTCACAGGGTTGGGTATAAAGATTAAATGAGAATGTAGATGTCAGATGCCTGGCACATAGTAGGTACTCATTAAATGAGCACTATTATAACAACTGAGATCTGGAGTTGTGTTTAGAACCTCGAGCATTTTCTCTGGTTGCCTGAAAAAAAAAAAAAGAAGCCTTCACTTCCCTGCATGGCTTTGCTCACCATCTGCCTTCCTCTTTCACCCTTTAGGTTTGCGAGAGAACAGGAGACACCCTGCCTCCTACCTGATCCATGGTGGCAAAGCTCTGAACTTGGCCTTTAGAGCCTGGACAAGGAAAGAAGTAAATACGTTTATTTCTCTACCTCCTCTAGAATTCTGCCCTTCATGGGGCTTGGCTTTGGGTAGATTCTTTGTGGGAGGCAGAAGAGACCAGGGAGGCTTGTGGGCTCGCGGCGTTAGAGTAGAGGACTGGGCTAGGACTGTTTGAATTATGTTTTCAAACTTTTCTTTCTGATTATAAAAAATAACACATGCCTACTCTAGAGAATTAAAAAAATACAAAAGAGTCTAAAGAAGAAAAATACCACCTGTAATTTTAATACTCAGAGGGAATTAACATTAGCATTTGGGTATACAGTCAAACCTCATTTCTCAAACATCTCCCATCTAGAACAATTCAGTTCTTGACAAGCAAGTTGTTCACAGAAAAAAGTCTCCCTTGTTGACCAAAACTTCAGTGACCTGACAACCCTTTCATGCTGTTGCCTCAACGTGACAAAAAGTGTCTGGAAGGCTACAATCAAAGGAGAGAATGCTTTTGTTGCTGGATTAGCACAATTTTACAACACAAAGAGGCCATCAAGAGTGCTGATGTTGCTAAGGGTGTGAAAGTGCTCACAAAACAGCAACCACAGGCAATTGAATAGGTAGAAAACTGTTGTTGATTGGATAAAGGAAAAGCAGTTAGCCAGTGATAAAACTTCTGAGGCAGTGATATATGAAAAATTCCTTTAAGGCTAGTAGGAAGTCATTCTATAAAGTTAAGAAAAGAAGTGTTTACTTATAAATTAAACAATACATTAGACATCTATATATAAGAAAGGTTGAAACAGAATCATTTGGGGGTCTGAAATGTATTAATTCAATTTACATTTTTAATGGGGGGAAAATGATGCAGTTTTTGAACAAATCGCTTCTCGAACAGCCTTCTGGAATGAATTAAGTTCAAGAAACTAGGTTCCACTGTATTTTCTTCTGACCTTTCGTATGTGCATTTAAAAAACATAATTGCTGTCACCCTGTACATACAATTTTATATCTGAATTGATTGGCTTATGTTAATTTTCCTGTGTCACCAAAGTTCTCCGTAAACATTTAATAGTTACATGATATTCTTTTGCAAGGATGTATCATCCTTACCTAACCACTTGTGCATTGTTCCTTTTTTTAAAAATATATCTTATTGATTTTTTACAGAGAGGAAGGTAGAGGGATAGAGAGTTAGAAACATAGATGAGAGAGAAACATTGATTAGCTGCCTGCTGCACACCCCCTACTGGGGATGTGCCTGCAACCAAGATACATGCCCTTGACCGGAATCGAACCCGGGACCCTTCAGTCCGCAGGCCGACGCTCTATCCACTGAGCCAAACCGGCCAGGGCTGTTCCTTTCTTTTTATTTATCCATGTATTTGGGGGGCAGTTGTAGAAAATCATGCAGTGAATATCTGTTTGTATTAGTTTTTGTCCTTCATCTCTTTTTAAAAAATGTTTTTATTGATTTCAGAGAGAGGATGGGAGAGGGACATAGAAACATCAATGCTGAGAGAGAAACATCAACATCCATCGGTTATTTCTTGCACGCCCCCTACTGGGGATCGAGCCCAAAACCCAGGCACGTGCCCTGACCTGGAATCCTGGTTCATGGGTTGATGTTCAACCACTGAACCACAATGGCTGGGCTGTCCCTGATCTCTTGATTGAAGTTTCTTCAGGAAAGATTCCTAGAAGAGCAATTACTTGATCAAAGCACATGGAAAAAAATGTATGACTCTTGATGCATACTGCCAAAATGGCTTTTTAGAAATATATCAATATCCATATATCCAGTTGAATATTAAATAGCTATAGAAGAGATTCAGTAAGTTCTCTACTGATTTGGAAAGATCTCTAGAATTTGTAAAGTAAAGGTGTGGAACTGTATGTATAGTGTGTTACCTTATGTGTAAAAAGGGAAAAACAATAATTATATTTGTATGTGCTTAATGTTTGCCTTAAGACACAATCTGGAGGGATGCAGAAAAAACTAATAAAAGTGGCATATGGGGGTGGCCTAAGGGAGCTGATGGCTTAGTGGGGCTGATGAGGTTTTTCAGTATATATCTTTTTATATTGTTTGATTTTTTAAAATTTTGTGAATGGATTATCTACTCAAAATATTGAATTTTTAGAAAAGCAATTTTAAGAAATGCAAAAATAGAAGACATATCAATATTTTTTATGCTTTTGATATATATATATATATATATGCACATAATATATGTATACATACACACAAATCCTATATAATAATAGGCTAATATGCAAATTGTCCCCTCAACCGGGAGTTTGACCAGGAGGTCGGGGCCGGCTGGCCAACCACCTGCGGCCCCTCCCCCAGCCAGCCCAGCCCAATTGGCCCTGATTGGGGCCAGCGGCCGGACCCCACCCATGCATGAAGTTGTGCACCGGGCCTCTAGTGTGTGTGTGTGTGTGTGTGTGTGTGTATATTTGTTAATCCTCACCCAAGGATATTTTTTCATTGATTTTTAGAGGGAGTGGAAGAGAGGGGGAGAGACAGAGAGAAGCATTAATGTGAGAGAGACAAATGGATTGGTTCCCTCTGCACGCGCCCCAACCGGGGTTGGTACATGCCCTTGACTGGATTCAAACCCGGGACCCTTCAGTCTGTAGGCCGATGCTGTATCCACTGAGCCAAAACAGCTAGGGTGCTTCTGATATTTTTATAGACTTCTTTTCCTGCATACAGTGGCCTAAGGAGATCTCCCCATTTTCTGTTGCCGAACTTCCCCTCAGATATCCTCGGACTTCATGTTTTGTGCCCTCTCTTGCTCACATCTACAAGGCCTGGGCCTTAGCCTGCAATTCTGTTTCTTTACATAATTCAGGTGTGGCTACCTTGAGTTTCATCTCTGACCCTCCTGCCCCCATTTAGTGAACTTTAGCGTGACTCTGTCCCAGAAACACCAAAAGGGAGGGATGTGGGTAGGTTCTAAGCACTCATGCCTTGGGCCAGCATTGCCCCAGGGACCAAGGGATGGCCCCAAATAGTGTAGCCAAAGGGAGAGTAGGACAGAGATCTGAGGAGCCATGCTTATGGAAGAAGTCTTTTGTGAAGTGCAGAAGACTGACTTCCGTGAGAAGCACTTGCTCCCCACGTTTCCAGAGCCCCAGGGCTGGGTGGGAGGAGGAAGCTGTTAAGGTTATCCAGCTGGTCACATGGGTTTTAGGCATCAACCCCTGCCTAGCCATCAAAATAAATTCCAGATGGATTAAAAGAGTTAAAGGAAAAAATAATCAAAGCATGGGAAACAAGAAGTAAATGCTGAGGAATTTTTATCAATCCTCTGGATACTGAAGTAAAGTGAAAACTGATGGAAGAAATCACAAAGGAAAAGCTTGACAGATCTGGCTACATAAACATGTAAATCTCGAGGACTCAAAAAGATTGCAAAGGAATTAAGAGAGACAACCAACAGCTCTCAGCCTGGGTTGCTATTGAGCTAGCTGTGGGCCAGTAACTACTCAGCACTGAGTTCTGTCCTCACAAGTGGGGAGGAAGGAATGTTCCCATGGATCTCCCTGAGGTCCTTGACTTTTTGAGGGGTGTGGCCCAAGCCTTCATCTGAGTTCCTCACACATCTTGACACTGTCCTTTCTCAGATATATGTGTTGTAAATATTTTCTCTGAGCCTATGGTTTGTCTTAACAGTGTTTTTCCCAGAGATGTTTTTTTTTTTTTATTAAGTCCAGTTTATCAGTTTTTTCTTTTATGGTTCATGCTTTTTGTGTCCTAACAAATCTTTGCCTTACCCAAGGTCATAAAGATTTTCTCCTCTGCTTTCTTCTAAATGGTTTATGGTTTTAGATGTTACATTTAGGCCTGTGATCCATTTTGAGTTTGTATGTGTGTCTTTGTGTATGGTGCCGGATATGGGTTAAGGTTCTTTTGGGGCATATGGATATCTAATCGGTCTAGTACCATGTGTTACCACCCTTTCTCTTGAATTACCTTGGAACCTTTGTCGAAAATCACTTGTTCATTTATGTGTGGGTCTGTCCTCATGCTTTTTGTTTGACAGGCTCTGCCAGAACACGAGGATGAGATCCCGGACACAGTACGGACTGTACAGCTCATTAAAGATCTGGCTAGGGAGATCCGCCTGGTGGAAGTAAGAAGCATGGGAGCAGGGGAGGTGTTTGGGAAGGGCTTGAGGTTCAAGTGGCAGGTCAGGCCTCTGCACTTGGCATAAGGGCTTAGAGGAAGGGTTGGGAAGGCCCAACCAAGGACTCTTCATTCACTTATTTATTAATTCAAACATCATGTGCTTTAAGTGTGCTACACATTGGGTTAGGTGCTTAAGATACATAATACAATGCCTACCCACACAGAACTCACAGTCTAGTAGGGGACCCGGCAAAGTTAACCTGTCTAAGCCTCGTTTCCTCATCTCTAAAGTGAGTATAATTACACCTACTCAGGGGTTGTTAAAAGGATTAAATAAGATCATATAGGTTGAGCATTATAGTGTTTGGCACACAGTTGGTTCTCAGTAAATTCTGATGGTGGGTCATGGTGATATTGGGTGGTGGAAGTCATAACAGTAGTTATTGTTGTTATTAATATTTTGATTCAGTCTCTGCATTCTACAAAATGACAGTTCTCCCGGGTTGAAGATGATTACAAAGCCATGTTTCAACAGGTGGCATATACCACGAGGCAGTAAGGTGTAGTGGTAAGAGACTCAGAGAAACTTGGGTTCTGGTTCCTGCTCTGTCACTTGCAAGCCTTTCAGAGCCTCAGTATCCTTATCTGTAAAGTGGAGATAACTCCACCTTTTCAGAGTTTTGTTAGAATTAAGAGCTAATGTATGTAGAGCCCCTCGCACAGTGCCTGGCAGAGTAAGTACTCAATAAATGTGACCCATTGTTATTAGCAGACTTTGCAGCAAAGAGAGAACTCAGTGTGGGCTGGTGAAGTAGCAGAGGCACCAGAGGAGAATGGGACTTGAGGAAGTTTAAATTTTCCTTCAGCTCAGAAGCTGTAAAGTTCCATTTAGCACTAAATCCATGCTGAAGGGTAGTCAGAGTGAGCTACTGGGAAGTTGGGCTTCTAGCCTCACCGCTTACAGCATGTTTCACTGCCTAGAGCACAGCTTACATGGTCCACCTCCTACCTCATTTTCCTTCATTCCCGTTTGTCAAAATCCTTCAGGTTTAATTAAAAGGCCTACCCTTCTCCCAGCTCTTCCCACTTAAATCAAGTTTGTATACACAGAACTTTGGAGTTCTTGGAAGAGGACTTAGTGATGGATCATATCTGATCCATTGGCTTTCAAATATTTTAAATAAGATTTTACCTGGAAGTCTAATATATACAATCAGTCAAAGCACAGCTACTGTGAATAAGATGAAGGTGAGAGGCTTAGAGCTCCACTAGATCCTCTTGTTTGCCTTCTATCTCCCTCCAATCCTCAGGGCTCCTCCCAATAAGCTGAAAGGAGCCACAGGACATCTTTGCAAACCACCTATCTAGTCTAATTATTTAATTTTACAGCTGAGTAAACAGAGCCCCGAGTGGTCAGATTACTTATCTGAGGCCACAGAGGTATCTAGTAGCAGAATTCAGATGAGAACCTCTCTATTTCTCTCAAATCCTGCAGTCCTTAGAGTTGGAACCACCAGTTTACTCAATTATTTTGTCTCATATCAGCTGCTCTTGGAGACTTTTCTCTCCAGTTTTTAAATATATTTTTATTTTTGATAGTATTACAGATATATCCCATTTCCCCCACCTCTGCCCCCCTCCTCCCAGCCCCTACCCACTTCTCTCCAGTTTTGACAATAATGCTGGGTTTCTCCTCTGCTCATCTTCTCTATATTCGTCAGTGGCTGGGTAAAGAAATGCCACCCAGTAACTCTTGATGACTTATTGTGCTAAAACTAAGGTGTGCATATGTGGAGCATCTGTAAGCCACGTCCATAGCCGTGCCTCCAGTGCCATGAATGGACCTCTGCTCTTAGCAGAGAGAACCCTTGAGTAAGCTCTAACCCCCTTGTGTACTAACACTCTTGTAGGATATCTTCCAACAGAAGGTTGGGAATACGAGCAATATCTTTGGGATGCAGAGGATCTTCCCAGCCGGCTCCACTCCCTTAACCAGGCCAATCCATCCCACTTCAATAGCCATATCCAGGCTGTCACTGCCCTCCAAAACTGGTTCAAAGAAGAAAGGCCTGAAGCCCAAGGAACTCTTCAAGAAGGCTGAGCGAAAGGGCAAGGAGAGCTCAGCCTTGGGGCCTGCTGGCCAATTGAGCTATAATCTCATGGACATATACAATCATCAGGCACTGAAGACAGGCTCTTCCCAGAAAGCAAAGGTGGGTGCTGGCCCATGGGTTCAGCCCAACCCTTTTGTGTCCCTTGGAAGAGCAGAGCATCAAAAGGACAGGCTATCCTGTTTTCCCACGTCCCTTAGGGCCCCTGGTGTTTGGCTACCAGTCCCACTACTTTAATAGGCATTTATTGAGACCTTGTCTATGCTGGGCACTGTGATAGGTGCTATAGATGTAACCTTCAAGAGGCTGACAGGCTAGTGAGAAAGATAGGCATAAAGAAATGAGTGCAATGAAGTGTTGTAGATAACACAGTCGGGTGTGTGTGGGACCCTAGGACTCAGAGGGTGATGATTCTATCTGGGTAGGGGCAATGGTCAGGAGCTCTTCTCAGAAAACATGACACAAGCTGAATCTTGAATTGCTTGGATGAGAATGACATTTGAGAACATTCTCTGTGAGTGTCAGGTTGGAGTCTTAAAACAGGTCCTTGAGAAAAGCTCTCATCCAGGGCACCGCCTTGCTTCAAGATTGTGGTGCCTTCTATGGGTATGTGATGGTGTTTCCCCCTCTTTTTAGGGAACATACTTTATAAGATTGATAGGGTTCCCCCTGAGCCAGCCATTCTCAACCTCCTACTCCTGTGATCATTTGGGGTGCGAAGTGGGGAGTGGGACAGTGTAGTAGAAGGCCTTCGTTCAGGTGGTTTTGACAGTGAACTAAACCAGTGAAACTGGAGGGAACTGGCCATCCTGATTCACATGGGAGACCCAGACAGGTGACAACTGAGCCTCCTCTTCTGCAGTTCAACATCACTGGTACCTGCTTGAATGACTCAGATGATGACTCGCCAGACTTGGACGTTGATGGGAATGAGGGTCCGCTGGCCTTATTGATGTCTAATGGCAGGTGAGGTGGAAAGAATAAACACAGATACTGGGACTGTTGGTGGCAGCATGCCACTAACACAGGGCATGGAATTGGGATCTGGGACTGTAACATGGGTTGGGGAGGGACTGCATCTGGAGAAATGCCTAGATATTATCAGATATCATTACTTCGTTCAGAGAACCATGATTGTGTTTATGGGTAGGGAGGGGAGAGGTCTAGAATCTAATTGGCAGCCCTGAGAAAAATCTTGTGTAAGTTCTAGGAATTCCAGCCAGTCAGTGGGTCAGAACTGCTGGCAGGTATAAGAGGTAATATAGCATACTGGTTAAGAGCATTATTGTATATACCTTTTGAGATTCAATTTTTAGGAATTTATTTTGCAGAAATATTTGCACAGGTGTATACAGAGAAATGCTCACATCATTGTTTATAATAGTAATTGGAAACATGTTCATCAATTAGGGTTGGATAAATTATGGTACATCTGTAGAATAGAATACCATGTGGCTGTTAAAAAGGAATGAGTTTAATATTTATTGACATGGAGAAGTGTCCAAGGTTAAATCCTTAAGTGAAAAAATCAGTTTATAAAATAATATATAGGAATAGTTCCATTTTAATTTAAAAAAATGCATGTGTGTAGAAAAGCAGTATACAGACTTTCCCCTTTATTTTTTAAATTAAATTTATTGGGGTGACATTAGTTGACATGATCATATATTTCTTTATTTTTAATTTAACTTTTTGGAAGAGGTTTCAGTTTTAATTTATACAGTTTAAAATTCAAAAAGCGTGAAAGAATGCATAGTGAACAATTTTGCTCTCACTCCTCTCTGTTCCCCAGTCCTCCTCCCCATGGACAATCAATGTCAATGATTTCCTTCCAGAGATATTTATTCACATTCACGCAAATAAATATATTTATTTTATACTTGTCAACCAAACTTGTAACAGTAGTTACTTCTGGTAAGTAGGATAGGAGAGACAGGAGAGGAAATTTTTACTTCAATAGCATTTTAATTTTGTACAATGAGCATTCTTACTTTTCTTAAAATAATTGTTAACAGAACATTTTCCCAAAGAATAAAATAAAAGCTGTTCACAACAAAAAGCATGGACTTGGGAATCAGACAATCCTGACTTTGAATCTCAGCTCTGACATGTGTTCGTGTGTGACCATGGCAAGTTAACTAACCTGTCTGCCTCAGTGTCCTTATTATATCTATCCTATAGTTAAAACTTAGGGTTGTTGGAGGACTAAATGAGATAGTATATGTAAAGTGCTTATCAAAGGGCCTGCCACATAGTAAATGCTTAATTAATGGTAGTTCTTACAAATATAATGATGAAGTTGAAGTGAAAGGTGATGATGGTGGTGATAATGGCATGGGTATGAACAGAAGCTGAGTAGGTCATCAGAAATTCTGAAACACGTGGGCAGGCAGAGGAAGATAGTAAGAGTTATCATCTGGGCACTCAGAACACCAGACAGGATCAGTCAAGAGCCAAATACAGAGTATGTACATTGTGGGAACACAAGTGACAAGGATACCTTAATAGCCTTTTTGTAGGAAAAGGTTGTCTTCAGATACCAAGGGTGGGTGTAGTAGGTCCACCTGGTGAGAAATAAGGGAAAAGAGTGTGAGAGTAGGGCACATTCTGAAAGCAGCAGAGTTATCCTTAGGATTTGAGAACCTAGTTACTAAAGAATAAGATTAGAGAGACTGTTGAGATTGCCTTTGTCCAGAACCAATGGTTGGTCTCTGGGGAAGAGAAAATCGAGAGTCCTAAGGGTCCAGCCTGTAATGGCTGTTGAGGACATGATGAGACATTTTCCCCTTCCCTACTTCTATCACCTCCTGAAGCTGCCAGAAGCAGCTGTTAAGTTACCTACAGAGTCAAGGTATAGAAATATTTGGAGACCAGATGATATTATGTCTGGGCTTTTCTCCAAATAATCCAGTCAGTGTTTTGCGGAGGCTGAGGTGTAAATGAAACAAGATTGGCCGTGAAACAAGATTGATAATTGCTGGAACTTAACTGGGTGATAGGTACATGGGAATTTGTTATACTTTTATATTTTTTGAATATATTTGACATTTTTCATAATTAGATGTTAATAAAAGATCTGGGTATAAATAGCTACCCTTTACAGAGCACCCACTCTGTATCAACTTCTATCTTAGCTATTTACATACATTATTTTATTTAGTCCTCACAACAACCCTGAAGACCAGGGTTGTTATCCCTATTTTACTAATGTGGAAACTGAGGCCCCAAGTACTTCATTAGCTACATTGGGCACTCACCGTGTATCAGTCTCTGCATTAGCTTATTTAATTCTCCCAACAACTCTATGAGGTAGAAAACAGGCCAATTTAATGAGAGCCATTTAACTGAAAGCTAGTTCACCAAATGACTATTCGCTGTATATGTCAAGTATACTAATTTACCAAAAATGTGTTTCTTTTTAATAATAAGATTTATTTTAGCAGTTTGTACTGGTTAATTTTGTTTACCATGTATAATAGGATTATTTAAGCTACTTTTGAGTGTTGTGTTTTTTTTAACACATTAAGCGCCCAGTCAGTCACTGGTGACTGACACTATACTTTTCCGTCTGGAAGACAAAACAGGCTGGGCGCTTAACGTGTTAACTATATATTTTAACAGATTTTTTTGAGGTATAATTTAGTTACCATATGGTTAACATGTTTTAAGTGTACTATTAAATGATTTTTAATAAATTTAAAGAATATGCAACCATCACTACCATGCAATTTTAGAATATTTCTATCCCCAAAAAGATCCCTTATATACCCACTTATAGTCAGCCCTGGTTCCCTCCCTCCAGACCCAGCAACTACTAATCCACTTTCTGTCTGTATAGATTTGCCTTTTCCAGACACATCCTATAAACGGAGTCACACAATATGTGTGTTTTTGTGTCTGGCTTCTTTCACTTAGCATAATGTTTTTTAGGTTCATCCATGATGTAGTATGTATTATTAACTGGTTCCTTTTTATTGCTGAATAGCATTCCATTGTATAGATATATCACATTTTGTTTATCTGCTCACTAGTTGGTGGTCATTGGATTGATTCCACTTTGGGTTATGAATAATGGTGCTATGAGCATTTTGCATACAAATATTTGTGTGGCCATATTTTTTTTGTTTCTTACTTAGGAGTAAAGTTTTGGTTCATGTGGTAACTCTATTTTTAACTTTTTAAGAAACTGCCAAACTTTATTCCAAAATGTACCATTTTATATTCCCACCAGCAATTACAAGTTACTCCATATACTGATTAACACTTGCTATTCTCTCTCTTTTTAATTATAGCCATTCTGATGGATATAAAATGGTATCTCATTGTGGCTTAATTTTCATTTCCTTTAAGACTTAACAAAGTTGAGCATCTTTTTGTGTGATTATTGGCCATTTGTATATCATCTTTAGAAAAAAGATATCCTGTGCATTCAATGACTAAGGTTTATTCATATCTTTTGCTCATTTTAATTGGTTTCTGTGTCTTATTATAGAGTTCTAAGAGTTGTTTAAATATTCTGGATACAAATACTTTCCCAGATAAGTGATGTGCAAGTTTTTCTTCCCAGTCTGTGGTTTGTCTTTTCATTTTCTTAATAGTGTCTTTTGAAGCGCAAACATTTTGAATTCTACCTAATCCCAGGTCACAAAGATATTTTCTGTTTTCTTCTAGAAGTTTTATAGTTTTAGATTTTACATTTAGACCTATGATCCACTTTGAGTTAATTTTTGAGTATGATGTAAGGTACGAATCTACATTTCTTTGCATGTGATAGCCAGTTTGTTCAGCACCTTTGTTGAAAAGACGATCCATTCCCAACTGAATTGCCTTGGGACCTTTGTCAGAAATCAATTGACCATAAACTTAAGAGTTTAATTCTAGACTTGCAGTACAGTTCCAATGACATATGTCTGTCCTTATGTCAGTATCATACTACCTGGATTATTGTAGCTTTATAGTAAATTTTGAAATTGAATAGTGTAAGTCCTCCAACTTTGTTCTTTTTCCAAATTGTTTTGGCCAGTTGAGACCTTTGTATGCTTGTATACATTTTAGTATTAGTTTACTAATTTCTTCAAAAAATCTAGCTGTATTTTGATAGGAATTGCATTGAATCTATAGATCAATTTGGAGAGAATTGCCATCATAACAATATTGAGTGTGACTGATTTTATGTTCTGTTTTCCTCTAGTACCAAGAGGGTAAAGAGCTTATCCAAGTCTCGGCGAGCCAAGATCGCAAGGAAGGCAGACAAAGCTAGGCTAATGGCAGAACACGTGATGGATGATGAATTTGACTTGGATTCAGATGATGAACTGCAGATTGATGAGAGATTGGGAAAGGATAAGACAACTCTGATAATAAGACCAAGTGTGTACCTGTTCTTTCTCTTTCCTGCTTCTTGGGCTATTAAGAATTTTTTGTGCCCTTGATAGACTCCAGACATTAGTCCTGAGCTTGTTGACATTCTGATTTACCAGCTCTATAGGCCTCCATGTAACCTTTGCTCTAGAGATTTATTTGTAAGCTAATTCCTAACCTTTCTAAATCAGTCGTCTGTGGTCATTACTTTTAGGAATATTATAGTCTCATTTTCTTTCCCCTGGGTGTTTGGCTTAGATGTTAATCTTAGCTTTGTGATAAGTGCATACCTTTGTTTTCTAGAATTTCCCCGAAAGCTGCCCCGTGCGAAGCCTTGCTCTGACCCCAACCGAGTTCGAGAACCAGGAGAAGTTGAGTTTGATATTGAGGTAGGAACCTGCCCTGTGTTTAGTCTTCTGCTAATTCTGGTTATAGAGACAGAAGGCAGATATTGTCATTCTACTTGGGGAGAAGGAAGATATCCTGTGTATTCAATGACTATGGTATTTGTTAAGTGAAAGATTGTGTACTAAGTGCTGCTGAACATATAAATGGAAGATTATAATTTAGTTAACATATTTTAAAGTCTTTAATACAGAGTAGAATAAAAGCAGTGTGAGGTAGCAGAAAGAACATCTGATTTGGAATATCTGATTGTGATCTTGCACAAACTATTTAACTTCACTGAGCCTTAGTTTCACTATGTGTAAAATGGGAGTTATACTACCTACCTCACAAAGATGCTGTGGGAATGAAGATGAAAGAATGAATATTCTGTTGATACTAGTTTATACTTGGTGCTCAGAAGATATTAGTTTCAGGAGTGAGACTGTCATTGGGCACTTATCTGACCAACCCTGGGCAGCTAAGGTAATATCCTTTTTTTCCAACAGGAGGACTATACAACAGATGAGGACATGGTAGAAGGGGTTGAAGGCAAGCTTGGGAATGGGAGTGGAGCTGGTGGAATTCTTGATCTGCTCAAGGCCAGCAGGCAGGTGGGGGGACCTGACTATGCTGCCCTCACGTGAGTACTGGCTTTGATCTCCCCTTTCCAAGGCAATCAAACAACATACCCTCACCTCCCACTCAAAGGGCTGAGGCCACCAGTCAGCAAACATTTATCAAGCTGTTATTTAAAGGGACAAAGAATTAGCCAGGGCATTTGGACTGAAAGAATAAAGTAGACATGAAGTCTGCCCTAAGAAACTTAAGGTCTGAGAGAGAGAGAGAGAGAGAGAGAGAGAGAGAGAGAGAGAGAGAGAGACTATATAGACATCAAGGGGAATCAGTTTTGGGAAGTTGGAAGAGGGGCTGGAAGAGACAAGGAAGGAGAACTGGATCTTTTAAAAAACAAAAAAGGAAAGAATGCAGCATGGATGAACATGGAGGGAGATCCGCCCCTCTTTTTGCCATCTTGCGTGCTGTCTGTGGAGAGACTTGAAGCAAGAAGGACTGGCCTTTTCATGAAAACAGTCTGTGATACTGTCTGGATCCTTTATTGATTTCTGGTTTTTCACCTGGGATGATTCTCTTCCTCCTCTCACCCTGACCCCTCAGCTGTTGGCCCTCCTCCCTGACTATTCTGATGACTAATTTCCATTGACAACTAAAGAAACTACCTAAACATTTCTCCTCTGTCCCTTGCAGCGAGGCCCCTGCCTCTCCTAGCACTCAGGAGGCCATCCAGGGCATGCTGTGCATGGCCAACCTGCAGTCCTCATCGTCCTCCCCAGCTACCTCCAGCCTGCAGGCCTGGTGGACCGGGGGGCAGGACCGAAGCAGTACGAGCTCCAGCAGTGGATTGGGTACAGTGTCGAGCAGTCCTGCTTCCCAGCGCACCCCAGGAAAGCGGCCCATCAAGCGGCCAGCATACTGGAGAACCGAGAGCGAGGAGGAGGAGGAGAACGCCAGTCTGGATGAACAGGACAGCTTGGGAGCATGCTTCAAGGATGCCGAGTATAGTAAGCTGAGCACTTGAGTGTAGGCCAGAAGGGTTCCCCCACCCCAGGCTCAATCCCAATCTCAGTCCAGGACAGCCGAGCCATATTTTCTTAATCTGTAAAATGGGGCCATCTCACAGGTTGATTTAAGAATTAGAGATGATGCTTGTACAGAGCACCTGACATACTGTCTTGCTCATGGGTGGTCCTCAGAAATTGATAGCTGTTATAATTAGCTGTCATTCACTTTTAGTCCAACCTTCCCTGCTGGTGACTTTTTCCCCCTCTTGCCTATTTCACTTCCATCACTTGTATTTTTTGTGTGTTCTATGTCATTCCGTTCATCCCTAGCAAAAGTATATATAATAACCTTTTGGTGGGCTTTTTACATGACTCATGAGATGACTCATTTTTATAAGCTAAGATTTATTGCGTACTTCAGTGTATAAAGCACTTTTTGTATAGTATAGCTGACATTAATGTAGGCTTTTGTTTTAATACTATTTTTTTAAATTGTATAGTATAGCTGACATTAATGTAGGCTTTTGTTTTAATACTATTTTTTTAAATTAGTGCTATTGACCCAAATTAGAACAAGACAGAAAGTAAAAGTTACTTTTGACTAACACTCATCCGCCTCAGGTTATCTGAGGCAGGTGACCTTTGTTATCAGTTTGATTTACATCTTTCATTTTCTTGTGTTTATACCTGCATGTAGCTATAAATAGATAAAGGTGTAGTGCTGTTTGGTGTCTATGGTTCTAAAGCTTGCTTGGATATCTTTCAGTATCAGTTCCTAGAGATCTACTTCATCAATAATATTGAGATATACCTCCTGCATAGTAGTCTGATAGCATAGCTGTACCGTAATTTGTTTAGCCATTTCCTACTGATTAACATTCAGGTTGTTTCTAATATTTTCCTATTTCTGACAATGCTTCAATGAAAATTTGTATAAATAACCTTTAGATCCCATGTGCCAGTTAACATTTCTCTAGGGTGGCTAGACATGCTGGGTTGAAGGGTGTGTACAAAATAAATGTTAAGAGTGCCAAATCCCCCTCCAAAATGGCCAGTATATGAGTAGTTTATGAGCAAAACCTGTCTCTCCACAGCCTTACCAGTAGTGGATGTTACTAGCCTTTTTTCATTTTTGCCAGAGGGCAAAAAATGGTGTCTCAGTTTGTTTTATGTTTATTGGCTCTTCTTTATTTCTTTTCTGTGAATTATCTATTCAGTCATTTATCCATTTTTTCTATTAGGATGTTTGTTTTTCTTATTGATTTGTGAGTTCTTTATTCTACATTTGTTGGAGTGTTTTAATATATTCTTGAAGTGTTGAAAAATATTTTCTTTTCGTCTGTTGCTTGTATTTAATTTATTTATGGTATCTTTTAGCATATAGAAGATTTCAGTTTTTACACAGTCATCTTTACCATTTTTTGGGTATATTATGGCTTGTGTAAGATTTTCTTATATTTTCACCTAAAACTTGTATAGAAGTTAAAATTTTAGCTTTTTTTTCTGGAATCAAGTTTTGTGAATTGTGGGAGGTAAGAATGTAACATTTTTTTTCCATATGGGTAGTCATTTGCCCCCACACCATTTATTGACTAGTTCATCATTATCCCCCTGATTTGAAGTTCCACTTTGTCATAAACTGAATTCCCATGTAAATCTAGATATTTTTTTCAACTCTTTATTCCAAGTTCTGTCCCTTAATAGCTATGTGACCTTCAGCAAGCTAGTTAGCCTCTCTGTACCTACCTCATATAGGTTGTTGTGGGGTTAAAATGAATTATTATATATAAAGCACTTAGAACATTGCCTAGCACGTGGTAAGTGCTGTGTAAGTATTAGATATTATTATTATTCTGTTCCATAAAATCATTTTGTTTGTTCCTGTGGCAATAACACATAGATTAGTTACTATAGGTCTTGTGTCTTTTAAGGCAAATCCCTTCTGCAGAACTTGCTTTGGACCTGAGGAGACCACAGAAGCTCATCAAGCCCATCATCTCTGTTCTGAGCTGTGATTGGTCTTGGGGGGCGTGCCAGGTTCCTTGGCCACCCATTCTACTTTCAGCAGATAGTTACATCCACCTACAGCCAAGACATCCAGAGCTGGTCTTATTAGTCCCCTCAGAACAAACAGCTCAGTCAGCCTCTGCTTTCCCATACCCTCCCTGCTCCTGCTTTGCCCAGCAACACTGGAAAGGCAGTTTAACAAGGAGATGCCAACCTACTTGTTCTTATTTTTCCAGAATTTCTAGGCCATTATTGAGCTTTTTTTTAAAATTCCAGATGGATTTTAGAATCAGCTTTTCGAATTTTATGAAAAATCCCATTAGGATTTTTTATTAGGATTTCATAGTACTTGTGGATTAATTATGGAGACTGACATCTTTCATCAGAGACTTTTCTGCTACAATGGGATGTATGCAGCCACTACCCCTCTCTGTTTCCTGAAAAACATCACATTCTGAAAATTTGTAAAATAATAGAGCTTGCAAGAAAAAGAGGGTTAAGGGGCACACCCCTCAAAATCTCTTTGGCTTTGAAGCCAAAACACTGACCCAGATCATGATGTTCCTAATACTAATCCTTGCTCAGTTAGTGCCCATTGGAATTTGCACCCAGCATCAGAGTCAGCGGATCTTTTGAAGCCTTAAACCCTGGGCTTGGGCTTCTTTCTTCTAGGTGTAGGTTCTTGCGGGCATTTGCTTAAGGTAGATACCAGCTTCATCAAATTAAAATGTGATCCAGGGCCTAGTTTTCAGCAGTCTTTTTTTAAACACAGGGGAAGTGTCTTCACTTCTTCGTCTGCTCTTTCAGCCATCCTTCTCTCCTACCAGAGCTTAATTTTGTAAAAAACAGAGCCACCATTTACTCTTTTCTGATGGGAGGCACTATTGCATGATTTTTGTCACTTGTCTGTAGATCATGTGTTGCGAAGGCTTTATCTGTAATTGTGAGAAAATTCACCACTAATTGACTATTTTAAAATGTACAATTGAGTAGCATTTAGTGCATGCACAGTGTGGTACAACTACTACCCCTCTCTCTTTCTTTTTGATTGATTGATTGGTTGGTTGATTGATTGGTTGATTTTTAGTGAGAGAGAAATATCGATTTGTTGTTCCATTTATTTATGCATTCATTGGTTGCTTCTTGTATGTGCCTTGACTGGGGATCAAACCCATAACCTTGGCGTATTGGGATGGTGCTCTAACCACCTGAGCTACCCAGCCAGGGCCCAAGATATTTTCATCATCCCAGAAAACACCCTGTATTCATTAAATAATTGTTCCCCATGTTCCTTTCCCTTTATTCCCTAGTAACCACTAATCTACTTTCTGTCTATAAGTATTTACCTATTATGAATATCTATATATGGTATATAAAAAGCCAGCGACCAGAACGCAGTAACGACGGAATGACAGGTCACTATGATGCCCACTGCAGCCAGTGAATCGGCTGGATCAGGAGGTGGGGCCGGCTGGTCAACCTCCTGAGGCCCCTCCCTCTGGCCGGCCCTGCCCCTGATGGGCCCTCACTACCCTGATCAACCCACAGCCCCTCCCCCCCCCCGCCAGTCCCAATCCTGATGGCTGGCCGGCCAACCTTCTGCAACCCCTCCTCCCACCCGGCCTCACCCCAGATCAGCCCCCCCCCCACACACCCCAATCAGGGGCAGGGCCGGCAGGCCAACCACCCAAGGCCCCTCCCCCAGGCTGCTGGCTCTTGATTGGTCCCCCAGACCCCATTCGGGGGCAAGGCCGGCTGGCCCACTGTCTACAGCCCCTCCCCAAGGCTGGCCCCACCCCCGATCAGCACCCCCACTCCGATCAGGGGCAGGGCTGGCCGGCCAACCACCCATGGCCCCTCCCCCAGGCTGCTGGCTCTTGATTGTTCCTCTGGACCCCATTCGGGGGCAGGGCAGCCAGCCCACCGCCCACGGCCGGCCCCACCCCCAGTCAGCTCCCACCACCCTGATTGGCCCGTGGCCTCACCCCCAGCCAGCTCCACCCCCGATCACCCCCCCCCCAACCAATCAGGAGCGGGGCTCGCTGGCCAATCACCCACCGCCCTCCCCCCAGCCTGCCCGGCCCTAATTGGGCCCCAATTGGGGTGGGTCAGCTGGCCAACCTCCCGCTGTCTCCTCCTCCTGACAGGCCCGGCCCTGATCTGCCCCGATTGGGGCTGGGCCAGCCAGAACCCACCCATGCATGAATTTGTGCACTGAGCCTCTAATATCATATAAAAGTAATCATATAATATGTGACCTTTTGTGTCTGGCTTCTTTAATAAGGTTTTCAAGGTTAATCTAAGTTGTGGCATGCGTCAGCATTTTGTTCCTTTCTATGGCTGAATAGTATTCCATTGCATGGATATGCCACAATTCTATTATTTACTCATCTGCTGATGGGCATTTGGGTTATTTTTACCTTTTGGCTATTAATAATACTGCTAAACACAATTGTTTGCATTTTTCTGTGTGGACATATGTTTTTATTTTTCTTGGGAATATACCTAGGATAGAATTCCTAGGTCATATGGTAATTCTATATTTTACTCTTCGAGGAACCCCACCAAACTGTGTTTCACAATGACTGCAAGAGAATTGTCACCTTAGGTATATTCAGTTTTCTAATCTATGTACATAGTATGTCCCTCCATATTTAGTTGTTTAAACATTTATTGCATCAGTTTTTTATAGTTTTCAGCATACAGATCCTGCACATGTTTTGTTAGATTTACTCCTAAGCTTTGTATTCTTGGGTGATATTGGAAATGGTACCTTTTTTAAACCTTGGTTTCCAATTGTTTATTGCTAGTGTGTGTGTGTGCGTGTACGAGTACGATTGATTGATTTTTGTGTGTTTTCCTTATATCTTGAAAACTTGGTAAACTCAATATAGTTGTTTTGGTGTATTCTTTTCTCTTTTGTATATATTATCATGTCATGTGCTAGTAGGGACAAATTTTTTTTTTATTGACACTATTACAGTTGTCCCTCATTTCCCCCCCCCCCCTTGGTCCCCTCCATCAGCCTCTGCTCAAGTAGGGACAATTTTATTCCTTTCTTTCCAATCTGTATGTAATTTTTTCTTTTTGCCTTTTTGTTCTAGCTAGCATTTCAAACACAGCGTGGTAAGAAAGTGAACACCCTTGCCTTGTTCCCAATCGAAGAGGAAAGCATTCAGTCTTTGTACTATTATGGTGTTAGCTATAGGTTCTGAGGTTATGAAAGTTCACTTCTATTCTTATTTTGCTGAGAGTATTTTTTTTCTGAGAGTATTTTTTAATCTTTATTGTTGAGAGTATTACAGATATCCCCCATTTCCCCCCCTTTGCCTCCCTCCACCTGGCTCCCATCCCAGGCCTTCCCCACACTATTGTCTGTGTCCATGGCCTATGCATATAAGTTCTTTGGTTCATCTCTTCCTGCCCCCCTTCCTCCCTTCCCCCCTTCCCTCTGAGATCTGGCAGTCTATTCCATGCATCCATGCCTCAGGACCTATTTTGTTCATTAGATTCCACATGTAAGTAAGTTCATATGGTATTTGTCTTTCTCTGACTGGTTTATTTCACTTAGCATAATAATTTCCAGGTCCATTCATGCTGTCCCAAAGGGTAAGAGTGCCTTCTTCTTCTTTTTTTTTAAATCCTTACCCGAGGATATATTTTCCATTGATTTTTAGATCTAGTGGAAGGGAGGGGAAAAGACAGAGAGAGAAACATCAGTGTGAGAGAGACACACATCGATTGGTTGCCGCCCATATGAGCCTGACCAGGGCCAGGTATCAAGCCTGAAACCGAGGTACATACCCTTGATCAGAATCGAACCCAGAACCCTTCAGTTCACAGGCTGACGCTCTATCCACTGAGCCAAACCTGCCAGGACCATTTTTAATTTTTAGAGGAAACTCCGTATTGTTTTCTACAGTGGCTGCACCAGTCTGCATTCCCACCAATGGTGCACTAGGGTTCCTTTTTCTCTATATCCTCTCTAGCACTTGTTTGTTGACTAATTGATGATAGCTATTCTGACAGCTGTGAGGTGATAACCTCATTGTTGTTTTAATTTGCATCTCTCTGGTGATTAGTGACTTTGAGCATCTTTTCATATGTCTACTAGAGGCCCAATGCACGAAATTTGTGCAAGGGGCTTGGCCCTTTCAGCCACAGTGGCTTGCCTTGGCTCTTGCAGCTGCAGCTTCATCTAGAAGGACATCTGGAAGGTCGTTCTGCTGTCCGGTCTAATTAGCATATTACACTTTTATTGTTATAGATTGGCCAACTCTATGTTCTAGAAAGAGGTGGGAGACTGAATTTCTCTGATGAAGTAAAATTCTAGAGAAATTTGAAGCTGGTCATTAGGAGGAAGTTTTCAACCTCACTTTGCTTCTCTTTTAGGTTTAGCCGCAACAGCAGAGTTTGACCTCATCAGTAGGACCTTTCTAGACCACTTTCACCTTAAATTTTATAAGATGTTACATGAGGATTATAAGGAGAAAGTGATAAAACTGGATGTTTGTGTGTATTTGTATAGTATGAGATGCTTGTATATGTGTGTTTTGATATCCAGAACATTCAGTTCCAGTAATCTTGTTCCTAATTCAGCCAAGTAGGCTTTTTGTTTCCTTTTGTGAATAATGTGTGTACCATTCTTTTTTCATTAATTCAAAAAGCACTTTCTGAGAACCTCCTCTGCATTATGTTAGGCTCCCTTTGTTTGAAATCAAACAGTACATTTCCCTGTCTTCCTGGTAAATTGGGGGTGACAGATTTACTAATTATCTCTTAAGCACTATATAAGAAATAACTACAGTAAGGGTATGCACAGGATACTATGAAGTGTTGAGGAGGCACCTGAATCAGATTGCGAGAATGAGGGAAAGCTTTAGTGAGTGAATCTAGAGCTGAATTTTGCAGGGTCAGTAAAGTTAACTCATGAAATTACTCACTAAATGGATGTTGGGTGAGTGAGTCAGAATTAGATGATGCTGGAGAAGGACATTTGCAGCAGGGGTGCAAAGGTAGGAAGGCATGAAAAATATGTGGCTCTTTCAGGGACTCCTGTAGTTGAATATGGATTAAGTAAAGGGTCCGCTTTTGGGGGAGTGGTAGGAGCTGAGTTGTAGGTATCCTTCTGTTTTCACCCTTCTGGATGAGATCTCAGTTTACCTTGCTTTTCCCTCTCACTATAGTTTACCCTTCCCTGGAATCTGATGATGACGACCCTGCTTTGAAATCTCGACCCAAGAAAAAGAAGAATTCAGATGATGCTCCATGGAGTCCTAAAGGTGACCTAGTATTCTGTCCTTAAACGGTGTGGGAGTGGTTAGGGGACAAATAGGCTGGAGGTAGGTGGGATATTAATTATAGGAAGACATGATTCAGTCACTCATCTGTTTATTTAGCAAACTGTGCCTGTTGTGTGCCAGGTATTAGGTGCTGGAGCAAAAATGATCAATGAGACACAGTTCATGCACTCAGTTCAGCAAAACCAGAGGTAATGGAGCACTTTGCTTCTGATATTATATGGCTTAAAATGAAATGAAGAAGACCTTGAACAGATTTTAGCAAGCAGTCTAAGGCTTCTGAGAATATTCTGCTACCATCATCATATCCCTTTGGTAATACTAATGTCAAAGGAGGGAAATTATGCTGACTATTGAGCTCTGCAAGGCCCAAGACTCCTTAGACTTTCACCTGTACTCGCTGAGAGGCCATCTTTGAGAAAAGAAGAAAATGATCACTGAGTTGGACATGGAATTTAGAGGATAATAAAAGTATTTTATTTATCTTATTGGCCAGGTGGTTTTCACATTGGAGGGTGTGTCAGTTAGCTTTTGCTGCTTATCCAGCTACCCAAAACTTAGTGGCTTAGAACAACAGCAGTTGATCATTTCTCATTCTCTAGATTAAAAAAAAAAACACCTTTATGTGGTTCTCTAGATTGATCTGCTGTTCTGGACCAGCTTGACTGGGGCTGGATGATCTGCAGAGGTCTGCCTCAGGTGTCTGGGACCTAACGGATTGGTCTGGGGCCTCTTTCTGTGTGGTCTTTCATCGACAAGTTTTTTTCTCAAGGTAGCAAGCACAAGGGTATCCAGCATCAAGAGAGGACAAGCCCCAATGTGCAAAGACTCTTCAAGTCTCGGCTTGTGTCATGTTTTCTATTGTTCCATTGACCAAAGCAAGTTACATGGCCAAGCCTTTGCAGGGGCCAAACATGGCGGGGATCTCCTTTTTCCGCGTCCCGCGCGGAAAGAGAGATGAACGAACCGGTCCTAAATGGAGGCGGCCAGGGATTGAGGAATAATAGAAATAAAGAAAACAAGACGCAGAAATAGATTCATGAAGCTGGGGCTGGGTGGGACGCCATCTTTCCTCTCTCATGGAGAGGCAGCATGATGAGGACCCTGAGCCACCCAGCAGGTTTATCTTATATCCCAAAAATCCAGGAAGTAACACCAAAACTTAGGATCAAAGGAGCTTATTTGCATTCTTGACTAGGACCTAGCATTACTGGATTTACATATCTAGACCCGCCCCTGCTGACACCTGAGCTGCTATGAAGTCAGAACTGATTAACATGTCCAGCCTCATTGGGGAAGCATGTTCCCAGGGCGTGGCTCTGCCTACACCCTGAGTTCAGCTGACGATAATGAAAAGAAATGCCCAGGTACCTCCCAGGCGGCCCTCTACAAGCCTTGATTCCAGGAGAAGTAGATTCCACCTCCTGAAAGGGAGCTGCAAAATTCTCATGCATACAAGGAGATGTGAGCAAATTGAGGTCATTACTACAGCAGACCCTCACAGAGGGTGCTGGCATCTCAGTACCCAGGTTTCCCCAGGAAATAAAGGGCCTGCTCTCCGCACCCAGCCTTATTTGAGTCTGGTGTTTGCTTGGCTTTGGGGCTGTGAAGTGGCAAGGCAGCCCTGGAAAGTGTTCTCTTAGTGCGTCAATCAGCAAGTATCTATTTTTTCTTTCCTTAGGCCTATTTTCTGATTTTATTTTCTCCTATAGTTTCTGACTTATGAGCATAATAGAAAATTTGGAAACCACAGAACATAGAGGGAAGTATAAAAAGAAACCATCCAGGATTCTGCCACCCAGAAGCAACCACTGTTAATGTGTTGATGTATTTCCTTCTAGTCTTTTTTCTTGTGCATTTTCTTTTTATGATTGAAATCACATTATATATACAATCGTATATCCTACTTTAAAATTATTTTGCCCTTTATTCAAAATAATGTGTGTATCTGATAGCAAATCAAATAATAGAGGAGTTTAGGATGAAATGCAGTCTTCTTCTTCCTCTGTTTTTCCCGCCTACAATCCCATGCCTGTGAGGGCCTCATAGTTTTCTTTTTTGTTGTTGTTACCTCCAAAACTCAGTATTATGGAGTTTATGACATAATTTTTTGACTTATTAACTTAACCTGTTTCTCCTTCCATCAGATTCTGACAATCTCCCTTGATTATCCACTCTCTAAGATATAGACATTATGGCTTTTTTTTTTAACAGCTGCTTTTAAAAAATATATATCTTTATTGATTTCAGAGACGAAGGACAAGGGAGAGATAGAAACATCAATGATAAGAATCATTGATCGGCTGCCTCCTGCACGCCCCCCCACTGGCGATCGAGCCTGCAGCCTGGGCATATGCCCTGACCAGGAATCGAACCATGACCTCCTGGTTCATAGGCCGACACTCAACCACTGAGCTACACTGGTTGGGCTGTCTGCTATTTTTTCCTCCAACCTTCTATGAGTCACATTTTTTCGTTTACATTGTCAAGGTTATTTACATTGTCTTGAGAATCATAACTCTACATTGACTAGAGGTTGAGTGTAAAAGTTTAAAGCCAATAAATATATCTGGCCTTTTAAATTAACATTATATCATAAGCACATCCCTATGCCATCATTTATAAATAATATATTAGTGGTTACAAAGCATTCTATTTCTTTGATATATCTAATTTACCTAACTTCTCCTTTGATGTGGGGCATTTAGCTTAGTCCCAAGTTTTCACAGTTAGTGATAACATTTGGGGTGAGCATCTTTTTATGTAAGTGTTTGTATCTCTGATTATTTACTTAGGATGGATCTCCATGAGACTCTAGATGGGCCAAAGAAAAAAGGTATATTGGTATACAGTGAAAAGTTCCTCCAGTCCCTGTTCCACAGCCTTCCAATTTCTCATCTGGAGTCAACTACTGTTACCATTTTCATGTTTATTCTTTCAGAGGTAGTTTATGCATATACGAGTAAACACATATGTATTTCCCCCTCTTTTTTGCTGCTTTTCCCCCCCACTCAATTGGAAGCATACTTTATGCACTGTTATGTGCCTTTCTCACTTAACAATTACATCTTAGAGACTGTTTACACACCCACAAGCAATGCATGAGAGTGCCTATTTCCCTACACCCTTGCCAATACAATTTGTTAATATGAGTGTTTTAAAAGCTCTTTATATGTATTGCCAAATTGCTTTTCAGAAAGGTTGTACTAGTGTAGACTCTCACCAGCCATGTGTGAGGATATTGTTTATAAATCTTTACAGGCATTGAGCATATCAGTTAGGAATAGTATTTGACTGTGAGTAAAAGTAACCTATCAGGCATCCTTAGTGAGTGCTTCTCCCCTCAGGGTCACAAGATGGCTGCTTTACCTCTGCAGAGGTCTCTGAGTTACAGTGTTGTGAGGTTTTTTGCAGTCTTTTTTTTTTTTATATCATCTTTGGTTGAAATTGTGTCACATGGCCAAGATTGTCTGCCAGACAGGCCAGGAAATGTAGTTTTTAGCTAGGTACGTTTCTGTCCCCCAAAGTCATGTGTTTTGTCATAAAGCAAGAAAGGGCCCAGCCGGTGTTGCTCAGTGGTTGAGCATCGACTTATGAATCAGGAGGTCACGGTTTGATTTCTGGTCAGGGCACATGCCTGACTTGCGGGCTCGATCCCCAATAGGAGGCATGCAGGAGGCAGCTGATCAATGATTCTCTCTCATCATTGTTTCTATCTCTCCCTCTCCCTGCTATCATTAAAAACATATTTAAAAAAAAAAAGAAAGCAAGAAAGGGAAAATGATACTGGGTTGAGAACAAGCAGTCTCCACCATGATATTTTTTTGATCTTTGGTAATTCACAAGCAAACAACAGTATCTTATTAACTTTTATTTCCTTGATGTTCATAGTAGCATTAGAATTTTTTCTTTTGTAAATTTTATTTCTGACCTTGCCCATTTATCCATGTATGTCTCCAGGCTTTTCAAATTGCCCTTTTTATATAGTAAGGAAATAGTTATTATTTGTATACATATGTAATTTTGTTTATGGTACTTCCCCTCATTTACATAAAAAACCTGAATATTTCTATATAAAAAGTTGATCTTATCCATTGTTTCCCTATTCAGACAGCAGATAATGAACACCTCTGTAGTTTTAATTTAAATATATACATATGTGCATGTATATTTCTGTAAATAGAAAGCTAATTTTTATCATATTTTCAAAGTGGATTCTTAACCCCAAAAGACTAAGGCATTCTACCAAGGGTATTCCCCTTATGTCCATCATCACTGCTATTAGCATTGTTCTAGAAGTTCTAGACAGCATAATTAGGAATGAAGCAGAAATAACCCTAACTATTGGAAATTAAGAGGTCAAATTATCATGATATGAGGCTCCCTGGCAGTAGAACCTTATTTATTTTAGTCCTTTATTGTATCTGTAGCATCTTCCACAGTGCCTGGCACATGTGAGATGTCTATTAAGTATTTGGCAAATGAAAGAAATAATATGATTATATAATTAGGAAATGCAAGAGAATCAACTGAAAAACTGTTAAAACTATTATAATAATTCAATACATTGGGTAATTACTGAATGTAAACCAGATATCCAAAAAACAAGAGTTGTTACATATCATTAATAAAACCATAATGCACTGAGAAAAAATATTCTATTGGTAATAAAAATTGTATAAAATACTGAAGAATAATTGTAAGATTCTGTGTGGAACCTACATGAACTTTACTGA
The DNA here is from genome assembly GCF_027574615.1 of Eptesicus fuscus. Taxonomy (NCBI): domain Eukaryota; kingdom Metazoa; phylum Chordata; class Mammalia; order Chiroptera; family Vespertilionidae; genus Eptesicus; species Eptesicus fuscus. The sequence continues at coordinate 127,529,943 of NC_072473.1, forward strand.
GGAACATATAAGAAGTTATGAATAAATAAAGGTGTACTGTTTGCCTGGTTACAAAGACTGAGTATTTTAAAGAGTCATTAATTAAATGTATATGTTTAACACTATCTCAGATCAAAATCCTAATGGAATTTAGTGGTGAAGTCATTCTGAAATTAAAAGAGTAAACAGGTATGATTAGTTTAAAGCATTTTGAAATTAAAAAGTAAATGAAAAGGAATTCGCCTTATAAGATTTAAATATACTACAGTGCTGTAATAATCAAGTTACTGTGGTTACAAGAACTAGAGTAATCCGTAAATATTTTCCCTTTTTTATGTTTAAAAATGTTTATTGTGAAAAAATTTAAATATACACAAAATTAGAAAGGTTAGTACTATGGACATTCAAAGATTTATCACCCATATTTAATGATGAACATTTTGCTCTATTTGCACATCCTTTTTGTAAGGCATTTTAGTGAAGTTTTAAGATATCATAAGTGTATATTTTCTTGCTGTTCTTCTAATTGTCCTATCCATTATTGAAAGTGGGGGCATTGAAGTCTCCAACTGTTGTTGAATTATGTTTCTCCCTTCAATTCAGTCAGTTTTTGCTTCCTGTATTTTGGGGCTCTTTTGTTAGGTGCACATATGTTTATAACATATCTTATTGATGGATTGACCCTTTTATCATAAAATGTTCCTCCTAGGTCTCTAACAATAATTTTTGTCTTAAAGTCTATTTTGTCTGATATTAGTATAGCCATTCAGTTTCTCATTTGGATAATGTCTTTATGGTATATCTTTTTTCATCCTTTTGTTTTAATCTGTTTGTGTCTAGAGTGTGTGTCTTGTAAACACATATAGTAGGATTATGAGTTTTTATTTTGCCAATCTCTGCCTTTTAATTGGAGAACTTAATCCATTTATACTAAATTGAATAACTGACAAAGTAGGGTTTACATTGTTTTTTTCTATTTTCTCTGTGTCTTATTTCTTTTTGTTCATTAATTTTTCCATTACTGCCTTCTTTTGAGTTTTTTCTACTTTCTAGTGTCCCATTTTAATTCATATATATATATATATATATATATATATATATATATATATTTGAGTTATATTTTAGTTATTTTCTTATTGATTGTCCTGGGTTTTAACATTAATATCTTAATTATATCATTTTAGTTCAGATTAATATCAACTTAATTTCAATAGTGTTCAAGAACTTTGCTTTTCTCTAGTTCCATTCTTTCTTCTTTATGCTATTACTATCACAAATTACATCTTTACACACAGCTGTCTTTTTAATTAAATAGAAAAAAATGAGATACAACAAAAACATGTTTTTAGTTTTTAAAAATATTTACCTATATAGTTGTTACCTTACTAGTGCTCATTTTTCATGTGAATTTGCTTTACTGTATACTGTCCTTTCATTTTAATCTGGAGTTTCTTCTAGCATTTCTTATAGGGCAATGAACTCATTTTGCTGGCTTTAGAATTCTTGGTTGACAGTGTTTTTCTTTAAATACTTTGACTATGAAACCCCACTGTTTTTTATCCTTCAGGTTTCTGTTGGTAAATAAGCTGTAAATCTTACTAAGAATCCCTTGTATGATATATATCACTTCTGCCTTGCTGATTTCAAGATCTTCTCTTTGTCTTTGGTTTGGTTATGGTATATAGTCTCTTAGAGTTTATTGCAATATATAGTTTGTTGAACTTCTTGGGTATATAGATTAATGTTTTTCATCAAATTTGGAAAAGTTTGTGATTAATTCTTCAAATAGTCTTTCTTCCCCTTTCACTCTTTTTTAGGAATCTCATATGCATGTGTTGTTAAATTGATTGTACCCCACAGATCCCTTTGTCTGATAATCCTCATTCATTTTACTTGCTGCAGATCAGAATGGAAAAATCTCAAGCTACTAATTCTTCCTTCTACCAGCTCAAATCTGATGTTGAAATCCTTCAGTGAAATTTTCATTTAAGTTATTTTACTTTGAAACTTCAAAATGTCTATTTGATTCATTCTTTACATTTCTGTCTATTGGTATTCTCTGTTTGCTGGAACATAATTCTCATACTTTTAATTCTTTATACATGGTCTACATTATGTCTTTGAAGATGCTTAGAATAGCTGGTATAAAGTCCTTGTCTAGTACCGTATTTTCCGGCATATAAGACGACTGGGGAGGGCATGTGTGGGTATGGGGTGGGGGGGTAATAGTAAGATATGTACACATATAATACCTCAATAAAAATATTTAAAAAAAAAAGAAAAAAAAAAAAGACGACTGGGCGTATAAGATTTTCCTGGGTTAAAAAGTCGTCTTATACGCCGGAAAATACGGGTAAATCCAACTTTGTTTAGGAAATCAGGTACAGTATTTATATGTTACTTGTTCTCCTGTGTATGTCTACACTTTCTTAGTTCTTTTCATATCTTGTAATTTTTTGTTGAAATCTGAACTTTTCAATAATGTGGCAACTCAGGAAATCAGATATGCCCCATTCTACTTTCCAGGATTTGTTTTGTTGCTACTTGTTATTTGTTTGTTTATAGCATTAGGTCACAAAAGTCATTAAAGTATGTATTCTTTTTATTTAGTATATGCTACTGAAGTCTCTACTCACTTAGCTTAGTGGTCATTTAATGATTGGGCATTGATTTCCTTAAATGCCTGGAGTCAGTAAGTCTCCCAGTGCTAGATAAAGGGTCTCTATGTGCCTTCAACATCCAGGCAGGCAGTTTACAACTTTCCTAAGACTTCACTTCCTGCTTTTTAGAGCCTCAGCATCAGCCAGAGGGAGTGCTTAGGGCTTTCTCAAGTCTTTCCTGATCATACTCTATGAATGCTTATGGCCTTCCAGATTCCCAAAAATGTGTGGGAGCTTTTTAAATCCCCAGTGGATAGCTCATTGCTCAGCTTTTCTTTTTAAGCCTTTGGGTTAGTCTTGTTTGCCACAACTATTATCCAGCTTCTTAAGGGCTGTGACATTAAGCACTTTCCTTTAAATACTGGTGATAAATGCCCCCTGGGGAGAAGCTTTAGAGCACTAGGCTTTCAAAGAAAGCTCCAGCTCCTTCATGTTCCCAATATTACTGGGAATGAAAGCTTTTATCTTTCGAGGCTACTTCTGAGCTGAGGAGACTTGGATGGGTCTAGGACAAGTTAAAATGCCACAAAGCTCACTGCCCTCATTAAGATTTAGCACTTTTTTTAAATGGGTGTTTGTTTAAATTTTATTTTTCAATGACAGCTTACAATCAGTATTATTTTCTATTAGATTCAAGTGTACTGCATAGGGGTTAGACAACCATAAACTTTTACAAAGTGTCCCCCCCCCCCCCCGTATTTCAAGTACCCACCTAGTACCATACAGAGTTATTACAGTATTATTGTCTATATTCCCTGTGCTGTATTTTACATCCCTACAACTATTTCATGACTAATGATTTGTAGTTCTTCATCCTTTTCACCCAACCTCCTTCCCCTCTGGCAACTGTCAGTTTGTTATCTGTATCTATGAGTCTGTTTCTATATTTTATTTATTTATTTTATTATTATTTTAAAATATATTTTTATTGATTTCAGAGAGGAAGGGAGAAGGAGAGAGAGATAGATACATCAATGATAAGAGAGAATTATTGATCGGCTGCCTCCTGCACGCCTCACACTGGGGATCAAGCCTGCAACCCGGGCATGTGCTCTTGACCAGAATTGAATCCGGGACCTTTCAGTCCACAGGCCAACGCTCTATCCACTGAGCCAAGCTGGCTAGGGCTGTTTCTATATTTTAAATAGTTTTATTGATTTCAGAGAGAAAGGGAGAGATAGATAGAAACATCAATGATGAGAGAATCATTGATTGGCTGCCTCCTGCATGCCCCCTAGTTCTCAGATGATACTGTAAATTTCCTGTTGCATTGCATTAGGAGATGCATGAAGTTGTCTATCTCCCTATTAGTGACAATAAGATTAATACCAAGTTAAGGGGTTGATTTCCTGATCTCACCCTTATAAAGTTTTTTTTTTTCCTTCTTGAGACTAGCAAATAACATGTGAGGTAATACTCTGGTACTGTGTGAATGTCCAGTGCCCTAGAATCAGTTGTTTCATTAGGGCTTGCAAACCTGTGATTTCCTAATTCTGTCATTCATTCTGCATTCATCAGTTGGCATTCTTCTGTAAAGAGCTTTCCTCATCATCTGATGCTGTTTGGTTATACTGAAATACACTTCCTATGTAAAATGTGAGATGAGTAACTATTTTTTGATTCAGGATTGTTAAATTCATTATAAAAGGGTTGTACAAGAAGCTGATCTTCAGTAGCTCATAGCTTGGCTGAGTGGACAAAAGAACACACATCAACATTAGGAAACAAGACAAGATGGTGAAATTAATATATTAAGGGATGTGTACATATTATAAGTTCAGGGTAGGGGAGCCAGAAAGGTCCTAGAGGTTTGCATAGAAGGTTGGTTTGGCTTACCTTTGAAGGTTTTGAAGAAGTGGACAAAAGGGAAGAGGGTACTCCAGGCAGTGTGGATGATAAGGATGAAGGCACCGGGAGAGAAGATGAACTGTACATATTCTGAAGGTGTAATGAGGAAGCCGTTTTGTCTGGAGAATCTGAGAATATGGGTGCAGAAATAAGGTTGGTGTGGTAGGTAGGCCTGGAGCAGAAGATGTACAACCTTAACTGCCAATTTAAGGAGATTAACTTTTATCCTTTAATAAGTATGTGCTCTGTGTACTTTAGGCATCTGTGAGTTATTTTCTTACATGACAGGAAGCAAAATCTGGCTTTGTTAAAGCCAGAAGTACAAAGACCAGTGTGATCATCTTTGGGGAGCTCAGAGGTAGGGGATATGGTTAGCATTCAGATAAATGTCTTCATCCTTTTTCCTCTGCAGCCCGTGTGACCCCAACTCTGCCAAAGCAGGATCGTCCTGTGCGGGAGGGGACCCGGGTAGCTTCCATTGAGACAGGTTTGGCTGCAGCAGCTGCAAAGCTGGCCCAGCAGGTAGGTGCTAACACTCAGGCAATGGCCCTGCTATGATCCTAGTTTCACTTAGAGCCTCAAAGCTCAGACCTTCAGGCTGATAGGCTCCCACTGTTGTCTCCCTGGGGAGTGGGCATTTTTTTATCTTTACCTATGACTGTATTCTAGTCCCTCCTGTATCCTTCCCATCCCAACTCAATGAGAAGCTCATTCCACAGGTTACACAGTTGACATGAAAGAAAATAGGGGACCAGAGGAAAGCCCTTGCTTTTTTGGGTGTGTAAAAACCTCTCAGATGGGAAGGACCAGGTCTGTCCTTGAGTAAGAACATTTGCCTTCAGATGACATCCCAAGGAGGTGACTCAATTGAGTATACTCAAGTTCTTAGCCATTTACCAGTATTGGAATTTGCTTTTTTTGGGGGGGAGGGGGGAGTTTTTATTGTCCTCTATACCAAAATTGGATCTTTTAAAAAAGTTTTAAAAATACATTTTTTAAAATTGATTTTAGAGAGGAAGGGAGAGGGAGAGAGAGAAACATCAATGAGAGAATCATTGATTGGCTGCTTCCTACATGCCCCACACTGGGGGTTGAGCCCCCAATTTGAGCATGAACTTCTAGTTCATAGGTGAGTGCTCAACTACTGAGCCACACTGGCCAGGCCCAAAAATTGGATCTTAATCTTGTCCCCTTGCTTCCCAGGAAAACATCACCCACTAATTTTTGTTTTAAAGGGTCACTTCACTATAATCAAGCTGACCTTTAAGCGTGTTAAAGTTTACAAAGTTGTTTAATGTGTATAATGTGCTCAGCAACCATGGGAGCAGTTAGAGGGGAATCTTACGTTTATCTCCTTATCGACACCCCCCTAGTGCCCCATGCCTTATCCTGTAGCTTAGAACATTTATTATTGAGCATCTGTTTTATGTTAGGTGCTGCGTTTGTACAGTGTCTCATGTAATCTTCCCAGTACCCCTTTTCAATAGGTTATATTTTCATCATTTTACAGGTGAAGAAAATGAGGCTGTCTTTAAGTGACTAGTCCAGGATAATACAGCCAGTAGATGGAGGAGACAAGATGCAAACTCATATCCTCTAACTTTCATTTAAATAAAAATGAAATTGTTATTTAAATTGCTATTTACATAAAATGAAATTGTTAAGTATTTATATATTTAAGTAATTAAACCCTATTTAAATAAAATTGAATAGAATTATGTTTTTAATATGATGGTTGATGGCACGCTGGAGTTGCTTGCAAGTGTTTTGGTGGTTATTGTTGGGAGCCAGGAGACCACGCAGGCCAGGCGGTTCCAGGCGGTTCTTCTTTGATCAGACATTCTCTGTAATGTATATCCTAGTGCCATGTAAAATGTAATTGAGAAGAAAAGGAATTCTGCTTTAAATAAACAGATAAATTAATTAAAAGTGTGAAAACTACTCTTAGTACCTTCTAAGGAGCTTATTTCTATTTCGGTTATCAGGGATAACCTTAAAGAAGAGGTTTTGAAATTGGGGAGGGGTTTTGCAGACTCAGCTTTTGGAGGTCATAGGGAGGCATTCCAGAAGAGAACTTGATACACATACAAGGCCCTCTTGATCTGGTCTCTGGTCACCTCTTCTCCCTGAGTTCCTGCCGGCCCCTCATGCAGGCCCTTTATGCCAGCCACACTGTTGCACTGTGGTACACATAGTTCACTCAGTGTATCAGATGCCTCTGTGCTTTTGCACAAGCTATTCCCTCTGCCCATTGGGAATCATACCCTCTTCTGAGTTGCTTTACCTAATACCCCTTCACACCACTTACCACCAATTTATTTCAATATCCTTCTGTGCTTTCATAGCATTCTCCGAGGGTACTTATAATCATAAGTGTAATTTTCTGTGGCTTATTAAACTGTAAGGGCCTCAAGGGTGGGGATATATCTAATTTAACTTGGTATCCCCACTGTGTTAAATATGTGTTTAGTCAGTATTGAGTGAGTGAATGAATGAATGAGCAGATCTTTTTTGGATTGGAGGATTCATGTTGAGGAATGGAGTAAGATAAATGGAAGTTAAAAAATGGATTCCGGCCCTAGCTACTTTGGCTCAGTGGATAAAGCTATGGCCCGTGGACTGAAGAGTCTTGGGTTCGATTCCGGTAAAGGACACGTACCTCGGTTGCAGGCTGGATCCCCCAGGGCCACGTGCAGGAGGCAAGCAATCAATGTTTCTCTCTCACATTGATGTTTTTTTCTCTCTCTGTCTCTCCCCCTCCTTTCCACTCTCTCTAAAAATCAATGGAAAAAATATTCTCGGATGAGGATTTAAAAAAAAAAATGGATCTGGAACCAGCCTGCTTAAGTTTGAATCCTCTATCGCTGAGCAAATTACTTAATTATCTGTGCATCAGCTTTCTTGTAGACTTTGAGGATTAGATGAGGTAATATATGCAAACACTCTGAGAATGGCACTTGCCACAGAGTATAATTACTGTAGACATGTTAGTTTTTCATTGTTATCATTATGGGTTAGGTAAGTGTAAGTGGTCAGACTGTGGAAGACAGTGAATGTCAGGCCAGGGAATTTGAACTTGGATGTGGACCTGCTAGGCTTTTTGAGCAAAAGTGAAAGTGGCCTTGTCAGAGGACAGTCTAATCTTCTGTGGGGGATCTGGATTAATTATATGAGAAGTAAATAGGCAATAGAGGTAGGAAAAATTGGCTGCATGATCTAGGTGTGAATAGATAACTTCTGGATTCAGTAGAGAAAAATAGGGGCAGAAATACAGTTCCTGGTGTGGGTGGAATAGCATTGTGGCTGAGAAAAGAGAGGTCCCGTAACCTTGGGAAAATGACAACCTCTCGATGCCATAGTTTCTTCTACTAAAAATGGGGTTATAAGTCTCCTAATACTTTTTATGAGTATTAAATGAGTTAAATTCGAGAATAGTGCCTGGCATGTATTATTAATATTATTATTCTTATCTCTCAGAAATTCCTATGGTAGCCACAGCCTGTCAGATCCTCCAAAGGCAGGAGTAGGCCCGTGTTGCCAGGAGAAGGCAAAGAAATGTAATCACTGAGGTGGTCTTTGTGGCTGTGTAGCATTTCAGAAGGTGAAGTCATTCACATGCTCTCAGCATCACCTTTCCAGGTTCTCAGGGCTCCAGATGCTCATTCTACAGGTACCCACTACCCAGTGGATAGTAAATCAATAGAGCCATAGATGGATGAAATCCAAGATATTTGGAGAAGTGACACAACTCCTTATTCATCCCTCCATCCCAGATCAAGGTTTTAAGATTGGTGAACTAGAGGATTGTCAAGTCCTCTATTAAAAGAAAAAGACCAGCAAGAGGAAGAGACACCATTTTAAAGGATGAAGAGAGAGTAATAGTTCACTTCCTGAGTACCTATTATGTACTATGTTGTTTATGTTATTATTTTATTTAATGTTTCTGACAACCCTGAAAAACATATTATATTTTGCCCATTTTACAGATGAGGCAATTGAGATTCAGAAAGGTTAGTAACTTGAACAAAGTCATCCAACTTAGGAAGCACAAATCTAGATTTGAACCCAAGTTTATCTTATTCAAACCTACCACTATTTTACTTTCAGATGTCCCATTTTGAGAAGTGTGCAGGGTGGGTGTTCAAATACACAACATCTCTTTAGCTATAGGGCTTTAGGCTCAAGATACTTACTCCCTGCACCTCAGTTTTCTCATCTGTAAATAGGGATTTTCTTTCTCAGGGCTGCTCTGTGGAGTAAATGGGATAAAGTATATAAAGTGTCTCAGCTGCTGGCATAAATTTAGCTATTATTATAAGTTTCCTGGTCCACCTCATAATTGGCAATGTTAGTACCAAAACTCCAAGTCTCAGAACTCATTTGCCTTTCTGTTGCCACTGTACTGATTAGTGGCAGTGATGACTTAAGGGTAGATGGTGCCAGAGAGATGACCTCAGGTACTGGAAGGCCTGTCTGTGTGTACACATATCCAGGCTAGATGTGGGCTGGGGGTGGGGCGCAGAACCACGCTCACCATTGTCCAGTTTCCTTTCTGGGAAATTCTCTTTTTTTTTCTCCACTCCTGAATTCTCCCCTCCCACTTGGCTTGTGTTTCAGGAGCTGCAGAAGGCCCAAAAGAAGAAATGTATCAAGAAGAAGCCTTTGTTGAAGGAGGTAGAACAGCCTCGCCCTCAAGAGTCCAATGTCAGCGTGGCAGCACCAGCCCCAGCTTTGCCTGCTGCACCCCAGCTTCTCACCTCCTCCTCACCCGTACCTCCTCCTGAGCCTAAACAAGAGGCCCTCTCAGGAAGCCTTGCTGACCACGAGTATACTGCTCGTCCCAATGCCTTTGGCATGGCCCAGGCGAACCGCAGCACCACACCCATGGCCCCTGGCGTCTTCTTGTCCCAGCGGCGCCCTTCAGTTGGCTCTCAGAGCAATCAAGCAGGACAAGGTACAACTGCCATACGATTATAGACTTGAGGACTTTAGGGCCACCAGCTCCAAACACTATGCACTCTGGTAGATGACAGTACAGGAAGGGACACTGGCAGCCGACCTAGGGTGCTTGGACTTGATGTCATAGGCCATGAAGTGACATCGACTGGTGTTAAGCAGGGACAAGCTCAGATGTGAATTTACAAAGAGCTTCTGGTGGCCAGAGTGGAGGATGGGCTGAAGGTAGGAAGTCTAAGAAGGAGGCACACACATTCTGTAAGCTGCAGTGAAGAGAGGCAGGGGCTCTGGCAGAGGGAATGGAGAGGGTGAGGTACATGGGTTAAATATGGAGGTGGTCACATGGGATGTGGGAGGTGATTTGATGTGGGGAGAGGGGAGGAGGCAAGGGTCAGGGACTCAAACCCTCCTTTTCCTCATTTTGGCCCTCAAAGCCCAGTCTCAAGAGTACATAGCTCAAGGGGGTGAGGCATTGGGTGATGAAGATGGGGGTTTTGAATGAAACAAGGCTCTGGGGGTAGCAACATTAGGGACACTGAGCTATAATCACTAACCAGGTACTTGTCTATACTGGTGGGCAAGATAAGGGGATTGGGAATCACAATCATCTCCCCGAAGAATATAGGAAGGAAAATGGGACCAAAAAACAGTGGAGAAAAGAAACCGGCAGACTAACCAGGGAGTCTGTGGCAGAAGGTCATAGGAGGAAGAGCGAAGGCATGTGGGATGGGATGGGAGTAGTTAAGGAGCACTTCTTGCCCAAGATGGGCCTGGAGCAGGTGTAAGGATGGGGAAACTGGGCAGAGGTCCAGGAGGGGCGTGGCCTGAGGACAGTTGGTACTGGAGTTGCTGCTGGAGCCCTTGCCATAGTGTTTGCTTACCTCTTGGTTGCCCCACAGGAAAGCGTCCCAAAAAGGGCCTGGCCACAGCAAAGCAGAGACTCGGCCGTATCCTGAAAATCCACAGAAATGGCAAACTACTTCTGTGAGCTCCCTGGCATCCTGCCCCTCACCCCTTCACCCTCATTGCCTTCATGGTCAACTCTCGGGGCACTCCTGGATCCTGTCTGCCCCCAACAAGGTGCTGAGGCACATTGTCCTGCTTTCTTGGAACTGACCAAAGGCAGGGACTCCCCCGCAGGCCTCTTCACTGACCCCCCCCCCCAACTCTCTCTCCCATTTCCTGTAGAGCATCCTGTCTTCCTCCTCCATACCTCTGAGTAGCAGGTAAATGGGAGAGGTTTCCAGCTGACTAGAACTCTCTTTTCTGCTGCTCTAACCCATTTCCCTCTCATCAGCCTTGTCCCCACCTAGAGCCAGAAGGCAGGGTGAGGAGAGGCATGAAGGAGAGCCTGGGCCCTCAGTATTGCCATGGTCCTGAAGGGGGAGGCCCAGCGCTTATTACTTCCCACGACTCCAGCCCCGTCTCCAGAAGCCTGCCCGCCCCCCCCACCCCCAGCCCATCCTTCCTTCCCCTTCCTCCCCGCAGCCCAGGGGACATTTCCCACTTGAGACTTGTTCCTGGGAGAAGGGGCTGGCCTCTGCCCTTTCTTGCCAAATGGTTCATGGAAACAGAGAGGGGATTGGAGCCTCCTCACTGCCCCACCATGGGCCATTTCCAGAAGGAGCCTAGAAAGGTCATGGGCTGACTTCATGCGTCCTTGGGAAAAGGAGAGATTCCTGTCACTTCTCAAGGTGGGGAGAGCCTTTGACCATGACGTTGACCATCACTTTATAGCCCATTGGAGGAAGCTACTTTGGAGTGGCTACAGATGAAGTCCCCAGGCTGAGCTCCAGGGATTTGCCTGGATTTTGATCCACGCCGCTGTGGCTGAGTCCCAGCAGGTGAAAAACCATCTCCTACAGCCTCACAGCACCTGCCGCCGAAGCAGATGACCAGGGGCTCTAGGGCCCGCTTCCTTCACCTGTATCCCAGCACGCAGCGTGGACCTTCCAGGGAGGATGTGGCAGGACGGCTCAGCCCTGCTTCTCCATCGGGAACCTCCCTGCTTCCCCCACCTGACATCTTGAACAGAAGACCATGGAACTCACACCTTCACTCCTGGGCCGCCGCACTCCCAGGTGCCAGGCGGACGCTCGAGCTGAGTGCAGAGGCCACAGGGCCGGAGCCTGGGACACGGGGCACTCATGTATACAGGAGCTGGTCGTCTGATCCCTCCTCCCCTTTTCTTTGTGGATGTCTATTGTCCAGACAGTGCCCACCATCTCCCTCCCTGTCCCCCAACTTCCTCCATCTCCACCTGTCCTGCCTTTTTTGGCAACCTGGACAGGATGGAGAATGATCCCCTCCCTCCATGTTGGCACTGCCCAAGTGGAGTGCATCCGTACCCTCCACCCCTCTCCAGCCTCACCCCAGTTGGCCCAGTGCTTCTGGGGAACTTAACAGCTACCATGCAGGCCACAGGGAATATGTGAGACCTCCTTGTCATCTTGGTGTCTCCAGTTCATTCTTCCTCCACAGCCCACATCGACTCCCCTTCCTTGGAATCAGGGGTCCCTTAGCCCCGTTTGCTTTTTCTACCTTGGGGACCCCAGGGGCCAAGCAGTCCTCCATCTAGTCACACCAAAGGCAAAAAGCCTGGCTACCTCCCCCTTTGCACGTGAGGTCCCCACTCCCCTCCTCTCTGTTTCTGCCCAGCTTTGCTTTTCTTGGGGATTTCAAGGCAGCAGAGGGTGGTGAGGGGAGGGAAGGGGGGCAGCCTTTGTCCCTGTGTAGGCAACTGTCTGACTAGGCCCTGACTGCTATAACCAAGACCAGGACCCCAGCCCTTCTGCTCATTAACAACCCCCCTCCCCCCGTTGATCTTTCAAAGGCAGCTAATTGCTAGCAAATCCCCCTAGTTCCAGGCCTCTTTCCCCTCTGTTTCTTTGTTAGGCGTTTCTGTGGAGCTGAAACCCAACCTCCACATGACTGGGTTTCCATTTAGTTTAGTTGGACTGCCAGAGCTTCCTGTTTGTTGTTTTGTGTTTCCAATGAAAAGCAAGTTTACCCTCAGAGTTATGCTTTCCCAAAGAGGCTAGTGTGCTTTTTTTTTTTTTTAATGTTTCAGGTTCTAAGTGAAGTGAGTTGGGGAGGGGTTAGGAGTGGTAGGAACCAAGGGTTAGAACATGGTGAGAGAGTTACCTCTGGTCTCCTATCCCCAGTACAGAGCTGGGGGTCGGATAGGGGGCAGGGAGAGAGGATTTCTATTCACCTTTAATATATTTTTACAAAAAAGCAAACAATTTAAAAACAAGCCCACCGCTTCTGTACATGTTTAAATATATTTTTAGAAGTGGGTAGGATTGTGAATTTCTGATGCAGGGCCTTTTTATAAACAGGTTAGAATAGCATCATACAGACTTCTCTTGTTTTTTTTTCCCCTCCCCCTGTTTTTTTCTTATGTTGTGTTACTAATGTAATTTATATTTTTTTTAGGTCCTCCCTTTCCTATAGAGATAAAAGTGATTTATCTTGGCAATTGATTTGATTGGCATTCTTTTTTGGTGGTGGTGGTGGTGGTGGTTCCAGGAATGTCGCCTTCTATAGCTACTTTCCAACTCGCCCTCCCATCAACTGAGCATTTCGCTGGTGCCCAACTATATACCCGAGGTGGGGAGAGGACAGGGTCCCTGCCCTCGCGAGAAGACACAGTTCACATATGCGAAACAGATACTCAGAAGGATAGTGAGCAGAAAAGAAAGGGTGCAGCAATTCAAAGGGGCCTAACAAGTGTGTTGGGAAGGCTTTCCATGGCTTGCATGGGCTGTTGTTAGTGTTGACACCTGTATCTTTTTTCTATTAATGTAAAGTTTTGGGGTCTCTCTCTCGTTCTCTCTTGCTATCTCCCTCTCCCTCCCTCTCTCACTCCTCCAGGCTGAACTGGATTACTGTGCTTAGGGCCAGTGCAAGGGATAGAATATAATTATTTGAGCTAACATATCATTCCAGACACACTGCTCTTAATGTTCTATGTATATTGATTTATTTTATCCTCACCTACTGATGAGGAAAGAGAGGCAAAATAACTTTCAAGTTGTGGGGCCAGCCTGGTTTCATAATCTGTGTTTTTATCACAGTTCTACCACCTCTCACTGATAACCACTACCATTTAGTAAGTGCCTTTCCTGCGCTCGACATTGGCTAGGGGTTTCTCATTTAGTCTTCACTGACAACTCTGGGAGAGAGTTAATGGCCTATTATATTTTTTAAGATATGTTTTTATTGATTTCAGAGAGGAAGGGAGAGGAAGAGAGAGAGAGAGACATCAATGATGAGAGAAAATCATTGATTGACTGCTTCCTGCATGCCCCCTACTGGGGATCGAGCCTGCAACCCCGGGCACGGGAATCGAACCTCGACCTCCTGTTCATAGGTCGATGCTCAACCACTGAGCCATGCTGGCCAGGCTAATGGCCTGTTTTACAGTGAAGGAGGCTGAAGCTGGTCAGTGGTCTTTCACAACAGGATCTGCCTGACTCCCAAACTCATGTTCTTTCCCCTCACCATGTTAGAAAATCTTTTGTAACTCTGACCCAACATATGTTTATTGAGCACCTGTTTTATGCAAGAAGCAGCATTGAGAGGTGTGTCCTGTGGAGAGCCCCCGGAGTGATGTCGGGAGCCTCAGTTCCAAGTTTCCCACTACCCTGGGTGTCTAGGGAAGGGCTTCTTACTGTCTGACTGTCACTATAAAAGGAATTTGAACCCCATCAGGATTTCCTCATCCTGGAGATTCTGGTTCTGTGGGTCTGGGGTAAGGCTGTCTGGGTTTGTCACCTACTAGCTAAAGGACCCCCTCCAGCTCTCCCAACTTGAATTGGTATTAGGCAGGGTTTGGATAGAGAAGGTTCTTATCTGGGACATGGGGAACTGTGTCTCCTGGTAGAAAGGCAACAGGAAAGGGGGAGGGATTTCAGAGCCCTTGCAGGAATGGTGGGCTGCTTTTGCTTTATCACCACCTCTCATTCCACCCCTTCCCAGTGAGGGGCCCAAACATCATCACCAAACACTGTCACCAGCCTAAGTTTAGAGCAGGGGTGGGGAACCTTTTTTCTGCCAAGGGCCATTTGGATATTTATAACATCATGAGAGGCCTGGTGCACGAAATTCGTGCACCTGGTGGGGGCCCCTCAGCCCGGCCTGCACCCTCTCGCAGTCTGGGACCCCTTGGGGGATGTCTGCCTGCTGACTTAGGCTTGATCCCCCTTGGAGATCAGGCCTAAGCTGGCAGGTGGACATGCCTCTCACAGTCCGGGGCTCTCGCAGTCTGGGACCTTCTGCTCCTTACCGCCTGCATGCAGTGGAGGTGGGAGAGGCTCCCGCCACTGCCGCTGCGCTCGCCAGCTGTGAGCCTGGCTTCTGGCTGAGTGGCGCTCCCCCTGTGGGAGCACACTGACCACCAGGGGGCAGCTCCTGCGTTGAGTGTCTGCCCCCTGGTGGTCAATGTGTGTCATAGCGACCGGTCGTTCCACTGTTCAGTTGATTTGCATATTAGGGTTTTATTATGTAGGATCTGCAGGCCATGCAAAATTACCCACTTAAAAATTAGCCTGCTATATTTCGTCAAACATAAAACTAACCTCTAATGCCTTGGCAGAGCCAGATCAAATGACTTTGCAGGCCTTATATGGCCTGCGGGTTGGACATTCCCCACCCCTGCTTTAGAGGATAAGCTAGTCTTGGTGACCTTACTCCTCATCTAGGCAGGAGGTGCCAGCAGATCAGAGGTTCCTGTCTAAAACTTGGAAGGAGAAGAAGTGCACCCAATTTCAGCCTTCTTTCCAGTATGGAGTAGCCAAGTATATAGGGCTTGTCACTACTCACCTTTTCAATAACTACCCAAGTCATTTGGGAGAGATTACTTGTCCAGGTTTCAGTTTCTACATTTGCCAGATGGAATTACTTCAACTATGTACCTCCCTAGAAGACGACAAGTGTTGGAGGAGGAATCACCCTTGAATGCTATTGATTCCCGAACGGAATCCTCTAACCCTGACCTATCCTTAGTACAGATTCCACATTTCTGTTTGCTCATGTGGTATTCCCTGCCTCAAGCACACAGGCCCCTCCCTTTCTTTTTAAATATATTTTTATTGATTTCAGAGAGGAAAGGAGAGGGAGAGACAGAAACATCAATGATGAGAGAGAGTCATTGATCAGCTGCCTCCTGTACATCCCCACACTGGGGATCGAGCCCACAACCTGGGCATGTGCTCTGACCGGGAATCAAACCATGACCTCCTGGTTCATAGGTCGACGCTCAACCACTGAGCCACACCGGCTGGGCTGTCCCCTCCCTTTCTGTCAGGACCCTGATCATGCCAAGTTGGCTGAAATGGCACTTGCCCTCCAGTAAGCTGAGTGAAGGAGAAGAGCACCGTATGGGACAGTGTGGTGACAGATGAGCAAGGAATGCTGGTCAGAGAATCTATCCCTGGGAAGCAGGGAATTCAGGTCAGGTTTCCTGTCAGGGTGATGTCTGAGCTGAAGGGTGAAAAGTAATTAGCCAGTCAGACTGAGAACAGTGGGAAGAGTATTCCAAGGCAAGGCAATAGCATGACTTAAAAATTTTGGGGTGGGGAGGGGAACTCATGTGTGAATAGGGCAAGCAATTTAGTATAACTGCTGCTGTGATTTTCACCTGAGGGTACATATGCAGAGTCTCCAAGAGGGAATGTTTAGTTTGAGTAGGCATATGATAAGAATCCATTAGTTTTTAGGCATAATATTTATTTTAAAACCTCAGATAATGGAGGATATATCATTTTGATGCCTGTCAAAAGACTTAACTTTATCCCACGAATTACAGAGAACCATTAAAGTGTTTTAAGGAGAAAATGGCATGTTCTCACTTGCTTTTGAAAAAGATCCCTTTGCAAGTCAGGAGTGGATTAAGAGGGAGAGAGATTGAGCTAGGGAGACCAGCGAGGAAGTTACTGAAGGAGGGGAGGGGAGGTTACCATTGCATCTTCTAATGTTCCATTCAATGCCACTTCTCTAAGGAAGCCTTTATCCAACTTTCCAGTCAATTCTGACCTTTTTCTGGACTTCTACACCTCATAGAAGGTGGAAATCTCAGGCCATTTCCAGGAGGCAGACCTATGGACTTGGCCTTTCATACAACCTAAGAGACACACTTGTACTCCTCTATCCCCTTTTTAGTTTTTTAACTCAAAATAGCTCACCTTTCCAGGCCCTCTCTTTCCCCATAGGACCATAACATAATGCCAGCACTCACTAATGAATGTGGGAAGAGAAATACAATACCCATTTTATATTCTCCTCAGCAGTCTACCAAGCCTCTCTCGAATTTTACTCCATTCTGTTCTATCATACACAACCTTTCAGGGTTATTTTCCCAAAGTCCTATTTTCATCATTCCTTCCTGCTTAAGAACATCTGTAGCGTTCCACTGCTTTATATTTTCTGGCTTTCAAGGCTTTCCAGGTCCTTGCCCAACCTGGAGTCAATGGGCTGTGGTGGAAAGAGGATTATGTCCAGGAGTTGAGTACACCAATGATTCCAATTCAGCTCTGACACCTATATGATCTTGAGCTGGCTACTTCATATTTTCTTGATTCAGTTTTGTCATCTGTGGAGTGAAGGTATAATCCCTACCTGATAGCTTTGTTGGGGCGGGGGGCGCGGATTATAGTAGCTACTGTCTTTAAAAAACTTCATTCAATGTCTGGCAGTCAGTTAATCAGTGAATCCATTTAAATTTTTCTCAGCTAATATTTGACCAACCAGGCCTATACTCTCATATAAAGACTACAGAGAAAGTAAGCTTTAAAGGAATGGAGAGAATATTTCAAACCAGGGCAGGAAATCGAGTTGGCTTCATGAGGAAAGTGGAGGACACACGTGGCTGAGTCAATAGGTGTGGTGAGCCTTACACTTTTGTAGAGAGGAGATACAACTAAATCTGTGATGCAACGTTGCTGGAAGATGCCAGAGTATCATCTATAGCAGTTCAATATCACTGATTCAATTCTACAGTGGTTTATCAGGCCCTGTGTATGCTATAAGAAGGCTTGATCCTTAAGGAGCATGTAGGTCAGTACACAGACATGGAAACACAAGTATAGCATGTTGAGATAAATACAGTAAATCCGCACAACATTGTTGATACATTCTGCAACTTTAAGCAAAATGACATATACAGAAATCAATTTTACCATAGGCTAATTGATATAAACAAAACGTAACCCCGGCTGGCATGGCTCAGTGGTTGAGTGTCGACCTATGAATCAGGAGGTCATGGTTTGATTCCCAGTTCCGGGTCAGGGCACATGACCAGGTTGCAGGTTTGATTCCCAGTAGGGGGTCTGCAGGAGGCAGACAATCAATGATTCTCATCATTGATGTTTCTATCTCTCACTCCCTCTCCCTTCCTCTCTGACATCAATAAACATATTAAAAAATAGAATAAAAGTAAAACACACACACACAAAAACAAACAAAAGTTAAGTTCCCATAACATCTCATCAATGAAATGGCATGGAAAGAAACATTATTTGAGGACCTGCTGTACTATATTACAAGTAAGTATGGGAAGCATGAAGGAAGGTGATGGGACCCAGTCTGAGGAGCAGAGAAGATGTCTAGGGCTAGGCAGAAGCAACACCTGAGTTGAATACTAAAGGACAGTCACCAGGAAAGGGAAGGCAGAGGATGAGTTGGAATAAAGCATTCCAATCAAAGGGACAGCATAAGAAAAAGTAGAAAGTTGAGGCAGCCTTGTGTGTGAGTGGAATTATTAGCCCTTGAATTGGGCTGGTGTGCAGGCTACAGTAAGACAGCAAGTGTTGGAGGATGAAGATTAAGAGGTTGGCGGGGACCCAGTCATGGAGGTTCAATTTATGTTTCAGGATGATTTTTCTGGTCATCCTTAGGGTGGGGAGAGACAGAAGGGGGTTGCAAGATTCCAGTAAGAAGCAAAGAGGTCTAAACCAGGGCAGTGGCTGTGAAGATACCAGAGATACTAACCCATCCACCCCTTTTTCATGACATTTTAAAAATATATATATTTTATTGATTTTTTACAGAGAGAAAAGGAGAGGGATAGAGTTAGAAACATCGATCAGCTACCTCCTACACATCTCCCACAGGGGATGTAGCTGCAATCAAGGTACATGCCCTTGACCGGAATCGAACCCGGGACCTTTCAGTCTGCAGGCCGACACTCTATCCACTGAGCCAAACCAGTTAGGGCTCATGACATTTTACTATGGACAGTTCCAAACATTCAGAAAGTCAAAGTAATTATACTGTGAATACTCATGTATCCACCATCTAGATTCTACAATTAGCTTTTTACTATACTTGCTCTGTCACATTTATCTATTCATCCCTCTATTCCTCCATCAACCCATCTTAGTTTTATACATTTCAAAATTATATATCTATACACAACCCCTTAAAACACTTCTGTGTGCATGCCATTAACTATAGTATATGTTTTGACTATTTTAACTAAAATATCCATATAATGAAAGGCACCTATCTTAAGAGTATAATTTCATGTATATAGTAACCCACACCTCTATCAAAGATACAGAACATTTTCATCAACCCAGAAAGTTTCCATGTGTCCCTTCCCAGTCAATCACAGTCCTACCCCCTTCCAGAGTAGGCCTTGAGTTTGGAAGGGTAGGATTTGGAATGTGTGAAAACAGAAAGATGACCCAGGTAGAGAGAACCTGGATGGCTCCCTCTCCAGCAAAGTCATGAAGGCAGGTAACCCTGGGGGGTGCACAAGCATTAGTAAACAAGCTCGAATGGATACCTTTCAGTCTCCCTTTTGTCCCGCTATGGGTCCTCTTCTTTATGGGTCAAGGCATGGAACAACGAAGTAGAGAAGAGTCGAGTCAAAGGTCCTCAGGAGCTAAAAGTCTTATGGGGGAAACAGTCACAATTCGGTGTAACAAATATTGAATGTTGCATTGTACAAGGGTCAGTGCTATAACAGGAAAAACATGGAAAATGAGGTGAAACAACACAAAAGTGTCACAAGAGTATGTGGTGTGTGTGTGTGTGAGAGAGAGACAGAGGAGGGAGCGAGAAAGGAAGAGGGTAAGGAGAGTGGAGGAGGGATAAGGTGAATGACTTAGACCAGTGGTCGGCAAACTCATTAGTCAACAGAGCCAAATATCAACAGGACAATGATTGAAATTTCTTTGGAGAGCCACATTTTTTAAACTTAAACTTCTTCTAACGCCACTTCTTCAAAATAGACTTGCCCAGGCCGTGGTATTTTGTGGAAGAGCCACACTCCAGGGGCCAAAGAGCCGCATGTGGCTCGCGAGCCGCAGTTTGCCAACCATGGACTTATACTCTTGGGACTGGAGAAGTTCAGAGGAAAAAAGGAGAAAGATCATTGAGCAGCCATAAAATATTTCCTGGAGGTGAGAGGAGTTGTCTTGAAGGATGTTGATTTTGATTATAAGTGTGCTAGACATAAAAATATTTTAAGTAGCAAATAATAGAAAATGCAAAGCAGGCATGGGACATTGGCTCAAGTAACTGAAAAGTCTAGAAGTCTGTGGATTTCAAGCACAATTTAATCAGAGCTTTGATTCTGATTATCTCAGTTCTGCCTCTGTGTGTGTGTGTGTGTGTGTGTGTGTGTGTGTGTTAGCTTTGTATTCAGTAATACTTCTTCATGGTTATAAGATGGCTGCACACAGCATAATGCAACCACTTGTGCTTGTTTGCCATCTGAACATCCTCTTTGGTGAAGTGCCTGTTCAAATTTTTTTTAAAAATATTTTATTGATTTTTACAGAGAGGAAGGGAGAGGAATAGAGAGCTAGAAACATCGATGAGACAGAAACATCGACCAGCTGCCTCCTGCACACCCCCTACTGGGGATGTGCCTGCAACCAAGGTACATGCCCCTGACTGGAATCGAACCTAGGACCCTTCAGTCCGCAGGCTGGCGCTCTATCCACTGAGCCAAACCGGTCAGGGCTGTTCAAATCTTTTGATATTTTAAGTGGGTTGTTAGTTTCCTTACAATTGAACTTTGAGAGCTTTTTATATAGTTAAGGATATTAAATTCTATGTTGGATGTGTGCTTTGCGAATATTTTCTCCCAGTTTGTAGCTTGTCATTTTTTTCTCCCAGTCTGTAGCAGTCTCTTTCACAGAACAAGTTTTTAATTTTGATAAATTTCAATGTATCAGTTTTATTCTGGGGATTATCATGTTTAGGAATTCTTTGACTAGCCCTGACTGGGCGTGGCACAGTGGTTAGAGTGTTGACTAGCCTGCACACTGGAGGGTCTGTGGTTTGATTCCCGGTCAAGGGCACATACCTGGGTTGTAGGTTCAATCCCTGGCCCTAGTCAGGGAATGAGTGGGAGGCAACCAATCAATGTGTGTCTCTCATATCAATGTTTCTCTTTCTCCTCCTCCCCCCTCCCTTTCACTCTCTCTAAAAATTAATGGGGAAAAAATCTTCACTCAGGTGAGGACTAAAAAAAATTTGAGTAACCCTACATCATGAAAATGGTCTCTTATCTTCTAAAAGTTTTATAGTTTTGTTATAAATTTAGACCCATGACCCATTGTGAGATAATTTTTGTATACTGTAAGAGGTTTAGGTCAAGGCTTTTTTTTTTTTGCTGTGAAATTTCCAATTGTGCAAACATCACTTGCAGAAAAAAACGGTCTTTTCTCTATTGAATTGCCTTTGCTCCTTTGTCAAAAATCAGGTAGCTGTACTAATATGGGTCTAATTCTGGAATCTCTATTCTGTTCTATTGATCTCATGTTTCTATACTTCCACTAATACCACCCTATTTTGATTACTATAGCTATATAATAACCCTTAATGTCAAATAGAGATTCCTCCCACTTTATTCTTCTTTTTCAAGATTGTTTAGCTATTCTAGCGCCTCAGCCTTTTCATATAAATTTCAGAATAAGCTTTTCTGTGCCTACACATACCTTGCTGGTATTTTGAAAGGAATTGCATTAAATATGTAGATCAATTTGGAGATAATTGACATGTTGAGGGTTTTAAAATATTTTTAGATTTTATAAAATATTTAATTGAAATATAATATACTAGAATTTGTGAAGAACACCAATTCTAAATGTACAGATTAAAGAATTGTCCCGTTACCCAGTTCAAGAAATATAATAAATAGCACCTAGGGGATTGAGTCTTAACATAAAAGCACTTCAGATGAGGAGGTCCTTAGAAAATAGCTTTCCTACTGCCATAGGGACACAATGAGAAATCTTGTCTATCTTGGCTTGGGCTTTGGCTGGGGGTGGGGGGCGGCAAAAGCCTTCCTTTTACAACTTTTTAAAAAAAATCTTTGTTGCTTCAGGCCCAGCTCTGAGGCAAGGCAGGCTGGTGCTGGTGCTGGGTCTTGGGCCTTTTGTTGATAGGTTGTGGGCTCCCTAACCCAGCTGCAGCTTGTTTGACAGATTTTAGCCTGAGCGAGGCCAGGCCATTTATATGCAAAAGCTGCTGCACATCTTGGGTGGGGCTGCAAATTGGGTGAGGCGGGGTCTTAGGGAATCACCAGGGTGGAGCAAACAGAAATGGCTGCTAGTCAGCCCTGCACCGGGGAGGTCCCAGCATAGG
This sequence comes from Eptesicus fuscus, assembly GCF_027574615.1. NCBI lineage: Eukaryota > Metazoa > Chordata > Mammalia > Chiroptera > Vespertilionidae > Eptesicus > Eptesicus fuscus. The sequence goes on from NC_072473.1 coordinate 127,551,989, forward strand.
AACAATGATCCCTGCAAGCACCTTCGTCTGGGAGAAAGCCGCCCCTGAGTTCCTGCCCTGATGCCAGACAATCCAGTAAGTGTCTTCCTCGTTAAGTGTCTGTGTTCGTCAGAGCCTTGCTCTGGTGCTGGAGCTCAGAGGAAGCGGGGCCTTGTAAGTTCAGTTCATGTGCCGGCCTTTTAAGAGGAACAGCTGGGTCTCCAGCAGCCTTTGTGTCACTGAGCCCCCAATCCGCACTGGTTTTTACAGCCTAGAGTTCTTAGTGCCCCTAGCAACTTCTTTTCCCAGCTCTGGGACCCTGGGCTGGGTGTCTGGTGTGGAGCTGGGACCCCTTGCTCCTCATGGGTGGCCTCTGCAGAGATTAAAAAAGCAACACATGTGGGTGCTGGACCATCCCGTTCTGCGCCTCCACACCTCCTACCAGTCTCAGTGTGCTTTTTTCTTTACTTCTCTAGTTGTAGGGCTTTCATTCAGCCAGCTTTCTGGTGGTTCTGGGTGATGGTTGTTCTGTATTTTAATTGTAATTTTGATGTAGTTGTGGGAGGTGGCGAGTACAGGGATTTACCTACACTGCCATCTTCCCTCTCCCCTTTACAAATTCTTATCCATGTAACTGAGCTTCATAAGAGTTTGTGGTTCAAACCTGTACTACTTATATGATCCCAGAACCTACAACTTGTGAAGTTAACAGAAAAATTGATCTCTCTGGCATCTGGCAAAGTCAAATACCAAACCTCTCAGTATTAACATGCCTTCAAGTGAGGATGAACAATATTTTTGTAGATAAAACCCATTTGAACTTGAACAAAATAATTCATAATAAACAAGAATCAGCAAGCACAAGCCTCCATGAACAGATAATAGAAAAATCGAAGAGTTAATAAAAATAAGTATTTAAAATTAAGGACATAAAAAAGAAACTAAAAAATATATAAAATATATTGGGAAAAAAACACAAAACAGGCAGCTATGAAAAGAGAACCAAAGCAGATTTCTAGAAATAAAAAACGTAGTAATTGAAATTAAAAACTCAATGAGTTAAACAGATTAGACACTGTTGAAGAGAAAATTTAACTGGAGACAGATATTAGGAGATTAGAATATATGGAGGACAGAATGAGAAGGTCTCACAAATGAGTAATTGAAGTTACAGAAGGAATAAATATGGGTAAAAGAATAGAAAAGCTATTATTCAACTGCCTCCATAACATTTTCACTAGAAATACACTGAGTGGCCATATTATTATGATCTCTGAACGCATAATAATCTGGCCACTCAGTATATATATATTAGAGGCCCGGTGCATGAATTCGTGCATGGGTGATGTCCAGCCAGCCTGGCCAGGGGGAGGGGACATGGGCAGTTGGCCAGCCTGTCTGCTGGTCGAACTCCTGGTTTAGGGGGCAATTTGCATATTAGCCTTTTATGATATAGGATATACACTGAGTGGCCAGATTATTATGCGTTCAGAGATCATAATAATCTGGCCACTCAGTGTATATCCAAAATGTAACTCCTAATCTTTCCTCTCCAAACCTGCTTCTTCCCTGGCCTCTGTCTTATTAGTAGATGGCAACTTCATCCTTCCAGTTGCTGAAGCCGAAAACCTTAGGTAATCCTTGATACATCTTTTTCTGTCACACCCCATATTCAAGCTGTAGGCAAATCCTACTGGCTTATCTCCAGAATATTCCCAGAATCTGACTACTTTTCACCATCTCAATTGCTACCACCTTGGCCAGAACCATCATCATTTTCTCACTTGGAAAATACAATAGCCTCCAAACCTATTTTACTGTTTCCTCCATTGCTTCCCTAGAGTCTAATTTCAACACAACACCAAGAAAGAGCTTGTAAAAAATATGTCAGAGACTTCCACTTCAGAGAAGATGGAGAAAACTTTTTCTTATTCTGTCCACTAAGTACAACTATAAACCCTGTATATTATATATAAAACAAATACAAGACTTTGAAATGTAGAGAGAAGGCAAATAAGCACCGGGACCTGAAAACAACACAGTGGTAAATGCCTTGGTTTTCTTTTTGGCTCCTCCATCCTAAACTGGATACTGGAGAAGCTGGAAACCTACAAATATCAACAGATGCATACAAAAGTCAAAGAAAAGTCTGTTTTCTCTATCCAAAGGATCAATAAAGGGGTAACCTAGGGACACAGAAAACTTTTAGACAATAACTGTTCTATTCCAGCCAACCACAGAAAAACTATGACTCTACCAATAAAGACTCAGGAAAGAGCCTAGACTCTTTCTGGACTGTGATGAGAGGCTCTAACCTCCCTCCACCCACCACAGAGGTGGTGTTAGAGAAAGCAAAGTAGAGAACCTGGACTTCCACCTCAACCTTGCAGTAATGAAATGGCACCATATCTTTCTCTGCCAGAGCCTTTTCAGAAGATGCCAGCTCAAATATATTTAATTATAGTCCAAAGTCTCATAATATAATATCCAAAATGTCCAGGTTTCAATTTAAAAAATCACAGATTGTACTAAGAATTCGGAAAGTCTCAAATTTAATGAGAAAAGACAACAGATGCTAACACCAAGATGACACAGGTGAAAGAATCATCCAACACGTGTTGTAAAGGAGCCCTTATAAAAATGCTTCAACAAGCAATTGCAAACTGATTTGAAACAAATGGAAAAAAAAACACGTCTCAGCAGAGCAACAGAAGATATGAAGAAGAAACAAATGGAAATTTTAGATCTAAAATATAAAATAATGAAAATAACCTCCACAGATGGCACAATGAAGACAAATGAAAAAAATTTTTTTTTAAAACTTGGAGATATAACAATAGAAATGACCCAGTCTGAACACAGTTCCTAGAATTGATATAGACTTCAGCAAGGCTACAGGATATAAGATCAATATACAAAAAAATCTATTGTATTTCTCTATACTAGCTATCAACCTCTGGAAGCTGAAATTATGATAATGTATATTAAAATATATAAATTAAAAATGTACAATCATGCGCAAGGTGAAGGCAGTCAGTGGGGGGAAAGGGAACATCTGCAATACTTTCAACAATAAAGATAAATTTTAAAATAGTATAATCACTAAAAAATGCAATGCTTATATGTAAATCTAATAAAACGTGTATAGGACTTGTATGCTGAAAACTACAAAATGCTGATGAAAGAAATCAAAGACCTAAATAAACAGATGTCTGTGCTCATTGATTAGAAGACACAACATAGTAAGGATATCAGCTCTTCCAAATTGATATATGTGTAATGCAATTCCTAAGTTTAAAGCTCCCAGCAAGATGTTTTTGTAGATAGACAAGATTATTTTAAATTTGTATGGGAAGGCAAAGGGACTAAAATAACTCTAGTGGGTTGAATGTTGGTGCCTCAAAAGATATGTCCACTTCCTAACCCTAGAAACCTGTGGCTTAATTATTCAGTAAAAGGATCCTTGCAAATGTGATGCAATTAAGGATGTTGAGATAAGATCGTCCTGGATTCTCTCAGTGAACTCTAAATGCATGACAACTGTCCTTAGACAAAAGAGAAGGCAGAGAAAGGATATGCCATATGAAGATGGAGGCAGAGACTGGAGTTACTAGTATACAGCCACAAGCCAAGAAACACCTGGAACCACCAGAAGCTGGAGGAGGAAAGAAAGGATTTTCCCTAGAGCCTTTGGAGGGAGGATGACCCCACCTTCCCCTTGATTTCAGACTTCTGGCCTTCAGAGCAATAAGAGAATACATTTCTGTTGTTTTAAGCTACGACGTTTGTGATAATTTGTTATGGAAACGCTAGGAAATGAATAAAGCAGCTAAAGCACTTTTGGAAAAGAAAGAAAGTGGGAGGAACCACTGTAATTGACTTCAACACACTGTATAGCAACAGTGATCAAGACTGTGGTTTTCTCGGCTCTGGAGGTTCCTCCTGAGGAACAAGCAGTCCAAGCCCCCAGCAGACTCCCCAGCCCAGCGTTCCAGTGCCAGGAAGACAAGTCCCCACAAGTTCTGGCTGCAAAAACTAGCGGAGATCGTGGCTGAGTGAGATGGAGTCCCAGATGTTCCTTTACTAGTAAAAGGGCCCGCACACTGACTTATTTGGACTCACTTGCTCTGAGCTCCTGGGCTGGGGTGGCAGGGACTTACAGGGAGGAACGGAATTGTCTGGCATCAGGGTAAGCGCTGGAATAGCAACTTTCTCTTGGAATTGCTGGCAGAAGCAGAACCAAATGGAAATTTTAGATCTAAAATATAAAATAATGAAAATAAACTCCAGTCTGAACTCCTTTGCTCACTCTTCCCACAGCAGGCACAGGTGGGGGCCATATCTGAGTCTCCATTAACATGTCTAATGCCAATTGCGCCACCCTTGGTGATTCCTTGTGACACCACCCCACCCAACATGTGGGCCCACCCAAGCCAGTTCCAGTGGCTTTTCTATAAAAATATCCTGTCTTGGCTCATGCAGTGAACTTACATAAAATCTCTCAAAAGTCCCAAAACCAAACAAGCAGCATCTGGCCTCAGCATGCCCCCTACCCCTTGATAAGCAGCCCCAGGCCCAGCACTTTCAGCAGCTGGCCTCGGTTTGCAGTTGATCTCTCCCAGGTACCTCTAAGTCCCGGCACAAGTGGAAACCATTTGTAGATCACTTTGTAGTTCATGCTGGGTGGCCATGGGCAGGGCACAGAGAGCGGCTGACCTTGGCATGTACCTTTTCAGAGGCCCCAGAGCCAGTGCACCCAACGGACAGCTTCAGACCACACCAGACCACTACCCAACAACCTCTATGAGAGACACACTCAAGGGGTGAACTTGGCGGGCACCAGAGCCCCACTGAAGCAAGTCCTGCTCCATGGAGTAGAGCCCTGCACAGCAGCTCCTCTGCTGTACTTGTGGCCTGTCCTCTAAGCTGATGGGCCTGGGGTCAATCCCTCCCATTGACTTGCCAACAGCAATCAAGGCTCACCTACAACAGGAGGGTGCACACAACTTACACAGGAGGTACACTGTCAGCAGTGCAATCCCACTTCTAGGAATATATTCTAAGAAACCTAAAACACCAGTTGGAAAAAATAAATGCACCCCAATGTTCATAGCAGCACTATTTACAATAGCTAAGATCTGGAAACAGCCTAAATGCCCATCAGCAGATGAGTAGATAAAAAATACTGTGGTACATCTACACAATGGAATACTATGCAGCTATAAAAAACAAAGAGCTCTTACCATTTGCAACAGCATGGATAAACCTGAAGAGTATTATGCTAAGCGAAATAAGTCAGTCAGAGAAAGTAAGTATCGCACGATCTCACTCATCTGTGGAATCTAATGAACAAAATAAACTGATGAACAAAAATAGGTCCAGAGACATAGAAGCATGGAACAGAATGTTGAACCTCAGAGGGAAGGGAGGGAAAGCAGGGGAGGGTGGGTGGGTGGGAAGAGATCAACCAAAGAACTTGTATGCACATATGCATAGCCCATGGACACAGACAGTAGGGTGGTGAAGGCGTTGGTGAGGGGTAGGGTGGACTAGAAGAGGTCAATGGGGGGAAAAGGGGACATATGTAATACTTTCAACAATAAAGATTTTTAAAAAAGAGTATGGCATTTCCTTAAAAATTTAAACATAGAACTACCATATGACTAAGCGATTCCACTCATAGGTATATACCCCCCCAAATTGAACACAGGTACTTAAACAAATACCTGTACATGAATATTCATAGCAGCACTATTCACAACAACCAAATGTCCATCAACAGATGAATTAAAAATGTGTTAAATCAATACAATGGAATATTATTCAGCCATAAAAAGGGATGAAGCACTAAGACATACCTACTACAACATAGATGAACATCACCTACCACCACTAAATATATAAACCTGTCCTCATTTGCCACAGCCTACTCTCTTTCCCTCCTGTTAATCTAAACTTCACTTACTACCTGCACTTAGTTTCCTTCCTGCATTTTGAAATCTTGTTTTAATGATTATCCCCTTGTGTTGCTATATTAAAAACCTTTCCACATCTAATGGCTCCATCTCATGAGCATTTAAAAAAATTTCCACATCTAATGGCTCCATCTCATGAGCATTTAAAAAAATAGTCAATGTAGAACTGTCCTCATTTCCTCACTATTCATGCACTTTTCTTTCTTTTTTTTTTTTATCATAAGTGAAGTGAGCTTCATGTAGGGCACTTCCTTTTCTTTTCTTTCTTTTTTTAAAAATATATTTTATTGATTTTTTTACAGAGAGGAAGGGAGAGGGATAGAGAGTTAGAAACATCGATGAGAGAGAAACATCGATCAGCTGCCTCCTGCACACTCCCTACTGGAGATGTGCCCGCAACCAAGGTACATGCCCTTGACCAGAATCGAACCTGGGACCCTTCAGTCCGCAGGCCAATGCTCTATCCACTGAGCCAAACCGGTTAGGGCCACTTTTCTTTTTTAAAAAAATGTATTTTTATTGATTTCAGAGATGAAGGGAGAGGAAGAGAGAGATAGAAACATCAATGATGAGAGAGAATTATTGATGAGCTGACTCCTGCCCTTTGGACCGAGACCACAACCCAGGCATGTGCCCTTGACTGGAATCGAACCTGGGACCCTTCGGTCCGCATGCCGGCACTCTATCCACTGAGCCAAACCAGCCAGGCTATTCATGCACTTTTCAAACCTTGTCAGTCTGGTTGGGTCTCCAGCACTCTTAAAAGTGCTCTATATAAGATACTGATGACCAACAGGTTAATAAACTCAACAACCCCTTTTTCGTCTTCATCTCATTGACCTCTCATCAGCATTCAACATAAACCTTATTGTTTCCATTTTTTATTTTCTTCTTTTATTTAATGTACTAGAAGCCTAGTGCATGACATTCATGCACTGAGGGGGGTAGATCCCTCAGGCCAGCCTGCACCCTCTCACAGTCCGGGACCACTTGGGGGATGTCTGCGGTGGAGCGGGCCTAAGCTGGCAGTTGGACATCCCCCATGGGGTCCTTAGTGCTGCCGCAGAGGCGGGAGAGGCTCCTGCCACTGCCACTGTGCTCACCAGCCATGAGCCCGGCTTCTGGCTGAGCGGTGCTCTCCCTGTGGGAGCACTCTGACCCCCAGGGGGAAGCTCCTGCATTGAGCATCTGCCCCCTGGTGGTCAGTGCGCAACATAGCGACCAGTCTTCCACTGTACAGTCGATTTGCATATTAGGGTTTTATTATATAGGATATTTTTTTATTGCTTATAGTATTATAGATGTCTCTATTTACCCTTCCCCTGTTACCTCACTCCTCCCAGCAAAAATCTTTTTTTAATTTTTTTAATTCATTTTAAAAAAAAATATATTTTATTGATTTTTTACAGAGAGGAAGGGAGAGGGATAGAGGGTTAGAAACATCGATGAGAGAGACACCGATTCAGCTGCCTCCTGCACACCTCCCACCGGGGATGTGCCCACAACCAAGGCACATGCCCTTGACCGGAATCGAACCCGGGACCCTCCAGTCCACAGGCCAACGCTCTATCCACCGAGCCAAACTGGTCAGGGCCAAAAATCTTTTTTTGAAAATAAATCTTTATTGTTCAGGTTATTACAATTGTTCCTCTTTTTCCCCCCCATAGCTCCCCTCCACCCGGTTCCCACCCAACCCTCTGCCCTTACCAACCCCCCCCCCATCCTCATCAATTAGTGTACGATTTTTGTCCAGGCTCTTCCCGCACCCCCTCACCCCTTTCCTCCTGAGGATTGTCAGTCCACTCCCTTTCTATGCCCCTGATTCTATTATATTCACCAGTTTATTCTGTTCCTCAGATTTTTTATTCACTTTGATTTTTAGATTTACTTGTTGATAGATATGTATTTGTTGTTCATAATTTTTATTTTTACCTTTTTCTTCTTCTTTCTCTTCTTACAGAATACCTTTTAGCATTTCATATAATACTGGTTTGGTGGTGATGAACTCCTTTAGGTTTTTCTTATCTGTGAAGCTCTTTATCTGCCCTTCAATTCTGAATGATAACTTTGCTGGGTAGAGTAATCTTGGTTGTAGGTTCTTGCTATTCATCACTTTGAATATTTCCTGCCACTCCCTCTGGCCTGCATAGTTTCTGTTGAGAAATCAGCTGACAGTCATATGGGTGCTCCCTTGTAGGTAATTATTTTTCTCTTGCTTCTTTTAATATTCTCTCTGTCTTTTGCTCTTGGCATTTTAATTATGATGTGTCTTGGTGTGGTCCTCTTTGGATTCCTTTTGTTTGGGGTTCTGTGTGCTTCCTGGACTTGTAAGTCTATTTCTTTCACCATGTGGGGGAAGTTTTCTGTCATTCTTTCTTTTTTAAAAAAAATATATATTTTATTGATTTTTTACAGAGAGGAAGAGAGAGCGATAGAGAGTTAGAAACATCGATCAGCTGCCTCTTGCACACCCCCTACTGGGGATGTGCCCACAACCAAGGAACATGCCCTTGACCAGAATCAAACCTGGGACCCTTGAGTCCGCAGGCCGACGCTCTATCCACTGAGCCAAACCGGTTTCGACTGTCATTATTTCTTTAAATAGATTTTCAACATCTTGCTCTCTCTCTTCGTATGGCACCCCCATAATTTGGATGTTGGTATGCTTGAAGTTGTCCCAGAGGCTCCTTACACTATCTTCATATTTTTGGATTCTTTTTTCTTTTGCTTTTCCGGTTGGGTATTTTTTGCTTCTTTGTATTCCAAATCTTTGACTTGATTCTTGCGATCCTCTAGTCTGCTGTTGGATCTCTGTATATTATTTTTTATTTCAGTCAGTGTATGCTTAATTTCTAGTTGGTCCTTTTTCATATCCTCAAGGGTCTCATTAAATTTATCGGCCTTTTCTAGAAAATTCTTGAAAAACCTTATAACTGTGGTTTTGAACTCTATATCCAGTCACTTGTTTTCCTCCATTTCTTTCATTTGTGACCTGTTTCTTTGTCTCCGTATTTTGGCTGCTTCCCTGAGTTGATAGAGTGGCTTTGTGTGCTAGGTGTCCTATAGGGCCCAGTGGCTCAGCCTCCCCAGTTACCTGAGGTGGACACTCTTGGTGTACCCCTTTGTGGGCTGTGTGCACAGTCTAGTTGTAGTTAAGCCTTGATTGTTCTTGGTATCACTGGGAGGAATTGACCTCCAGGCCAATTGGCAGTGAGGATCAGCTGTGTCTATGCTGGGAGAACTTCTGTGCTGGAGACACCCTTATGAGACAAGACTTGCTTCAGCGGGACTTTGGTGCTCACTGAGTCTGCCCCATGAGTGTGTCCCATATGGATCTGAGGAGTTGTAATCTGGATGGTCCTACTCTGACCCCTGGGTACACTGGCTCTTGGATCTCCAAGGAGGTGCTAATTTAGCCTCTGCCTGGGGCCACCCAGCAGGAGCTATGGAGAGACCTGCAGATTCCTCTTCTTTGTTTGGGTTTTGGAGGTGCCCAGATGAGGCCCAGCTGTGAAGCAATGCAAGCTGCTGTGGGGCCTTGGGCCTTCTTTTGGATGTTCTGGGTCTCACTGACTCAGCTGCAGTTTGTTAGGTAAGTTTAGAATTCAAAGTACCAGGCCATTCATATGCAAAAGCCTCTGTGCACAGCTTGGATGGGGTGGAGTCTCAGGGCGGAGCAAACAGCAATGGCTTCCCATCAGCCCTGCCCTAGGAGGCCCCTGGGTCTCAGTGTCCCGCGGTAATCGCTGCAAGCATCTCTGAGAGAAAGCCGCCCTCAAGTTTCACGCACTGCCACACAGTCCAGTTTCTCCCCGTATGTGTCTGGGTCCCCAGAATGTCGCCCGAAACTGGAGTTCAGAGCAGTGGGGACCTTGTGTCTCCCTCCCACTTGAGAAAGCCAGCCGCATCCTCAGTTGTCAGCCCTCTCTGCCTGTGCGCCTCCGTACCTCTGCCTTCCACAGCTCCTGTGAGTCTCAGTGTGCTTTTCTCTTTCCTTCTAGTTGTAGAATTTCCACTCAGCCAGCCTTCCTGTGGTTCTGGATGATGTCCGTTTTGTCTTTTAGTTGTAGTTTTGAAATCGTTGTGCGAGACATCAGTTTAGGTGTTTACCTATGCCGCCATCTTGGTTTCCTATTATCCCAGCAAAAATCTTAGAAGAAAAAATGTAAAATCGCAGACATCTCATGTAGCAAAATATTATTCCCATTTTAACCACATTCTGGATTTATTTTAATTGATATAACATTCATACATTTTCTTCCAATCCTTTGGATACACTTCTGAGTCTATTTTGCCAGCAAGATTTTACTATATGCAATCATTAAATACAAAAATTCATTTGACATATCTCCTAAAGCTTGTCTGTATTTTATGCTTTCTTCCTAAGTCATCTATCACACATCTATGCATCTAAGTACCACCTGAGTGCTGATTTTTTAAAATGTTCATTATATGAAATTCAAGCAATACAGAATACAGAGAAATACAAAGAAGAAAGAAAAAAAAATCACCTTACAATGCCACACTCCAAAACAGCTGTCATTAACATTAGGTGAACATAATTTCAGACATCTCCCAATGCATGAGAAAACGTTGTTATTAAGTCATTCTGTAAGAAGATGAACTGGTGAGCAATTTTCTTCTGTTCCTTGGGTTATGATTTCCTTCAAATTGCGTTGTAAACCTGTCTTTGCATATCAAGTTCCTGTTTACATTTTTGCTTTACTGCATTTGCATAATAGCCCACTTCTTTTCATCTTGCTCATACTTAAATGGAAAGCCGTGTTCACTCTGCTCTTTTCTCTGACATGGAGTGGGTGAATTCTCCCACCCTCATACTTATCATCTGAACAGTTTTTGCCCCCTTCTCACGACTACACTGTAAGCATTGTGTCTAGCTGTCCATCTCGCTGTGCCTTAGGGGGTCACAGGATGGTGCTAGTAGGGGTGGTGGTAAGTCGTCGCTGGCAGGGCCTGGGCTCCACCGCTTTCAACATGTATGGCACGAGGTTCCTTCCTTGTTTTGTTGTGGCTTGGTGTGCTTTGTGCTGGATTTTGCTATTTTTCTTTTGGGTTCATTTTAGCTGTCATTGAAGGAGAGAACTTCTGTGATTTGACTTTATGCCACCATGCTTTTCCCTGGCAGCTGGCAGCGTAATTTTTATTTCCAGTCTGGACTTCCCTTTTGCTCTCTAGGTCCACATAACCCAAAGAGTCATGGGCACCCCCTCTTTATGTTGTGGCAAGCACTGTTCTTGTCCTACCCAATTACAATTGCCTGTCCAACCTTTCCCATGTAGGTATTTCATAGATTCCTTGATTTATTTTTTTCAAAAATCATATATGAGCATTTATTCCAATAATACCAGCAGTGTGAAAGAGCAGCAGGTCAACCACAAAAATCTGCTCTCCCCTACCCATTTGTCAGCTGCTTATATTGGGTAGAAGGGAAAAGATTATGTGGAAAAGTAAGAATTACAGGCATGGGAAAGTAGGCAAGGTGTAATGGTTACAGGCAATAGGGCTTGGGATTGCAAAGGGTGGGCGCCTCTGGGACTAGAATGTTTCATCCACGATGTTGTAAATCTTTCCATAACAACAGGCAGCTCTCAGAAAAGAAAAATGGATTGCATTCCGATGTTAGCTCCCATGTCCCAGGGCGTACAACTCTCAGCCAGGTTAATGTGCTTTCTCTAATCAGAACAGCACCATCATGGTTAACAGAGCATGATTCATATTTCTTTTTGTTGTTTTGTTTTGTTACTCTTCACCTGAGAATATTTTTCCATTGATTTTCAGGGAGAAAGGAAGAGAGAGGGAAAGACAGAGAGAAACATCGATGTGAGAGAAACACATTGATTGGTTGCCTCCTGTATGAGCCCCGACCAGGTCCTGGGCCGGGGAGGAGCCTGCAACCAAGGTACATGCCCTTTATTGGAATTGAACCCAGGACCCTTTGGTCCGCAGGGTGACACTCTATCCATTGAGCCAAACTGGCTAAGGCTAAGATTAATATTTCTTATAATTATAGCTAGTCCCCAATATTGTATTTCTGCCCCTAACATTCCCCACTGCTATTTCTCTGCTATTTCTGTTATCTTATATCTATGAGATTAGTTTTAGGTGAAAAGTCTCATCCTGATGGACTGCATTTGCTTCTGTCTTGAAAGCAGTTCATAGGGTGGAATATAGGGAATGCAGGATCTAAAAAGAGGAAGACACTGAATACAGCAGCAAATAATCAGACTACAATAATAAACAGGAGAAAAATCAAACCTGATTCTTACCCTAGCCGGTTTGGCTCAGTGGATAGAGCATCAGCCTGTGGACCAAAGGGTCCCAGTTTTGATTCTGGTCAAGGGCATGTACCTTGGTTGCAGGCTCCTTCCCAGCCTGGGCCCTGGTCAGGGCTTGTGCAGGGCTCTGATGGTCTTAGGCGACCCTGCTAGTGGTTTCTCTCACATTGATGTTTCTCTCTGTCTTTCCAGCTCTCTTCCACTCTCTCTAAAAAGGCAATGGAAAAATATCCTTGGGTGAAGATTAAATAAATAAAATCATTATTATTTTTAAAAAATCAAGCCTGATTCTCTAGAACTTCCTACCTGACCTGGCTCAGCTCTTGATTTATCCCATGTACAGACCTGGAGGTGGCATTCAGGGCTTTTACCATGCTCCAAGCACCTTGTTTCTGGGGCATAAGGGTGGTCAGTCCTCCTAAGAAACAAAGCCTCCTGATGCTGTTGGTAGGGATATATGAATAAACAGTTACCCACATATCAGAAGCCAACCAGCCAGCAATTTAGTATATCCATTAATATAAGGGAGGGTGACATTATCAGAGAGTTTATATGGTTGTTATTAGATACTTAAAGACAATAACTAGAACACCTGGTAAAAGTCAGACATTCACCATGGGAAGCTACTGTAGCAAACTTTAGAGAAAACATCCCTGCATCCTTTTCCCGGACAGTGGGTCCCAATGCATAAAGGTCCCCACATGTGCCTTTCTTCCCAAAATGAATAGAATGAGTATAATTCTATAAATTAGCAATTGGTGTCCCAACTCCTACTAGGCAAGATATAAATGTCTGTTCTACATAGGTTCCTCCTGAAAGGCAAAACTCAGAGATATTAAGAAATTATTTTGCTAAATACACCCAAATATTTTCATCTATTCTGAATGAAATTAGTTGTCCTTCAGCCAGACCAACAGTGGTCAAGAGCACAGTTATAATAAACTAGAGGCCCGTTGCATGATATTTGTGCAAGAATAGGCCTTCCTTCCCCTGGCTTCACTCCCAGCTGCCTGGGAGCCGGCAAGTCCTCGCTCTGGCAGGAGCACTGCTCCTGTAGCTCCCTCCGCCGCCCCCCCTCCCCCTCATAGCAGGCATCCCGCCCCTCCCGGCCGCTCTGTGCCTACATATGCAAATTAACCCACAATCTTTGTTGGGTTAATTTGCATAGTTACTCCTGATTGGCTGTGGGCATAGCGGAGGTACGGTCAATTTATATGTTTGTCTATTATTAGATAAGATGTTGCCTTCAAAAGAGGATCTTGGGGTGTTCCTTGGGTTCAATCACCCGAGATTCCTTGATTTCATGGAGGAAATGAAAACTGTTCTAAATGAGCAATCATGTCCACAATCCTCTTAGTTATTGATTGGCCTAAGGGTGGGTGTGCAAGGGAGGCTAATGTGGTAGAATAGAAATCCTACTAGGGAGAAGCTTGTCTTTCTAAACAAAATGATAAAGCCTCCAAAAGAAAAGCCTTTTCTGCTTCCCCCTTCTTCCTGTTGTGGACTTGGATGCCTTGAACAGCATTTGTGACCGTGAGGGAGAAAAGCCAAGAGAATTATGGGAATGTCAGCACTGACATTTTAATTTGCTGAACCAACAACCACCTTCATCTAGGCCAGTGGTTCTCAACCTTTCTAATGCCGCGACCCTTTAATACAGTTCCTCATGTTGTGGTAACCCCCAACCATAAAATTATTTTTATTGCTACTTCATAACTGTAATTTTGCTACTGTTAATGAATCATAATGTAAATATCTGTGTTTTCCGATGGTCTTAGGCGACCCTGCTAGCGGTTATCAACTGGTGGGTCGTGGATGTTAATGAATCATAATGTAAATATCTGTAAATATCCGATGGTCTTAGGCAACCCTGCTAGTGGTTCTCAACCTGTGGGTTGCGACCCACAGGTTGAGAACCGCTGCTGTAGAGCCTAAGACCATCGAAAAACACAGATATTTACATTATGATTCATTAACAGTAGCAAAATTACAGTTATGAAGTAGCAACGAAAATAATTTTATGGTTGGGGGTCACCACAACATGAGGAGCTGTATTAAAGGGTCGCAGCATTAAAAAGGTTGAGAACCACTGATCTAGGCCTTTGGTTTTATGAAAGTTTAAGCCCCATTTGTGTAAACTACCCCTAATTAGGTATTCTGTTGCCATCTGCATTGGTATCAGCAGCCAAAAGAATTATTGTGACACATTTATTGCACACACCTCAAAATAAGCACAAGTGAACTCATGATCCTCTCCACTAAACTTGATTGTCTTCCAGTCTCTTCCACCTTAGTAACTTTTACACCATCCACCCAGCTGTAAAAACACATGAGGTTACCTTGAATTCCGCCCCCCCACATACCAAATGCTGTGAATTCTGTCTCTTAAATATCTCTTCAGTCTTTCCATACCTGCTACCACCACTCCTGTCCAACTCAGCAGCATCTGTTGCCTGGACTACTGAAAATGATTCTTACCACATCTCTTCTGGCCCATCTCCAATACATTCTCCAAAACCAGCAATGGTCATGTTTTTAAAGAAACATATCTGATCTAGTCAGTTGCCATGCTTAATATTCTCGGATGGTTTCCAACTTAACTTAGAGTTAATCCAAGCTCCTTACAAGACCTAAAAGACCTTAAGTAATGTGAACCTTGCCTACCTCTATAGATTGCTTGCCTCCATTTCATTTAGTTCTTTTTCTGGAGATTTCTCCTATTCTTTCTTTTGGGGCATGCTTCTTTGTCTCCCCATTTTGGCTGCCTCTCTGAGTTTGTTTGTGTATTAGGTATATCTGCTATGTTTTCCAGTCTTGGAAAGGTCGCCTTATGTAGTAGGTGTCCTGTGGGACTCAGTGGCACAGCCTCTCTAATCACCTGAGCTGGGTGCTCCAGGAATGTATCTTGTGTGGGTTATGAGAGCCCTTTTGTTGTGGTTGAGACTTGATAGCTGTTGGCCTGTCCCTGCATGGGGTTGAGCCTCAGGCTGGCTGACTATGAGGATAGAATCCAATAAGAGTGAAGGCCAGTGATGGGCAACCTTTTGAGCTTGGTGTGTCAAACTTCGCCAAAAAACTGAGCATAACTCGGGTAGTGTGTCACTTTGAGGAAAAAACTAACTCCAAGACTCTAGTCGTAAATGTTTCATCCTCAGGAGCAGCAAATGTTTCATCCTCAGCATGCGGCCGCGTGTCATCAGAAATGGCTACGCGTGTCAGTGCTGACACGCGTGTCATAGGTTCGCCATCACTGGTGTAGGAGATGCTGTGTAGGTGCTGACCACATGAAGCAGAATTTGCCTCAGCAGGGTCTAGTGCAGGCCCAAATCCCCCTTTGGGTATGCTTCTTGTGAAGGTAATTGGATCCTGTTCTGATGTTGTCTGAAGTCTGCCACTAGTTGTGTTGCTTCTGGAGCCTCTTGGGAGGGACTCCAGTGCAGGTCCATGTCAGATGCTACCTGTGAGTTGCCCTGGGCAGCCTGTTTGGAGCTCTAAAGTGATCCACAGTTTGTGGCTCCCTCTACTGGGATTGGGTGTGCGTGGGCAGGCAATTGTAATTGGGTAGGACAAGGACAGTGCTTGCCACAACATAAAGAGGGGGTGCCCATGACTCTTTGGGTTATGTGGACCTAGAGAGCAAAAGGGAAGTCCAGACTGGAAATAAAAATTACGCTGCCAGCTGCCAGGGAAAAGCATGGTGGCATAAAGTCAAATCACAGAAGTTCTCTCCTCCAATGACAGCTAAAATGAACCCAAAAGAAAAATAGCAAAATCCAGCACAAAGCACACCAAGCCGCAACAAAACAAGGAAGGAACCTCGTGCCATACATGTGGAAAGTGGTGGAGCCCAGCCCTTCCAGCGACTACTTACCACCACCCCTACTAGCACCATCCTGTGACCCCTAAGACACAGCGAGATGGACAGCTAGATACAATGCTTACAGTGTAGTCGTGAGAAGGGGGCAAAAACTGTTCAGATGATAAGTATGAGGGTGTGAGAATTCACCCACTCCATGTCAGAGAAAAGAGCAGAGTGAACACGGCTTTCCATTTAAGTATGAGCAAGATGAAAAGAAGTGGGCTATTATGCAAACGTAGTAAAGCATAAAAGTAAACAGGAACATCATATGCAAAGACAGGTTTACAACACAATTTGAAGGAAATCATAACCCAAGGAACAGGAGAAAATTGCTCACCAGTTCATCTTCTTACAGAATGACTTAATAACAACGTTTTCTCATGCATTGGGAGATGTCTGAAATGATGTTCACCTAATGTTAATGACAGCTGTTTTGGAGTGTGGCATTGTAAGGTGATTTTTTTCTTCTTCTTGGTACTTTTTTGTATTGCTTGAATTTTGTATAATGAGCATTTTAAAAAAATCATCACTCAGGTGATACTAAGATGCATAAGTGTTTGAGAGATGTCTTAGGAAGAAAGGCTAGGAAAAAAGAAGAAAGCAGAGCATTAGGGGAATATTTCAAGAATTCTCATAGTTAATATTTGCATATATTCAAGTTTCTAGCAAAATGGTAGGAATGTGCTATGAGAAATTTAAGACCGGGTGTTCAAAATGGGAGAGAGTAATTAATTCTGTGATAAATGATAGTGACATGTCAATGATATGAGGACTTAGAAGTGGCCATTGAGGTTAGTAATTTTTTTTGCATTGATGATCTGAGCAAGAGCAAGTTTAGGAGTGGTTGAGGTTCAAACCAGAATAAAGGAGGTTGAGAAGTGCATAAATGAGGACAATGTCATATAGACTATTCTTTCAATACATTTAAGTTGAAAATACAGCAGCCCAAAGGGATAATTAATACTTCAAGATACTGAGAATGCCAGAAGGAGAAAGACATTACAGGTGGTGATTGAGGTTTACATAAGAGGATGGGAGGGGGGCAGGTTTGGTGCAAATAGAGATAGTCTTATACATTTAGTGGGGGAAAGGTGAAGTTGTTATTAGTTGAGAGCTTCTACTTTCTCTCTGAAGGAGAAGACAATATCATTTGCTGAGTGTGAGGGGATAGGCAATGGAAATAGAGAGTTTATGATAATGGAGAAGTAAATTCACAAGAGAAGTATGTTAGGATTTTTGGGCAGTTTAAAGGGTTCATTTGTCACCATTTACCTAGAGTGGTAGTGATGTGCCACATGGTACGACTTTCTGTAGCTATGCTTCACAGCTGTGTGCAAGAAGTGAGGAGACAATCATCCATGGTTGGGATTTGTCTAACAGTTGCAAAGAAATGTCAATGGGGAATGCCATTGGGGGTGTTTGTAAGACAGTCATTGAAAACATGGACCATGGAAAAAACAACACAGAAGTGAGGGAAAAGAAAGAAAGGGCGAAAGTATATAGCTCAGTTCTCTAAATCATGATGAAGTCTAAAAGGTGGACTGAAAGCAGGGGAGTATCAAAGTCTAAGAAGAGAAGGCTTTGATCAGAGTAAGATATTTAAATAAGAATTTCTGAAGTGGAGAAATTTTACTTTATGATAAAATTTAGAATGTGATGGAAGTATAAACAACTGAGATGAGTGGAGGAAATGGACATTCGAGATGAGATCATGGAAAGAGGACCAGGCTGTTTGATAGGTTGAATATTGAATTTATCCATGATGATGGCAGGAGGTGAGATGAAGAGGACTGTGAGCCAAGTGCCAAAGTTATAAATGTATGAAGGGGGCGTGTCTTATAGGTTTGTAGGGGGCAGTGATGAAGAATGGTAGAGCCGAATGGCAGAGGCCTCAAAGGACCATGGCCCTTTTCTGATAGAGGTGGGGGGTGTTGGTTGGCAGTAGTACTGTGGAGTCATTATGACACCATCTTTATGTCTCCATTCTGCTATGCGTGGGGAGTATAAGAATGAGCAGCCTCGCTACAGGGGGCAGATACAGAAGTAGGGTGAATGGGCGTAGCTGGGGTTGAGTTAAGGCAGGAAGAGAAAAGCATGTTGAGAAATGCTGAGAATGTAAGAGAGTCTGTGCATCACAGAGCAGAAGTTCCAGGGAGCATGTTTTAAGATTTGAGAGAGCAAGGAGAAGGGGTATAAAGCAGTACATGAAGGGAGGAACCTCGTGCCATACATGTGGCACATCCAGAGCATTAGCGAGGAAACATGAGAAAATGTATTGATCTGGGCAGTGAAGAGGAAAACAGGGCTTGGAGGCAGGTCAGTAGATTGTGAAGATAGTAAATCCTGACCATAGGTTAATGGACACTAATAGTCAATTCTGTTGCAGACTGGTGGAGAAACTCTAAAGCTAGCATAATGGACCATGTGTTTCTGGCCCTAGAAACTTCAAGGACCCTCGTGTTGTAGGGGTAGATGCAATGGTATTGCCTAGTGCACTGGGTCTGGGGTAGTAGAGAGGATGCTGCATGATCAGGTATTGTTTCTGATAGATACTTCTGTGGATGGGGATCAGTGTTGGCAAGTGCATGATCCTGGGAGTTTGTTTTATTTTGGTATAATTTTTATGGTATTAAGATGATATGATTGTCAGAAGACCCAGGGATAATGGAATCTTTCCCCAGACCACTGTTAACATTTCCTATGAAGTTCTAAATGGAGCAAAATATACAGGGGAAAATAACAGATGAAAAAAAAATGATGCAACTACAAATGTCTGCTAGCTTGACAGCACCTACTCCTGTAATGGTAGGGTCCCAACTCTATCTCAAAGTATTACCCAGTTATTTCTCTTTCTAAGGCTCCCTATCATGCTCCATCCTGGTCACTAAGTCTCTCCAAATATTATCCAATATCCTAACTTTTAACATTTTAGATGAGTTTTTCCTGTTTTGAACTTTATATACTATATAATGATATA
Organism: Eptesicus fuscus; assembly: GCF_027574615.1. Taxonomy (NCBI): domain Eukaryota; kingdom Metazoa; phylum Chordata; class Mammalia; order Chiroptera; family Vespertilionidae; genus Eptesicus; species Eptesicus fuscus. The sequence goes on from NC_072473.1 coordinate 127,571,075, forward strand.
GTGTTTTGTCTCTGTCTTCTTTTGATAAACATTATTTGTGAGATTCAACCTTGTTGTGTCTAACTAGTTCATTTATTATCGCTACTATTGAGTTTTACATATTGTAATACGTTATTTCATTAAAATAAGAAACATTTCAAAGGGGACTTTAAAAAAAATGACTGGTATGTGAGGGGAAGAAAATGCCAATGACTGAGTTCTGACTTCATAGAGCAAACTTACAAGTAATTATTTAAAGCCTTTAGTAACACAGAGATGTCAATTGCAACATTATTACAAGGGCAAAAATTTATCAAATAAGACATCCCATCAGAATTACAGGTTTATTTTAGAGCCTATTTTCAGAGGCCATGGCAACAATTTCTCAGGTTTTGGAATCTTACAAGATAATGGTTGTACTCATGATATTTCCAAGGCTAGATTTATATGAGAGAGAATGTAACAATTTCTAACAACAATGTAATTCATAGAAGTCTATTTTGCACAGAGAAACAAAATTTATATTCTTGTGAATGTTTTCAACCTAACAGTTTTTCAAATTAGTTTCTTTTAAATAGTTTGGGCTGAAGAATGATAACTCTGTAGCTATAGAGGGAGGGGACAACTTCTACATTTCTGAGATTCTCTTTTTAAAAATAATATTTTTATTGTGAAATAAAATGTAGATAATGAAAATCACATGGGTCAAATGTGTGGCTTAATAAATTATTATAAGGTGAAAATCATACAAGTATGAACTAGAACTTTGCCAGTCACCCCAGAAGTCCCTTTCCTGTGACACACTCCATTCACAGACCCTCCTGTCCCCAATAAGAAACCATTATCCTGACCCCCCTGGCAATGGGCAAGGAGACACCTGATTGGTGGTGTTGCTCTTATATCAATCAGGGGCAAAGCAGATGTACAGTCCTTAGTTCATCCTAGCTTGATGCCTGTGTCGGTGGCCAGAGCTGTTTCATGCCTGAAGCACATAAAAAAAAACCATTATCCTGAATTATATAATAATTACTTCCATGTAATTTAAAAAAATTTTTTATCACACAAGTGTGAGTTCCTAGACAAATCTACAGATTTGTCCACAAATCTATAGATTTTCTCCTTCATCTTTTTCACTTTCTTATCATTTATGTTTAAACTAATAATACTACCATTGTCATTGCTGGATATACTGTATTAAAACATTTTTGGCACATTTTCTCCCCATTTTCCTCTAACACCAATTTTTAAAAATAGAGCATGTTGCCTACATAATACTCTCTCCCACTCAACCCATGCTGATTTTTAGTTCTACAGTAGTTATATATTTAATGCTCCCAATCAGTCCTTTTTTCTGGTTATAAATGTATATCTAGAGTTGATTCTTTGGTAGGTGCTTCTTCAAAAAGGGCTCATGGGAATGACCTTCTCTGAGTCATGCATATTGATAACAGTTTCTCCATGTTCTTAATACTTTGAAAGTCAATTTTACTGGATATAAAATCCTTAGTTCATACTTTATTTTTTTAATACATTAAATGTAATTCCATTTCCCTTTGGTATGAAATGTTTGTGTTGAAAAATCTGATGATAATTTAAATTTCTTTTTTCTTAGGCTTGGAGCCTTGGCATGGTGGCACATGGAAGTGTTCTGGTTCCCCAATGTGGAAGCCCTCCAAAAAGATCTACATTTCTTAACTTTGTAAGTCAGAAATGATTTTTATTCATAAATGCACAACATATTTTCCTTTAAAGAGAGGTCCAGTGATTTTGCTAGAGCATCTTAATATTGGCTTCTCTGGGTCAACATTCTCTAGTACATAGTAAGCTCTTTTAATGTGTAAGGGAGGGGCCACGTGGTTCTACTCTTCCTCCTTCTTGCTAGTTGAATGTTGGGCAGATGCTTGGCCTAGACTCCTCTTCCCCCAGCTCTTGGCATTCAGGCCTTCTTTGATTTCTTTCATCAGTAATGCATAATTCTCATCATATAGATCTGATACACTTTTTGTTCGATATATACATAAGTGTTTCATTTCTTTTGGAGCATTTATAACATGTATTGCTTAATATTTTGTTGGCCATTTGTTCATAGTCAGTGTATAGAAATGCAAATGACTTGTGTATGCTGATCCTGGATTGTGTGACCTTGCTAAACTCACTAGTCTAGGGGTTATTTAGTAGATCCCTTTCATTTTCTACATAGGCAATTAGTCATCTTTGAATGAAGAGAGTTATTTCTTCCTTTCCAATTTACATTACTTTTCTTGCCTAATTGCTGTGGCTAGATCCTTCATTACTATGATGAGTAGATATACTTGCCTTGCCCTCAATCTTAGAGGAAGAGCATTTAACCTTTGCAGTGTAATCCCTGACACTAGTTTTTTCCCTTCTTTTTGTAATGCAAGCACCTGATATAGTCCATTTCAAGAGGCATCCATTTCAAAGAGGCATCCACTTCAAAGACGATTATCTCCAATAAACAAATTGCTAGTCACACTTCTAGATAAAGAGCCAGACTTTCTCCCCACCCTGAGGATCTTTTGTTTTAAAGATCCTGGTTGATTTTTTTTCATTTAAAAAATTTTTTATTGTTGAGATTATTGCAGATGTCCCTCTTTTCCCCCCCATTGCCCCCTTACACCTGGTTCCCGCCCCACCCTAGGCCTTCGCCACCCTATTGTCTGTGTCCATTGGTAATGCATACATGCATATAAGATCTTTGTTTAATCTCTTCCCACCCCCGACCCCCTTCCCTCTGAGAATCATCAATTTGTTCCATTTCCATGCCTCTGATTCTATTTTAATCACTAGTTTATTTTGTTCATTAGATTTCTTATTTATTTTGATTTTTAGATTCAATTGTTGATAGGTATGTATTTGTTGCCATTTTGTTGTTCATAGTTTTTATCTTTTTCTTTTTCTTCTTTTCCTCTTCTTTAAAGAATACCCTTCAGCATTTCATATAATACTGGTTTGGTGGTGATGAACTCCTTTAGCTTTTTCTTGTCTGTGAAGCTTTTTATCTGACCTTCAATTCTAAATGATAGCTTTGCTGGGTAGAGTAATCTTGGTTGTAGGTCCTTGCTATTCATCACTTTGAATATTTCTTGCCACTCCCTCTGGCCTGCATAGTTTCTGTTGAGAAATCAGCTGGCAGTCGTATGGGCATTCCCTTGTATGTAACTAACTGCTTTTCTCTTGCTGCTTTTACGATTCTCTCTTTGTCTTTAGTCCTTGGCATTTTAATTATGATGTGTCTTGGTGTGGTCCTCTTTGGATTCCTTTTGTTTGGGGTTCTCTGCGCTTCCTGGACTTGTAAGTCTATTTCTTTCACCAGGTTGGGGAAGATTTCTGTCATTATTTCTTCAAATAGATTTTCAGTATCTTGGTCTATTTGTTCTGGCACCCCCATAATGTGAATGTTGGTACACTTGAAGTTGTTCCAGAGGCTCCTTACATTATCTTCATTTTTAAATTGTTTTTTCTTTTTGCTCTTCTGGTTGGGTGTTTTGTTTCCCATATTTCAAATCATTGATTTGATTCTCAGAATTTTCTAGTCTACTGTTGAATCCCTGTATATCATTCATTATTTCAGTCAGTGTATGCTTAATTTCTCACTGGTCCTTTTCCATCTTTTTGGAGGCTTCCAGAAGATTATTGAGTAACCTTCTAATTGTGGTTTCAAACTCTATATCCAGTAGTTTTCTTTCTTCCATTTCTTTCATTTGTGACATGTTTCTTTGTCTCCACATTTTGGCTGCTTCCCTGTGTTTGTTTATATGTATTGGGTAGAGCTGCTAAGTCTCCTTGAGTTGATAGAGTGGTCTTGTGTAGTAGGTGTCCTATAGGGCTCAGTGGCTCAGCCTCCCCAGTCACCGGAGCTGGGAGCTCTAGGTGCACCCCTTTGTGTGCTGTGTGCACAGTCTTGTTGTAGTTGAGCCTTGATTGCTGTTGGTATCACTGGGAGGAATTGACCTGCAGGCCAATTGGCCATGAGGAACAGCTGTGACTACAGTGGGAGAGGTGCTGTGCAGGAGACATCCCTATGGAGCAGGACTTGCTTCAGTGGGGCTTTGGTGCTCACTGAGTCTGCCCCTTGAGTGTGTTGCTTATGAATGTGTAGAGTTGTAATCTGGTATGGTCTCACTCTGACAACTGGGTACACTGGCTCTTGGGTCTCCAGGGAGGTGAAAAGTCAGCCACTGCCTGGGGCCACCTGACAGGAGCTACAGAGAGATCTGCAGATTCTTCCTCTTTATATTGGGTTTGGAAGTGCCCAGATGAGGCCCAGCTCTGAAGCAAGGCAGGCTGGTGCTGGTGCTAGGTGTTGGGCCTTTTATTGATAGGTTTGGGGCTCCCTGACCCAGCTGCAGCTAGAGAGATTTTAGCTTGGGCAAGGTCAGGACATTCATATGCAAAAGCTGTTGCACACAGTTTGGGTGGGGCTGCAAATTGGGTGAGGCGAGGTCTTAGGGAACCAACAGGGTGGAGCAAACAGAAATGGCTGCTAGTCAGCCCTGCAACCGGGGAGGTCCCAGCATAGGAACAATGATCCCTGCAAGCACCTTCATCTGGGAGAAAGCCGCCCCGGAGTTCCTGCCCTGATGCCAGACAATACAGTTCTTCCTCATAAGTGTCTGTGTGCGTCAGAGCCTTGCTCTGGTGCTGGAGCTCAGAGGAAGCGGGGACTTGTAAGTTCAGTTCATGTGCCGGCCTTTTAAGAGGAACAGCTGAGTCTCCAGCAGCCTTTGTGTCACTGAGCCCCAATCCGCACTGGTTTTTACAGCCTAGAGTTCTTAGTGCCCCTAGCAACTTCTTTTCCCAGCTCTAGGACCCTGGGCTGGTGCAGAGCTGGGACCCCTTGCTCCTCATGGTTGGCCTCTGCAGAGATTAAAAAAGCAGCACATGTGGGTGCTGGACCATCCCGTTCTGCGCCTCCACACCTCCTACCAGTCTCAGAGTGCTTTTTTCCTTACTTCTCTAGTTGTAGGGCTTTCAATTAGCCAGCTTTCTGGTGGTTCTGGGTGATGGTTGTTCTATATTTTAGTTGTAATTTTGATGTGGTTGTGGGAGGCAGTGAGTACAGGCTTTTACCTATGCTGCCATCTTCCTTTCTTTCAAGATCTTGGTTGATATTAATAACTGACCATTTGGGCTATGTTTTTATACTCTTCCTATGCTTTAAATTGCAGCTCTAATGTTATAAATTCACCAACAAAGAATGAGTCCATGAAACCCTAGGCCCTCACCCTCAACTCAACCCTAATAAAAGCAGTACCTCACTCCAGGCATGTGTTCATTCTCTCTCTCTCTCTCTCCCCTCCCTATCTCATGACCTTGCTTTGTGACCTTAGGTATGCTATGTAATTTCCAGGACTTCTAAATAATAAGCCTTTATCTTGTCAAAGTTTCCTGATGGTTATTGCTGAAGAGTGTCTTGCAATTATAATATGAACCACAATTGCTGGTCCAGCCAGTACTGATAGGCTGAAACCAGCCCAAAATAGTCAAACACCATTAAGTATGATACTACCTGTAGGTTTTTTTTCTATAAAAGATGCTCTTTTCAAGTTGAGGAAGTTCCTCTCTGTTTCTTGTGTAGTGAGAGTTTTTTCTTCTTATAATCATGAATAGATATTGGATTTTGTTGAATATTTTTTCTGTGTAAATTGATGTGTTAATCCCACATATCAAAAAGATAAAAAAGAAATATTATATGATGATAAATATTATTTTCTTTATCCTGTTAATATGCTGGGTTGCATTGACTGATTTTAAAATATTGAACCAGACTTGCATACCTGTAGTAAATCCTACTTGGTTGTGGTATATTATCCTTTATATACATGATTGAATTTCATTTGTTAAAGTTTGTGGGGGTTATTCTTGGAATCTATATCCAGGAAGGATATTGGTTTATAGTTTTTTTAAATGCAGTCTTTGTATTATTTGGTGTCAGGATAATTCTGCCTTCATTAAATGAATTGGGAAGTGTTCCCACTCCTTCCATCCATGTTATTTTCTTTGAATGTTTGGTAAAAGTACCCAGCGAAACAATCTGGTACTTTAGAGTTTTGCTTTTTTTGGCGGGAAGGGGGGATTTTAATAGTACACATTTATTTAATTTAATGATTATATGTGTATTTGTGTGGTCTATATCTTCTTGGCTGTGTTTTGGTAGTTTGTGGTTTTTGAGGATTGGTCAATTTCTGCTCCGTTTTCAAATTAAATGAACATGAATTTATTTTTAGTATCTCTTATTTTTTAAATGTTTATAATTGTGGTTAAAATATACATGTCATAAAATTTACTATCTTAACTATACAGTTCCATAATGTTAAGTACATTTACAGTGTTGTACAAGCAATCTCAAGAACTTTTTTCATTTTGCAAAACCGAGACTCTATACCCATTAAATAACTCCCATTGCCATTCCCCCAGGCCTTGGCAACCACCACTCTATTGTTTGTCTCTACGAATTTGACTATTAGAGACCTCTTATAAGTGGAGTCAAAAAGTATTTGTCTTTTTGTGACTGGCATATTTCATTTAGCGTAATATCCTCAAGGTTCATTCACTGTGTAACATATGTCAGAATTTCCTTCCTTTTTATGGCTGAATAATATTCCATTGTATGAATATACCATATTTTGTTTATTTTTTTATCCATTGATGGACACGTGGGTTGCTTCCACATTTTGGCTATTGTGAAAAATGCTCTATGAATATGGGTATATACAAAATATCTCCTTGAGACCTTGATTTCAATTGTTTTAGATACATACCCAGAAATGGAATTGCTGAATCACATGGTAATTGTATTCTTAATTTTTTTAGGAACTGCCATACTGTTTTTCATAGAGGTGGCACCATTTTACATTCTCACCATGGTGTACAGTATTCCAATTTTTTTCATTTCCTCACCAACACGTGTCCTTTTCTTTAAAAAAGAAACAGTAGTCATCCTAATGGCTGTGAGGTGTCCTCATTGTGGTTTTGATTTGTGTTTCCCTAATTACTAATGATGTTGTGCATTTTTTCCTGTGCTTGTTGGCCATTTTCATTCTTTAGAAAAATGTCTATTCATCTCCTTTATCCATTTTTAATCATGTTGTTTCTGTTGTTGTTGTTGAATTATAGGAGATCTTTATATATTCTGGATATTAACCTGTTATGGGAGTGTACCCCTAGATATTCATGTTGAAGCTCTATCTCCCATATCTTAGAATGTGGCTGTATTTTGGTGACAGGGCCTTTAAATAGGTGATTAAATTAAAATGAAGGCATTAGTGTTGGTCCTAATTCAATTTTACTGCTGTCCTTATAAAAAGAGGTAATTTAGGCACACAAAGACACACCAGGGCTGTATGTACACAGAAGGGCAACCATGTGAAGAGGCAGCAAGGGGCTGAGGAGAGAGGCCTGAGAACAACCCAACCCATTTGGCACCCTGATATTTGACTTATACCCTCCAGAACTGTGAGAAAATACTGTAAATTTCTGTTATTTAAGCCCCCAACTATGGACTGAATTGTGTCCCTCAAAGTTAATATGTTGTAGTCCTAACCCCTAATATGACTGTATTTGGAGATAGGGCTTTTAGGGGGTAATTAAGGTAAAATGAGGTCATAAGGTTGGGGTCTTAATCTGATAGGATTGGTGGCCTTATCTGAAAAAGGAAAGAGGGAGGTTTTTCACTCTCCCCATGTGAAGAGGAAAGGCCATGTGCGGACACAGTGAGAAAGCTAGGTAGAGAGCTCTCACCAAAACTTGACCGTACAGGTACCCTGATCTTGAACTTCCAGCCTCCAGAACTGTGAGAAAATAAATTTCTGTTAAGTTACCCAGTCTATGCTATTTTGTTATAGTAGTTTGAGAAGACTAAGACATATTCAGTCTTTGTAGACCCATTTTAGAAGGAAGCGAGGCTGAATTTGATTCCAAGAGACAGTATGACAGCACGCCAGAGCTGAGCAAAGGTATCTGGGACATCACAGTCCCCTTGCTGAAAGAGAGGGAGTAAAGAAAGGGTTGTAAGGAAGAGAATTAACAGGTGTCTTGTGCCCCAGGATTAGGGGTCTTAGGTATCTTACACAATCTCCTGAATTTACTTTCTTTCATTAATTCATGTATTCATGTATTCATTCATTCATGTATTCATCAGTTATATACTGAACACTATTTGTCAGGCTTTATGCTAGGAGCTGAATCAGGCATGATTTTTACCCTCTTATTAAGGTGATGCAATGGATTCATGAATTTTTATGGTTAGCTTAATGTCACATGTATAGGTATTTGAGAAGACGAAGATCACTGGTATTAGGCTAATATAAAAATCAATATTATTGTAATTTTGGTTTGTAACTCCACTTGTTATTTTCTACAAGATTTAAAATGCAAATACATTAAAAGTTACAAATGTATGGTAGTGAGTACACATTGTATAAAGATGCAATTTGTGACATCAATAACATAAAATATGTATGTAAAACAGTAGAGTTTTTGCATAAAGTTATAAGTTAAGTTGGTACCAATTCAAATTACATTATTATAACTTTAGGTTGTTGTAATGTAATATAATCACCATGATAACCACAAAAAGTCTATAGAATATAAACACACAAAATGAGAATGGTATAAAACTTGGCTCTACAAAACATTAACTGAATGCAAAGAAGGTCGTAATATAAGAAATGAAGGACAAGAAAGAACAAAATGGCAAAAGTAATTATTTTCTTATCAGTAATTACTTTAAATGTATGTAGATTAGATTCCCAAATCAAAAGGCATAGATTGGCAGAATGAATTTTTTTAAGTATAAAGTTGTACATCTAAAATTTATATAATGTTATTAACCAATGTTACCAAAAATTAATAAAACAAATCATGATCCACGAATGTGCTGTCTACAAGAGACTCACCTTAGATCTAAAAGAAATGTGTTGAAAGTGAAGGGATAGAAAAAGATATACTATGCAAATAGAAACTGAAAGAGCTGGAGTGGCTATAGTAATATCAGATAATATAGACTTTAAGGCAAAAATAGTTACAGAAGAAAAATAAAGACATTGTATATTGAAAAAAAGTTTCAATTCACCAAAAAGATATAACAATTATAAGCATAAATTTACCAAATATAAGAGCATCAAAATATGTGAAGCAAATATTGACAGAACTGAAGGGAGAAACAGACAGTTCTATAATAATAGTTGGATACTTAATGCCCCACTTAAAATAATGGGCATAATCATATAGTAGAACAATAAGAACTTGTACAACACTATAGACTAATTAACTCTAATAGATACATACAGAATACTTCACCCAACAAAAGAATACACCCCTTTCTTAAGTGTATATGAAACAATCTCCAAGATAGATCATATATTAGACCATACAATAAGTCTCAGTAGATTTTAAAAGATTGAAGTCATAGAAAGTATATTTTCTAATCATAATGGAGTAAAACTAGAAATCAACAAGAAAAGGAAAACTGTAAAATTTACAAATATATAAAAATTAAATATACTCTTCAACAATCATGAGTCAAAAAAGAAATGACAAAGTAAATTTGAAAATGCCTTGAGACATATAAAATCCTATATAATAAAAGCTTATTAAGCTAAGTGTCCGGTTGTCCATTCAACCAATCAAAGTGTAATATGCTAATGATATGCTAAGGTCGCTCAACTGCTCGCTATGATGTGCACTGATCACCAGGGGCAGACAGTGGACCAGTAGGTTAGCTTCTGCTGAGGTCCGGCCAATCGGTACTGAGCCAGGCATGCTCTGGATCCCTGCCACAGTCCCTCCCCGCTGGCCAACATCCTGCATCCCTCCCTGTCCCTAATCATGCACCAGTGGGGTCCCTCGGCCTGGCTTGTGCCCTCTCATAATCCTGGACCCCTTGGGTAATGTCGGTGAGCTGGTTTCAGCCCGATCCTGCAGACCAGGCCGAGGGACCCCACGGTGCATGAATTCGTGCACGGGGCCTCTAGTTGAAAATATAACAAGCCACTATATTCTCACAAGGAATATAGTGAGAGCCATGCTAAAAGGGATAGTTATAACTATAAATGCTTACATTAAAAACAAGAAAGACCTCAAATCAGTGTCTTAACTTTGTACCCTAAGGACATAGAAATAGAAGAGCAAACTAAACCAAAAGGTAGGAAAAAGAAGGAAATAATAATGATTAGTGTGGAGATAAGTAAAATAGAGAAGAGAATAATCAACAAACCAACATTTGGTTCATTGAAAAGAACAAAACTGACAAAACTTTATCTTGATTAAATATGGAAAAAAGAGAAAGGACTCAAATTTCTAAAATCAGAAATGAAAGTGGAGACATTGCTATCTATTTTAAAGGGGGAAAAAAGGAATTATATAAAAGCACCATTAACAATTGTACACCAACGAATTGGATAACTGGATGACATCGACAAATTTCTAGGAAAAATAACACCTAGCAAAACTGAAACCTAAAGAAATAGAAAATCAAAATAGTTCTTAACTAAGAAGGAGATTGAATCAGTAAATCAAAACCTTCTGAGAACCCTAGCCAGTTTGGCCCAGTGGATAGAGCATTGGCCTTTTGACTAAAAGGTCCCAGGTTTGATTCCAGTCAAGGACACATGCCCGGGTTGCAGGCTCGATCCCCAGTAGGGGGTGTGAAGGAGGCAGCCAATCAATGATTCTCTCTCATCATTGATGTTTCTCTCTCCTTCTCCCACTCCCACTCCCTCTCTCTCTCCCTCTCCCTCTCCCTCTCCCTCTCCCTCTCCCTCTCCCTCTCCCTCTCCCTCTCCCTCTCCCTCTCCCTCTCCCTCTCCCTCCCTCTCTGAAATAAATAAAAATATATTTAAAAAACAAAAACAAAAAACAAAACCTTCTTAGAAAGAAAAGCATTGGACCAGATGGCTTCCCTGGCGAATTTGCAAACATTTAAAGAAGAATTAACACAAATCCTTCTCAAATTCATCCTAAAATTTGAAGGGGAAAGTGTACGTCCTAACTCATTCTAGAAAGCCAGCATTACCCTGATACCAAAACTAATGATACTTCAAGAAAAGAAAATTCAGCCCAATATCCTTATGAATATCAATGTAAAAATCCTGAACAAAATACTAGTGAACCAAATTCAGCAGCATTTTAAAAGAATTACACATCAAGACAAAGTGGGACTTATTCCTGGAATACAAGGATGATTCAATACATGAAAATCAATGGACCTCACCACATAAACAGAATGAAGGGGGGGGGGGAACCACATGTATATTTCAATTGATACAGTGAAAGCACTTGACAACATTCAACACCCTTTCATGATAACAATACTCAAGAAACTAGGAATAGAAAAAAGTTCCTTAATATATGAAAAGCTATAGCTAACATCATAATAATTGAAGAAAGATTGAAAGCTATTCCCCTAAGATCAGGAATAAAACAAGGATTCTGGCTGTCCCCACTTCTATTCAACATAAAAGTTGAATAGTAAACGTGGAAGTTTTGCCAGAGCAATCAGGCAATAAAAAGAAATAACAGGGGTAGTTTGAGATGGCAGTGGAGTAGGTGGATCTTGTTTGCAACTCCTCACAGAACCAAACTGGAAGTTACAACTAAATTGAGGAACAATCACCCTGAATTACCAACTAAAAACTATCCGAAGAGGAGACTTTTAACCAAGGACTGGCAGAAGAAGCCACTTCGAGACTGGTAGGAAGGGCAGAGAGACCCTAAAGGGGCTGGCCCTGCTCCTACAGGTGGCAGGCCCAGGTTATGGAGGGATATCTCAGCTGTGGGAGGTTCCCTCTGAGGGGCGTGAAGTCTAAACCCCAGACCAGGCTCCCCAACCCGGAACACAAGAGCCGGGAACAGGCACCCTCATAGCATTCAGCTGTGAAAGGCAGCAGGGTTTATGTCCACCAAGGGGAGGCAGAGCCTGCTGGAGGCAAAGCCACCCTTTTAAAGGGCCAATGCACAATTCTTCACAGCCACTTACCCTGGGCTCCTGCAGAGGAAGGGTGGTGCAGACTGGAGTTGCCTGAAGAGAGTCTGGGGTGGGTGGCTTTGGGAAGAGATGTGGGAGAGCAGCCACTAGGATCCTAGGGCTGGGTCATCCTCTGCTACTGCAGCTGCCATTTTTCTTGGAAGGAACAATCCCCTCAGAGCAGCATCAGCCTGGAGAAAAGCAATTTCCCCACCTCTGGAATCCCACTCACCCCACCCTGCATTTTAAACCCCGCTGAGTAGTCAGTGGCATAAACTGGAGCTTAGAAGACTGGGCAGTCTCAAGGGTTATTGGTGACTGGCTGGGGCAGGTCATTCTCCCCAATTTCCGAGGAACCTCACAGGATTTCCAATAGAAAAACTACATCTTCCCCCCAACCCCCCGCCACCCGCTGCCCACCCCGGCCCCGCTTCCAGCAGACACAACCTCTGGGCTCCATAGACTCTACCCACCTGACTAGTAGGGTCTCCACTCTGGCAACATCAGGGGAGAATCCGGGTCAGACTCAGACGTGTGGCTCGGGAGCAGGGAAAAATATCCACCATCTTCCCTGAAGTCTAAAAAGCCCTTCTACTCACAGGAGATCCTGTGGCCCCATCCTCCTGATTCTGCCAAAGGCACTTTCAGAGACTAAGCCTTTTTAGTGACTAAGCCTGGCAGATTGCCAGCAAGCAGAGACAGGTGGAGGCAGGCAGAGGCAGGAGGAGGCAGGCAGAGGCAGGGGGAGGCAGGCAGAGGCGGATCCCCAGGTGCCTTGGGACATTTGCTGACCTAGCTCTGGGCCCTGTGCTAGTAAAAGCTGGCTTTCGAGTACAGCTTGGTCCTTCCCGTGTGCAGCCAAGCCCAGCGGAAGCAGCCACAAACTGTGGATTGCTTGCAGTTTCAGACAAGTTGCTAAGGGCAAGGCATAATCAGCATCTGACATTGGTTTGCACCAGAGCACCTTCCAGGAGGTCTGGAACCAGTATACCAAGTGGCCGGTTTAAGACATCAAACCAGGAGCAACAAGCTGTACTTTTTTCTATTTTATTCTTTTCTTTATCTTTTATTTTCTATTTTTTCCTCTTCTTGTTCATTTTTCTTCTCTTATTTCCTTTATATTTCTTATGTGTTTATTTCCTTTTCTATTTTTCTTCTCTTATTCTTTTCCTCCATTTTTCTTTTTCTAAATTTTATTTTTTCCTTTCATATTTTCCCTTTCTTTTTCTTCTCTTCTTCTTGCTTTTTATTGCCTTTTATTATTCTTTTCTTATTCCTTTTGGTGTTATTGTTTTTGTTGGTTTGTTTTGTTCTGTCAGCACCTGTACAATAGCTTGCATGATGTGGTTGAAGTTGAACCTCACAGTCAGCCAGCCAACCATAAAAGGGCCAACAGCAATCAAAACCCAATTACAACAGGAGGGTCCACATAACCCACATAAGAGATATTCCTAGAGGGAATATTGAACATTCTTATAACAATTACTTTGAACTCTATATCTGACAAATTGCTTGCCTCCATTTCATTTTGCTCTTTTCCTGGAAATTCCTCCTGTTCTTTCATTTAGGGACTAGAGGCCCGGTGCACGAAATTCGTGCACGGAGGGGGGGTTGTCCTCAGCCCAGCCTGTACCCTCTCCAATCTGGGACCCCTCAGGATATCAAGGAGACAGCACCACTGGGTCCCACAGGACAGTTACTACATAAGGCCACCAAACGAAATCTGAGAGTCATAGTAGATCTATCTATTACATAGAAACAAACACAAAGAGATACCCATAATAGGGAAACAAACAATCTTATCTAATAATAGACAAATATGCAAATTGACCACAACTCCGACACACCCACAAGCCATGCCCACCATCCAATCAGAGCAAGCATGCAAATTAACCCAAACCAAAATGGCTACAGCCACAGAGAGCAAGGTTTCCTAGGTAACAGAGGAAGCCAAGCTTTCCATAGCCGTTGCAGGCCTAAGCCTCCACTCAAGCTACAAAGTTTCAATTATAGAAGGTAAACAAATTCAAACAAATGGCGGCAGAATGGAGCTTGAGAGAGCAGGCCAGGGTTGCCGCCGGCAACAGGGGAAGCAAAGCTTTCTGCACACCCTGGCCGGGCCCACCTGCTTAAGGCAACAAAGTTTCAATTATAACCCCAACACAAATGGCTGCCAGAGCCCCAGGCTTGGCTCCGCTCCAGGCTACAAAGTTTCAATTGTAGAAGGAAAATAAATTCCAGATACCAGGGCCTCTGCTTGGGTTGCCAGGGGGCGTGGCCGGCCTGCAAACCACCACAGGCCCCTCGCTCAGGCCGCCCCACGCCCCAAGGGAACCCCACCCTGATCAGGGACACCCTTCAGGGCAAACCAGCTGGCCCCCACCCCTGTACCAGGCCTCTATCCTATCTAATAAAAGAGTACTATGCAGATTGATCATCACTGCAACACACAATATAGCTGCCCCCATGTGGTCAAAGATCCTGCCCCCATGTGGACACAAGATGGCCACCACAAGATGGCCAGCAGGAGAGGGCAGTTGGGAGGCACTGGCCTGCAAGGGAGGGCAGTTGAGAGGGACCAAGCCTGCAAGGGAGGGCAGTTGGAGGTGATCAACCCTGCAGGAGAGGGCAGTAAGGGGTAACCAGGCCGGCAGAGGAGGGAAGTTGGGGGCAAACAGGCTGGCAGCAGAGTGGTTAGGGGGTGATCAGGCTGGCAGGCAGAAGTGGTTAGGGGCAATCAGGAAGGCAGGTAGGCAAGCAGTTGGGAGCCAGCAGTCCTGGATTGTGAGAGGGATTCCCAGGGATCGGGCCTAAACGGGCAGTTGTACATCCCTTGAGGGGTCCCAGATTGGAGAGGGTACAGGCTGGGCTGAGGACAACCCCCCCTCCGTGCACGAATTTCGTGCACCGGGCCTCTAGTCCCTAAATGAAAGAACAGGAGGAATTTCCAGGAAAAGAGCAAAATGAAATGGAGGCAAGCAATTTGTCAGATATAGAGTTCAAAGTAATTGTTATAAGAATGTTCAAGGAACTTAGTGAGAATTACAAGGAACTTAATGGGAACTACAAGAGTATGAAAAATGACATAAACCATGAATTAAGAACCAGACAGAAATGAAGAATACCATATCTGTATAATACAATGGAAGGGATTAAAAGTAGGTTGGATGAAGCAAAGGATCAAATCAGTGATTTGGGAGACAAGGTAGGAAAAAACACCCAATGAGACCAGCAAAAAAAAAAAATTAGAATGAGGATAGTTTAAGGGACCTGGGGACAACATGAAACATAACAATATCCAAATCATAGGGGTACAAGAAGGAGTTCAAAGCCATCAAGGGACAGAGAACCTGTTTGAAGAAATAATGACAGAAAATTTCTCTAATCTGGTGAAGGAAGAAGATACAAGTTCTGGAAGCAAAGAGAGTCCTAGTTAGGATGAACACAAGAGACCCATACCAAAACACATCATCATTAAAATGACAAAGGTTAGAGGTAAGGAGAGCTCATTAGAGGCAGCAAGAGACAGTGACTTACCTACAAAGGAATTCCCATAAAGGTGTCATCTGATTTCTCAACAGAAACACTTCAGACCAGAATGGATTGGTATGAAATATTCAAAGTAATAAAAAGCAAGAAACTGAAACCAAGACTACTCTATTCAGCAAGGCTATAATTTAAAAATGGGAGACAAAATGAAGGGCTTCCCAGAAAAAAAAAAAAGGCTAAAGGAGTTCATTACCATCAAACCAGCATTGCAGGAAATATTAAAAAGACTGCTTTAAGAAGAAGAAGAGATTGAGAGAGGAACATAGATATAAAGAAAAAGATGACAATAAGTAAGTACCTATCAATAATTACCTTATATGTGTCCAATCAAAACACATAGGGTAGCTGAATGTATAAGAAAACATGACCCACATATATTCTGTCTACTAGAGACCCACCTCAGAACAAAAGATTCACACAGACTGAAAGTGAAGGGATGCAAAAAATATTCCATGTAATTGGAAATTTTAAAAAATTTGGGGTAGCCCTAACCGGTTTGGCTCAGTGGATAGAGCGTCAGCCTGTGGACTGAAAGGTCCCAGGTTTGATTCTGGTCAAGGGCATGTACCTTGGTTGCGGGCACATCACCAGTAGGAGGTGTGCAGGAGGCAGCTGATTGATGTTTCTCTCTCATCAATGTTTCTAACTCACTATCCCTCTCCATTCCTCTCTGTAAAAAATCAATAAAATATATTTAAAAAATTAGGGTAGCAATACTTATATCTGACAAAATAGATTTCAAAGCAGTCATGGGAGAAACCAAGATGGTGGCATAGGTAAACACCTGAACTGCTGCCTCACACAGCAACTTCCAGAACCACAGGAAGGCTGGCTGAGTGGAAATTCTACAACTAGAAGGAAAGAGAAAAGCACACTGAGACTCACAGGAGCTGTGGAAGTAAAGGGCACAGGTACAGAGGTGCACCTGTGGAGAGGGCTGGCAACTGAGTACGGGGCTGGCTTTTTCAAGTGGGAGGGAGATAAAAGCTCCAGACTGCTCTGAACTCCAGTTCCTGGCGAGACTCTGGGGACCCAGACTCATATGAGGAGAAACTGGACTGTCTGGCAGTGGGCAAAACTCGAGGGCGGCTTTCTCTCAGAGGTGCTTGCAGTGATTACTGAGGGACACTGAGACCCAGGGGCCTCTTAGGGCAGGGCTGATGGGAAGCCATTGCTGTTTGCTCTGCCCTGAGATCCCGCCCCATGAAGCCATTGCTGTTTGCTCCGCCCTGAGACTCCGCCCCATCCAAGCTGAGCGCAGAGGCTTTTGCATATCAGTGGCCTGGTCCTTTGAATTCTAAACTTACCTAACAAACTGCAGCTGAGTCAGTGAGACCCAGAACATCCAAAAGAAGGCCCAAGGCCCCACAGCAGCTTGCATTGCTTCACAGCTGGGCCTCATCTGGGCACCTCCAAAACCCAAACAAAGAAGAGGAATCTGCAGATCTCTCCGTACCTCCTGCTGGGTGTCCTCAGGCAGAGGCTAAACTAGCACCTCCTTGGAGATCCAAGAGCCAGTGTACCCAGGGGTCAGAGTAGGACCATCCAGATTACAACTCCTCAGACCCATAAGGGACACACTCATGGGGCAGACTCAGTGAGCACCAAAGCCCCACTGAAGCAAGTCTTGCCTCATAAGGGTGTCTCCAGCACAGAAGTTCTCCCAGCATAAACACAGCTGATCCTCACTGCCAATTGGTCTGGAAGTCAATTCCTCCCAGTGATACCAACAACAATCAAGGCTTAACTACAATAAGACTGTGCACACAGCCCACAAAGGGGTGCACCAAGAGTGTCCACCTCAGGTAACTGGGGAGGCTGAGCCACTGGGCCCTATAGGACACCTAGCACACAAAGCCACTCTATCAATGTAGGGAAGCAGCCAAAATGCGGAGACAAAGAAACAGGTCACAAATGAAAGAAATGGAGGAAAGCAAGTGACTGGATATAGAGTTCAAAACCACGGTTATAAGGTTTTTCAAGAATTTTCTAGAAAAGGCCGATAACTTTAGTGACACCCTCGAGGATATGAAAAAGGACCAACTAGAAATTAAGCATACACTGACTGAAATAAAAAATAATATACAGAGATCCAACAGCACACTAGAGGTTTGCAAGAATCAAGTCAAAGATTTGAAATACATGGTACCATCTCTCACCTATCAGAATGGCTATCATCAATAAATCAACAAACGACAAGTGTTGGCGAGGATGTGGAGAAAAAGGAACCCTTGTGCACTGCTGGTGGGAATGTAGACTGGTGCAGCCACTGTGGAGAACAGTATGGAGTTTCCTCAAAAAACTGAAAATGGAACTCCCATTTGACCCAGTAATCCCACTCCTGGGAATATATCCAAAGAAACTAGAAACACCAATCAGAAAGGATATATGCCCCCCTATGTTCATCGCAGCACAATTTACAAAAGCTAAGATTTGGAAACAGCCTAGGTGCCCATCAGCAGATGACTGGATCAGAAAACTGTGGTACATCTACACAATGGAATACTATGCTGCCATAAAAAAGAAGGAATTCTCATCATTTGCAGCAACCTGGATGGAATTGGAGAACATTATGCTAAGTGAAATAAGCCAGTCAATGAAAGAAAAATACCACATGATCTCACTCATTTATGGATAATAAAGAACATTATAAACTGATGAACAAAAAGATAGATACAGAGACAGTAAAGCATCAAACAGACTGTCAAATTACAGGGGGAAAGTTAGGGAGAGGTGGGGGAGATAAGAGATCAACCGAAGGACTTGTATGCATGCATATAAGCATAACCAATGGACGCAAAACTCGGGGGGGTGAGGGCATGTATGGGAATGTGGTGGAGTGGACAATGGTAAGATATGTACACATATAATACCTTAATAAAAAAATTTTAAAAAAAATCAATAAAAATAATTATCAGCATAAAAAAAATATTTGAAGTACAAAGAAGCAAAAAACACCCAAATAAACTGGTGAATATAATAGAATCAGGGGCATAGAAAGGGAGTAGACTGACAATTCTCAGGGGGAAATGGGTTTGGGGGGTGCGGGAAGTGACTGGACAAAAATCGTACACCTATGAGGACAGTGGGGGGAGGGTAAGGGCAGAGGGTGGGGTGGGAACTGGGTGGAGGGGAGATATGGGGGAAAAAAGAGGAAAAATTGTAATAATCTGAAAATGAAGATTTATTGAAATAAAAAAAATAGATTTCAAAGCAAAGGCCATAACAAGAGACAAAGAAGGATTGATCCAACAAGAGGACATAACCCTGGTAAACATATATTCACCCAATATAGAAGCAATCTACACTAATAAAAGAGAAACATACAAATTAACCATCACTCCACTATACCCACCAGCCAATCAGGAGCGAATATGCAAATTAACCCAACTAAGATGGCAGCTGCCACGGAGCTGGAGTGAGCAGGAGGCTTCGGTTGCCCCCAGCGATGGAGGCAGCCAAGCTTCCCGCCTGCCCTGGCCGGCCCTGGCCTCCGCTCAAGGAGGCGCTGCAAAAAAAAGAAGAAAATGAAAAAAAGCCCCTTACCCAGGCTGGCCACACCACCATGAGGTAAGGGTACCTGCTGGGGAGCTTGGCCAGCCTGCAAACAGCCATCAGCCCTCAACCTGGCTGGCCAGGCACCCCAGTGGGGACCCTCACCCTGAAGGGGGTGTGGCCAGCCCATTTGCAGGGGGGCCACACCCCCATGGCCTAATCCCTGTAATCGGGCAGTTGAAGATCCCTCGAGGGGTCCCAGATTGGAGAGGGTGCAGGCTGGGCTGAGGGATACCCCTCCCCCCATGCATGAATTTCTTGCACCGGGCCACTAGTTAAATATAAAAAAAAAAAAACTTGAGCCCTGACTGGTTTGGCTCAGTGGACAGAGCGTCGGCCTGAGGACTGAAAGGTCCCAGGTTCAATTCCGGTCAAGGGCATGTACCTTGGTTATGGGCACATCCCCAGTGGGAGGTGTGCAGGAGGCAGCTGGTCGATGTTTCTCTCTCATCGATGTTTCTAACTCTCTCTCTCCCTTCCTCTCTGTAAAAAATGAATAAAATAAAACTTGGTGGACTGTAAGGGAGAGATCAACAGCGATACAGTCATAGTAGGAGACTTGAAAACTTCACTGTCATCACTAGAGAGATCTTCCATACAAAAAATTCAAGGAAAAAGCTATCTTTTTAAAAAAATATATTTTATTGATTTTTTACAGAGAGGAAGGGAAAGGGATAGAAAGTTAGAAACATTGATGAGAGAGAAACATCGATCAGCTGCCTCCTGCACACCTCCTACTGGGGATGTGCCTGCAACCAAGGTACATCCCCTTGACCGGAATCACACCTGGGACCCTTCAGACCACAGGCCAATGCTCTATCCACTGAGCCAAACCGGTCAGGGCAAAAACCTATATTCTTAAACTGAACATTTTTATTTATGCTTATTATCTAGATTAGAGGCCTATCTCAAGAAACAGGAAAAATTTCAAATAAATAATCTAAACCTACATCTAAAAGAACTAGAAAAAGGTCAACAAACAAAGCCCATATTTTCACAGATCTGGAACAAATACTCCAAAAATTTATATGGAACCAAAGTAGGCATGAATAGCCACAGCAATCTTGAGAAAGAAGATCAAGGTTGGAGGGATCACAATACCAGATATCAAGTTATATTACAAAGCCACTGTAATCAAAACAGCCTGGTACTGGCACAAGAACAGACATATAGACCAATGGAACATAACAGAGACTTCAGAAATTGACCCAACCCATTATGCTCAATTAATATTTGACAAAGGAGGCAAGAACATACAATGGAGTAAAGACAGTCTCTTCAATAAATGGTATTGGGAAAGTTGAACAGATACATGCAAAAAAAAAATGAAAGTGGACCACCAACTTACACCATACACAAAAATAAACTCAAAATGGATAAAGCACTTAAATGTAAGTTGTGTAACCATAAAAATCCTAGAAGATACATCTCCTAGGTCAAAGGAAACTAAGGTGAAAATAAACAAAATATAGTAAAATAAAAAGCTTCTGCACAGCAAAAGAAACGATCAACAAAATGAAAAAGGAGCCCACTGTATGGGAGAACATATTTGGCAATGATACATCTGATAAAGGTTTAATATCCAAAATAGATAAGGAACTCATACAACTTAACACAAGGGAGACAAACAATCCAATTGAAAAATGGGCAAAGGACCTAAATAGACATTTCTCCAAAGCAGTCGTTCAGATGGCCAAGAGACATATTGAAAAGATGCTCTAAGTCACTGATCATCAGAGGGATGCAAATTAAAACAACAATGAGGTATTACCTCACACCTGTCAGAATAGCTACCATAGCCATAGCTGGTTTGGCTCAGTGGATAGAGTGTTGACCTGTGGACTGAAGGGTCCCTGGTCAAGGGCACAAACCTGGGTTACAGGCTCGATCCCCAGTAGGGGGCATGCAGAAGGCAGCCGATCAGCGATTCTCTCTCATCATTGATGTTTCTATCTCTCTCTTCCTCTCTGAAATAAAAATTAAAAAAAAAGAATGGCTACCATCAACAAATCAACAGATGACAAGTCCTGGCGAGGATGTGGAGAAAAGGGAGTCCTAGTACACTGCTGGTGGACAGGCAGACTGGTGCAGCCATTATGGAAAGCAGTATGGAGTTTCCTCAAAAAACTTAAATATGAAACTGCCATTTGACCCAGTGATCCCACTTCTAGGAATATATCCTAAGAAACCAGAAACACCAATCAGAAAGAATGTATGCACCCCTGTGTTCATAGCAGCACAATTTACAATAGCTAAGATCTGGAAATAGCCTAAGTGCCCATCAGCAGATGAATGGATAAAAAAGCTGTGGTACATCTAAACCATAGAATACTATGCAGCAGTAAAGAAGAAAGATATCTTACCCTTTGAGACAGCATGGAGGGACCTGGAGAGTATCATGCATACTAAGTGAAATAAGCTAGTCAGAGAAAGACAAGTATCACATGATCTCACTAATATGTGGCATCTAATGAACAAAATAAACGGATTTGAAACCTAGGAGCCTGGCTACCGATTCCAGATTTAGCTCCTGGGACAGCGTGGTTCCCAAAGTGGCTGCACACCAGAAACACCTGGGGCATCCTGAACCCAGCCTCTAAAGTTCAGTTTCACTAACTGGGGTGGGGCCGCAGAATCCTGAGTGCTGATGAAGGTCAGCACATGACTTTAGGGTGCAGCCAGGCTAGAACTGTAGCCTGAAGGCAGTGGAGGGCGGGCTGTGGATTGGTTTTAAGTTGGGAGACTCTAGGTCAGATGTGAACTAGCAAAGCCCTTTCTGGCCAGTCCGTGTGAAATGGGTCCTGTGAGATGCTCATGCTGTCGGTTCCCATGCCTGTAGTTTCCCTGTTGTTCAGTTCTACAGTGTATTATACTTGCTTATTTTGTCTCTCTGAAGAAGCTGTGAGCACCAGGGTGGGGCTGGGGTTATCTTATTATGGATATACTAGAGGCCTGATACATGAAGATTCATGCAAGAATGGGCCTTCCTTCCCCTAGCTGCCCAGAGGCCCGGAGCAGCTGGGGGTGTGTGGAACGCCTGCATCATCACCATGGTGAGGACGCAAGCTTCCCGCCCTGCCCTCAGCTGCTTGGTGCCTGTGTATGCAAATTAACCCACCATCTTTGTTGGGTTAATTTGCATACCCACTCCTGATTGGCTGGTGGGCGTTGTGAATATACAGTCAATTTACATCTTCCTCTTTTATTAGTGTAGATTCCCAGCAAAAAGCACAGTGCCTGACCCAAAACAGACACCCGGTAAATAGTTCTTGAAAGAAAGAATGCATCAATGAATGCACTTTCAAAGGAGATAATGGAGACAGGGAGAATATTTAGGAAATTACTGAAAATACCAGGAAAAGTATTAAGGAAGGAGTGTTGTCAGCAAACTGGCAGACTAGGAGATCTCAATGTGCCGCCCTTCCATAAAGCAAGAAAAACAGTGAATAAACAACAGCATGCTGACAAAAATAGCTCTGGAATACAATAACAGAGCTGTAGATGCTTTGTGGAGCGCAGAAACCGAGAAAGGCGGCATAGAAAAGCCTAGGAAGCACTTAGCCTATCCAGCACAACTCATTGCCAAGAGATACCCCCTTAGTGTGTGTACTCCCCCAGGATTTTAATGGTTCCACATCTTACATTTAAGTCCTTTATCCATTTTGAGTTTATTCTTGTGTATGGTATAAATTGGTGGCCTAGTTTCATTTTTTTGCATGAATCTGTCCAATTTTCCCAGCACCATTTATTGAAGAGACTGTCTTGACTCCATTGTATGTTCTTGCCTCCTTTGTCATCTGGGAACAGAGATAATTGTTCTTTCTTTCTTATTTGGATGCTTTCATTTCTTTTTCTTGCCTAATTGCTCTGGTTCGAACTTCCAATACTATCTTGAATAGAAGTGAAAGTGGACATTTTTGTTTGTTCCTGATCTTAGATGAAAAACTCTGTCTTTCACCATTTAGTACCATTTTAGCTGTGAGCTTTTCATATATGGCCTTTATTATGTTGAGATAGTTTCCTTCTATTCCTAGTTTGTTGAGTGTTTTTCTCAGAAATGGGTGCTGAATTTTGTCATGTGTTTTTTCTCCATCAATTGAGATGATAATGTGTTTTTTCATCATTCTGTTAATGTGGTTTATTATATTGATTGATTTTTTAAAATGTTGTACCATCCTTACATTCTATAAATTAATTCCACTTGGCCGTAGTGGATAGTTCTATTAATGTACTGTTGAATTCTGTTTGCCAGGATTTTGATGAAAATTTTTGCATCAATATTCATCAGTGATATTTCTCTGTAGTTTTATTTTCTTGTGGAGCCTTTGTCTGGCTTTGGTACCAGAATAATGTTGGACTCAGGATAAGTTTGGAAGTGTTCCTTCCTCTTCAATTTTTAGTAAGAGTTTGAGGAAGGTTAGTACCAGTTCTTTAAATGTTTGGTAGACTTTACCTGTGAAGACTCCTGGTCCTGGGCTTTCCTTTGTTGGAATGTTTTTATTACTGATTCACTCTCCATACTAGTTATTATAGGTCTGTTCAGATTTTTTTCTCTTTCTTCAGAATTCAGTCTTGGCAGATTTGTGTTTCTAGGAATTTTACCATTTAATCAATGTTATCTGATGAGTTGATGTATAATTGTTCATAATATTCTCCATAATCCTTTTAATTTTAAAAAATTTTATTGCAATATCCCCACTTTCATTTCTGATTTTAATTATTGGAATATTCTCTATTTTTCTTAGTTTTAACTTAGCTTGAAAAATTTGTCAATCTTGTTGATCTTGTCAAGAACCAACTCTTGTTTTTGTTGATTTTCTCTATTGTTTTTCTAGTCTCTATTTCATTTATCTCTCCTCTAATCTTTATTATTTCCTTCCTTCTGGTAGCTTTGGGCTCAGTTTTGTTTTTTACTAGTTTCTTAAGGTCTAAAGTTACATTGTTGATTTGAGATTATTCTTTTTATAAGATTACAGCTATAAATTTCCATCTCAGCACTGCTTTTGCTACATCCTTTAAAGTTTTTATTTTTCATTTTCATTTGTTTCAAGGTATTTTCAAGTTTCCCTAATGATTTCTTCTTTAAGCCATTGGTTGTTGAAGAATGAATTTTTAAATTTCCACATATTTGTGAATTTTCCAGTTTTTCTCTTCTGTTGATTTCTAATTTCATCCCATTGTGATTGGAAAAATATTTTGTATAATTTTAATATTTAAGATTTATTTATACTTGTTTTGTGGCCTTATATATGGTCTCTCCTGCAGAATATAACATATGCATCTACTAAAAACATGTATCCTGCTATTGTTGGATGAAGTGTTGTGTATATGTCTGTTAGGTTCAAGTGGTCTATAGTGCTGTGCAAGTTCTCTATTTCCTTATTGGTTTTCAATATGGTTGTGCTATCCATTATTGAAAGTGGGTATTCAAGTCTCCTTACTGTTACTATAGATGTGTCTATATCTTCAATTCTGTCAATGTTTGTTTTATATATTTAAAAACTAATGTTTGGTGCATACATCTTTTAAAGTGTTATATCTTCTTGGTGAATTGACCAGTTTAATATTATATAATGTCTTTGTTTATCTCTTGTAACAATTAATACTATAAAGTTTATTTTGTCTGATATTAGTATAGCCACCCTCCTCTCTATTTTACTATTTCCATGGAATATCTTCTTCCTTTTATTTACTTGCAATCTAGATAAACTTACATCTAAAGTCAGTCTCTTAGGTAAACCTTTGGAGCAGTGGTTGCCAACCAGTGGTCTGCGGACCACTGGTGGTCCGTGAGGTCTGAAAGGTTGGCGACTGCTGCTTACAACAGTATATAATTGGATCCTGCTTTTTAAATCCATTCAGTCATCTATATATTTTTATTTCAGACTTTAGTCCACTTACATATAAAGCAATTACTGATAAGGAAAGAGTTATTATTGCCATTTTGTTTATTGTTTTCTTGTATCATTTTTGTCCTTCCCATCCTCCCTTACTGCCTTTCTTTGTTTTTTTTTTGTTTGTTTTTGTTTTGCCTTTCTTTGTACTTAGTTGATATTTTGTAGTGATATGCTTTAACCCTTTGCACTTGCTTGCTTTTTTCTCGATTCCTTTATTCTACTCGGGATTTAATTTATTAAATACCCCAGATTTTACAAAGTGCGGCAGTAGAATAAAAAACTGGAGTTTCTTTTCATACAAACATTTATTTGGATTTTTTTATATTTCAAATTATTGATACATTCAATACAATTCGACATACGAGCTGCTACCGATGCTAACCGTGTCGAGTCACACTCGACATCCGAGTGCAAAAGGTTAATTCCCTTCCCATTTCCTTTTGTGTATATGCTAGATATATTTTCTTTGTCGTTACCATGGGGATTACATAAAACATATTGTAATTATAACTATATATTTTAAACTGATAAAAAATTAACTTCAATAGAATACAAAAACTATTCTTACAGCTCTTACTCTCACTTTGTTATTCATGTCATGAATTACATCTCTATATATTCTGTGCACATTAACATTGATTTATTGTAATTTTTATGCTTTTGTATTTTAAATCCTACAACAGAATTAGAAGTGGAGTTGCAAATAAAATTTACAATAATATATATGTTACATTTGTCCATATATTAACTTTAACCGAAGAACTTTTTACTTTTAATGGCCTCAAGTTACTGTCTAGCATCTTTTAGTTTAAACTCTAAGGGAAGCATTCTTGCTTGATAGATATTTTTCTAACAGCTCTATAAATATATCAATCCACTGCCTTCTGAACTGTAAGGTTTATACTGAGAATTCTGCTTATAATCTTATGGAAGCTCCCTTGTATGTAACAAGTCACTTTTCTCCTGCTGCTCTCAAGATTCTCTCTTTTTCATTGACCTTACATAGCTTGATGATAATGTGTTTCAGTGTGGGTTTCTTTGGATCTATCCTACTTGAAATTAGTTGAGTTTCTTATGAGTATATTCATTTTTTTGATCAAATTTGGGAAATATTCAGCCATTTTTCTTCAAACAAGATCTCTGCCTCTTTCGCTTTTCTCCTTTTGAGACTCCCAAATGCGTACATGGGTTTGCTTGATGTTCTTTTATAAGTCAGGATCTGTCCACTTTTCTTTATTATTATTAGATTTTGCTCCTCTATTTTGACAATTGACTTTCTTCAAGTTCACTGATCTTTCTTATATTTATTCAAGTCTGCTATTGAACACCTCTAGTACATCTAGTTTTAGTCTGAGTCTGAAGTCCTGAGAACCAAGAGCACCAAAGGTGTAAGTCCCAATATAAGGGTTAAAGACCAATGTCCCAGCTCAATAAGTCAGAGAGAGAGAGAGAAGAGAGAGAGAGAGAGAGAGAGAGAGAGAGAATCCTCACTTCCTCTGTCTTTTTGGTCTATTCACTGCTCAATAGATTGTATTATGCCCACTCACAGTGAGAAGGGCAATCTGCTTTACTCAGTCTACCAACTCAAATGCTAATCTTTTTCAGAAACACCCTCACAGACACACTCAGAAATAATATTTAAGCAAATATCTGACACTTCATGACCCAGTAAAGTTAACACATAAAATTAATAATCACAGTATTTTTTAGCTCTAAAATTTCTGTTTGTGAGAGACTTATGGTTAAGATGGTGGAGTAGGTAAATTCTGTGCTCACCTCTTCCCCCAACTACATAAAAATCACAACTAAATTATAGAACAACCACCCTTGAGAATCCCCTAATGACTGGCTGAACAGAAATCCACTAACTAAGGATATAAAGAAGAAGCTACATTGAGACTGGTAGGAGGGGGAGATGCCAAATGGTGTGATGCCACACCCATGTGTGATGGTTAAGAATCAGGCTAGATATATTGGCTGCAGATGTCCTCCATGAAGATTAAGGGGTCCCAGCCCCACAATGGGATCCCTAGCCTGGAGCACCAGTGCTGGGAACAGCAGTCCTCATGACATCTGGCTATGAAAATCAGTGGGGATTCTGTTTGGCTGAGACTGAGTAATGCTGAAGACCTAGGTATCATCTTAAAAAGCCTAAATACAGACTCACTCACTCACAAACATTTACCCTAGTCTCCAGCAAAGGTACAACAGCTAGAAAAGTACTAGGGATGTAAGGGGACAACTGAGTTTTCTTGCTTCAGGGCAAGGGCTAGAGGAGCAACTCTCTCCAGGACATAAGTGCTGGCAGGCACCATTATCCCTTTGTTCAGCCCTCCTCCCACCCAGCTGGTAGGCACCAAAACAGAGTTTCCACGATCATGACTAACGTGCTTCCCCCACTCAGGTGATTCTCTGAGACCCTGCCCCATCCAACTAGTGCATAAAACTAAAAATATTTTGCCCAGCATAGAAAACCATCAACAAAATGAAAAGACAGCCTACTGAATGGAAGACCATATTTGCCAATGATCCTATCTAATAAAAGAGTAATATGCAAATTGACCGTACCTCCAATACACCCACCAGCCAATCAGGAGCAATTATGCAAATCAACCCAACCAAGATGGCTGCGGCCACAGAGAGAACAGGAGGCTTGGGTTTCCCCAGCAATGGAGGAAGCCAAGTTTCTGCAGCCCTGGCCTGCCTTGGCCTCCTCTGCTCAAGGCTCCAAAGTTTCAATTATAGAAGATAAATAAATCCCAACAAAAATGGCAGCAGCCACGGAGCTGGAGAGAACAGGAGGCTTGAGTTGCCCCCGGCGATGGAGGAAGCCAAGTTTCCACAGCCCTGGCCTGCCTTGACCTCTGCTTAAGGCTACAAAGTTTCAATTATAGAAGATAAATAAATCTCAACAAAAATGGCTGTGGCCACGGAGCGAGCAGGACGCTTGGCTCCGCTCAAGGCTACAAAGTTTCAATTATAGAAGATAAATAAATCCCAGATACCAGGGCCTCCTCTTGGGTCACCAGGGAGCGTGGACATTCTGCAACCACCATAGGCCCTTCGCCCAGGCTGCCCCACTCCCCAAGGGAACCCCATCCTGATCCAGGACACCCTTCAGGGCAAACCAGCTGGCCCCCACCCATGCACCAGGCCTCTATCATATCTAATCCTATATAATAAAAGAATAATATGCAAATTGACCATCACTCCAACACACAAGATGGCTGCCCCATGTGGTCAAAGATGACTGCCCCCATGTGGACACAAGATGGCCACCACAAGATGGCCAGCAGGGGAGGGAAGTTGGGAGGGACCAGGCCTACAGGGAAGGGCAGTTGGGGGGGATCCAGGCCTGCAGGGGAGGGCTGTTAGGGGTGACCAGACCTGCAGGGGAGGGTAGTTAGGGGGCAAACAGGCTGGCAGGGGAGTAGTTAGGCATCAATCAGGCTGGCAGGGGAGTGGTTAGGGGGTGATCAGACTGGCAGGCAGAAGTGGCTAGGGGCAATCAGGAAGACAAGCAGGCAAGCAGTTGGGAGCCAGCAGAACTGGATTGTGAGAGGGATGTCCCAGATTGGAGAGGGTGGAGGCTGGGCTGAGGGATACCCCCCCCCCCTGTGCACGAATTTCATGTACCAGGCCTCTAGTATGTATAATAAGGGGTTAACAACAAAAATATATAAAAACTCACAAAACCTAACATCAAAAAACTAAGCTGATTGAAAAATGGGCAGAGATCATGAAAAGGAATTTCCCCAAGGAGGACTACAAATGGTAATAGACATATGAAAACATGCTTAATGTCACTAAGCATCAGAGAAATGCAAATTAAAACCACAATGAGATATCACCTCATACCTATCAGAATGGCTATTACCAATAAATCAACAAACAACAAGTGTTGCTGAGGATGTGGATAACAGGGAACCCTCGTGCATTGTTTGTGGGATTGCAAATTGGTGCAACCACTATGGAAAACAGTATGGAGGATCCTCAAAATTTAAAAAATAAAACTACCATATGACCCAGCAATCTCATTTTTGGGTATTTATCTGAAAAAATCCAAAACACTAATTCAAAAACATATGCACCCCTATGTTCATTGCATCATTATTTACAATAGCCAAGATATGGAAGCAATTTAAGTGTCCATCAATAGAAGATTGGATAAAGAAGATGTGGTACATATATACAATGAAATATTACTCAACCATAAAAAGAATAAAATCTTACCATTTGTGACAACATGGATGGATCTAGAAGGTATTATACTCAAGTGGATAAGCCAGATAGAGAAAGAAATACCACATGATTTCACTTATATGTGGATTCTAAAAAAACAAAATACACAACAACAACAACAACAACAACAAACAGAAGATGAGTGGATAAAAAACTATGGTACAAAAAAAACCAAAAAACAACCACCCCAAAACCTATGGTACATTTATACAATGGAATACTACACAGCAATAAAAAAGAAAGACCTCTTACAATTTGCAACAGCATGGAGGGACCTGGAGAGTATTATGCTGAGTAAAACAAGCCAGTCAGAGAAAGATAAGTATCACATGATCTCACTCATATGTGGAATCTAATGAACCAAATAAACTGATGATCAAAAATAGACCCAGAGACATAGAAGCATGAACAGACTGTTGACTCTCAGAGGGAAGGCACGGGAGGGGGGGGGTGAGAAGAGATCAACCAATGAACTTGTATGCATATATGCATAACCCATGGACACAGACAATGGGGTGGTGAGGGCCTAGGGGGGAGGGAATGGGAGTGGGCTGGGAGAGGTTAATGGGGGCGAAAGGAGGACCTATGTAATACTTTCAACAATAAAGATTTTAAAAATAAATGAATTAATTAAAAAATAAAATACCAAATTATAAGTAAAATCTACAACTTAATGGGAATAAAAAGAAAAAAACTTCTTTCTCTATCTGGCTTATCCACTTGAGTATAATACCTTCTAGATCCATCCATGTTGTCACAAATGGTAAGATTTTATTCTTTTTATGGTTGAAACAAACTCATAGATACAGAGAACAAACAAGTGTTTGCCAGATTGGAGGGAGTGTGGGGGGCGGGGTGAAAAATATGAAGGGATTAAGAAGTACAAATTGGCAGTTACAAAATAATCATGGGAATGTAAAGTACAACATAGGGAATATAGACAATAATATTGTAATAACTATGTATAGTGTCAAGTGTGTACTAGACTTATCAGGGGGTCACATTGTAAATTATATAAATGTCTAACCACTATGTTATACACTTGAAACTAATGTAATATTAAATGTCAACTGTAATTGAAAAATAAAATTCTAAAAAGAAAGAAAGAACTTTGAGTAACAAAGAGAAATCTCTGCTGGGCTGACAGTTGGAAATGTATATGGATGATATAAAACAAAATTACATTCCAAATATGCTATTTCTGGTGGAGAGTAAACCTATTCAGCAAGACCAGGTTCAAAGTGAGGTCCGTGTAACATCCACATGAAATATTGTTAAATAGCCGGGTATGATCTAAAAACCAAGTTTGAGGTCTTCACAAATTTGGGCTTAAAATTTTCTCTCGGTAACATACAAATCTATATGTGGAACAAAGAAGTTTCACAGTTAGTCCACTCTGCTCAGGCTGCAGTAGCAAAATACCATAAGATTGGGTGGCTTAAACAACAGAAATGTGTGTCTTATAGTTCTGGACGCTGGGAAGACCAAATCCAGGTGTAGATGGCCACCATCTTGCTGTGCGTTTACAGGTCTTTCTTTGGTGGGTGCTCCTGGAGAGAGAAAGGGCTCTCAAGACTCTTCCTCTTTTTATAAGGGCACTACTCCCATCATGGGGGTCCACCCTCAAAATCACATCTAAACCTAATAACCTGCCAAAGGCCTTACGTCCAAACAGCATCACATCAGTGTTTAGCACTTCACGATATGAATTTGGAGAAACACAAATATTTAGTCCATAACAGTTTTCTTCTGTTATAAAGTGTCGTGAACATTCTACTTGATCTTAAAGGCCTTCATCTTATAAACTTGCCACCATTATTGACATCCTGTAGTCCTTGGCATACTTCTTTTATTTTATTTTATTTTATTTATTATTTAATTTAATTTAATAAATCTTTATTGTTCGGATTATTACACTTGTTCCTCTTTTTTCCCCCATAGCTCCCCTCCACCTGGTTCCCACCCCACCCTGTGCCCTTACCTCCCCTCCACTGTCCTCATCCATAGGTGTACGATTTTTGTCCAGTCTCTTCCTGCACCCCCCACTCCCCTTTTCCCCCTGAGAATTATCAGTCCACTCCCTTTCTCTGCCCCTGATTCTATTATGTTCACCAGTTTATTCTGTTCATCAGATTTTTTATTCACTTGATTTTTAGGTTCACTTGTTGATAGATATGTATTTGTTGTTCATAATTTTTATCTTTACCTTTTTCTTCTTCTTCCTCTTCTTACAGAATACCTTTCAGCATTTCATATAATACTGGTTTGGTGTTGATGAACTCCTTTAGCTTTTTCTTATCTGTGAAGCTGTTTATCTGCCCTTCAATTCTGAATGATAACTTTGCTGGGTAGAGTAATCTTGGTTGTAGGTTCTTGCTATTCATCACTTTGAATATTTCTTGCCATTCCCGTCTGGCCTGCATAGTTTCTGTTGAGAAATCAGCTGACAGTCATATGGGTGCTCCCTTGTAGGTAACTAACTGTTTTTCTCTTGCTGCTTTTAATATTCTCTCTTTGTCTTTTGCTCTTGGCGTTGTAATTATGATGTGTCTTGGTGTGGTCCTCTTTGGATTCCTTTTGTTTGGGGTTCTCTGCGTTCCTGGACTTGTAAGTCTATTTCTTTCACCAGGTGGGGGAAGTTTTCTGTCATTATTTCTTCAAATAGGTTTTCAGTGTCTTGCTCTCTCTCTTCTTCTGGCACCCCCATAATTTTGATGTTGGTATGCTTGAAGTAGTCCCAGAGGCTCCTTACACTATCTTCATATTTTTGGATTCTTTTTTCTTTTCTAGCTGAGTGTTTTTTGCTTCTTTATATTTCAAATCTTTGACTTGATTCTTGTGTTCCTCTAGTCTGCTGTTAGATCTCTGTATATTATTTTTTATTTCAGTTAGTGTAGGCTTAATTTCTCGTTGGTCCTTTTCCATATCCTCAAGGGTCTTGCTAAATTTATCGGCCTTTTCTAGAAAATTCTTGAAAAACCTTATAACCGTGGTTTTGAACTCTATATCCTCCATTTCTTTTATTTGTGACTTGTTTGTCTCCGCATTTTGGCTACTTCCCTGTGTTGATAGAGTGGCTTTGTGTACTAGGTGTCCTATAGGGCCCAGTGGGGCTCAGCCTCCCCAGTTACCTGAGGTGGACACTCTTGGTGCACCCCTTTGTGGGCTGTGTGCACAGTTTGTTGTAGTTAAGCCTTGATTGCTGTTGGTATCACTAGGAGGAATTGACCTCCAGGCCAATTGGCTGTGAGGATCAGCTGTGTATACGCTGGGAGAACTTCTGTGCTGGAGACACCCTTGTGAGACAAGAGTTGCAAAAGCCTCTGTGCTCAGCTTGGATGGGGCGGAGTCTCAGGGCAGAGCAGACAGCATTGGTTTCCCATCAGCCCTGCCCTAATAGGCCCCTGTCTCAGTGTCCCATTTTAATCGCTGCAAGCACCTCTGAGAGAAATCCGCCCGCTGCCACACGGTCCAGTTTCTCCCCAAATGAGTCTGGGCCCCCAGAGTCTCGCCCAGAACTGGAGTTCAGTGCAGTCAGGAGCTTTTGTCTCCCTCC
The DNA here is from genome assembly GCF_027574615.1 of Eptesicus fuscus. NCBI lineage: Eukaryota > Metazoa > Chordata > Mammalia > Chiroptera > Vespertilionidae > Eptesicus > Eptesicus fuscus. The sequence goes on from NC_072473.1 coordinate 127,603,839, forward strand.
TGCTTGAGAAAGCCAGCCCTGTACTCAGTTGCCCACTCTCTCCGCGCGCGTGCGCCTCGGTACCTCTGCCTTCCGCAGTTCCTCTGAATCTCAGTGTACTTTTCTCTTTCCTGACAGTCCAGTTTCACCCCGTATGAGTCTGGATCCCCAGAGTCTCACCCGGAACTGCTGGAGTTCAGTGCAATCGGGAGCTTTTGTCTCCCTCCCGCTTGAGAAAGCCAGCCGTGCACTCAGTTGCCAGTCCTGTCTGCGCACGTGCGTCTCAGTACCTCTGACTCCTGCAGCTCCTCTGAGTCTCAGTGTGCTTTTCTCTTTCCTTCTAGTTGTAGAATTTCCACTCAGCCAGCCTTCCTGTGGTTCTGGATGATGTCCGTTTTGTCTTTTAGTTGTAGTTTTGAAGTGGTTGTGTGAGGCAGCAGTTGAGGTGTTTACCTATGCCGCCATCTTGGTTTCTCCTCCCTTGGCATACTTCTGAGTGTGACATATTTGCTGTAAGAATGTGTCCATGACTGAGACAGTGAGTGTGTGTGTCTCACATATACACTGAGTGGCCAGATTATTATGTGTAATAATCTCGCCACTCAGTATATATATATATATTAGAGGCCCGGTGCATGAATTCGTGCATGGGTTGGGTCCAGCCAGCCTGGCCAGGGGGAGGGGACATTGGCGGTTGGCTGGCCTGTCTACTGGTCAAGGGGACAATTTGCATATTAGCCTTTTATTATATAGAATATACACTGAGTGGCCAGATTATTATGCGTTCAGAGATCATCATAACCTGGCCACTCAGTGTAGTGCTCTCTTGGAAGCCTTACTGAGAAATTATTCTTTAGTCTCCTAAGACCTTGTATTTAATAAAGAACTCAATTGTTGAGATTTAAAAAAAAAAGTTTCTCTCAGAAGTCATATAAAAATTGAATTAAAGAGGATCCCAATGAAATGTTGTGGAAAAAAGATGTGTACAACAGGTTGTGTTGGAGCAGAATTGTGATGGGGCCCCAACATTCTAGCCCTTGGTATATACACTGTTATCCCCTCCTGGTGAATGTGTCAGGACTGCAGATGGATAAATATTTGCTCTTATTATAGGGTTACATTGTGTGATAAAATAATGGGGCAGTCACTGCTGTGCTTATGTGACTTTATCTAAGATTTCACAATTCTGTGGCAGACTACTGGCCTTGTAGAAGCACACAGTTATGAGGTGAGCTAACATGTCATGTCGAAAGAGGGTGGTATGGTTAGCAACTGAGTGAGGCCTCGCAGAGCTAACAGTTGAACCTGGTTGAAGGTCAGCAAGAAAAAACACAAGGCTTCAGTTAGGGCTGCAGTCATCTGGTATTGGATTCTGCCAACAACCAGGTGAAGTTGAAACTATGTCTTTGATGAGAACCACAGCCCCTCTGGTGACACCCTGAGCTCAGCCTGGAGAAACCCCCAACAGAGAACCCATCTAGCCTATCAATCACAGAAATGACATGATAATACATATGTTGCTTCAAAATTTGTTCTTTGATTATTTTTATTAACATTCATTTTTTAATATTATCATTTTGTTTGTTCATCATTTTTTTTCCTGATTTCATTTAGTTGTCTGTCCATGAGCTTTTAGTTCATTGAGCATCTTTAAAAGAGATGTTTCAAATTATTAGTAAACTAAAACAGAGGTCTATATTTCAAAGTCAGTTTCTGGATATTTATTGTGTTTCTTTGAATGGGCCATGTTTCTGTGGTTATTTTATTTTTGTAAGCCTTTTGAACTTTTATTGAAATTTGGGCATTGGAAAACAGCCACCTTTCCCAGTCTTTGCAGACTGCCCTCCTTGGGGGAAGCCCTTCACAAATCAGCATGGTGTAAGAACCTTGGGTCCTTTCAAGCTTTTTCTGGGGATGTGTCTTCCCTGGGCCTCTGCATGTGCTTTTATTTTAGTTCTCAGCATAGTATATATGTGTCTACTTTTATTATTTTACTAGGAGCTTAGCATGCGATTCGAAATTGTGTGGCGCCGCCCACCGTCAAGTTGCTGGTCCGGCCCTGCCTCCCTCTCTGGCCCTTGAAGCAGATGCAGTCATTGCTGATCAGGCCCTTCCCCAGCGCAGGTGCATGGAGGCCCCTGCCACCCCGCCCCCAATGCTGCGTGTGCAACCTCCTCCTGTCCGGTCGACCCGTTATGGCTTCCCAGTTAATTAGCATATTTCTCTATTATATATATACTAGAGGCCCAGTGCATGAAAATTCATGCACTGGAGGGGGGTCCCTCAGCCCGGCCTGCCCCCTCTCACAGTCTGGGAGCCCTCAGGTGCAGGAGGAAACCCGGTGATCAGGGGAAGGCAATGCCTCATCACACCTCTGCTTCTGCCCCTGCCAGCAACACAAGCCTCGGCCAGCCCTGGTTACCTGAGCCTCAGGCCGGCCCTGGGTGGCTTTGCAGCCACCATCCGAGGCTTATCTGCACCTCGGGCCGGCCCTGGGCGGCTAGGGGGCTGAAGGGACTGGGGGACTCCAGAGGCAGGCTCATGGGGCGGGCCGGGCTGTGCCACGTGCCTGCCACCCCGGCGGGGCTGAGGAGACTGGGTGCCGCCATCTTTGAGGGTGTGGCAGTCAATTGGCATAGTCCCTCCTTATTGGCTGTGGGCGCCGCCATCTTTGAGGGGGGGCAGTCAATTAGCATATTCCCTCCTTATTGGCTGTGAGTTCTGCCATCTTTGCGATGGTGTGAGGGTCAATTAGCATATTCCCTCTTTATTAGATAGTATAGATAGATAGATTTTAATTTATCTTTGAATTGAATTTATTGGGGTGACATTGGTTAATAAAATTATATAGGTTTCAGGTGTACAATTCTATAATACATCACCTGTATATTGTATTGTGTGTTCACCATCCCTTGTCAAGTCTCCTTCCATCACCATTTATTCTCTCTTTACCTTCTTTTTCTACCCTGGTACTATTTCTCACAGTTTTCTGCTTCTGGGCTTTTGCTCCAGTACGTTGTGATTTTCTTTACCTGTGAGGGTATCTCTTCAAATTGTGGGGCAGAACATTGCCCTGTGACCACATTTCTCTGAAGTATCTAAGAAGAGTTGTTGATTTTCAGTTTGTTCAGCTTCTTTCTTGTATATATGGAGTGATAAATTTAAGCTCTTTACATGCCATACCAGAAACTAGAAGTATTACATCTTTTTTTTTTGTATTTTGCATCCTGAGACATTTTCTTGACTTTATCTCCTGTTGAACTTTTTACAACATTGATCTTAGAGAGAGGAAGGGAGGGGAAGAGAGAGAGAGAGATGAGATAGAAACATTGATTGGTTGCCTCTAGCACCCCCCCCCACTGGGGATCAAACCTGCAACCCAGGCATATGCCCTGACCAGGAATTGAACCCGCCACCTTTTGGTGTATGGGGTGATGCTCCAATCAACTGTGTCACACCTGCCGGAGCCTTCTATTGAACTTTTTATTTTAAAAATTGTTTAAAATAATAAGCACTCTTTATTCTCCAAAGTTGACTTTTCATAGCATCCTTTCTTCTTTTATTTGTGGATGCAATATCTTCTATGTGTGCTTAATAGAACTGTAATGAAGTTTTGGGCATAATAGAGAAAAACTACCAGGTCAGAAAGAGAAATTGCAAATGGATATCCTATATTACCTGTCTAATAAAATATCAACCATACCCTTCTGAAAGGGACTGCCTACTCTCTGTCCTTCTCTTTAGCCTCCTAGGCTGATACCACCTGTGGCAAACATAATTGCCCACCAACTGCACAGTTGTGTATGTGTGTTTTTTTAAATTGGTCTCTGGCTGTCTCTTCTGGCAGTTAACACTCCCAACCTCCTTATCCCTGGCCGTCTTCCACTCAGAAGCTGAAGAGCCAGAGATACGTTCTCAGCCTCCCTTGCAGCTAGAGATGGTTATGTGTCCCTGTGCTGGCCGTGAGATGCTTTCTGGGCGCCTCTGACAAGGCTTTGACTTTCCTGAGACCCACCTGGCTACACTGTCCTCTTCCTTCTTCTTTCTGCCGGGAATACAGTCATGCTGCCTGGAGCGGTGGCAGCAATCTTGTGACCCTGAGGGGATGAGCATGAGGATGAAGCTCAACACATTAAGGAAGAAAAGGCTAGAAAGAGCCTGGGTTCTTAATGGCATCATTTAGCAGCGGAACGCATGCCACACTTTTGTTAGTAATAAATTAACTTCCTGAGAAAGAAAGAAAAAAGAAAGATGGAAAGAAAGCCATATAAGTTTAAGCCACTGTCACTTGGGTTTTATGTTATTTGTATCTGAAAAAAATTTTTAACGAGTCACCATGTTTCTAAATAGTATGTTTATGTTACTGTTTTGTAACTTAGCAATTGGAGACATTATCTCTTGACATCTTGTTATGGTAGAAGACGATACACCTTGTTTTTTTCTACTCCCCTCTATACACACCCTGTTTTCCTTCCATTCTTCCACTATGTTTATGTCACAATTCTTAGTAAATCAGTAGTTGCTACAAAGTCAAGAAGTGTATTATTATAATTATCATTTTCTGCATTTTTTTATATTCCTGGTTTTAATCATTGCTTAGCGTTTCCCTTTGAAATGTGCCCAGCCTTAATTTTTCCAATTTGATTCATCAGTTCATTCATAAACCTATTCGCACATTTTTAAAAAAAATATTCAAACCTCTCAACTCATTGATTTAAGAAGAAACCAATAAAAAGTTTATTGGTTGGGAGCCTGTGTAAGGTGAAGACTGGATGGGGCCCCATGCTTTCTGCTGGAGGACTCCTGAGTCCGGAAAGGGGAGGCTTCACTGAGACTGATTTCTTTGGGGAACGCTCTGTAATTTGCTGAGGGTAGATGCTTGGCTCTTGTGGTTCCTCCCCACGAGCACAGGGAAGGGCAGAGCGAGGTGGGACAATCACCTGTTCCGACGCAGACTTTCAGTTCTCCCTCCTTTGGGGCCTCTGCATCTCACTCCCACGGTCAGGATACCTTTTGACCAGAGCTTCACCTGGATTTCACAAAGCAGACCAAGGCTCTTCACCCAGATCCCTCCCACGGGTGGACTGTCCTCTACCTCTCCCGGCCCTGCTGTCTCAGTTACCACCCCTCTAGCCCCTTTCTGCCAGGGAGTTGTTGAAGTCTCTTCCCCATCGATGAGACCTCCTCCCGTTTCTTGGGAGATGTGGGTTCATACACTTGATTCCTTTACTCTTATGGGGTGCTAGGAGTTAGGAGACACAAATGTATTCCACCCTTTTTTATTATTTTTATGTTTTAGTAAATTTATTGGTGTGACATTGGTTAATAAGATTAAATGGGTGCCAAGTGTACAATTCTAGGCAATCAACTGAATTAGAGAAGATACTTGAAACAATACCTTTTAGAAGGGTCTAATATCCAAAATATGTAAAGACCTCATGCAAATCAACAGCAACACTAAAGAATCAATTAAAATTTGGCACAGGACCTGAAGAAACACTTCTAAGAAGATACGCAATTGGCCAACAGATTTATGAAAAGGTGCTCAACACCACTACCTATAAGGGAAAATCAAATGAAAACCACAATGAGGTACCACCTCACACCTGTTAGAATGGCTATTATCAGTAAAATAAGAAATAAGTTTTTGAGAGGTTGTGTAGAAAAAAGGAACCCTCATACACTGCTGGTGGGGATGTAAATTGGTATAATCACGATGGAAAACAGAATGGAGGTTTCTCAAAAAGTTATCAATAGAGCTACCGTGTGACCCAGCAATCCTTCTTCTGGGTATCTACCCCAAAAATTTGAAAACATTTATTCCTAAAGATATATGTACCCCTATATTCATTACAGCATTATTTATGGTGGCTAAAGCATGAAAAGAACCTAAGTGTCCACCTTCTTGAATGGAAGTTAGAATCAGAATTTTTAACAGCCTCAGATTTCTTGGATAGGCCCCCAGTATGTAGACCAACTTTTGTAAGTAATGGAAAATCCTGGGTTTGGGATTCTGATGGATTTGGGTTTGAATTCTGCTTCTCTGACCTCCTTACTCAAGTCACATCCATGGGCCTCAATTTTCTCCTCTACAAAGTGGGAATGGCAATGCCTATCTGATAGAGTTCTGGGAAGATTTCCTTAGCTGCTATATATAAGCATACAACACAGGGCTTGGCAAACAGTAGGTGCTCCGAATTGGAGTGATCACTGTTTAAGGCAGCAGCTGGGAAATGTGATTGGAAAGATCTGAAGCAGGTGTCAGGAGGGCGGCGGATGCCAGGACTTAATTTTGTGACGCTGAGGAACCCTGGCAGGCTTGTGAACAAGGAAGTGACTTGATCTCAAAGAATTTGTCAGATTGTTCCTTCAGTCGGGTGTGGAGTGGAATTGGCCCAGCAGCTCTTGGGTTAAAATCTTCGCCTGCATCTGAGTTATTTGTAACCGTTGTCATAGCAACAAGTTTGGCAAGTGAGCCAGTGCTACAAGCTCCTGGCAGTAGGGAGGGGAGGGCAGTGGGAGAAGACAGAAGATTTGGAGGGGGGGGGGTCATCTGTGACCAGCACGTCACTTTCCTCTTATTTGTCTGAAGCATTCAGCTGGAGATGAGGGTGAGGGTCCTTCAGGAAGAATCACTGGGGACTCCTGCCCAGTCTCCTGATATTCCAGATGTGACAATAGGTCCAGAGAGGTCCAGTAGCTGACCACACAGGACGCCAGGGACAGAGACAGGACTAGATGTTTTTAAAAAGTACTCAGGGTCATAGAGCTGAAGCATAGTAAACCTGAGAGGACCTGTGGAAACATTTCATTCACCTCTCTACCAACACACATGCTTTTATTGTGATTGTTGCTCATCTGGCAAACCTGGGACCCAGATTGGGTTTGAACTGACTCGGGTTCACACAACAATTTGGGTGCTGACTTGAGATCACACCCCAGAGGCCTCGGGCCTCCCAGGCCTGGGCACTTCCTGAGGAAGTGGCCTCTAGGGTTCACAGCTCAGAGAAGCGCTCCCTGCCCACTTCCAGGTAGGGCCTCCCAAGGTAAAACTGATTTGACTCCCTTGGCCTCTGACCCTCCTCAACATCAACAGGCCTGTGTTCAGGTCACATCGTCCCTCCCCGCACACCTCTTTCTTTGCAAGGATGTGTGTCCTCCTGCCCATGACAGGGCTGTTGCACAAAGGATAGCCCCGCCTCACTCCACCCTGGACCAAACACACCTGCCACAGGTCTCCGCCTTCCAGTCACCCACAGGGCTAAGCACTTCCTGGACATACTTTTATGTGATTCATTCCTCACAATTATCATTCTTTGTCTCCCCATTTATCAGGTGGAAACCTACCTGCCCCTGCCCCATGTGGATTTCATGTCCAGGGTTCCCTCTCCTGTCAGATCAGAAGCTCCCTAGGGGCAGGGCCTCTGTCTCCAGCAAAGCTCAGCAGAGGAAGGGTCAGCGAATATTCATTGCATGGATTCAGGTGCATGAGCGGTTGAATCAAGAATGTAATTTGGGTTCAGCTCTGACCTTGCGCACTCCTGCATGAAGTCAGTTGTTGTCTGGCAGGTTCTTACCTGCTCCCCTGGTGGTTTCTCTGGGAGGGGCGTGGCTTGAGTCAGCTGACAGAGGGTGAGGCCCAGCCAGCTGAGTTGAGAGCATGTAGGTGGATGGGAAGGGGTGCAGTGAGGGATAGAAAATGGGTGTGCCCACTGAGGTGGTGCTATGATTTTTCCCTCCCCCTGTAGGTAAGTGGCCTGAGGCACAGGGAGGCTTAGGTCACTTGCCAAAGCCACACAGCTAAGTAAGGTTGTGGTGGGACTCCAACTCTGATCAACTTCAAGGCCCTTTCCACATTGTCCCAGCCTCTCCCAACCTTCCCTTTGGATAACAGGCTTGTGGTAGTTAATGGTGGAGTTATGCTTGGAACCAGGGTCTTAGAGTAACAATTGTCAAGGCAGAGAGAGAGAGAGAGAAGGAATCACATTCTGAATTCGTCCTATGACCTTGTGCTGTGGAGATAAGAGGATTGGGGGGCAGGGGATGGAGCTTAAACATTTAATGAACTAATGAAGCCCCTATAATACAGGTCTTCCAAACATTGCTTCTATTTTTCTTTTCCTACAATCTAATCTTTAGTCTTTTCATGGTGCTCCAACTTTATTGTATGGGAATACGTGATTATTTCAGTAAGGATAAGTTGGTGGAAAGGGTCTTATGTAACCCCTCTGTCCCCCAAGAACTTGCTCATCTCCCCAGGGAATGGGGACAGATTGGGGTTTCTGCTGTTGAGAAACTGAGCATCAACAGTGTTAGTAGCCTAGTCTATCTGATTAAAGGGAAATCCATGTTGAACCTGTGTAGGCTAGTCTACCTGATTGAAGGGAAATCCATGTTGATTCCTTCTACTCTGGCAATTTTGTTCATTGGCTCCTCGAACAAGGACTGGTAGATCTGGAGAAAGAGGTTGACAGATTTCCACAGGGTGGATTGTTGTGCTCCTTTTGGGAAGCATTTAGATGGGACACAGTTTCACACTCAGCCCATCCTGAGAGATCTGTTCACTTACTCCTCACACATATGTAGGTGATGAAATTGGACTGTGCCTTGCACATAATAAGTGCTCTTTAAGTATTTGGTTGCATTGTTGTTATTGCTATCAGTTCTCCAATCTTGTTCCTTCCCAGTCTCTGATCATCTCTCCAGCATGTTAATTGGTATTGATCAGCGTCCCTGGTCAGGTCACTTTCTGGATAAAGAGATCAACTAGATGCCCTGAGTTTTGCCTGCTAGGAAGGTTTCCCTTCCTTACTTCCCGTCAGAGTCGCACCTCAGTGGGGCTGTCACACAACAGCATCAACTACCAGCTGGCTCCTGCTTAGCATGCAGTGGCATCTGCAAACCATGCTCCTGGGGTTTTGTTTTCTTCTTCAGTAAGCTGGCTATTGGGAACTTGTGTGGGCTGAGGGAGAGCAAGGAACGTGGCAGTTGCAGGAACTATGGGAGTGTGAGCCTCCTGTAAGTCACTTGTGCTTTGGGGTCCTGCTCCAGACTCACTTTGTTTATATGGCCGCTCTTTGATGGAGTGTGGTTATTGCCTGCCCAACTTTATGGATTGGTGGTCGCATGGCACCAAGGCCAGGATGGGCAGCTCAGGTTGCATAGTCACTTGGGGTCACATGACTAGGCATTCAAAGTTTCCAGGGCCAGTAATGTAACCTTGTTAAATGAATCACCAAGTGCCAGGAAGTTTCTCAAAAGGAGAGTAGTTATCTGACAGAGGGCAAGGCATGTGCTCTAAAACTGTAGGGGTTTGTGCTTGGATTCTCCAGTGGGGCTCCCCAGAGGCTCCGTGCAGCACCCCGTGTGTCACAGACACTCACTCACCTCATTAAGACATGCACTTGTTCATTCAACAAATCTGCATTATGACGACAGTGTTTATGGCCCTGCGCTGAGTACCCGGGTATCCTGTTCTCAAGACACGGCCAGCCCAGGGAGGGAAACGGTGACGGCACCGAGAGAAACCACCAAGGGCGGTGGGAGCCCAGAGGAGCCAGTGATTCCCTCTCCTCTGCGTGTAGGCATGTTATTATGGGTGCAGATGTGTGTGAGGAGCATGGGCACAGACGCACAGACACAGCCCACGTTTACACGTCCGAATATGGGCACTGTGTGCACACACTCTAAGGGTGGGCTCTGAGTCGGCAGCAGTCAGTGTGCTCTGGTGGAAGGAGCCCTGGACTGGGGGGAGGTGATGGGGTTGAACTGCTGCAGCTCCCTTACCTGGGCTCCCTGTGCCTGGGGCGGCCCTGCCCTCTCTGGCCTGGGACCTCCTGCCGGTAAGATGTGAACAGCATTCGCTCACCCAGCCTGGTCTCTGCGGGTGCAGATTAGTTCGTGGATGGGGAGCGCCCAGAGCACCCCCTGGCACACGGTAGGTGAGAGCTACTGTCATGGATGTGGGCGCCAGTCCCTGGGAAAGGGCGTGGTGCCCTGTGCCCACCCGTGAAGGTGGGGGCCAGGCGGGTGTGTGTCCATGCTCACATTCGTGTGGAGTGGCCATGTGTCCAAGCTGGGAGTTGAGCTAGGTGGGCAAGGCCGTGGCCAGCCCCACCCAAGAGACCCCTGGCTGCAGGTGGTGCCCCGAGGCGCTTTGGATGTGTTTACATACCCATGGCCACGGCCATAAGCTCCTGTGGGCAGCCCCTCTCCCATGGTTATAACTCTCGCCACTTTGTGATAACGGCTCCCTCCCCTGGACCCTTCCGTTCTTGGGGAGGAAATGGCTTTCCCTGATGCAGTTCTTGGGTATCGACTAGTAACATTCCCCCCATGTGGGCTCCCTTCACCCTGCTCACACCTCAGAAAATCACGTCTCACTAGTTTATCTTCACGTGACACATTGAGCGTGCCATCTGTTTTGAGAGCGTTCTGATTGACACAGAGTGAATGTGAGTGAAAAAGGAAATGCGTGAGTAAAGGAAAGAGTGGGTGAATGTAATGTAAGTAAAGGCATGAATGAATCCGTAAATAAGTGTGACTGAGGGAATGGCGGAATGGGTTGCTGTGTGAAACTTTCCCTATTTACTAGGCTAAGTGCTATGGAAGCCACACTGGCCAGATCTTGCTTTGCTGAGGAATCAGGGCTGAGAAGGGAAGGGCAGTGGGCGGAGAGCACACTGCAGGCTGTCCTTGAGGATGTGGTCTCAGGCGCTGTGGGCCAGAGATGTCCTGGCTGCCAGCCTTGCTGTAAGTTTCATCTAGGGGTGTGTGAAGGCCAGACTGGCGACACCAGAACCCCCATGTTAGGGGTACAGATTCCGGGACCCCACCTCTGGAGTCCGATTCAGTAGGTTGGGGAGGGGCCCAAGAACCTGTTTCTGACCAGGTGGCAGGTGAATTTGGAGTCTGCCCAGGTCGGAGAACCACTGACCCGGCCCACCCACCTCCTCTGAGAGATGAGTGGACAGGCACAGAGAAATCACCGGGGCCTATGGCCACCCTCACCAAGCTCTTCAGCTTGGAGCTCCTGCCTAGTTTGACCCTGAGAACCCAGAGTGACAGAGTGGTACACGGAAGGAGAGACGGACACACAGACATGGGCTCCAATCCCAGCTTTGACCTTCCCCTAAGGTGGGGGCGCAGGCAAATCCCTCAAGTGCTCTGCTTCACTCTTCCATCTGCACAATGAGGAGATGCCACCTGTGGCCCAGGACCACGGCGAGAATGTGATAAGACTCCTCCCTGCAAAGCCCTGCTGCAGAGGAAGGAAGGTTTGATGAAAGAAATTGAAGAAGACACAAATAAATGGAAAGATATTATGTGTTCATGGATTGGAAGAATGAATATCATTAAAAAGGCGATACTACCCAAAAGCAATTGTAATTTAAATGTAATCCCTGTCAAATTCCAATGGTATTTTCACAGAAATAGAAAAAAAATCATAAACTTTGTATGGAACCAAAAAGACTCCAAGTTTTTAAAAAATTTTGAGAAAATACAACAAAGTTGGAGGCATTGCACCTTATAATTTTAAACTATATTGCAAAGCTGTAATAATCAAAACAGTATCATACTGGCATAAAGACAGACACATAGGCCAATGTAACAAAATAAGAAGCCCAGAAATAAACCACAGATATACATTCCACTAATCTTTGAGATGAATGCCAAGAATATACAATAGGAAAAAGATAGAAGCCTATATAATAAAGAGCTAATATGCAAATTGACCCTCATGCCCTCGCACAAGATGGCCACCCCCATGTGATCCAAGATGGCTGCCACAATATGGCCCACAGGGGAGGGCAGTTGGGGGGGACCAGGCCAGCAGGGGAGGGCAGTTAGGAGTGACCAGGCTGACAGGGAAGGGCAGTTAGGGGCAACCAGGCCTGCAGGGGAGGGCAGTTAGGGATGACCAGGTCTGCAGGTGAGGGCAGTTGGGGGTGACCAAGCTAGCAAGGGAGGGCAGTTAGGGGCAACCAGGACTTCAGGGGAGGACAGTTGGGGGCAATTGGGCTGGCAGGGGAGCAGTTAGGCGTCGATCAGGCTGGCAGGGGAGTGGTTAGGGGGTGATCAGGCTGGCAGGCAGGTGAGCAGTTGGGAGCCAGCAGTCCCGGATTGTGAGAGGGTATAGGCTGGGCTGAGGGACACCCCCCCCCCAGTGTATGAATTTTGTGCACCATACCTCTAGTATTCAATAAAAGGTGTTGGGAAAACTAAATATATATATACAAAATAATTATATTGGACTTCTATCTTATACCATTCACAAAAGTTAAATCAAAATGAATTGAAGACTTAAATGTAAGACCTGAAACCATAAAAGTCCTAGAAGAAAACAGCAAAAGCTCCTTGACGTTGGTTTTGGCAATGATTTCTAGGATATGACATCAAAAGCACTGGCAATAAAAGTAAAATAAACAAGTGGGACTACATCAAACTAAAAGACTTCTGCACAGCAAAGGAAAAAATCAACAAAATTAAAGGGCAGCCTATGGAATGGAGAAAATATTTGCAAACCATCTGTCTGATAAGGATAACTGCAATCCTTAGAATGATTGAGCAATTACTAAGATGCAAAGATGGCTTCAAATGCTTTACATAAAGTCTCTTTTAATCCCCACAAGCACTGTCTGTGAAATAGGAGCTATAATCCTGGGGAGACTGAGGCTGAGAGAGTGGGAATGAGTTTCCAGGGCCCCACAGGCAGCCTCTGAGCCCTTGGAGCCTACCCTCTTACACCCCAGGCTAAAAATGGCAGCTCCCTCCCCCTGCTCCTTAAAGGTTAAAACAGAGGGTAGAGCCAGTCCTGTGGGGATAAAGACAGAACAAAGACCTCTGAAAGGAAGGAAGCCAGGGGGAATGTATGTAAGCAGGGGCCTCAGAGACTATGGGGCCTCAGTTTGCCCCTCAACTTCCTGACAGCTGTAGCAGGAAGACTTAGGGTAGCAAAATTCCGAAGTTTCAATTTTCTGGATAAAAGGTGGCACATAGACATGTCTAAATGAACATTTGTCTTGGACTAAAATTCCAGAGAAGTTGATTGTGTGGCCAGCTCAGCAGACATCCGGGACCAGAGAGTCCTCTGTGATTTCATGAGATATTGAGAGGCTTATTTATGAATATGATTCTGAGCAACTCCCTCTGAAGACAGAGGGAAATATGGAATTCTATCCCAAATCTCCACAGTGGTTTTGACAAACCCCCATTCTCCTTGGCCTTCGCACATCTCCACCTAACCCTTACCCTTGCCTCACCTCCTACTGCATTGAAAATGGAAGACATCAAACAGCAATGGCCTCGATTTCTTGTCACAAACTATCTACAAACTCATGAGCATCCCTTCCTCTCCTCTCCTTACTCCTTCCTGTCCCAGTGAAAGAGGTGCGTCTTGTCCTACTCACTTATCTTTCCACCAGTGTTTTGTGTCCTATCCCTGCTACCTCATCAGGAATGTTGATCAGTTACCTCTCTCTTATATCTTCAGCCTTTCTCTTTCTGACGCAGCTTTTAAACATGTTCAAGTCTTTTGCATCTTAAAAAAAAAAGTCCACTTCCAAGATGGAAGAGTAAGGAGCTCCATAGCATACAAACAAAACTGGTGAAAATGATGTTTAAAAGCAACCATTTAAAATAATCTGGAAATTGTCCTAAGGGCACACATCATATAAAGAACCATTTATTCAAGCAAAATCTATTAAAACTTGGTAAGAACAGGGAGAGTCTGTGGCTTTTGTGCCATGACCCACTCCCTCTTTCCTCCCTTCCCCACTCAACTAGAAGGAGGCTCCACTCTGGGTGGTTGTGGCCAAGAAGGTGGGGCTCCCTCCCTCCTTAGCACTCATACAACAATTACCATATCTTGTCTGGAGGGGCAGGCCACCAGCCTTTCTGATCTCTTTCAACTCTGAGTTGAAGAGACTCAATTCCTGGTGAGTGCAATCAAGAGACCTGGGGCTCTCTTCTTCACCTAGCCCCCTACCCAGGGCACAGGCTCTATCCAAGGCATGGCAGGCCAAGAATACAGGTGACCTGATCAACCTTATCCAAATTCACTCATAAGGGAAAGGCTGGGCTGAGGGACACCCCCCCCCCAGTGTATGAATTTTGTGCACCGTACCTCTAGTATTCAATAAAAGGTGTTGGGAAAACTATATATATATATATATATATATATATATATATATATATATATATATATACATACATACACACACACACACACAAAATAATTATATTGGGCTTCTATCTTATACCATTCACAAAAGTTAAATCAAAATGAATTGAAGACTTAAATGTAAGACCTGAAGAGAGAGGCAAGCCAAGAAGACAAAAGTCTACTGACCTGCTCAGCATTCAGATTAGTGGATCAGAGATTTTTTTCCCCAGGAGTAGAGGCTGTGCACAAGAAAAGAGCTCCAGAGCTCTCCCCAAAAGCACCAACTTTACTTGAAAGGGATTATGGGAAGTTTAAGCCTAAGAGCACTTTTGAAAACAATAGCTCCCCTTAATTAAGAGCAACTAGCTAAAGCATAGGCCAGCTAGTTCTCTAGACAGAACCAGGGAAATAATACAGCTAAGAGCAGCCCTGCTGGGATCACAGCAAACCTCAAAGTCTGGCCTCATAAACTACCCCTGTACAAAACTGACTGGTTCTGACTGTGAAGCAAATCATGCCCCAGAACATTGTCAAAAATAATAAAGCAATTAACCAGTAATTAGTGGATACTGACAAGTATATGTGATATCAAATGAGGTAGATAGTTTAACAGAGAGATCAGGGAAAGAGATAGTCAAAATGATTCTGCTAAAAGCGCTGGCATCCGGTAGGGACTGTGCACATGCCTGGGCCTGAGAACCCTGAGGAGCAACACCAAAGATTTCACACTGGGGGGAAATAGCCAACACTAGAGTTGTTTAGCCAAACCAATATACATACATGCATACATACATGCATGCATGCACACATGCATGCATGCATACATACACAAACAGGCACAAAAAAAGCACTGGGTAGAGGGGAGGGGAATCAGTGTCCAGAGTTATTACAAGATGTTACCTAAAATGTCCAGTTTACAACAACAACAACAACAAAAAGTGAGTCGTACAAAGAAACAGGAAAATGTAACCATACAAAGAAAAAAAAAATCAGACAATAGAAACTGCCTGTGAGAAGGGCCAGATATCAGATTTAACACACCAGGACTTCAAAATGACCATTGCAAATACGTTTAAAGAACTCAAAGATGCCGTGCTTAAGGAAGCAAAGGAAGGAGGCTTTCAAAAGGAGCCACCTCTATGAAGAATGT
This sequence comes from Eptesicus fuscus, assembly GCF_027574615.1. NCBI lineage: Eukaryota > Metazoa > Chordata > Mammalia > Chiroptera > Vespertilionidae > Eptesicus > Eptesicus fuscus. Next base: position 127,619,132 of record NC_072473.1, read on the forward strand.
AGAAAGCCACACATATGCTCAGGTGTGCTCACAAATGACCTGCAGAAACCTTAAACTTTTATCTCAGGTGATACTAGGCTCAGAGGAAGCTGAATTTATCTGAAAGGATTGCCTCAGCCGAAAGCCAGTCTGCAAAGATTGGGAGTGGTGTTGATCTCTCTTGTTTGTTTCTGTTTCCACTCTTGCCGTTCAAGGCAATCTATGTCAAAAAATTAGCTGAACAGCCCTGGCCAGGGTGGCTCAGTTGGTTGAGGGTCATCCAATAAACCGAAAGGTCACAGGTTCAATTCCTGGTCAGGACACACGGCCAGGCTGTGGATTCTTTCCCTGGTCAGGGTGGGTACAGGAGGCTACCGATAGATGTTTCTCTTTCACATCAATGTTTCTCTCTCTCCCAAATCAATAAAAACATATATATTTTTTAAATTGGCAGAACAAAAGCTGAAGGGACAGACATCAGTGAGCACACATAATAAGGAATAATGTTTGAAAATAGTTTGGAAAGATCTAAAAACAAACAGACTACTACAACCTTCAGCAATAAACAAAAAGAAAAGAAAAGAACAGCAAACCCTAGGGAAAGGAGGAGAATCTGATTTCCAAAGTTACTATAATGGTCAAATGACCAATTTTCAATAAAAAATCCCAAGGAATATAAAGAACAGACAAACATGGTTCATTCAATGGACAAAACTAATTGGCGAAAACTGACCCCAGTGGTATTTTATGCAGAAAGAGAAAAATCCACCCCAAAATTCATATGAATCTTAAGAGACCTAAAATGGCAAAACAATCTTGAAAAAGGACAAAATTGAAGGACTCATACTCCTACTTTCAAAACTTACCACAAAGTCACAGTAATCAAAATAGTATAGCATTGACATGAAGACAGACATATAGACCAATGAAATCAAATACAGAGCCCAGAAATAAACCCTTACTCATGTGGTCAAATGATTTTTGACACAGGCACTGAGACCATTCAGTGGGGATGGGACATTCTTTTCAGCAAATGGTGCTGGGAAGACTGGATATCCACATGCAAAACAATGAAGTTTGACCCATATATTACACCATACACAAAAATTAGCTCAAAATGAATCAAAGACCTAAATGTAAAGGCCAAAACTATAGAAAGAAGCATAGCAGGAAAGCTTCATGATGTTGAATATTTTCTTCTAGAGCTTTATAGTTTTTGCTTTTAAATTTTCAATTAAATTACAAATTGTATGTGATGAAAGGAATGGGTCCAACTTAATTCTTTTGAACATGGATCTACAATTGTTCCAGCACCATTTTGGAAAGATTATCATTTCCCCTTTAAATAGTCTTGGCACCCTTGATAAAAATCAATTGACCATAAATGTAAAAATTTATTTCTGAATTATCAATTCTATTCCATTGGCATGTATGTCTATCCTTTTGCCAGTAGTATACAGTCTTGATTACTGTAATTTTGTAGCAAGTTTTAAAATAAGGGAACATAAGTTTTTCAATTTTTTGCTAATTATTTTGGCTATTCTGGGGCCCTTGTATTTCCATATGAATGTTATAATCATTTTGCCATTTTTGCAAAACAGCAGCTGGGATTTTGATAAGGATTCCATTGAATCAGTAGATGACTTTGAGGAGTATTGCCTTCTTAACAATATTAAGTCTTCTAATCTACGAACATTGCATTTCCATTTAATTTGGTCTTCTATTAACTTTCTATCAACAGTGTTTTTATAGCTTTCAGTGTACAAAGCTCCCACTTCTTTGAATAACTTTTTCCTATGGATTTTTGATGATATTGTAAATGGATTTTTTTTTAAATTTTATTGATTTGAGGGAGAGAGACCAATTTTTGTTGTTCTACTTATTTATGCATTCATTGGTTGCTTCTTGTATGTCCCTGACTGGGAATTGAACCTCCAAGCCTGGCATATTGGGATAATGCTCTAACCAACTGAGCTACCTGGCCAGGGCCTGGAATTTTTTCTTAATTTCCTTTTTGAATTGTTTATTTTTAGCAAATAATAAATGCAATTAAATTTAGTGTGGTGATTTTGTATTTGGAACCATGCTGAATTAATCCTATATAATAAAGAGGTAATGTGCAAATTAACCCTGTGCTCTCACAAGATGGCTGCCTATGACCAGGCTGGCAGAGGGGTTAGTGAGGGATAACCAAATGACTGAACAGCAGGCTGTGTGGGGCAACCAGGCCGGCAGGGGGGGCAGTTGGAGGAAACCAGGTCCACAGGGGGGACAGTTGGGGGTGACCAGGCAGGCAGGCAGGTGAGTGATTAGGAACCAGTGGTCCAGGATTGTGAGAGGGATGTATGACTGCCAGGATCAGGCCTAAACTGGCAGTTGGACATCCCCCAAGGGGTCCCGGATTGAAGAGGATGCAGGCTGGGCTGAGGGGACTCCCCCTCCCCCCCGTGCATGAATTTCGTGCACCAGGTCTCTAGTTTATTATCATATTTTTTGTGAATTCCTTGGTTGTTTTTTTTAATGTCAGATCATGTCTTCTGCTAATAGAGATAACTTAATTTCTTCCTAAAACTCTGTTTCTATGAGTTCAGCTTTTTTAGATTCCACATATGAGATCATACAATATTTGTCTTTGTCTGTCTGACTTATTTCACTTAGCACAATGACCTCAAGGTACATCCATGTTGTCACAAATGTCAGGATACCATTCTTCAATTCTGAATAATATTCCATTACATATATGGCACTTAGGTAGTTTCCATGTTTTGGCTACGGTGAATAATGATGCAATGAATATGGAGGTACAGACATCCCTTTGAGATAGTAATTTCATTTCCTTCAGATATATGCCCAGAAGTGGGATTGTTGAATCATCTATTTTTAACTTTTTGAGGAACCTCCATTCTGTTTCCCATAGTGAGTGTACCAATTGACATTTCCAGCAATAGTGTACAAGGGTTCCCTTTCTCCAAATCTTTGCCAACACTTATCTCTTATTGTAGCCATTCTAACAGGTAAGAGGTGACATCTCATTGTGGGCTTGATTTGCATTTCCCTGATAATTAGTGCTGTTGAGCACCTTTCCATATACTTGTTGGCCATTTGTATGTCTTCCTTGGAAAAATGTCTACCCAGGTCCTTTGTCCATTTTTTATTTTATTTTATTTTTTAATCCTCACCTGAGGATATTTTTCCATTGATTTTTAGAGAGAGTGGAAGAGAGAGGGAAAGATAGAGAGAAACATCAATGTGAGAGAAACACATCGATTGGTTGCCTCCTGCATGAGCCCTGATGAGGACCTGTGCCAGGGAGGAGCCTGCAACCAAGGAACCTGCCCATGATGGGAATCAAAACCGGGACCCTCTGTGGCAGCTCATCCAAATTAGCTGCAGCTCCAGTCAGACTGCTCCAAAACCGCCCAAGCAAAGGAGGAGAAAACTAGTTCTTGCTGTAGCTCCTGCTGGGACACACAGTACACAAGGGTACACCAAGAGTGTCCATCTCAAGTAACTGGGAGGCTGACCCATTGAACCAATAGGACATCTAGTACACAAAGCTACCCTACCAACTCAGGGAAGCAGAGAATATGAGAAGGCAAGGAAACAGATCACAAACCAAAGAAATGGAGGAGAACAAGCGACTGGACATAGAGTTCAAAACCACAGTTATAAGGTTTTTCAAGAATTTCATGGAAAAGGCCGATAAATTCAATGAGACCCTCGAGGATATGAAAAAGGACCAACTAGAAATTAAACATACACTGACTGAGATAAAAAATATTATACAGAGACCCAAAAGCAGACTAGAGGATTGCAAGAATCAACTCAAAGATTTGGAATACAAAGAGGCCAAGGATACTCCTCCAGAGAAGTATGAAGAGAAGAGAATTCAGAAAGTTGAAGATAGTGTAAGAAGCCTCTGGGACAACTCCAAGCGAACCAACATCAGAATTATGGGGGTACCAGAAGAAGAGAGAGAGCAAGATGCTGAAAACCTATTTGAAGAAATAATGAACGAAAACTTCCCCCACCTGATGAAAGAAATAGACTTACAAGTCCAGGAAGCGCACAGAACCCCAAACAAAAGGAATCCAAAGAGGACCACACCAAGACACATCATAATTAAAATGCCAAGAGCAAAAGACAAAGAGAGAATCTTACAAGCAGCAAGAGAAAAACAGTTTGTTACCTACAAGGGAGCTCCCATACGATTATCAGCTAATTTCTCAACAGAAACCATGCAGGCCAGACGGGAGTGGCAAGAAATATTCAAAGTGATGAATAGCAGGAACCTACAACCAAGACTACTCTACCCAGCAAAGTTATCATTCAGAATTGAAGGGCAGATAAAGAGCTTCACAGATAAGAAAAAGCTAAAGGAGTTCATCACCACCAAACCAGTATTATATGAAATGCTGAAAGGTATTCTTTAAAAAGAGGAAAAAGAAGAAGAAAGATAAAGATTATGAACAACAAATACATACCTATCAACAAGTGAATCTAAAAGTCAAGTGAATTAAAAATCTGATGAACAGAATAAACTGGTGAACTTAATAGAATCAAAGGCATAGAATGGGAGTGGATTGATAATTCTCAGGGGGAAAGGGGTGTCTGTGTGGAGAGTATGGGAAGAGACTGGACAAAAATCATACACCTATGGATAAGGACTGCGGGGAGGGAGGTAGGGGCAGAGGGGGGTGGGAACTGGGTGGTGGGGAAAAACAATTGTAATCTGAACAATAAAGATTCATTAAAAAAAAAAAAAAACCGGGACCCTTCGGTCTGCAGGCTAATGCTCTATCCACTGAGCCAAACTGGCTTGGGCTGTCCATTTTTTAAATGAACTATTTGTTTTTGTGATATTGGGTTATATTAGTTCCTTATATATTTTAGATATTGATCTCTTATTGGAGAGATGGTTTGCAAATAGTTTGTCCATTTCATGGCTTGCTTTTTCATGTTATTGTTTCTTTTTTTTGCTGTGCAGAAGCTTTTTAATTTGATGTAGTCTCACTTGTTTATTTTTGTTTTTGTTGCTTGTGCTATTGGTGACATATCAAAAGATAAATTATTGCCAAGAACTATGTAAAGGTTTTTTTTCCCCTAAGTTTTTTTCTAGGAGTTTTATGGTTTCAAGTCTTACATTTAAGCCTTTAATACATTTGAGTTAATTTTTGAGTGGTGTAAGATAGGGGCCCAATATCATTCTTTTATATGTGAATATCCAGTTTTCCCACATTATTTATTAAAGCCTAGAGGCCCGGTGCACGAAATTCGTGCACAGGTAGGGTCCCTAGGCCTCACAGGAAATCAGGGCCGATGGGGCCTTCTGGCTGCCGGCCAGGGCCTACCTTCATTCTGCACTGCCCCCTGGTGGTCAGTGCACATCATAGCAAGCGGTTGGTCTCCCGCGGGGATAATTTGCATATTAGGCTTATATAGAGAGAGATATTGTCCTTTCCCTTTTGCGTATTTTTAGCACTCTTATCAAAGATTAGTTGTCTGTATATCTATTGTTTATTCCTGGAATCTCTATTATGTTCCATTGGTCTATGTGTCTATTTTTATGCCAATACCATAATTGTTTTTATTATCATAGCTATGTAATATGGTTTGAAATTATGAAGTGTGATACCTCCAGCTTTGTTCTTCTCAAATTGCTTTGGCTATTTGTGGGCTTTTGTGATCCATATAAATGTGAGGATTATTTTTTCTGTGAAAAAAAAATGCCGTTGGAATTTTTATAGTAATTGCATTGACTCTGTAGATTGTTTTGGGTACTATGGACATTTTAACAATATCAACTGTAATGATCCATGAGCAAAAAATATATTTTCATTTGTTTATGTCTTCTTCAATTCTTTCATCAATGTCTTATACTTTTCAGAATACAGAACTTACTTTCCTTGGTTAAATTAATTCCTAAGTATTTTATTGTTCTTGATACTATTTTATTTTTTTCACTTTAAATTAATTAATTTATTTTAAATTTGATTTATTAATCTCTATTGTTGAGTATATTACATATGCCCCCCTTTTTCCTCCCATTTCCCCCTCCACCCGCATCCCACCCTACCCCAGGCCTTCACCACCCTATTGTCTGGGTTCATAGGCAATGCATACATGCATATAAGTTATTTGGTAATCTCTTTCGGACCCTCCTCTGCCCTTCCCTCTGAGATTCATACTATTGTAAATGGAATTTTAAACATTTCTTTTTCAGAAAGTTTGTCACTACTATGTAGAAACACAACTAGTTTGTGTAAGTTGAATTTGTATCCTGCAATTTTACTGAATTTGCTTATTAATTCTAGGGTTTTCTATATATAAGATCATATCATCTGCATACAGAGTCCATTTTACTTCTTTCTTTCTGGTTTTATGCCTTTTATTTATTTTTCTTGCCTAATTGCTTTAGTTAGGACTTCCATTAGTACGTTAAATAAAAGTGGTGAGAGTGGGCACTTTTCCCTTGTTCCCGATGGTAGAGGAAAAATTTTCAGCTTTTTACTCTTAAGTATGATGTTTCCTGTGGTCTTGTCATATATGGCCTTTATTATGTTAAGGTATGTTCTGTACATACACAATTTATTGAGAGCTTTTTTTTTTATCATGAAAGGATATTGTATTTTGTCAAATGCTTTTACTTCATCTATTCAAATTATCATATGATTTTTATTTTGTTCTATTCGTGTGTTCTATCATATTGATTCCAATTCTTTTAATGTGCTGTTGAATCTGTTTGTTGATATTTTGTTGAGGATTTTTTTTTAATCTATGTTCATCAGGGATATTGGACTGTAGTATTTTTTTAAATCTTTATTGTTCAGATTATTACAGGTATTCCTCTCCCCCCTCCCATAGCTCCCCTCCACCTGATTCCCCACTCCATCCCATGCCCTTACCCCCCGCCACTGTCTTCATCCATAGGTGTAAGATTTTTGTCCAATCTCTTCCTGCACCCCTCACACCCCCTTCCCCCTGAGAATTGTCAGTCCACTCCCTTTCTATGTCCTTGATTCTATTATATTCATCAGTCCATTCTGTTTATCAGATTTTTTATTCACTTGATTTTTAGATTCACTTGTTGGTAGGTATGTATTTGTTGTCATTTTGTTGTTCATAATTTTTATCTTTACCTTTTTCTTCTTCTTCCTCTTCTTAAAGAATACCCTTCAGCATTTCATATAATCCTGGTTTGGTGATGATGAACTCCTTTAGCTTTTTCTTGTCTGTGAAGCTCTTTATCTGACCTTCAATTCTGAATGATAGCTTTGCTGGGTAGAGTAATCTTGGTTGTAGGTTCTTGCTGTTCATCACTTTGAATATTTCTTGCCACTCCCGTCAGGCCTGCATAGTTTCTGTTGAGAAATCAGCTGACAATCGTATGGCTACTCCCTTGTAGGTAACTAAATGTTTTTCTCTTGCTGCTTTCAAAATTCTCTCTTTGTCTTTTGCTCTTGGCATTTTAATTATGATGTGTCTTGGTGTGGTCCTCTTTGGATTCCTCTTATTTGGGGTTCTCTGCGCTTCCTGGATTTGTAAGTCTATTTCTTTCACCAGGTGGGGGAAGTTTTCTGTCATTATTTCTTCTAATAGGTTTTCAATATTTTGCTCTCTCTCTTCTTCTGGCACCCCAATAATTTGGATGTTGGTATGCTTAAAGTTGTCCCAGAGGCTCCTTATACTATCTTCATATTTTTGGATTCTTTCTTCTTTTTGTTTTTCTGGTTGGGTGTTTTTTGTTTCCTCATATTTCAGATCTTTGGTTTGATTCTTGGGGTCCTTTGATCTACAGTTGAATTTCTGTATATTCTTTATTTCAGACAGTGTATGCTTAATTTCTGACTGGTCCTTTTCCATTTTTCTGGCATTCTCATTAAGGTCCTTGAAGGTCTCACTAAGCTCCTCAGAGGTCTCATCAAGTTTCTCGGCAGTTTTTAGAAGATTCTTGAATAACCTTATAAATGTGGTTTTGAACTCTATGTCCAGTAGTTTGCTTTCCTCCATTTATTTCATTCATGACATGTTTCTTTGTCTCCACATTTTGCTGCTTCCTTGTGTTGATGGAGTGGTTTTCTGTGGTAGGTGACCAGTGGTTCAGCCTATCACCTGAGGTGGACACTCTTGGTGCACCCCTTTGTGGGCTGAGTGCAAAGTCTTGGTGTAGTTAAGCCTTGATTGTTGTTGGTACACTAGGAGGAATTGACCTCCAGGCCAATTGGCTGTGAGGACCCCCTGTGTCTATAATGGAAGAACTGCTGCACTGGAGACACGCTTATGGGGCAGGACTTGCTTCAGTGGGGCTTTGGTGCTCACTGAGTCCACCTCTTGAATGTCACTTATGGATGTGAGTAGTTGAAATCTGGGGTCATCTCACACTGACCACTAGATACACTAGCTTCTGGGTCTCCAATGGGGTGCAGGTCACCTACTGTCTGAGGCCACCCAGCAGGAGCTACAGTGAGAACTACAGTTTTCTCCTCTTTGTTTGGGGTTTGGGGGTTTTGGAGCTGTCTGACCAGAGCTGCAGTTTGTTAGGTTAAGCTGCGATAGGGCAGGCCATTTATATGCAAAAGCTGCTGCGTGGAGCTTGGGTGGGTTTGTAGATTGTGCAGGGCAGGGTCTCAGGGAGTCACTAGGCTAGGGCATGGCAAACAGCAATGGCTGCCAGTAAGCCATCTCTGCATCTCCACGTTTCCAAGTCCCCGAGTCCCGTGCCCCAGCGCAGTAAACAATGATTGCTGCACGCACCTCTGCAAGGAAGCCACCCTCACTTTCCGACCCGATGGCAGACAGTCCAGCTTCTCCCCGTAGGAGTTTGGGTCCCCAGTGTCTCCCCAGAAACTGGAGTTCAGAGTAATCGGGAGCTTGTCTCCCTTCGGGTTGAAAGAAGCAGTCCACCCAGTCGCTCGCCGCCAGCCCGATTCGCGTGCCTCTGTACCTCAGCTTTTCAGCACTTGTGCCCGTCTCAATGCTCTTTTCTCTTTCCTTCTAGTTGTAGAACTTCCACTCAGCCAGCTTTCCCGAGGTTCTGGGTGATAGACATTTTGTCTTTTAGTTGTAATTTTGAAATTGTTGTGCGAGGCAGCAGTTTAGGTATTTACCTATGCCGCCATCTTGGTTTCTCCCCTGGACAGCTGTCTAGAATTTTTTTCTTGAGTGTCCTTAAAGTGGTTTTGGTATTCAGTAATGCTGGTTTCATAAATTGAGTTTGGAAGTGTTCCTTCCTCTTTACTTTTTTGAAAGAGTTTAAGAATGATCAGCATTAATTCTTCTTTAAATGTTTGGTAGATTTCACTAGTGAAACCATCTGTTCCTGGGATTTTTCTGTGTTACAAGGTTTTGATTACTGATTCAATCTCTTGAATTGAATCAGTCTGTTCAGATGTTCTAATTCTTCATGATTCAGTCCATTTCTTTTAGGTTATCCAATTTGTTGCCATATAATTGTTTGTAATACGTAGTCTCTTGATATCCATGTATTTCTGTGGTATCAGTAATAATGACTCTTATTTTATTTTGACTTTATTTCTCTCTTTTCTTACTTAGTCTAGCTCAAAGTTTGCCAATTTTGTTTCATTTTTCTAAAAAAAAAGCTTACTTTCTTTGATATTTTCTATTGTTTGTGTGTGTGTGTTCTCTATTTCATTCATTTCTGCTCTACCCTTTGTTATTTCCTTCCTTCTGCTAACGTTAGGCTTAATTTGTTCTTTTTTTCTGGTTCCCTGAGGTATACCAAGTAAAGTTAGGTTGTTCATTTGAGGTATTTCTATTTCTCTTAATCTAGGCATTTATTTCTATAAAATACCCTCTTAAAACTGTTTTTGCTGCATCCCATAAGGTTTGATATGTTGTGTTTCAATTTTGTTTGTATAAAAATACTTTTAAAAAATCCTCACCTGAGGAAATTTTTCCACTGATTTTGAAAGAGAGTGGAAGGGAGGGGGAGAGACACACAGAGAGAAACATCAATGTGACAGAGACTCATAAATTGGCTACCACCTCCATGCATTCCTACCAGGGCCCAGGATTGAGCCTGCAATCCAGGTATGTGCCCTTGACCATAATCGAACCCAGGACCCTTCAGTCAACGCTCTATCCACTAAACCAAACCGGCTAGGGCTAAAAATACTTTTTATTTGCTTTGATATATTGAATGACCATGAGAGTATTGTTTAATTTCCACATATTATGAAGTTCCCATTTTTCTCCCTATTATTGGTTTCTAGTTTCATACCATTGTTGTTAGAGAAGACAAATGCTATGACTTCAGTCTCCTTAAATTCATTAAAACTTGTATTGTGAATTAATATATAATCTATCTAGGAGAATGTTCCATGTGCACTTGAAAAGAGTGTTATTCTGCTATTGTTGGGTGGAAAGCTCTGTATATCTTTTAAGGCTCATTTGCTGTAAAGTATAGTTCAAGTCAAATGTTTTCTTATTTTCTATCTAGATGATCTATCCTTTGCTGAAAGTAGGGTATTGAAATCCACTACTCTGCCCCCTACACACCAGAGCAGTGATACCCCACCTCTCACGGGAAAGCCACTAGCCCCGTCCACAGGAGAAGCACTAGCTCCAACCTCCGGAATCCTGGCAGGTCCATCATTCTGAGATTTCCCTCTGTGATACAGTCAGTGGGCTGTGACCAACCTAGTCTTGCAGGGTAGAATTTTTGGAAGTATTCCTGAGGAGGTACTGGCAGATTTGGGGAAAGACCAAGTTGTGCAACTCTTGGATGGGGGCCATTTTTCCTTTGCATGTCCGACCAGCTCCATCGCTACTGTGGAGAGCCTTCCTTGACATGGCCAAGTCTTGATCTATTTGGGCCTTATGAGCTATGCTGGTTTCACCCTGATGATTCCCTAAGGCAGTGGTCGGCAAACTCATTAGTCAACAGAGCCAAATATCAACAGTACAACGATTGAAATTTCTTTTGAGAGCCAATTTTTTCAAACTTAAACTATATAGGTAGGTACATTGTTATTAACTTAATTAGGGTACTTCTAAGCTGGCCTTTGCTAAAAACTCAAGGGGCCAAAGAGCCGCATGTGGCTCGAGAGCCGCAGTTTGCTGACCACTGCCTTAAGGCCACTACAAAAGTCTGTGGACACCAGGTTGAGGTGGCTGACCTCTTCAATGAACCAGTTTTTTGTTTAGTTAATGTTCTTTATTGTTACTCTAGTCTCTGTTTCATTTATCTCTACACTAGTCTTTATTACATCTTTCTCTTCTTGCTTTGGGTTTAGTTTGCTCTACTTGGTTTCTTAAGGTGGAATGTTAAGTTAATAGTTTGAGATCTTTCTTCTTTTTCAATGTAACTGTTTGTAGATATAAATTTCCCTCTTAGCACTATTTTAGCTATATCCTATATGTTTGGGTATTTTGTGTTTTTAATCTCAAAGTGTTTTCTAATTGCCCTTGTGATCACTTTTGTATTATTTAAAAGTGTATTGTTTAATTTCCACATATTTTTGAATTACCAAAGTTCCCTTCTATGATTGTCTTCTAATGTCATACCTTATGGTCAAAGAACATATGCTATATAACTTTAAGCCTATTAAATTTATTGAGTTTTGTTTTAGGAACTAACATATGGTCTCTCCTGGTGAATAGTCCATGTACATTTGAAAAGCAATTATAGTTTACTGTCATTCTGGGGAGTGTTCAATGAATGTCTTGTTAGGTTTAGTTAATTTGTAGCATTGTGCAAGTGTTTCATTTCCTTGTGATCTTCTACCTAAGAGTTCTATTCATTACTGAAAGTAGGGTATTGAAATCTCCAATTATTATTGTTCGGTTGTCTCCCTTTCAATTCTTTCATTTTTCAACTTTTCAATGAACCAGTTTTTTGTTTAGTTAATGTTCTCTATTGTTACTCTAGTCTCTGTTTCACTTATTTCTATGCTAGTCTTTATTCCATCTTTTTTCTTGATCTTTTTTCATGTATTTTTGGATTCTATTGTTAAATACATATATATTTACTAGAGGCCCAGTGCACGAAATTCATGCATGGGGGGGGGTGTCCCCTCAGCCCAGCCTGCATCCTCTCCAATCCAGGACCCCTGATCGGGCCTAAACAGGCAGTCCGACATCCCTCTTACAATCCTGGACCGCTGGCTCCTAACTGCTCACCTGCCTGCCTATCTCATTGCCCCTCACTGTTCCCCCTAGTGGCCTGATCACCCCTAACTGCCTCTGCCTGCCAGCCTGATCGCCCTCAACAGCCTCCCCTGATGGCCTGGTCACCCCCACGCAGCCTGCTGCTCTGTTGTTTGGTTGTCCCTCACTAACCCCCCTGCTGGCCTGGTTGCCCCACACAGCCTGCTGCTCAGTCATTTGGTCATCCCTCACTAACTCCCCTGCTGGCCTGGTCGCCCCACGTAGCTTGTTCAGTCATCCATTTGGTTGCGACGGTTGCTTAGGCTTTTACATAGATAGACTAGAGGCCTGATGCATGAAGAATCGTGCAAGAATGGGCCTTCCTTCCCCTGGATGCTGGCACCACTTTTGTTCTGGCCAGAGCTGCCTTTCCGCTCTGGCCAGGAGCCACCTTTCCGCCTTCCCACAGTAGGCCTGGAGGGGCTGGGGTGCTTCAGAACACCTGCGTCATTGCCATGGCAACGATGCAAGCATCCCATCCTGCCCCCGGCCACCCAGCGCCTGTGTATGCAAATTAACCCACCATCTTTGTTGGGTTAATTTGCATACTCACTCCTGATTGGCTGGTGGGTGTTGCGAAGGTACAATCAATTAGCATGTTACTCTTTTATTAGATAGATAATTGTTTGGCTGTCTGGTTGATCTTTACATCATTATAAAATGTCCTTATTTATTTCTAATAATAATTTATGTCTTAAAGCCTATTTTGTCTGATAACCAGATAGCCACTATCATTATGCACATGGTGGTTGCTACACTTGGTAGTTTCCCACAAGCCCATGAGGCTCTGTTAATTGTTCTTTATTCTTTCTTTTTCCAGAGTGGATAATCTCAGTTGACCTATTTTCAAATATGCTGATTTGTTCTTTTGCCAACCCAAATCTGCTATAAGGCTCTTCAGTGAATTTTTCATTTTAGTTATTATACCAATAAATGCAAGAATTTCTATGTGCTTCATTGTTATAATAGCCATATTTTTACTGATATTCTCTAATTCATGAGGCATTGTTCTCACATTTTCCCTTAACTCTGTAGGCAAGTTTACTTTGCTTTTTAAACATATTTCTAATAGCTGACAAAATATTTGTTTGTAAGTTTAATATCTGGGCTCCTTCAGGTTGATAGATTTTCCCCCTATGTACAGTTTATCAGGGTTTGTGGATAAAGATTAACATATAAAAATAGTAATGATCAATTAAAAATGAAATTTATGAAAAGAAGCCATTCACAAAAAGAAACAAGCCCACTCACAGTAATAAGCAAATAAAAATAAGATACCTGTTGATGGGGTCTTACATAATATAATATAATCATAGGAGTGACTATTCATATTCAACCAAGGAGTAGAAATCTTAGGGACCATCTTAGAATTCTGCCTAGTCACTAAGAATAATTATAATAGCCCTAGCTGAGTGGCTCAGTTGGTTGGAATGTCATCCTGTACACCAAAAGGTTGCAGGTTTGATTCGAAGTCAGATACCTAGGTTGCAGGTTTGATCCCAGGTCAAGGTGCCTATGGGAGGCAACCACTTGATGTTTCTCTCTCTCTCTTTCTCTCTCTCAAAATCAATAAAAGCTTATCCTCAGGTGAGGATAAAAGAATGACTGTAACAAAAATGTTCAAAATATTTTTGAGAAAAATGTGAAACATGATTGGACATCAAAAAGAACCTACTTCAGAGACTGAGAAACTGGTCCAGCTTAAAGGAGATTAAAGAGCTCAGTCAAGTATAAAAAAAAAAGAACCTACTTGAATAAATGGAGAGCTATAACAAGTTATTATATGGTAAGACTCAGTATCATAAAGCTATTAACTCTTCCCAATTAATCCTTAAATTAAATTAAATTCCAAATTCCAATAGGATTTTAAAAAAATCTTTATTGTTGAAAGTATTAATATGTTCCTTTCCCCCCCATTGGCCCTATTAGCCCATCCCTGCCCCCAACCCCAGGCCTTCACCACCCTATTGTCTGAGTCCGTGAGTTATGCATATATATGCATATAAGTTCTTTGGTTGATCTCTCCCACCCACCCACCCTCCCCTGCCTTCATTCTGAGATTCAACAATCTGCTCCATGCTTCTATGTCTCTGGACCTATTTTGTTCATCAGTTTATTTTGTTCATTAGATTCCACATATGAGTGAGATCATGTGACACTTGCCTTTCTCTGGCTTGTTTCGCTTAGCATAATACTCTCCAGGTCCCTCCATGCTGACTCAAAGGGTAAGAGATCCTTCTTTTTTATAGTTACATAGTATTCCACGGTGTAAATGTACCACAGCTTTTTTAACCACTCATCTACTGATGGGCACTTGGGCTGTTTCCAGATCTTAGCTATTGTAAATTGTGCTGCTGTGAACATAGGGGTACATACATCCTTTCTGATTGGTGTTTCAGGATTCTTAGGATATATTCCTAGAAGTGGGATCACTGGCAGTGGGTGAAATGGCAGTTCCTTTTTTAATTTTTTTCCCTTTAAAATTTTTTTTAAAAAATATTTCTTTTATTGATTTCAGAGAGGAAGGAAGAGAGAGAGAGATAGAAACATCAATGATGAGAGAAACTCATTGATCAGCTGCCTTCTGCACGACCCTTACTGGGGATTGAGCCCACAACCTGGGCATGTGCTCTTGACCAGTATCAAACCCGGGACCCTTCAGTCCACAGGCTAATGCTCTATCCACTGAGCCAAACTGGCTAGGGCTAAAATATATTTTTATTGATTTCAGGGAGGAAGGGAGAGGGATAGAGAGAGATAGAAACATCAATGATAAGAGAGAGTCATTGATTGGCTGCCTCCTGCACATTCCAACTGGAATTGTGCCCTGAATCAGGAATTGAACCATGACCTCCTGGTTCATAGGTTGATATTCAACCACTGAGCCATGCCAGCTGGGCTCATTTTTAATTTTTTGAGGAGACTCCAGACTGATTTCCATAGTGGCTGTACCAGTTTGCATTCCCACCAGCAGTGCATTAGGATTCCTTTTTGTCCACATCCTCACCAGCACTTGTTTGTTGATTTATTGATGGCAACCATTCTAACAGGTGTGAGGTGGTACCTTGCCAGGGCTGACCGGCAGACCCTGAGTGACGGATGAATGATTGCTCTGACACACGTTTTTGTGAAAGTGAGGCTAAGGGACTGCTTGGCTTTAGCCACCAAGCAGCTCTGTTTGCCTGCCTCTTTAGGCTTTTATTGTAACAACAGCTTGAACTAAAATTAACCTCTAGATACAATCAGCAGGGCAAGCATCCTTGAGAAAGCACCTGCATCTGTAGTGTCTTTCAAGCAAGGATGTTTTGAAGTCTAAACATAAAGATTCTAGTAAAACATCTGAGGGTTCAGACTTGTTTGGAAAAGTCAAGGCAGGGTCTGTGGCCTTCAGCAAGGTCCACCAGAGGCCTCTGACCTTTCAGAGAATCCTCCTTACAAACTTTCCAACCAAGTCCCGTGCTTCCCCACAGTACCTCATTATCATTTTAATTTGCATCTCTCTGATGATTAGTGACATATGAGCATTTCCCATATATCTCTGCTTTAGAGAACTGTCTATTTAGGTCTTCTGCCCATTTTTTTGATTGGGTTGTTTGTTTTCCTTTTGTTGATTTGTATGAGGATTTATATATTTTGGAAATTAACCCCTTATCAGATGTAACATTGCCAGATATGTCCTCCCATACAGTGGGTTCCCTTTTCATTTTGATGCTGTTTTCTTTTGTTGTGCAGAAGCTTTTTATTTTGATGCGGTTCTGTTTGTTTATTTTTTCCTTTGTTTCTCTTGTGCTAGGTGTTGTATCAGTGCCAATAGGATTTTTAATGGAATTTGTCAAACTGATTTTAAAATTCACGTGGAATAGATTTGTTTGAGAATAAGTAATTCAGTTCTGAGAAAGAATGAGGAGAGAAGGTGACTTGTTTAACCAGATATCAAGATTTATTTTTAAAATATTTTTTAATGTTTTTGTTGATTTCAGAGAGAGGAAGGGAGAAGGAGAGATAAAAACATCAATGATGAGAGAGAATCATTGATCGGCTACATCCCGCTCGCTTCCCCCCCCCCCCCCCCCGCCACAGCCCCCACTGGGGCTCAAGCCTGCAACCAGGGCATGAGCCCTGACTGGGAATGGAACCTCGACCTCCTGGTTCATGAGTGGATGCTCAACCACTGAGCACCAGCAGCCGGGCTCAAGATTTATTTTAAAACTATAATAATTAGAATAGTGTGTGTCTGTTGTAGGAATAAACCAATTGACTAGTGGTGGAAGAGAATAGAAAACCCAGAAACAGATTCATGGAACAGAATAGTACAGAAATGACACTTCAAATATCAGTGGGAAAAAAGAACATTTAATAAATATTGTCAGAACAACATATTTTTACACAGAAAAAATAAAATTAGATTACCTTACACCGAGAACAATTCTCAATGAACTAAAACTCTACAGGTGAGAAGCAATGTTTTAAATGTATTAAAAGAAAATATATAAAGGTATAATATGACCTTGCAGTAGGAAAGGTTTTTTTAACCAAGTTACAGAAAGCCCAAACCATAAAGGAAAAGAATGTTTGAATTTATTAAAATGAAAACTTCTTTAAAATAAAAGCACAATAAACAAATTTATAAGACAGGTGTCAGTCTGGGAAAATATGTTTGCAACACACATACCAGACCAAAAAAAAATGGTATAAAGAATTTCCACAATGCAATAAGAAAAAGACAAACAAAACTCAACAGAGAAAGAAGCAAAGTATATGAAAATGCTATTACGTAAAAGGAAAAAAAAAACCCACCACAAATGAAAAGATACTCAACATCACTAAATATAAAAATATATAAATTCAAACAATAAAAAACCATTTCACATCCATCACATTGACAAAAAATTTAAGTCTTCTGTTACGGGATATTTGAACAACAGAAACGGTCGTACTGCTAGTGGAAATGTAAATTGAGACAACCATTTTGGCAAGCATTTTGGCACTATTTAATAATATAAAAATTGTATTTATCATATTTCACTTCCAGTTATTTTCCCTAGAGAAATTCTCCAACACGTTCACAAGGATAATATACTAAGCTGTTCATCACAGAATTATAATAGTGTAAAACTGAATAATGTATAAATGGCCTTCAGTAAACGAACGGATAAGTAAAATGTGGTATACTCCTACAATTAAATACTACACAGTAGCTAAAAGAAATGAATTAGATCAAAAGTCTTATCAACATTTGAGTGAAAGGCCCTAACCAGTTTGGCTCAGTGGATAGAGCATCGGCCTGTGGACTCAAGGGTCCCAGGTTCGATTCCGGTCAAGGGCATGTACTGTGGTTGCGGGCACATCCCCAGTAGGGGGTGTGCAGGAGGCAGCTGATCGATGTTTCTCTCATCGATGTTTCTAGCTCTCTCCCTCTCCCTTCCTCTCTGTAAAAAATCCATAAAATATATTTAAAAACAAAACAAAACAAAAAAAACATTTGAGTGAAAGAATTAAGTCGCAAAATAATATCTCTCCTAAACATATATTATACAATAATATGTTTATATGTATAATCTGAAACTACTTCTATAAAATTAAAAAGTGTACAGTGAAGTACTTTATTACTTATAGAGACATAAAGGTATGTAAGTATTATTAAAACATGAATACTAAATTCACAATAGTATTTGGATCTGGGTGGAAAGAGTGGAACAGGATTGAGGATGGGTGGACAAAGGATACTTTGACTTAATTACTTAATTGCTTTTAAAATTGCTTCTAAAAACACAAATTTGTAGAAGATGTGATAAAATAATAATAATCAATAATTCTGGATGTATGGGTGTTTTTTATACTATTTTTTGTACTTTTCTGTATTTTTTAAGTTACAAAAGAAAATATGCACAGAAGCCAAAATTGGAGACTCTTCCCAAATGATGCTGACACGTTTTAGAGCCAATTCCAGGATGTTTGTGCTGAGCAGCAACCTAAAGTGTAGAGAGAACAAAAGAAAAGGAGATGATATGCATAATCATCACACGGTTCCCATGGACACGCTACTCAAGTATTCTTGTCTATTTGTAAATCATATTCTCCTCCCAAAGCTCAAAACGATATGATGTGATGACTAATACACCATTAATATGTCTATGTGTTCTATGAGAGCAAAACCCTAAGGCTGTGGGCAGCAGCTGTATAAAATGTCAAATTTTATAGGAAGATAAAATATATAGGTACAAAGTTATGGAAAATCTTGCATGTTAAAACACGATCTCTAAAGAGGGATTTGGTAGAGTACAAGCTCTCTTATCTGATACAATTACAACTGTAGTTAACCAGCTAATGGAAAAAGTCAGTAAAGCAGGGAGTCATAGACATGATACATTAATATATTAAAATACTGATTTTAAGTGAAAACATATAAATGTACATTTATTCACCAATCTTTATTTAAAACCAAGGCCTTCTCTTTGTGTATGTTTCCACTAATTGGACTTCTGCTTTATTTTTCCTGCATAAACCATATTCACAGTGCATTATCTATGAGTTATAGTTCTGGTTTCTTCAAAGTGGAGTAAGAACTTAGAGAGGATTCTGAAGCAACCTGAGAGCAGACGCCTTTTGGAATTTTGTGGGTGGCTAATGATATTGAATGTCTTTTCATGTGCGATGTGCCATCCATATACTCTCTTCAGTGAAAACTCACGTGTTTCTGTTTAATGATACTTTGTATAATATGTGTGATTGATGCATTAACATTCAACTCACAACCAACAGCGTCAACTCACCTAATATGTGTAATTTCTCTATAAGGCACATTACAGCCTTCTTGTACTTACAAACACTAGACAGCACTTCAGCACTGTGCCTGGGGGCCATTTTAAACAGCAAAATCACCAACGAAAAACACAAAAATGTGAAAAATGTGGCACTAAATATACCCCAGAAGGAACACTTGTTTACAGTACAAGAATTTAAACAAGAAGGCAGAATGTAACCTCGTTTGACCTTCACTGGGAACAAGCACATTAGATACGGTAACTCAAATGTTTTGCCACTCTGCTTATGTGCATGCCTGCAAATGATTGTAAGCACGGTGAGTATTGATTTTAGGGTACAAATAAGTTTTAGAGAGTCAGTGAATTCACAAATACAGGATCCATGAATAATGGGAATTGATTGTATATCTAAAATCACTCCATAGCAAGTCTGGTCAGGGTTCCCCTCTTGGCATACCACCAACTGTCAATGGACTCTTTTTTTTTTTAAATATATTTTGTTGATTTTTTACAGAGAGGAAGAGAGAGGGATAGAGAGTTAGAAACATCAATGAGAGAGAAACATCGATCAGATGCCTCTTGCACACCCCCCACTGGGGATGTGCCCGCAACCAAGGTACATGCCCTTGACCAGAATCGAACCTGGGACCCTTGAGTCCGCAGGCCGTCGCTCTATCCATTGAGCCAAACCGGTTTCGGCTGTCAATGGACTCTTGATGTTACTGTCACTTCTGTAAATAATTTCTCAACATTCTCTGTGCTTCGGTATTGCCCTCTTTAAGATTTAACATTGTGATGGAAGCATCTTACGGGAGAACCGTAGAACCCTGTCTCTTGCCAAGACTCACAGTGGAGGTAATCCTTACATAGAAAGGGTGTTCTAACCTTGGATATTACCCCCATTAATAAATGCCCACTGAAGTCTACCACTTTGCTCGAAGCGTGCATACACCCTGATTCACATGTTTACACTTTGTGCCCCAGGTTGTTCCCACTAACATAATACAGCCAAAGTTCCAACAACTGAAAATAAGCTTACCCTCCCTCCAAACTGAGGAATATTTCAAAGTCTCATCAGTTACTGCACCTGGCTCCAGTTCCAAAATCCAGGTAATGTTCATCCTTCCTCTAATTCTGATGCAATACTATGTCAATATTCTGCAACTATGGAGTAAATTGTAAAGTTCACCCTCACTACCAATATCCCTCACATGATGTAATGGGCAAAACAAAAAAAAAAAAAAAAGAGAGAGAGAGAAAAGAAAAGAAAAGGGAGATTCATTAAAATATATGAGAGCATACATGGCATAATAAAAAGTAAATTGTGGTGGCATCTACAGTTCTTGGTTTTACATCTACTAAAGATGTAATTTGAATAACAATATTGGTACAAAGGTGAGAGGGAAACAGGGATATATTGACCCAATTACCTACTGTTTACAACAAACAAACATTAATTCAAAAGCACTCATAGGTTGACAACATAGGAATAGAAAAAGATATACCATGGAAACAGTGCCCCAAAGAGAACTATAATGGCTATATTAATAGTAGGCAAAATGGAGCAGATAAGGGTTTCAAGGGGTGGGGGTGGGGGGTTGAAGAAGAAAGCAGCATTTTCATTTTGGACATGTTAAATTTAAAATGTCTGTGTGACATCCTAGCAGATATATCATGTAGGCAGTTGGATGTATAAATATAGCGCCTGGAGGAATGGTCTTGTCTACAGAGTTGAAATTATGAATCTTCAGATTTCAGGTAGGAGACTAGACAAAATCACTTCGGGAGGACATGTAGAGAGAGAAGAGGACCAGCGCCAAGTCCTAAGGAGCTCCAATATGTAGAGGAAGAAAAGTCATAAAAGACGTATGAGAAGAGGAAGCCAGTGATACTGGGTAGGGACAACCCTGTAAGTCTTCTGTGACTGTGGTGTCACAGAGCTGAGAAGGAAAACGTTTCAAGAAGGAAAGGGTGATAAACTGTCCTAAGTCCTGATTAAGTCAGGAATTAGAAATCAGCAAGGCAGCCATTGGATTTGACAACATGGAGTTCGCTTGTCATATTGACAAAAGTTTCAGTTGAGTTATGAGGACAGAAGCCCCATTTGAATGGGCTAATGAGTAAAGAAAAGTCAAGAGGCGGTACCAATAAAGAAAAATATAGACCGCCATTTTGAGAAGATCTGTGAAGGAGAATAGAAATTCATTGTGCAAATAGTTACTGAATGACTAATATAGGCTAGGCATTGTTCTAGGCTCTAGGGATCTATCTGTGAACAGGTAGGACATGCCTTAATGAGGAAAACTATCTGGATAAGGGTTCAAAGGAGGATTTTTAAGGTTGGAGAAACTAGAGTATGTCAATAATCTAGTTGAAAGGGAAATACTATTATGCAATAGAGGAGATAACCCAAGGAGAGAAGTCGTTGAAAAGGCAAAAGATAACCATAGGCTCAGAAAATAAATATGCCCCGTACCTCCTTGTGCAAATTACTTGATGATGATGTCCAAATAAATGGTGAAGCAAAGTTAAGAATTAATTTCCAGTTTTAAAATAGTGATTTTCCAACATTGTGTTGTTTTTTAAACATATAGAAAAATTATAAGAATTATACCATGAACACTCATATATTCTATAATTAATATTTAGCTATATTTGTTTTATCACCCCCCCCCTTGAAATCCTTATCTGCTCCATTTTGCCTGCCAGTATATATCCGTTAACCCATATTACTTTTTGATGCATTTCAAAGTAAGAAATATCTATATGCTAAGCACTTTAGTATACATAAAGGACAATAAATTTAGCATGTGTTTAAGTCCTTTCCTTTCATAATCCCATTGAAACAACTGAAGAACTATAAAAATAAGAAAAAAAGTCTTTGTTTATTGCAGCCTTACTCACCATAGCCAACATTTGGAAGTAGCCCAAGTGCCCATTAGTAGATGAGTGGATAAAAAAAAAATGGTACATTTATATAATGTAATACTACTGAGCCGTTAAAAAGAAGGAAATCTTACCCTTTGCAACAGCATGGATGGACCTGGAGAGCATTATGCTTTGTGAAATAAGCCAGTCAGAGAAAGACAAATACCATATGATTTCACTCATATGTGGAATTTAATAAACAAAATTAATAAACAAAAAAAGAAACAGATTCATAGATAGAGAACAGGCTGATAGCTGTTGGGGGAGGGGGTCCCAGGTGCGGGGTGCTGGAGGGATAGAGCAAAAAAGAAAAAAAAGAGAGAAAAAAAACTCATGGACAGGGACAACAGTGTGGCGATTGCTGGGGAGAGGAGTACAGGGGGGGGGGGGTAAATGGTGATGGACAGACACTTGGCTTGGGATGGTGAAAACTTAACACAGTGCACAGATGATGTGTTGTAGAATTGTGCGCCTGAAACCTGTATAATTTTATTAACCAGTGTCACCCCAATAAATTCAGTAAACAGGGAAAAAAAGTAAGAGGGCTATTCCCCAAAGATCTTTTGGAAATATCCAAAGTCAGCAGCGGGACCTGGGAACACAGGAATGCCCCAAGACAGACACCAAGGAGCAAACCAAAGGACTGGTTAACTGTCCCAGCATCCCACATGGAGAACACCTGGCTGAAGTCCGACCCCGCAGCCTTCATTTGCTGAGAATGGTGAGCAAAGGGAGAGGCGTCCCCATAGCGAGAATCTACAAAAGGTAATTAGAGAAGGGGGGCTGTGCCCCCCATATATAGGCTGTCACAATAAGCCTTGGAGCATCAGGAACTTTACTTGTTGTACTATGGGCTCTCTATTTCCCATGAGCAATTAGACCTATGACTAACACAGGAACGCCAAATCTCAGACAACGGGAGCCTGAGGCAAAAGTGAATGAAAGGTCACCTAGGAAGAAAATTCAAGTCAGGAGAGATAGTGGGAACTGTAAATCATTGTGCTGTCACATGGGATAGTTGGGGGTGGGGGGGGGGGGAGGGAACTGATCCTTTGACAAAAGTTAATCTCCCTGGCAATTAACTACCTTTTGATTCCTCAATCCATACTCTTCACGTCCCAATTGAATCTCCCCAATATAGCGAAATAAAACATAAACTCTCTCTTCTACCCTTTGTCTAGGACACCAGAGAGAATCTATCTCTAATGTCAGTAATGAACAAAGATGCCGCCCCTTTAGAATGAACAAAGACAAGTTATGAGCTTGTGAAAAGACTGAAAAATTTAAGCAAGGCGACCATTCTTAGGAAATGTTTATCTTTGAAATATTCTCATTGAGATCTGAGAGGACATTCCATCTGTAAGAGGGATAATCCAAGCTTGCCTTCAGATGAAAAACATTATTATCAAGTTTAAAAACACGATGGAGACAGTGAACAGGACATTAGATACTGCTGTAAACCAAGTCAGTTATTGAGAATGGAGGTTTAAGACATTCTTCTTTAATCTAAAAAATAAGAAGAGGATGATAGTGACTTCAAAGAAAAACAACATGAAAGAATTTCATGAGTAAGGAAAGAAATTGTGTACGACTCCAGAAAGAAAAAAAGCAGGTTAACTACAAAGGGTGGGGTGGGGTGGGGTGGGAAATCAGGTCCCTCTCAGATTTGTCTTCCACGCCACAAAATGGGACAAGGCATTTGAACAATATCTATAGAGTTTTAGGGGAAACCAAGGTTGTGATCCAAGAATTCTATTTCCTACCAAGCTACCACTCATGTACGAAGGCAGGAAAAAAGGAGACATTTCCAGATATGCAGAGACTCGGACGGTATATCTTTTATTTTGATTTCCTCTCTGCCCAATCTTGCTTCGCAGAGAAACTCCGCTGTGCACAGACTATGCAAGGTGGCCCCAAACACCTGACCACAATTCTTTGGACCAGTGCTGGGCACATACGCCACACTGAAGTCAATCAGGTTATTCCGAGAACTGGAAATGGGACTCGGAGAGACTGGTCAAGAAAAGAGCTCTAGGCATTTAAATGGCGAGGTCATGCAGAAGTCACACAGAGTCAGGTTGGGAGTCCCCAGCATTGTAAACCTGCAAACTGAAATTAACGCGGGGGAAGGGAGGGGGAAGAAAAGGAAACAAAAGAAATTCTGGTGGAGCAGTGGGGCTCTGAGAGGAAGAATCTGGATTGCAGAAAGAAGAAAGAGAATGGAGTGTATCCAGAGAGAGAAGGAAAGAGAAACAATAACTTATTTTCCTGTCCTTGGTTATCTAAAGAAGCTGCCTGTTGCTTCTGTTTTATAAACCCCCCCCCTTTTTTTTTTTTGGTCATTTTGTGTTTTATTTCTGTATTAGTTAATTTTTTTATTGCAAGTAACAGAAACAAACAGATTAGTTTATGCAAGAAAGAGAGTGCTTCACAAAGATACAAGAGTGGCTTGGACATTCCCAAGGCGGGAAGAAACTGGGCCTCATGAAGGAATCAAAGTCTCAAAACACCCAGGAAGTCCTGTCTTTCCATATCTAATCTCTGTTTCTCAATACGTATTTGCTTCATTCCTTTCTCTCTTACTGCCCATCGATTCTTGCCGCTTCCTGGTCCACAGGGTGAGAAATGATTACCGGCAGCTGCAGAGTTTTCATCTCCTCCACTGTTTAAGGGAACTGTCAAACTGAGACTGCAAAGGGTCTCAACTCCAAGAGCTGCAGGGAAAAGGCTCACTAGTTCTGTTTGGATCAGATGGCCACGCCCAGTCCCATTACCTGTGGCTAGAGGACAGAGGCATGTTTACAAACTTGGTGTCTGGAAGACCACACCTGTGTATCCAGGCTGGTTCCCACAGTCCTCCTAAGAGGTGTCTACTACGGATTATCTTAATTACAAAAAGAAGTACATTGGACAATAGAAAATGTTGGTGAGGATGTGGAGAAATCAGAGCCCTCATACATTATGAGGGGGGAACAGAAATGTTGCAACTGCTTTGAAATCAGTTTGGCAATTCCTCGAATAGTGAAATATAAAGTTACCATATGACCCAGCGATTCCACTCCTAGATGTAGACTCAAAAGAATTGGAAACATATGTCCGCATAAATGCTTGTACACAAATGTTCATAGCAACGTTATTCATCATAGCCCCAAAGTGGAGACAAGGCAAATGTTCGTCGGTTGGTGAATACATAAACAAAATGTGCTGTCTCCGTACAATTGAATATTATTCAGCCATAAAAAAGAATGAAGTATTGATACATGCTACAGCATGGATAAATCTTGAAAACTGCTAAGTAAGAGAAGCCAATATAAAAAGCCACATACTGTGGCGTTTCATTTATACGAGATGTTCAGAAGAGACAAATCTATAGCGATAAGAAGCAGTTGCCAGGGGCTGGGGGAGGAAGAACCGGGAGTGACTGCTAAAGAGGCATGGCGATACTTCATGGGATGAAAAAAATATTCTAGAACATTCAATAGCTAGGTATTGGTGATGGTTGTACAACTTTGTGAATACACCAAACACCAATGAATTGTACATTTTAAAGGGGTGAAGCTTTTGCTATGTGAATAATATCTCAATAAAATAATTATAAGAGAAAAAATTAATAAAAGAGACCGTTAAAAATAATATGTGCTATTCTAAAAAAAAATCTAAACAATAAAAAACTCCATAAGATAAAAAATAGAAGTAGCTTTCTGATCACCTCTAAGGAGTAACCATTGTTAATTGATTGCTGTATGTTCTTCCAGACCCTTTTTTATGCATACAAAAGGTATATTCCTTCTCTAGATATAGACTTGGGGAGTTTTCTTTTCACAAAGATCAAATAGATGGGATCATACGATATGCTGATTTGAAATTTTCTCTGAGCCTTGCACCGGTGCTCTATTGTGTTAACCAGAGCCTGTACTCAGTGTTGGGGGGTGGGGCGATCAGGGTGTTTCAACTTGCTGCTGGACAGAGTGCGATTATAGGTAGTCTTCTAGAAGGTATAGTCCTATATGGAGGGTAGGCGAATTCCTTGCTTTCTAAGAGCCCTTGCCTCTGCAACCCAAGGACTTCTCACACAGCTGCCCTTGTTTTGTCCTTCAAAGTAATCGCCTTGGCTCTCTTTTGCTACCAGTTTATATTATCTCTAAGCTTCCAACACCCCCCTCCTCCAACAGGCCTTCACCTTTTGCAGCATTTTATTTTGCCTGCTTGTGTGATTCAAGGTTTGGTTTCCTTTGTCGTTCCTGTCACATTTGTCTTCCTTCTTTCACAGCTTCCTCGTAATTCTGGATCTACTGGACTTGCCTCTTCTAGTTTTGTTTTACTATATTTATTTCTTTTAAAATATATCATTTCTGTCATTTTCAAATATTTAGAGTAGGAGCAGGATGCTGGACATGTACGCAGTCCTCTGTTTTCCTCCATACTGCTTTATGACTCGCCTTTTTCATTCAGCAGTAAATGAGGTATTGGTTAGGGTCTCTTAATTGCAAGCAATGAGAACCTGATTTATTCTAGTGAAAGGAACTTATTGGAAGAAGAATGATATATATGACTCATAAAATCAAAGAAAGAAACTAAACAACAGAACCTCAGAAATGACAAGAACCAGGCCAACTTCTAAGATCTAGGTAGTCAGTTGGACAGGATGCCATTGTTAAGATATTTTCCAGCAATATTTTCCTATCTTTGTGTTGTTATACTAAAAAGCCCCTCATAGTGCCCTGGCTGGTTTGGCTCAGTGCATAGAGCGTCGGCCCTGAGGACTGAAGGGTCCCAGGTTCGATTCCGGTCAAGGGCATGTACCTTGGTTGCAGGTTCAATCCCCAGCCCTGGTCGGGGCATGTGCGGGAGACAATCAATCGATGTGTCTCTCTTACATTGATGTTTCTCTCTGTCTCTCTTCCTCTCCCTTTCACTCTCTACAAAAATCAATGGTAAAATATCCTCAAGTGAGGATTAACAACAACAACAAAAAAAGTAACAAACAAAAAAACCCTTATAGATACCAACAACAGTATGGCGATTACTAGAGGGAAAGGGGATGGGGGAGGTAGAAGAGAGTAAAGGGGGTATAAATGGTGATGGAAGGAAACTTGACTTAGGATGGTGAACTCACAATACAGTATACAGATGATGTATTATAGAACTGTACACTTATTTCCTATATAATTTTATTAACCAATGTCACTCCAATAAATTCAATAAAAAGTAAAAAACATAAATATGCATACATATGTGTAACATATAAAGCAAGGATATTCAAGTGGAAATCTTCATTTCTACAACCAGCCAGGAGGCTATGACTGGTATATATGACTTCCCTCCCCCACTGCCCATTCTAAATTCTGAGCCCTTTGTGGTCCTGTCTATATGGAGTTGCTTTAGTCTTCTACTACCTTTTACTTCTGGACATGTTAGTAGCAGGAAGTACCCCCAGAAAATCTTCTGGTGCCATCCATACTCATCCCTACCCCATTGGGCAGTAGCAGCTGTATTTCCCCTTGATAGACTCCATCATCCCAGCCTGTTCAGTAATTCCCTCCCTTTTTCTGGCCTAATTCCCCAATGGCATGAGAAGCTTGAAATGACCAGGTGGCTATTGTCAAATAATACCTCAGGGAAAACATTCCTCTCTTCAGTATTAACCTTTTGCACTCGGATGTCGAGTGTGACGGTTATTGAATGTATCAATAATTTGAAATATAAAAAAATCCAAATAAATAAGTTTGTATGAAAAGAAACTCCAGTTTTTTATTCTACTGCCGCGTTTTGTAAAATGTGGGGTATTTAAAAAATTAAATCCCGAGTAGAATAAAGGAATCGAAAAAAAAGCAAGTGAGTGCAAAGGGTTAAAACCTCTAAACTGAGAGAGTTCAGACTCAGAGACAGGAAGCAAAACGTTTACAAGTGATTTGTTGTGTGTAATTGTGAGACAAATCACCCCTCTTTCCATCTCTTGATTCCTGGATCCATGTGTTCTAGCAATGAGATAAAAGCAGCACATATTTATCCGTTAGTGTAGAATGGTAGCCCAACCTAAAAAGGTGTTGCCTGCCAACTGGTGCTACTACTGCCCTTCCCATTCTATAAGGCTAGTTGCTGTTGGGTGATGGGATATGTGGTAAAACAAATGAACATCAGGTCATTGCATGACTTTTCCTGCTGTGAGACGCGCTCCTTGGTTGGAACACTGTTCTATGGAATATCATGATAGTGAATGAGCTATTCATTAAGCTCATGGATAGTGAGATTTGCAGAAGCATGGTGGGCAAGGAAGGTAAATCCATTTCCAGAATAATTAGACATTACAGAGATAATAAGTCACTGCCTGCTCCACAAAGGAAGGAGTATACTAGGTGTACTGGTTAATAATGTGGATTTTTTCAATAGATGGAGTTACACATATGTTGATATATATGCAACTTGATATGTATGCTATTTATTGTATTGACAACAAGCTTCAAAACTTCATATGACAAATTTGCTGAAGGTGTTATCAAAGAAAACATGATAACTATCATAGATAGTTTTACACTGAAAAAATGTCGAATTTTGTGCCCCAAAAAAAGAGCATTTGAGGGAAGTTATAATTCATTATTTTATTTTGAAGAAAAGTGCTGCTGAAAGTTATCGTACACTTTGGGAAGCTTATGGTGAACATGCTCCATCTCAAGATACTTGTGAACACTGGTTTAAACACTTTAAAAGTGATGATTTCGATGTGAAAGACAAAGAACGTCCAGGTCAACCGAAAAAGTTTGAAGACCAACAATTACAAACATTATTGGATGAAGATGCATGTCAAACTCAAAAATAACTTGCAGAAAGATTAAACATTGCTCAGCAAACAATTTCCGATCATTTACAAGCAATGGGAAAGATTTTAAAGGAAGGAAAATGGGTGCCACATCAACTGAATGAAAGACAAATGGAAAACCAAAAAGTCATCAGTAAAACGTTGCTTCAACAGCACAAAAGAAAGTCTTTTTTGCATCGAATTGTGACTTGGTGATGAAAAGTGGATTTATTTTGAGAATCCCAAATGCACAAAATCATAGGTTGATCCAGGTCAACCATCGACATCGACTGCAAGGCCAAATCGCTTCGGAAAGAAGACAATGCTCTGCGTTTGGTGGGATCAGGAAGGTGTGGTGTATGATGAGCTTCTAAAACCAGGTGAAATTGTTAATACTGATCACTACTGACAGTTGAGGGGACAATTTACATATTAGCCTTTTATTATATAGGATAATTTGTCCATAGGTAATGCTTCATGAGCCCATAGGTATGGGATGCAGAGAATGTAAACTACCTATTCATGCAACTTTCTTGTGCCTCCAGGATCTGCTTAAGTGCAATCTTGTATTTACTTCCCTTTCATTATGGAATACTTGTGGGAATACCATGTTTTATTGCTTGGTAGATAATAAATAAAAATGAATGATAAGCAGCTAAGGTTGTGTGCCTAAGGGTGTTGTATGCCTATAGTCAGGCATTCAGTCTCCACCAGAGCAAAGCAAGATTTGCTACTCAAAAGGAGATCAGTGCTCGATAAAGGGGTGCAGATTTATTTCAAACCCCTCAAAATCTCAGTTGTGAGTACCCTATCAGGGCCTTCCATAGAATCCCTTCCCATTGTAGATTAAACTATTTGCTCCATGAAGGAGATAGGGGAAGAGTCTGGAAGGATTTCGGATTTTGCAATGGCTGCTATTCCCCTCCCCCAGCCAGTACCCCAGCCTGGGGTGGGGGATTCCTGGAAGAAAATGCAGCAAGTAGTTGAGAATGTCCCTGTCACTACAGTACCCAGGAAATCCATACACTCATGATAACTCACCCCAGCAATTGCCTCCAGCAACCCATCAAAATTTCTAGTTTAAAGTTCTTACTGGTTTCCGTGGCATCTAGCAGAGTCTGCCCCAGGGAAGCAAATGCTCAGGTCCTGTCTCTCCCTGCAGCACCCATTTCTCCCCAGGTCATTTGACTTGTGACCTCAATTCTCTGAAAGGTTCACAAAAAGTCCTTAATTTGCATTCTGTCCAGCTTTCTTCTCACTAGGGCAGGGGTGACAGCTTCTTAGCTCTCTACCTCTCTAAGTTGAAACTGGAAGTTCTTTGGACACTGAAATTTGAATTGCATGTAATTTTCACATGTCACAAAATATTATTCTTTTGTTGAATTTTTCATCCCTTTAAAAATATAAAGGCCATTGTTAGCTCATAAGCTGTACAAAAGCAGGTAGCAGGCTGGATTTGGCCCACTCATGGTAGTATGTCAACCCTTGACCTAAGGGACTTAGTGCTAGTTCATGGGTGGTCATGTTTTATGGGGAACGGTCTGCTGAGGGTCTCCCAAGAAACATTTCCTCACTCTGACACATAGAAAAGACAGTTTAGATTCTTCATTTCAATGTTGCATGTCTGAACATGATACACAGAACTTCAGCAGCCACCTTGCAACTCTGTGGGAACTAGCCTGAAGATAAAGCTAGGAGGCTGAGGATGGCAAAGCAGAAAAATGAAGAGAATTTGGTGTCTTGATGACATTGTTTAGCACCTAAGTTAATAAACACTGGAGTTTTTGAGTCATCCTACCTCAGAACTTTTTATATGAGATAATATAATTTTCTTATCTTTAGTTATTATTTCTTATCAAGTTATAGTTTCTGTTAGGCATTCTAACTAAAACAATGAGTCAAAATATTTTTACATCATCAAAATAAAGCATTCTGCTCATTGATAGACACTGTTAAGAGAATGAAAACACAGCCACAGAATCGGAGCAAATATTTGCAAATCATATATTTGATAAAGAACTTAGTCCAGAACTACAAGGAGTTCTCAAAACTCAATAATAAAAAACAAACACAATTAAAATAAAATACAGGCAAAATATTTGAGCAGACAGTTTACCACAGAAGATATATGGATGGCAATAAGCACATAAAAAGATGCTCAACATCATTGATCATTAGGGAAATGCAAATTCAAGCCATAATGAGATACCACTACTCTCTTGTTTAAATGACTAAAATTAAAAGGTGAATCAAACCAATTGTTGGAGAATATGGAGGAACTGGAACCCTCATACCCTGCTGGTGGAATATAAAATGGTACAGTCACTATGGAAAACAGAGTTATCATATGACCCAGCAACCCCTCCTCTGGGTATCTACCCAAAATATTTGAAAACATTTATTCTCAAAGATATACAAACTTCTATGTTCAATGCAGTATTATTCACAGTGGCAAAGACATGGAAACAACCAAAGTGTCCCTTTAAGATGATTAGATAGAAATGTGGTACATATATACCATGGAATACTACTCAGCCATAAGAAAAGATGAAACACTACCATTTGCGACAACATGGATGGATCCTGAGAATATCGTGCTAAGTGAAATAAGTCCTACAGAAAAAGTCAAGAACCATAAGATTTCACTTATATGTGAGACATGAAAACAACAAATGAACTAACAAGAAAAACAAATAATAACTCATAGACACAGATAACAGTATGGTGGTTACCAGAGGGGGGGTGGGGTGGAGCGAGGTAGTAAAAGGCAAAAGGGGCCACATGTATAGCAACAGAAGAATTAATTTTGGGTGGTGGGCACACAATGCAACATACAGATGATGTATCATGGAATTATATACTTGAAACCTATATAATTGTATTAACCAATGTCACTCCAATATATTTAATTTTAAAAACATTAAATATATATCTGCCATATGATTGAACCATTCTTTTTCTAGGAATTTACCCAAAGAAATAAAAGTATTTTTTCACACAAAGACTTGTACAACAATGTTTATAGCCTTTTTTCCCCAGTTTCCAAAGGCTTTATTGTAAATATGCTTTAGAAAAGGAAGATTGATCCTATTGCTTCCAGGTCAGTGGAATGAAGAGCTGTGTCCAGGGACACATCCAAGCGGAGCTGAAAGTAACTGATGATTTGTATACTTCTTATTCATAGGTCCAGTCAAAAGCACAAGACTTGTAGTCAATCAATTCTTCAAGCTTAAACCATAGGCTGATTTCTTTCACAGCACTTTATACTGAATGACTGCTGTGAATGATGTTCCCACCAACCTGAATGCAAATGTCTTCCTGGTACCTGGCTTAGAATCTGCTGGATTGGCCTCCCTAAGCATCATTCTCCCTGTCTTCACCACATTAGCCCCTCTGAGACCATAGCCACCACAGGCCCTGAGTTTATATACTTCATAGCCTGGAGTAGAATGGGCGATCTTTCAGGTCAATGTAGAGCTGCTTCAGGAGTTCTTCAGAGGCCTAAAGAAACTTCAATGCCACATGATGGAATGCCTGCTCCTTGAAGTGGTTGATGATGTTGCCCATCAGGCCACTCTGCATGCCATCCATCCTTGATGGTGAAGAAAGTGTGCTCCATATTGGCCATGGTCTGAGGAGCCAGCCCAGAGTTGGGGGGACTGAGGAGGTTACCTGGAAAGACCACAAGAGCTGGAAGTCGCCCCTATAACCACATTTTTTTTTGCTTTGTTCCCAACTTCCATGGTATTCTGAGACCTATCTGGAATCTTCTTTCTCTCCTCCCCACTTTGGCTTGGGAATTGTGATCTCTTCCAACACTGATTTTTTTTCCTTTTGGTCAGATAAAAATATATTCTCCCATAACAAAGATTTAGTATGTAGCATCCTCTGACATTTAACAGACACAAATATTTGTGTCTATAGAATCCTACATACATAATTACCTATATATGCTATGTATTCTGAGTGTTGTGGGTTTTTTTTTAAGAATCTAAGCCTTAGTAGATGGTGATGCCATTAATAGAAATTAAGAGTACAGAAAAAGCAATAGGTTTGGGGAGTTCCCTACTGATAGCCACAAGAACACTGAAGATACTGTCTCAGTATCTTCTCAAAGGGTTTTTTCTTTACAGGATGGGTCAGAATTCACATGTTAAAGAGAAATAAGTTTTAATTGACAGAAAACTCAGTATGGGTCAACACTGAGATGTAGTTGCCAAAACTAATTGTAAAGTTATAGCCACTTTTTTTTTAATAGTCTCAAACTGGAAACACAACAGGCAATCAAATAAACAAATTGTGATAAAGCCATACTATGGAATTCTACTCAGCAACAAAAATGAATGAACTACTGATACAACAGCATGGATGAATCTCAAAGTATGCTGCGTAAAAGAAGCCAGACCACACACACACACACACACACACACACACTCACACACACACACAGACTAGGTACTGCATGACTATATTTATGTAAAGGTCTAGAAAGTGCAAACTAAGCTATAGTGATAGAAAGTAGAGCAGTGGTTGCGTGGGAGTGTGAGCAGGGGGGCAAGGGTAGGTGGGAGGGATTACAAAGAATCATAGGGAAATTTTGAGTGGTGATGAATATATCCATTACATTGATTGTGGTGATAGTTTCATTTATTATAGTCCTATGTGGTATATAGAGTTCATTGAAACATCAGATGTGCACTCTAAATATGTACAGTTTAATACATATTAGTTACATCTCAATAAAACTCTTAAAATAAAAAATCTGCTTACACAAGGGTAGATGGGTGTTCTTTCACTTTTAGCTAAACTTTTTAACTGGTATGGCCATCACACTTAGGCAAATTATGCCTAAATGATACATTTAACTATTCTCCAATATACTTGCACAATGGTGGAAGGAAAACCAGATAATCGAAATTAAAACTAGCATTATGAAAAAGGAAAACAGCACACAGCAGTCATTACCAGTCCAGACTCCAGCGGGGTAGCCAAGATTCTCTTCCCTGCTAATAGAGTGCATTTCTTTTTTTTTTTTTTTTAATATATTTTATTGATTTTTTACAGAGAGGAAGAGAGAGGGACAGAGAGTTAGAAACATCGATGAGAGAGAAACATCCATCAGCTGCCTCCTGCACACCTCCTACTGGGGATGTGCCTGCAACCAAGGTACATGCCCTTGACCGGAATTGAACCTGGGACCCTTGAGTCCGCAGGCCGATGCTCTATCCACAGAGCCAAACCAGTTTCGGCTAGAGTGCATTTCTTGATCAACCAATCTGCTCTCACTTCTGGGTCTGTCTTGGGAGACTTTCTCTGGCTTGTTGTCCCCCTAGACCCATAGAAAATGGTTATTGGGGAAAATTCTTTTTCTTGGGGCTATATCATTTTAGTGACCCACTTCTTGTTGGCAGGTTCAGTATTTCTGAAAATATGTTTTGTAATCCACCTGAATTAGAATCACCTTTTTAAAATGCAGACTCCTAAACCAGGATTATATGAAATGCTGAAGGGTATTCTTTAAGAAGAGGAGGAAGAAGAAACAGGTAAAGATAAAAATTATGAACAACAAATACGTATCTATCAACAAGTGAATCTAAAAATCAACTGAATAAAAAAATCTGATGAACAGAATAAACTGGTGAATATAATAGAATCAGGGGCATAGAAAGGGAATGGACTGACAATTCTCAGGGGGAAGGGGGCGTGAGAGGTGCGGGAAGAGATTGGACAAAAATCTTACACCTATGGATGAGGACAGTGGCGGGGGGGGGTAAGGGCATGGGGTCGGAGGGGGGAATCGGGTGGAGGGGAGCTATGGGGGGAAAAAAGAGGAACATTTGTAATAATCTGAACAATAAAGATGTATTTTTAAAAAATAAAATGCAGATTCCTGGGCCTTACCCCTGAAGTGCTGAATCAGAATTACTGGGAGCAGGGTTAGGAATCTATATTTTACTAAATATTCTAGGTGATTCTTAGGTATACTGTAGTTAAGAAACATTGAATTAAGTCTTGAATTGTCACCCTCATGTCATACAAAGAAAAGTCTAATTTAGGTTTCAATATTATTTCTTTTCATATTGATAATCCCTTTGAGACTGTCATAAATGAATGTTTCTGAAACTAGGATCCATGGCCTGTGAGGTGTCCCAACATGTATTCTCGGTTGCCCATACATTCTTTATAAAATATTTTAATTTTGTATTTTTTTTTGATGCTAATCTAAATACATCAATTATAATTCTAGATTTGGATGATTGCCTTATAGTCAAGTCCAGTGACATAATGTTAGTGCCCACATTACCACTGCTTTTTGTAGTAAAGTTGATACCAAGGCATATTATTTCAGTTGTCAGTGTCTATGCCTCCTCTGTCCCTAGCAAGTGATGTATTAGCATGTCCCAGTCCTTGCCTCAAAGTGTAGATATAGGAGCTCCTCTCTGACACCAGTAGATGTCCAGAGTGACCTGAAAGCACTCCTTCAAGTGCCATAGCTAAGGGTCCTCAGACATTAGCTAGATGATTGTGGTACAAGGTCTCAGGGCCCAGACAGGATCTTATTTCCATTCCTGTGATACGAGGGCAGTGAGAAGGTGAGGTCCTGGGTTATAGGCAGAACAATTGTTCTCTCATGTAGATGCTTAGGTGGCAAGATCTCAAAGCACAAATAAGGCAATGCTTTCATTCATGGGACAGATACCCTTGAGACTTTGCCGCTGGCCATGATTCTGGGCTCTGGTCCAAATCAGTGTTTCTTGAGACTTAGCCCCTGGCCATGATTCTGGGCTCTGGTCCAAATCAGTGTTTCTCGTGGCAATATTGATCCATTGACCTGGCCCTTCTCCGGCCATTGACCATCTGTGTAACTATACCCAGTGGTTGGTCTCTATTACATTGAAAGACAGGTACGTAAATGTTTCCATTTTCTCAAGGTCTCGGCCTACCCCTAAGAAAGACTTCTTACTACAATGTATGTGTCAAAATTTGAGATTTCATACTTTATTACACTATGCTCCTCCTTCTTCTTCTTCTTCTTCTTCTTCTTCTTCTTCTTCTTCTTCTTCTTCTTCTTCTTCTTCTTCTTCTTCTTCTTCTTCTTCCTCTTGCCTTCAGATCTTTCTTCCTGGTTGCAAGGTGACTGTAGCAGCTCCAACACTGCATAAAGACACAACAACATCCTGTTAAGAAGAGGGGAGTTTCTGCCTATGCATCTCCTTTTATTACTGAGGAAAATAATCCCAAAAGTCCCCAGTAGACTTCCCCTCAGGTCCTAGGACTGGGTCACATGTCCATACCTAAACCAATCACTGGCAGGAGAATAAGCCCATCAATGATTGGCATTGACTATTCAAGATTCCACCAGTACCTCAACACAGGACTGGGGTAGGGCCCCTTCCCTAAGTCCATAACCACTTCAGGGCCATGACAGAAAGGAAAAAGGGGGAGAAATGGATTTGGGCAAACAAGTAGTAGTATCTTCTTTACTCACCTACCTCCAGATTCCCCACATTTGGACAGTTCAGTTCAAAAGGTGCTGCACAGGATTCCCCAGGGCTGTGAGTGAGTGGGCAGCTTGATAGGTGACTGTCTCCATCTTCCCACTCAAATTCACTACCCAAATCTCTCACTCTTTGAGGTTTAGGTGCTGTTTCTTTCAATTTCATACAAAGCTGAATCTCTCAAAGGATTTATTCTTACCTTTTCTTCTGGGTGTGGAGAAATTGTTCCCTCTCTACAATAGGTTATGTGGGGGTATTTTCCCTAACCAATTCCTTTATAAGCCATAAGTTATTTTGGTAGATCACTTTATCTGGACTTCTCCTACTTTCTAACTATACTTTATACACAGTAGAGGGACTCAAGTTTCCTTAGCACATGTTAGGGGGGGTGGCAGCCTAGTGATGGCTCACAGGGCAGCCCCAAATTTCACAGCAGCATCTGGGCATCTTATCCTGGTGGCAATTCTGGTGTGTGCCAAGAATGCCTTATATTGGTTCCACTGCCTTTTCTGATCAGGCCTGAGCATTCCAATGATCTATAATAATAAAAGCATAATATGCTAATTAGACCAGACGTCCTTCCAGATGTCCTTCTGGATGACCTTCCAGAGAAAGCTGGGGCTGCGAGGGAAGCCTGTGTCCTGAGTGCCAGAAGGAAGCTGGTGCCAGCAGCTGGAGGAAGGAAGGCCTACTCTTGCATGAATTTCGTGCATCGGGCCTCTAGTATTTAATAAAAGTCAATTAAACCCCCCTGGTTGTGGGTCTCCCCAGGGACAAAGGCTCAGTCCTGAGCTTCTAATCAATGTACTGTTGTCAGCAAATGTAAAACTAGGGGAGAGTTCATAGGCTGAGAATTTTAGAGCAGAAGTCCCCTAGAGTTGTTATACATATACCTCATATCTTTGGAATTAAATGGCTGCAATCAGAAAGTATACTGTGGTGCTGGATTTTGTCCTCAGGTATGTTCAGGTGTATCTCTTTAAGGGATCAAAAGCAATGATTTGTTGAAAAAAGTACTCTAATTCTCTCCCTTTACCACTACCACCATCCACTTGCTCCCAGATCACCTAAGTCATCATGCCTGGGCCTCTAGACAAGGAAGTTATATTCTGAGGACAACACCTATTGCTTTCTCTGCCTTGTACAGGGCACTGAAGCTCCCAATACAGCCCCGCCTCCAACCATTAGGCAGTTCTCTTGCTCTCAAATCTTGCAACAAAATATTAAGGCCCTGAGGGAAAGAGCCCTTCTTTCTTTCTTTGACCACTTTCTTCAGTTCAGAGTCCTCTACTCTGTCCCCAAATGAGGTAGCAATGACTAATTGGTGCCACGTGATACCAAGTAGCCCCCAACCGTCAGCCTGTGTTGGGTCTTTTGCTACTCTTTTTGGGTGTGCATTTGAACCCACTTCCTCTGGTTAGGGACTTCCCCATCTCATGGTTCTTGGAAGGAGGCAGAGCCTTCCTACCTCTACAGACTTAAGAATGCCACATTTAACCTCTCTCCTAGGGTGTTGGCACATAACCTAGACCAGTCAGCCATCCTAGACTTTGTCTTAGGAGTTAGAGACAAAGAATCAGGGATCCAGGCAGACTGTGTCAGACAGCACCACCATTCACAGCCAGACAGAGGTGTCTGCAGGGCGACAGTGGTGAAAGCTGCAGATGGAGTGCTCAGAGGCGCTGCAGTGGGTTCCTCACCAGACCAGTTCTGCAGCGTGGTTTGAGTTTTGTTCCTACCTGCAAACCTGCCTCTCCAGCCCTCCTGCTGTTTCTGAGACCTGCCCAATATCCTTTTAATGAGGTATTTTTTTTCTGCCTAAATCACCCAGAGTTCAATTCTGTTGCTTGCATCAAGGATCGGGACTGCTACACAGCTATCCCTCCTTCAGGAATGTGCCCTACTTCTGAGAAGTCCCAAAGGGCTTTCTTTGTCTGCGGGGAGAGTTGAAGGGGATTCTTTGTAAATGTCCATTCTGTCATGAATACTAAAATTGGAAACAGTCGTGCTACCCACCATTGTCCCACAGTATCTAGTTTAGTCGCAGTGAGCACTTTTGTTCTGAGCAATGCTGGAAAGCCCCTTTTAAAGACAAGAGTTTACCCACTCTGGCAAAAGACCGTATAATGCTTCTGGAAATGATGAGTTTCATGATGTCCTTTGTGTACTAGAGCTGATCTCTGTGAACACATGGATTTTGAAATTAGGATTGAAAATGTGCTTTGGCAAGAATTGAATATTCAAATGTAAAACGTTTAATTGATTAGACGAGTGTCTCTTTTGAGATGATGCAATACCTGCCTGGTATTGAGTCTGCTCCTCCACTGTGTGCCAGCAGGAAGCCTTTCAATGTTTATCTTGGTACATTTGAAATCTGGTTAAGCGATTGGTTCTCTCTCTAAGCTCTGGTACAGAATCTAGCCTTAAGAGTTAAAGCACTAGTAACGCCCTAAAACCTGACCAAAATAGGGCCACCCCTTGCCGAAACTTTGAATTTCAGCCATGTGGATCTGTCTGGGAAGACCCTGGGGCCCTCCACTCTCTGATGACTGCCAGGACTCACCTTTATCTCTTATCTCCATCTGCTGTGCTCAGTTCAGGAGGGTCAAAAGTGTTGTTGAGCATTAGGTGTTGTGCAAAAACTGTCCACAGAGGCCCTAAGCTTCTGGGGCTTGTGGGGATAGATGAAGAGTGTCTTCATGCCAAGCACGTGTACCAGTATGCTGGTAAGGGGATTTTGGGGTGATGGCACTATTCTATATCTCGGTCGTGGTAGTGGTTATATGAGTCTAGGCTGTGTCTAAACTCATAGGACTAGACACTAATAATAGTAAATTCTATTGTATGTAAATCAATTTAAATGTTTAAAAAGAAAATGAGTGCTGTAATATCTATTTTGCATGTGTGAATTGTGGCTGTGCAGTGGTGGAGCATGCAGACACGTGACCACAGTGGAGAGCAGTGTCTACAACTATCAAAAAGCACTATCTGCCTGTCAGTTCACATTTCATTAGCCACCTCAAACATGAACTTCTAAAATGTGTGAGTGACTGCCCATTTTGGGGCCAGAAATTCAAATTTGTAAGGAGGTTACTGGGTGTGGCTTTCTTTCAGGTTCCTGCCTAAGGCTGAAAGAATCTGTTCCCCTTTTGTCTTGATGTGGTACTGTTTATTCCTAGGCCCTGAAAACTGCCATCTGTGTGCATAATGAAAGCTTAGTAGAATCACTGAATGCTGAGAAATCAACTTACACTGTACAATCGATAGTGTCCAACTTACCAGTAATAGGACCAACTTTCCCCAAAAGTTTAGTGGGGTGGCTGGATTGCTACAATTCTCCTGCTTTGTTGGTGAAGCCCTGGTCTCAATCATCTTCAGCTGTTCTGCCACACGACTCTAGGTTGGCCTCCTATCCCAGCAGTTCTCAACCTTGGTTATAGTTTAGAATTACTTGATACCCAGATCACAACCCCAACTAATTATATAAGAACCTCTGGGGTGTGGGGCCCAAACAGCAGTATTTATTAAAAACCCCTCAGGTGATGTCTATAATTCTAAAAGGGGGAAAGTTTCTACTTTATAGACAGGCAGGAACACAGGAAGAGGGATGTATTAGTCTTTTCAGGCTGCCATAACAAAATAGCCAGAGTGGCTGGCTTAAACAACAAAAGTGTATTTTCTCACAGTTCTGGAGGCTGAACTTCCAACATTAAGGTGTCTGTAAGGCTTGGTTTTCCCCAAGGCCTCTCTCTCCTTGGCTTGCACATGGACACCCTCTTGCTGCCTCTTCACGGGGTCAGCCTTCTGGGCAAACAGGCCCCTGGTGTCTGTGTGTCTTACTTTCTGTTAGTTCTGATCAAATAATTGAATAGACACCCCCTCCCCTGGGAACTGACCTTTAGGCCACTTCACAACAGGACATTCCCTTTCGCTGAGACCACATTCCTCTTGCTAAGACCACATTCCACTTGCTAAGACCATTATCTCTCCCCTCAGGATCTTCCCAGGATCCAGACCCGCATAGAGAATTCTCCGCCCAGAAAAGCCCGCCAAGAGTCCTTTAACATCTCTGACTCCCTGTCCCTGGGTGCTGGTATCATTTTGGGGCTCAGCCCATCTGGTATCCAGATGACCTAATAAATTTATAATCCCTCACCCACTTTGGCCTCATGCGTTCCTCCTTCGGCGACCCTAACATTTTCCTCTACTTGTAAGGACACTAGTCAGATTGGACTAGAGCCCCTCCTAACAGCCTCATTTTAGTTTGATCTCTTAAAAGTCCGTATCTCCCTCCAAATACTGGCACATTCAGAGGGACTGAGGGTTAGAGATTCAATATATGAAGGAGGGACACAATTCAGGTGATAACAAAGGAGATCATGGTCCCTCTAATATTCTTCAACATTTTTGTTATCTTAACCTAGTAGGTTTAATAGCCAACCTCATAGTCTTTTGGGAGTGTGTCTGCCTGCATTAGGGGTAAGAGACTAGAGTTCAAAAGGGCAGTCCAAGTTCCACCTTCATGAGATCATTCTCCCAATGCCAACCACTGTTCCTCTTAGGACCAACTTTGAGCACTTCTGCTTTGTCTCCAGAAGGCTCTGAAGTGGATCAGAACAGACATTAATCAACTTAACTCCAAGTTCCCTGATGCATCCTAGGCTATAAAGTCTATCCCTGTTGTATTTTCCATCCTAAATTATGCCTAGCCACATTGGCCAATATGGTTGACCAGAAGTTATGTGTTCAGCCCAAATGATAGCACAAAAGTGTCCCAAATAATGTGTAAATGTCCAAAATCTGAACAATGTGAAATTCCTGGGAGGAAAATAATTGCATAACTCCGAAGAAATTTAAGTCCACAAGAATTTCCTCCCTGGTTTCTGTTTCTGCTGACTCTCGGCTAGAGGGGTCTCACTCTGAGATGTGAAGAGAGTGAAGGCTCCTTTGGCAACTGCAGCTGGGACTGTCATCCACTGAAATAGGTGAAGGTCACGCAGGACCTCCAAAAAAGAATTAACCCAAGATTCTCATATGCCCCACTGTAAGAGTTCAAAAAGCTCATTGGACACAAGATTTTCGGGGCACCAAGGCCACATGTACAGAAACTTTAGAAGAAAATAATGCAAAGAAGCAACCAGACAAACGCAGTAAGTAAAACATTCTACAAAACCGTTGGCCTGTTATCTTCAGCAAACTGGTATCATTAAAAATGGCATCCGAGCCGAAACCGGTTTGGCTCAGTGGATAGAGCGTCGGCCTTCGGACTCAAGGGTCCCAGGTTCGATTCCGGTCGAGGGCATGTACCTTGGTTGCGGGCACATCCCCAGTAGGGGGGTGTGCAAGAGGCAGCTGGTCGATGTTTCTCTCTCATCAATGTTTCTAACTCTCTATCCCTCTCTCTTCCTCTCTGTAAAAAATCAATAAAATATATTTAAAAAAAAATGGCATTCGTGAATCTTGAAGACTTGCTAGATGAAATAAGTCAGTCATAACAGAAGAGCTATCTATGCACACAGTGGGATATTATTCAGCTCTAAAATGACATTCTGATATGTCCTACAACATGCATAAAATTGGAAACATTATGCTAATTGAAATACACCAGACCAAAAGGACAAATATATGATTCCTTATATAAAATATCCAAAAAAGGCAAATTCATAGTGACAGAAAGTAGATTAGAGGTTACCAAGGGATGAGGGTAGAAGGGGATGGGAGAATTTTTGCTTACTGGGTACATAGTTTCTATTTAAGGTGATGGAAAAGTTCTGGAAATAGATAGTGGTGATGGCTGCACATTGTGAATGTAATTAATACCGCTGAATCATATACTTAATGATAATTAAAGTTTTATATATATATATATGAAAAATATATATATGGAAAAAATGGTGTCTGTGCTAGATTAAAAGAGGCTTAAGGGACATAAGAACCAGATGCAATGCATGGTCTGGACTGAGTACTGCTTTGGATGAAGCAACTGTAAGGGACATTTTTAGGTCATTTGGGGAAATATGAATATGATCTGACTGTTAGATGAGTTGAAAATTTACTGAAATAGCAAAACTGAGTTTGATGACTGAAAAAAGCAGGCTGCAGAATGGTAGTAAGCAGTGTGTATAGTAAGACCTCAGTTTGGTAATGAAACAAAATCATGTGTGGGCAGAGGGGGA
Organism: Eptesicus fuscus; assembly: GCF_027574615.1. Taxonomy (NCBI): domain Eukaryota; kingdom Metazoa; phylum Chordata; class Mammalia; order Chiroptera; family Vespertilionidae; genus Eptesicus; species Eptesicus fuscus. Next base: position 127,661,442 of record NC_072473.1, read on the forward strand.
GAGAGAGAGAGCCTGCAGGCTATGCACTAGGGCCTTACAGTGGTGATTTCTGGGTAGTAGAAAGTTTACTTGTTTAATCACTTATTATTATACTTCTGCTTGTCTATATTGTTTCATTATCGATAATGTTGCTGTATTCATATAAAGTTATTTAAGAGAGAAAACTTTTTCCTGTGATGTTGTGAAATCAAAGTACTACTTTTATTGCATGAGTTATTTCACACAACATGAGCATCAGTATAATTACAGCTGTAAAAAAAAATTATAACAAGGATGGACTGGTTTTCAGATGTTCAAATCAGAGTCAACTGTCCATTTTTTACACAGAATTGTCTTTGCGAGCAGCCCAAGAGGGAACAGCATAAAAATGAGTGTTTCTGTAAGCCTCTTCATTTTTTTGCTGATCAACAGTTTGTTGGAAAATCAGCTGCAGGCTTGTCACTAAGGTCTGAGACAGTAGAAGAGTCAAAGATGTCATGAACTCGGCTGTAAACAACCGTCTGCCTGAACATCAGCCAGTGCTGCTGGAAGGCCTAGGGTCTGGCATTCCGGGTCCCACAGATAGTGCTGGAATGTATTTGGCCCAACCTGCCAGGCTCAGTGGATGAGTGTTGACCTATGAACCAGGAGGTTATAGTTTAAGTCCAGTCAGGGCACATTCCTGGGTTGTGGGCTCGATCCCCCAGTGTGGGGCATGCAGGAGGCAGCTGATCAATGATTCTCTCATCATTGATGTTTCTCTCTCTCGCTCCCTCTGCCTTCCTCTCTGAAATCAATTTTAAAAATATATTTCTTTTAAAGGTAGCTTTGGCAGCAGCCTTTTGGTCATGTCCCTGTTTCTTCTTTCATCCAGCTTGCTTTCTGGCATTTTCTGCTGAGACTGAGTCTTCTGCTGTGTCCACAAGCCATATCCGGGCAGGGACAGCCTTGTGTCTTGTGTCTGAGATACCATGCGGCATGAAAGGAGAGGCGGTGCTTGGACTGAGAGGAAAGGAGTGGGGTGTGTGTGTGGGGGGGGGCGGGGGAGGAGAGCACACCCAGCATCGCTTGGGCCTCCTCCACCCGCCCAGGAGGGGAAAGAGGAAAAAGAAAAAAAATTCTTAGTCTCAAGCAAACCTCAACCACTGAAGCAATTATCCTGAGCAAAATTATGTTCCTAGAAACTAGTCCAGCCTCACACTGCCATCAGCTTGTAGCAGAGAGAGCGCTATCTGGAGAAAGAAGGGTACCCATAGAAAACGCGAGAGAAAGGAAATGGTCTTTCTTTCAGCCTCAACAGTCGGCAAATTAGATGGTGCTGCTTGTCTAGGGTCCATAATCTCTCAGTTTAAAGTCTATTGCCTCTTGCGTTGGAATTTCTTGGTTGTATGAAGCCTGCCTCTTCGGGCAATTTCCCACTTTTTCTCTCTCTCATTTACTTTATGAATTACTCTCAGCGGACTCCTAAACAGACATTCAGAAGCTTGTGTTTTGGGGTCCTGGTGAGGAAAAATGTATCTGCCTTGGGCTTTGCTGCTCTTATGAAAAGCCTTTGACTTTTCCAGGCCTTAAATACCACTTCACCAATCGCAGAAACAGTTTCTCTGTCCCCTCTTGTGGCTTCCTTTCTCTGAAGCAGGCTCAGTCGGGTTTCCTCTTTTTTTTAATTGTGAGAAATGTCAAAGCTACAGAAGAAGTACAAAGGATATTATAACAAAATCCCACAATCCCCTCACCTAGAATTGTAGATAATTTGACTCAGCTCTAATGAAAAGATATCAGAGATGTAGCTAATTTTCCATTTAACCATCACCTGCTTGGCCATTCTCCTCTGAGGCTCTACTGTGGTCTGCAGGGTATTCTTATCCATTTTCATACTTATAAGAATACTAGAGGCCCAGTGCACAAAATTCGTGCACGGGTAAGGTCCCTAGGCCTGGCCAGCAATCAGGGCTGATCTGTGGGGCGACTGGCTGAGTGATCGGGATCGCTGCTCACACCCGCCTTGGCTTGGCACTGCCCGCTCACCTGCTCCACCATCCCGCCACAGTCCTGCTCTCGTCTGGGCCATAGCTGTGTCACTGACACCTGCTATGTTCCGTGCCATCCCCGGGTGGTCAGCGCACATCTAACTCCTGGTTGGTCAAACTCCCGCCTGTGGGGACAATTTGCATATTAGCCTTTTATTATACAGGATATACATCCATAAACTGTGGCATTTTGTGCCTATTCCATTTACATTATTGCGTGATTTTTAGTCAGCATTGTTTTTGAGACCCTTATTGCTCTGTGGAGATCTAGCACCTTTTTTCTGTGCAGTATTCCGTTGTATGACATCACCACATTTTATTTTTTGGACAGCAATTTGACAAATTGCTCTCCAAAGTGGTCAAAGCAGTTGATGTTCCCATCAGCAAGGTAGGAGTTTGCCTATGTCCATTTTCCCAACACTTGCAATAGTCAGATTTTAAAGTCTTTGTCTGCCTAATGGGTAAGAAACGGTGCCTCATTTTTTGTTTTCATGCTCATGTGTGAAGTGTTGCTTGCTCTAGGCCAGTGGTCGGCAAACTCATGAGTCCACAGAGCCAAACATCAACAGGACAACGACTGAAATTTCTTTGGAGAGCCAAATTGTTTAAACTTAAACTTCTTCTAATGCCACTTCTTCAAAATAGACTCGCCCAGGCCGTGGTGTTTGGTGGAAGAGCCACACTCAAGGGGCCAAAGAGCTGCATGTGGCTCGCGAGCCGCAGTTTGCCGACCACGGCTCTAGGCTGATCTTGTGACTCAGGTAGGGCCTTGCTTGGCTCCTCAGCTTAAGCAGGAACTGATACTCCAACCCCTTCAGCCTGTGTCAGTCCTGGCTCCCTTGTTCATTTATGTCACCTTTAGGGAGTCTCTCTCTGTTTTGGACTCCTGGAGAGCCCCCCCCCTTTTTCTGTTTTCAAGCTTAGATGTCTATTTTTAACTTTAATAATATTTTATAAAAACATGGGACAACTGTTTCAAATCCAAACAAACTAAAAAGACATAACAAAATGCAATGCAAGAAACTTGACTGAATCCTGTTTTTTTTTAATAAAGCTATGAAAATGAACCAGAGGCAGGGATACATGGAACAGACTGACAGCTGTCAGAGGGGGGGATGGGAGACTAGATGAAGGAAGGTGAAGGGGTTAGCCGTAGAACATATATGCATAACCCATAGACACAGACAGTGTAGTGATGGCCAGAGGGAAGGGGAGGAGGGTGAGGTTGGATGGAGGAGAAATGGGGGCATCTATAATAGTGTCAACAATAAAAATAAAGTTAAAAAATAAAATAAAATGTAAAGCTATGAAAATATGTTTTGAGGACAAATAGGGAAATCTTAATATGGCCATATATTAGATGATATTAAAATATTGTGAGAATATTATTGTTTATTTCTTTAGGTGTGATAAAGGTTTTGTAATTAGTAGAGAATGTCCTTTCGAGATGTGCATTAGCCCTAGCCAGTTTGGCTCAGTGGATAGAGCATTGGCGCTTAGATGGAAGGGTCCCAGGTTCAATTCCGTTCAAGGGCATGTACCTCGATCACCAGCCCCATGTGGGAGGCAACCAATCAATGTGTCTCTCTCACATGGATGTTTCTCTCTCTGTCTCTCCCCCTCCCTTCCACTCTCTCTAGAAATCATAGAAAAATATCCTCGGGTGAGGATTCACAACAACAACACAAAGATGTGCACTCAAGTTTTTAGGGATGATGTGAGTCAACTCACTTTCAGATGCTTCAAAAAAATTAGATGGATGATAGATAAAGCAAATATGGGAAATGTTAGCAGTTGGAACGGAGGGGTGGGCATAATGATATTCATCGTACTAATTTGAACTTTTCTAGATAGTTGTGATTTTTCACAATAAAAACAATGGAAACATTTTACACTAAGTTTCCAGGTATTTGAAATAGGGCTGAGGGCACATTTTAGCAAATGCTCAAGTCACCGTCTTGATCCAGAAGCTCAGCTACATTTTTCACATTTTATTTTTTTATATATATATTTTATTGATTTTTTACAGAGAGGAAGGGAGAGGAATAGAGAGTTAGAAACACCGATGAGAGAGAAACATCGATCAGCTGCCTCCTGCACACCCCCCTACTGGGGATGTGCCCGCAACCAAGGTACATGCCCTTGACCGGAATCGAACCTGGGACCTTTCAGTCCGCAGGCCGATGCTCTATCCACTGAGCCAAACCGGCCAGGGCAACATTTTTCACATTTTTGTCTGCTTCGTAGGTTGGTTACTTTTCCTTCTCTAATGTGTGCATGGCTATATTAGTTAGGATATGGGTCTCGCTTCTTATAACAGAGACCTAAATTAACAGAGGCTTCAATAAAACAAAAATTTATCGCCCTCAGATGTAGTAGACCAGAAGAAGTCGGTCCAGGACTAGTATGGTAGCTGTTTTGTGAGGTTATCCAGAGATTCAGTCTCCTTGTCACAGCCAGAATGGTACTCCCATCCCTGTGCTCCCGAATGGCTCCCATCTTAGCCAGTAGGATGTAGAAGGGAAGGGCTCCCACGTGAAGGGCTGGATCTAAAAGTTGTGTACATCATTTCCAGTCACATCTCATTGGCTAATATTTAGTCACACCTAAGTGCAATGGAGAATGGGAAATGCAATCTTTAGTTGGGCAGGTATGTGCATACCTAAAAAGATAATTACTTTGAAAGGAGGTTAGAACATATATTGAAGAACAATTGGCAGTGTCTGATATAATGGTTACTAGTTTTTGAAGCGCACTGTGTTCCTTCCTTTTTCTTTAATTTTGCTTTCAGATGCAGCCACTTGTTTTTGTAACAAACTCCTCTGTATTTGTCTTGTGAGGTGCATCATAGTGGAAAAGATGCCTTCAAGAAATTCTCGTTAATTAAAACTATTATGGTGATCATTTTGCAATATATACATACTAGTAGCCCTGTGCACGAATCCGTGCACCAGTAGCTCTCTGCCGCCCTCCTGTAGCTCCCCCCTCATAGCTTGCTGCCCTGCCTCCTCCTGTAGCTCTCCGCTGCGCTTGTAGTTCGATGCCCCACCTTCCTGCAGATCCGTGATGGTGATCGGGTCGTTATGCAGTTGGTCGTTACCCTTCAGGGCATAACGGATAATTAGCATATTCCTCTCTTATTATATAAGGTATTAAATTGTTATGATGTACACCTTAGACTAAGATGACGTTATATGTTAATTATATCTTAATAAACTGGGAGAGGGGAGAAATTCTGGATCTGGCAAAAGCATCCATGGTTCAACAATTCTTTTCTACCTTAACCTCCAGAATTGGATAATTTCACCAGGAGGTATTTTCCCATTAAAATCAATATCTAGATGAAGCCGGTTTGGCTCAGTGGATAGAGCGTCGGTCTGCGGACTGAAGGGTCCCAGGTTCGATTCCGGTCAAGGGCATGTACGTTGGTTGCGGGCACATCCCCGGTGGGGGGTGTGCAGGAGGCAGCTGGTCGATGTTTCTCTCTCATCGATGTTTCTAGCTCTCTATTCCCTCTCCCTTCCTCTCTGTAAAAAATCAATAAAAAATATATCTAAAAAAAAAAATCAATATCTAGCCCAGCAGGCGTGGCTCAGTGGTTGAGCATCGACCTATGAACCAGGAAGTCACGGTTCAATTCTTGGTCAGGGCACATGCCCGGGTTGTGGGCTTGATCCCCAGTGTGGGACATGCAGGAGGAAGCCAATCCATGATTCTCTCATCATTGATGTTTCTATATCTCTCTCCCTCTTCTTTCCTCTCTGAAATCAATAAAAAAATATTTAAAAATCAATATCTACTATTGTCTTGCTCAATTCCCCTGTATGTCTCATCTTCCGTTTATTTTTCTTGGAGTCTTAACCCCATACACGTTCTGAGCTTGTGCCCACAAGGACATATGTCATACCAGCTTGCCCACCCATAATTGTGTTCCCTAGAAACTCATCTAAAATACTTGACGTATTTTACAATCATCCTCTTAGCCTCCCTTTCATAAATCTGTCCAACTTTTTTGCACCCACTTAGTATTATGACATTCAGTCGTTTTTCTATTGCTGTTGTAACAAATTACCACACATTTTTCAAGGCTGAACAATCCAAATTTATCTCACTGTTCTGTAGGTCAGCAGTCCGCATTGGCTCAACTGGTTTCTCTGCTCCAAGTTTCACAAGGCCATGATCAAGGTATCGGGCACCTGGGCTCTTATTGGGAGGCTCTGGGAAGAATCTGCTTCTAAGCTCATTCAGGTTGCTATTAAGAACTAGTTCTTTCTACTAACATAGTTGACCAAGTTTCTTGTTGGCTGTTCCTACATTTTATGCTTGGAATCCCTCTGACTTCTTCTGCCATATCTCTCTTGCTGCCAGCCAGGGCAGGTTCTCTGCTTTAAAGGGCTCCTGCTATGATATTGGGCTTACTGGGAAAACCCAGGATAATCCCCCTATTTGAATGTCTGTACCCTTAATTATATCTGCAAAGTCCTTTCGCCATGTAATATATCATATTCAGAGGTTCCAGGGATTAGAGTATGAACATCTTTGGTGGGGGATGGTATTTTGCCTACTATGTGTTTTTTTCCCCCCAGTTGCTCTAAATATAGTCTCTCTAAAGTCAGCTTTCTGAAGATACCTTTATATGCGAATACCTGCTCAGAGCATTACTGTTCTGGTTTCTCACTGGTAGAGTAATTCCAGTGTGTTGTTCTTTTCCCCTCTCCTTATCTCTCCTTGATTTCTTTGAGATCCAGACAACCTCTCTGACCAAGTAACAATTAAAATATCTCCCTGTTTTCTAGTTACATTTGGAAAATATTTAGATTTATGTGTATCTTCTTTTTCCCTTTTATCTGTTTAACTAGTTCTCCAAGATCACATTTTCTTAAGAAAAGCTCCCTTTCTCCAGCTTAAGTAGCATATTTTCTTGTATTTTTCCTTCACTCTCTCACTACTCTTGCTCTGACAGTAAAAGCAAAGCTTGTTTTTATTTTTCTAATGTTTTATTATGGGAAACCAAACATACACAAAATTAGAGAGAATACTATAGGAAACCCCTATGAATAATACAGTGAATCACTCAGCTTCAACAATTATTGAATTGTTTACCATTTTAATTCATCTGTTTATACATTTTTCTGGAATATGCTTTAGCAAAACAAACCTCAGGCATAATGTCATATCACTCAAATAAATTAGCATGAAGCATTATTTTGAAAGAAATCCAGTAATGCCTTGATTTTGCGAGCAAATCATTCCTAGAGAAGGTGGCCTTTTTAAAACAAAATTATTTCTCATTGTTAGTGCTAAATCTATCCCAAAGATATGTTTCCATTGATTTTTACAAATAGGGGAAGGAATGGGGAGAGACAGAGAGAAAGAAACATCAGAGTGAGAGAGACACATCCATTGGTTGCTTCCCACAGGTGCCCAGACGAGGGCTGTGGATGGAGCCTCCAACCAAGGGTACATGACCATGACCGGAATCTAACCTGGGACCCTTCAGTCCCCAGGCCTACTCTCTATCCACTGAGTCAAACCGGCTAGGCGGGGAAGGTGGTCTTTCAAGTTTTTTTGTTTAACTTTTAATTTTAATAATTTAAGACTTCTTTCTCCATAGCAATACAAGGTGCTATGTCCTATACATGGGGAGGCCTTCCATTTCTCTCTATATACCTTGATAAAAATCACCTGCTTTCCTAGGTTAAACCCATAGTCTTTAAAATACAAAGTCATAGCCATGTCTCATCTACACTAATAAAAGAGAAAGATGCAAATTGACGGTACATTCACGTTGCCCACCAGCCAATCAGGCGTGAGTATGCAAATTAACCCAACAAAGATGATGGGTTAATTTGCATATGCAGGCACCCCCCCCAGCCGCTCAGGGCCTCTGGGCAATGTGGGAAGGCGGGGCCAGAGCAGAAAGAGGCGGCTCCAGGTCAGGGTGGAAAGGCGGTACAGGCAGCCAGAGAAAGGAAGGCCCATTCTTGCACAAATCTTCATGCATCGGGCTTCGAGTATAATTAATAAATCCAGAGCCAACCTGAGACCATGCAAAGGTGGTGGGTGGAGGGAAAGGGGAGTGAGTCTATGAGTCTGTGGATGTACCATAAAAATTCAAGAAGGCTCCCCTGTAGTTTTTTCCCTGTCTCCAGAACAGGATGCCATCCAAATCCAGGTAGAGGAACAGCCATGATAGAATGCCACCTACTAAATATAAAAGATAGCACCTCACTCTCTAGGAATGTGTGATTCACATGGAATTTAGCTACTTTTGCAGTTAAAAGCCCTAATCTATAGTCCTCGCTGAGAAATAGAAAGAAGGGAGCAAAACTTTTCTGTCCTCTGATACTGAAAAAGCCTGATTATTGAAACTGTTTGTAGGTAAACCTTAACCAGTACCAAAACATTACTTTCCTGATACTCTAATTCCTGTCTCAGCCACCAAAGCATGCACGGTTTGTTCTTACGAGGATCTGCTTGGGTCCACCTACTTTTAAACACCAGCCACAGTTGTAAGGTCAAAAATGTATTAGGCCCGTGCTTTCTAAAGCTGCTGTCTATTCACAGTAATTGCATGCAGCAGGCACCAATCATAATATAGGCTGTTGCAAACTCCCCAAGTCAATGATGCGCATGGCCAGTGCTTTCTAAGGCCTGCCCTTATGGTGGTGGTGGTGGAGGGGGGTGTAGCTGTAACACTTGCATACCAGCCATCACATTCCCATAAAGAGAGCTGCCTCCCTCAAATGTTATTCTAGATGGCAATTGCTAGTCATTGTATCCATTTCTCAAGGTTTCTCAACCCATACACCAAATTACATTTGGGAATCTCACCAATCAGTCACTATGGAGAGGAGGTAATGAGTGAAAAGGGACACAGCGGGTGCTGGGAAGTTCTCTCTCCAATACTTCTGAAAGGGCAGAAGTTTCTAGTTCCTGTGTAGTTGGGAGTACTAGAAAGTGAAACATCAGGGTCACTAACAAGTATAGTCAAAGGGGAAGAACCAAGCAAGGGGATCCCTGCCCTCCGCAGGACTTTCTCCAGTGGCCAGCTTTATATCCTCACCTAATTACTGGAACAAACTGGAATGTAGAAATGCCTGTGGAAACAGTGGAATCTACTGGATTCACCCCATGAATATCTCTTAAGAGTCTAGCCTGATTACTGTGACCATCACGGAGGGAGAAAATTTGAGAGCGAAGTTAAACTGGTGATTGGTGGGGGTGGTTTGTTTGTTTTGTGTTTTGTGGAGGGACAGATGGCAGAAGACATCAAGTCCAAATGCAAGACAGAGGAGCCCTAGCGGGTTTTGCTCAGTGGCTAGAGCGTCAGCTTGCGGACTGAAGGGTCCCGGGTTCGATTTTGGTCAAGGGCACATACATCAGTGGCAGGCTCTCGGCCCTATGGGGGGTGCGGGAGGCGATCAATCGATGTGTCTCTCTCACGTCGATGTTTCTGTCTCTCCCTCTCCATTCCACTCTCTCTAAAAATCAATAGAAAAAATATCCTCAGGTGAGGATTTTTTAAAAAATCATCTTCTCAAATTGTTTGGATTTTTAACAATGAAAATAAAAAGCTTTTTTCTTCTTCTTCAAAAAAAACGCGCAAAACAGAAGATAAAAGAGAGCTTAAACAGCTTGTAAACTGGTAGCCTGCTGAACAGATCCGGTCCACAGATGTGTTTGATTTGCCCCATAAGAATTTTTAAAAATATTTTTTAAATTACTTGTCAGTGTAGAAAATTGGTAGAGTTCATCTAAAAAACCCAGATTTTTATGGTTTCTCTGGAAAAGTTGGAAGATTCTGGATTATTGTATGAGCATTTCTGTATGACAAAATCAGCTGGACAGAGTAGCCACTGCTTCTTTAGGAAGGGGCAAAGTCCCCAACGAGGCTTTTGTGTGATGTGCCTAGCCCCTGCCTACATTTGCGTTTGTGATCTCTGAATTAAATTGACCAGCATTAGAGATTGTGATCGGAAAGAAATGCAAATCATCCATCTCTGAGTGTTTAATCATGTCAGATCGAGTGTTTGGCAATGTGGAGATTGCCAGGGAGGTGTGTGCCAAGACAAGAATCTGACCATCCATCAAGAGGGGGGAGGGATGAGAAGACATTTGTCTAGATATCCAGGATGGAGACATTATTATGAAAGGCAAGAGAAAAGGGGCCACAGCCCGAAGTGTGGAGAGGCAGGCAAGCCTGGAGCAGGTGACAGCGGGAGTCAATTACATCCAAGTGTTGCTAGGGCAACTCAGGCTCCATGAACAGCCTGGAGGGCCTCTGGCCTTCACACTGCTAAGGCAGCTGATTTAGAAGGCTGGGGCTCTGAGGTCAGGGAAGCTTATGAGGAAAAAAGATAAGGTTGCAGAAGCATTATCCTGATTTAAGGCTCAAGTATTAGTAATAGAGACAAAGGGAGACACATCTCACCCCAAAGCGACTGGTGGCCACTCTAAAGGCCTCTGGGGGCCCTACCGGAATAGCTCAGTGGTTGAGCGTCGACCTATGAAGCAGGAGATGACAGTTCGATTCCCTGTCAGGGCATTTGCCTGGGTTGTGGGTTTGATCCCCAGTGTAGGGCGTGCAGGAGGCAGCCAATCAATGATTCTCTCACCATGGATGTTTCTCTCCCTTCTTCTCTGAAATCAATAAAAATATATATATTTTTAAATAAAGGTCTCTGGAATGGAGAACCATTACATGTCCCCCCTTTAGGGCACCCCTTTCCAAACTATAGGCTGTATCTTATTGGTGGGCTGTGAAATTAATTCAGTGGGACAAGATCAGCATTTTTAAATGAAAAAAAAATGCATACAATTTTTAAACACCAGAGTCAGTGCTGTTTTGTGAAACGTTGGTTTCAGACGTGTGTGCGCATGTGCACGGGTGCACGTGTACTGAGTTGTGATGTCAAATATGTTTCTTACTATGTGGATTGCACTAAAAAAATGTTTGAAAGTCCCTGTCACAGGCTACAGAGTCACTCACTCACTGTGACCAGCTGACTGGAAGTGGCAAATTTGGCATGTCTGGTGGACTTTCATTCTCTTTTGTTTTTGCTGTTGTGAGCAAAAATGGCAGATGTAGGCCAATTATGACCTTCTAAGGAGGACTCTCAGGTATCAGAAAAAAACACAGGTAATGCTGGGCCAGCGGGGAAACAGGTTTTGGGGTGTGGCTTCTCAGGAGAGGCACAGCTCTACCTGACTGCTCAAGGCTCTACCTCCTGGCAGTGGTAGCACTTCAGGTATATGCAAGTGAAACCCCAAAGAGCGCCTGCTCCACAGTAGTGGACCCAAATTCTCTCTTCCCTGGAATTTTTCAGGGTTTCTAGGAGCAACATCATTCCCATCATTTTTTGAATGGCTCACACTGTTGGTGCCCTACCCAATGGCCATCCTTCACATTTGTCCTCCCTAATAAGCCCCCATTTTGTTAATATTTGGGATGACCCTATGCATCATAGGAGTTGGGGTTCTCCAATGAAGACCTACACAATATCAGCCTCATTTTGTTGTTGTTGTTGTTGTTAATCCTCACCCGAGGATATTTTTTAAAAAAATTTTTTTTATTGATTTTTTTACAGAGAGGAAGGGAGAGGGATAGAGAGTCAGAAACATCGATCAGCTGCCTCCCTCACACCTCCTACTGGGGATGTGCCCGCAACCAAGGTACATGCCCTTCATCGGAATCGAACCTGGGACCTTTCAGTCCGCAGGCCAACGCTCTATCCACTGAGCCAAACCAGTTAGGGCCCAAGGGTATTTTTCCATTGATTTTTAGGGAGAGTGGAAGAAAGAAGGAAAGACAGAGAGAAACATCGATGTTAGAGAAACACATTGATTGATTGCCTCCCACACGAGTCCCGACCAGGGCCCAGGCCCAGGAGGAGCCTGCAGCCTAGGTACATGCCCTTGACCAGAATCAAACCCGGACCCCCTTTGGTCCGCAGGCTGACGCTCTACCCACTGAGCCAAACCAGCTAGGGCTCAGCTCCATCTTTTTATTATCTTCAAAAGACATAACAATTAGTCAACTTGTTATGAAGTTTCTAAATGTTTAATCTCAATTTCTGCACTTAGTTTGTCATGGACTGGTAACCAACAGTCAGTAGGCTAGCACCAGTCCAGGGTCTATGAGTGACACTGGTCTGAGCTAACTAATCATGGTAATTCCATTTCCCTTGCCAAATTATTGGTTTAGGCATGGCCAAGAGATATGATTTCTGGCCATTGAGATGACAAGGGGGTGTCTACTCGGGCACCTGGGAAAAGTTTCTCTTGGTCTTAATAAAGGACACATACCACATATGTTCTTTCTTCCAGCCTCTTGATGTTAGTATGACCATGTGATGCCTGAGTAGCTGCAGTCATCTTGGGATCATAAGGTGAAGAACCAACAGGCTGAGGACAGTGGAACAGGATGGACGGAAACTGGGTTCTTAATCATATCGTCGAGCTGCTGAATCGCCTACTTTTGAATCCCTCTGTGTCTGAGATAATAGAATGGCCTTAATTGTCCAATTGATCCACTTTGTATTGGCTTTGCTGTTATCTGCAACTGAAAGAATTCTTACTGAAGCACCTTGCAGGACATGACAGGGTTAACTAGGTTGGGTACAGAGGTCTATCTATACTTAGGATATTTTATGGACAACTTAGAATTCCCAGAAAAAAAAAAAAAGTAAGGGTACAAATGGTTAAACAGACCGGCCGGAGTAGCTCCATGGTTGAGCGTCGACCTATGATCCAGGAGGTCACAGTTTGATTCTCAATCAGGGCACATGCCTGGGTTGCAGGCTTGATACCCAGTTGGGAGTGTGCAGGAGGCAGCTGATCAATGATTCTCTCATTATTGATGTTTCTCTCTCTTTCTCTCCCTCTCCCTCTCTGTAGTCAATAAAAATATATTAAAAAACAAAACCCCACAAATGGTTGAAAAAAGCTGTAATTGTCATTCTAATTCTAACATCGTTTTTTTGTACATTTAACAGACAGTAAATTTGATTTTGTGTGTGTATGGTACCATAAATTTTAACACAAGCATAGATTCATGTAACCACCATCACAATCGGGGTACAGAACAGTTCCATCACCCCATAAAACTTCATCATGCTATTGCTTTGAAGTCACACCCTCTCCCTACTCCTACCACTGATCTGTTTCCCATCACTATATTTTGTTCTTTCAAAAATGTCATATAAATGGAAGCATAGAGTCTGTAATATTTTGAGGTCATCTTCTTTCACTCAGTGTAATGTCTTTGAGATTCATTCAAGTTGTTGCATCTTCATTGTTTTTTACTGCTGAGAAGTATCCCACTGGGTGGATGTACCACAGCTTGTTTATCCATTCATCCCTAAAAGATATTTGGGTTGTTTCCAGGTCTTGGTGATTATGAATAGAATACCATAAGCTTTTATGTACCGGTTTTCTGTGAACGTTTTTATTTCTCTAGAGTATATATATATATATATATATATATATATGATTGGGAATATATATATATATATATATATATATATATTTATATATATATATAGGATTGGGATTCCTAGGTCATATGTACATTTAACTTTATAAAAATTTGCCTAACATTCCAGGATGGCTGTACCATTTTGCACTCGCACCAGCAATATAAAAGAGTTTGTAAATCAAATCTTATAGTTTTATGATTTACATTCAGCTCTATGATCCATTTTGAGTTAATTATTATATAAGGTGTGAGGTTTTGGTCAAGGTTTATTTCTTATATATGAGTGTTCAATTGTTCCAATACTATTTGTTGTCATTTCTCCATTAAATTATTTGCACCTATGTAAAAAATCAATTGAACATATATGTGTGAACTCATCTGTATCTACAAAAAACTCTTGCTGGGATTTTGCTAGGAACTCCATTAAAGCTATAGATCAATTTAGGGAAAACTGATATCTTTGATATGTTGAGAGTTCCAGTCCATAAACATGGTTATTTCTCTGGTTATTTGAAGTCTTTGGAGATTTCTTTCATAAGCATTTTGTAGTTTTCAGCACATAGATCCTGTACATGTTTTGTTAGATTTTTTTACCTAAGTATTTCATTTTTTGGAACTATTATAAATATTGTTCACTGCTAGTATATAAGAATGTGATTGACTTCTGAGTGTTGACCTTATATTCTGCAACCTTGTTAAATATATGTATTAGTTCTGTGTGTGTGTGTGTGTGTGTGTGTGTGTGTATGTGTGTATTATTTGGAATTATCTGTATAGACAATCATGTTATCTATGAATGGGGACAGTATTATTCCTCCCCTCTCCTTTCCTCTACTCTCCCTCCCTAACTGCCTAGAGTTGAGGTGCCTAATTTGGATAAAATATGAAGGATCCATCTATTTGTTATAGGTCATCTGCAAGTAATTCAAGTATTTTAAAAGTAATTCTAAAAAGGTGATAAAATATTATATGCAGATGATGTGATCATGTACTATTAAAATGATAAAACAATAATAAAAATTTTAAATAATAAATATTACAAAAATATCAGTACTTCTTATATGCCAAGAACTGTTCTAATAATTATATACAAATAAACTTATCTGTTAATCATAACCCTATGATGTGGGTACTATTATCCCCATTTATAGATGCAGAAACTATAAATTGCAGAGCTGGATAAAACCCAGGTAGTCTGGCTCCAGAGCTTGCACTCTTTAGCCATTATATAATAAAAGAGAAGATTCTAGAAATGGACTCCAAAATATCTGGGAGATTTGTATTTGATAAGTGGGGCATTTCAAATGAATGAGTAAACTATCAACTAGTCAATAATTATATAGGAACAATTGTATTGCTACTGGGAAAATGAAAATTGGAAACCTACATTTGTACTGTATATAAAAATAAAATTCATATGGCACAAGTATTTAAAGGTAGAAATGAAGATGATAAAGGTGCAAGAAGAAACCATAGAGAAAGAGTTTTATAATCTTGAGGTAGGGGAAGCTTTTCAAAATACAGCACATAAGCTATCCTACCTAATAAAAGAGCAATATGCAAATTAACCATCACTCTGCTATACCCACATGCCATGCCCACCAGCCAATCAGGAGCAAATATGCAAATAAACCCAACCAAGATGGCTACAGCCACAGAGAGCAGGAGGGAGGCTTGGGTTTCCCAGGCAATGGAGGAATCCAAGCTTTCTGCCTGCCCTTGCTGGCCTAGGCCTCCACTCAAGGCTACAAAGTTTCAATGAGAGAAGATATATAAATCCAAACAGAAATGGCGGCAGCCGTGGAGCTGGAAAGAGCAGGAGGCTAAGGTTGCCCCCGGCAATAGAGGAAGCCAAGCTTTCCACACTCCCTGGCCGGCCCAGGCCTCCGCTTAAAGCTACAAAGTTTCAATTACAGAAGATACATAAGTCCCAACAGAAATGGCTGCTGTCATGGAGCAAGCAGAAGGCTTGGCTTCACTACAGGCTACAAAGTTTCAATTGTAGAAGATAAATAAACCCCAGATACCAGGGCCTCCACTTGGGTCACCAGGGGGCGTGGCTGGCCTGCAAACCACCACAGGCCCCTGGCCCAGGCCGCCCCATGCCCCAAGGGAAACCCCACCCTGATCTGGGACATCTTTCAGGGCAAACCAGCTGGCCCCCACCCATGCACCAGGCCTCTATCCTATCTAATAAAAGAGTAATATGCAGATTGACCATCACTCCAACACACAAGATGGCTGCCCCCATGTGGTCAAAGATCCTGCCTCCATGTGGACACAAGATGGCCACCACAAGATGGCCAGCAGGGGAGGGCAGTTGGGAGGGACCAGGTCTGCAAGGGAAGGCAGTTGTGGGTGATCAGGCCAGCAGGGGAGGGCAGTTGGGAGCAATCAGGCCTGCAGGGGAGGGCAGTTAGGGGTGACCACGCCAGCAGAGGAGGGAAGTTAGGGGGGACCCAGGCCTGCAGGGAAGGGCAGTTGGGAGAGACCCAGGCCTGCTGGGGAGAGCAGTTGGGGGGGACCAGGCCTGCAGGGGAGGGCAGTTATGGGTGACCAGGCCTGCAGGGGAGGGCAGTTAGGGGCAAACAGGCTGGCAGGGGAGCAGTTAAGCATCAATCAGGCTGGCAGGGGAGTGGTTAGGGGGTGATCAGGCTGGCAGGCAGAAGTGGTTAGGGGCAATCAGGAAGGCAGGCAAGTGAGCAGTTGGGAGCCAGCAGTCCTGGATTGTGAGAGGGATGTCCCAGATTGGAGAGGGTGGAGGCTGGGCTGAGGGACACCCCACCCCCCCATGCACAAATTTCGTGCACCGGGCCTCTAGTCTATTATAAAGTCAATGATTAGCCCTAGCTGGTTTCTCAGTGGTTAGACCATCAGCCTGTGAAGTGAAGAGTCCCAGGTTTGATTCTGGTCAAGGTCACGTACCTTGATTGCAGACTTGGCTCCAGTCAGGCATGTGTGGGAGGTAACCAACTGATCTCTCTCACATCAATGTTTCTCTCTTTTTCTATCTCTCCCCCGCTCTTCCATTCTCTCTAAAAAAACAAATCAATGGAAAAAATATTCTCAGGTGAGGATTAACAACAAAAATAATAAAAATAAAGTCAATGATCAGTAATTTGATTATATAAAATGTTTTAAATTTGTGTATTCTAAGAAACAAATTTACAAGATTAAAAGACAAATTACAAACTAAGGGAGCTATTTGGGACAGGAAGACAAAGAGTTATTATCCACAATATAAAAAGTTATTCCAAATCAATAATAAAATACTAAATTCAATAAAGTGAGCAAGCAACGCAAACAGACAAAATATTTGAAAACAGAATACAAAAGGTGCACAAAAAAATAAAAAACATGAAAATGAAAGCAATGAAATGTCACTTTGTATCAGATTAGCAAAGAAAAAATGAGTGAAAATACACAGCTTTGGCAAGGGTATAAGGAAAACACTCATATTCTGCTACTATGAATATAAATTTGTATAATCTCTTTTGGAGGACAAGTTGGCAATATCTATCCAGTTGTAAAATGTATGTGTGTGTGTGTGTGTGTGTGTGTGTGTGTGTATTCATTGCAAAAATTCCATTTCTAGGCATCTGTCTTACAGAAGTACATACATGTACGAGGCTATTTACAAGGATGTTCATTTTCATACTCTATAATAATGAAAACTTAGTAACAATCCAAAGGATCATCCACTCTACACAATTAATTAAAAATAAGGTAAATCTTCAAGTATTGACATACTAAGAAACACATGATTGCTTATTACCTCACCCACTTATTTCTGAAGATCGTCAGGGGATTTCTTAATAAGGTGATTGTTACTGTTACTTAAATCAGCATAACTTTGTAACCTGTAAAGTAGGTATAATTGTAGTATTTGCCTCATAGGATTGTTGATTCATTCATTCCTTCAAAAAGCATTTATTGAACAGGTACAATTGCCAGACACTGTGCTAGGTGCTGGGGTTAAATATAAACAAAACAGACATGGTTAGGCTGTTGATGAAGTCATTATCCAGTGTAGGGTTTGTGGGGTGTGTCTGGGGAGGGAGGGCAGACATTAATCACACACAAGACTGTACAATTGTCTTGGGTGCCTAGGGAGGAAAATAGCAGAGTCTGATAAAAGTGTATTACAGAGTGCACTGATCTGGTTTGGGGGGAAGCAGGGAAGGCTTGCCTGAAGTGATATTTGATTTTTTTTTCTTTTTCTTCTTGATATTTGATTTTTTAAAAGATAATGATAGGC
This sequence comes from Eptesicus fuscus, assembly GCF_027574615.1. Classification (NCBI taxonomy): domain Eukaryota; kingdom Metazoa; phylum Chordata; class Mammalia; order Chiroptera; family Vespertilionidae; genus Eptesicus; species Eptesicus fuscus. Next base: position 127,679,188 of record NC_072473.1, read on the forward strand.
CATGCACTTTGTATAAATGTCAGCTCCAGAGATTAGTTAAAAAGGATAAGGTAGATGTATATACACTGACATAGAAAGAATGTCAAGAACACATTATCAGTAAAGCAAGTTGTAAAACATATATAGCATGATTCCCCCCATTTTATGGCTTAAAAAATATGTGTTATAATACATATATCAATGTATAGATAAAAAAAAGATTTGAAGAATATATACCATACTAACAGTTGTTAACTCTACTTGAATAATTTGTAAATTTCTGGCATTCTGTAATCATAAAAAACAAAATTATGTGTGTGTGTGTGTGTGTGTGTGTGTGTGTATGCGACAGCATGAATATTAGAAATGTTAGTATTCAAGGCAAAAAGTTTTAAATAAGGTAGAGATACTGATAAAATATACTACCTACCAATAATATCTTGTCATAAACATACAAACCAAACAATATTCCATTTAAGTATATAAAGAATTAGAAAAGCAGATAAGTTGTACCTTACACTATATATTTTTTGAAAAAAGATGGCCTATGCATCCTTTGCAAAAATTGATCATGTACTAAGTCATAAAAGAAAGCACAATATATTTTCAATATTGGAAATAATAAAAGTCACATTATTGGGTCAGTGCAATACAACCAACTTCTATCCACAAAAACAGCCATAAAAAGTTGTCACTTCAAAAATCAAACACTTTAAAATAACTCATGGTCAAAGAAGAAATTGAAAGCTAATATACTATTATCTGTCAACTGTAATTAAAAATAAAAAATGACTTAAAAAATTGTAGACTAGAAATTAATGAGAATGAAACTGTATATTAAGGTCAAACAAAGAAAAATGTATAACTTTAAATGCTTCTAGAAATAAGAAATAATGAAAATGAATAAACCAAACATCCTATATAATAAAGAGGGAATATGCAAATTGACCATCACTCTGCCACAAAATATGGTGGTGCCCACAGCGGAGGCAGTGTTTCCGTAACACAAGATGGCTGCACCCACAGCGGAGGCTGAGTTCCTGTAACGAGCCTTAAAGAGCAATCAGCAGGGACCTGAGGCTGCGCCCCCCTCCTGGTGGGGCTTTATGGGGGACCTGAGGCTAAGTCCCCCTCCCGGTGCCAGACCAGGGGACCTGAGGCTATGCCCCCCGCCCGGCGAGGCTTGACAAGGGTGGGACCTGCCGGGTCTGGATCTTGCCCAATGGGGGCCGGCCGGGTCTGGGTCTCACGCGATTTTGAGGTGCATATGGGTGGGCGGGGACTTGACTCTGGGTCCCGCGGTGCACCCCAGACTCTGACAGGAGGAAGATTTTCATATACATTTTACTAATTTTCTTTCATCTCTGACACTTCTATTATAGAGAAAGGGCAAATAGCAATATTAAATTATTTCCTCTAATTAACCCCCTTTTAATGTGCATGAATTTCGTGCACTGGGCCACTAGTTTAACATAAACCATTACAAAGAAAACAGGAAAAAATACACACAGAAAGAACTAGAGGAAGAGTTAATAAATGTAAAAGCTGAAAATAATAATTTATTAAAGTAGAGAACAGAAAAAAATGGTAGACTAGGGAAATAAATATGAGAAATAGTTATTTGAAAATACCAACAAAACAGAGAACCCTCTATAGTCTAGTTAAAATAGAAAGAGAAATGCATCGACAATATAAGATGGTTTGATTGATCGATAGCTTGATGATAGCTATGTGATAAAGCAAGTATAGCAGAACATTAATGGTAAAATCTATGCTGAGTGTATGCAGGTGTTCACTGAAATTTCTTAAACCTTGCTGTTTTGAAAATATTTATAATAAAATAGATAAAAATGATAAAAATCTATTATCATCCCGAACATCAGTTTGGGAAACATTACACTAGAAGTTTCACTAAAACCAGGAAAAAGAAAAAGATGCCCACTGTTGCCCCTACGATTTAACATTTTTTTCTAGAAATTCAATGAAATGCAATATGTCAAGTAAATGCATATAGAAATTACCAATATAATAAAGAAGGTGAAATCATTATTTGCAGATGATATCATTATCCACCTGGAAAACCAAAGAGAATGACTAGAAAAATTATTTGAACTGCTAAGGATGGTAAGTAGAGTGGCCAGCTACAAAAAGATGTTCCATTATGCACAAAAAATATAAAGGGCTACTTCTACACAGGCATGGTAGCGAGGGGAAGGATGGTGAAAGGCGTCTTTCATGTTTTGCTCTGATTACAGTACTTCCCTGATGTTTGAATCTTTTACAACCAAAATGATTCATGTAGTTGTTTGAAAAGGGGAAATCGAATCAATGGTAGGCAGAATCCTAAAATGCCACCACCCCCTCCCCATTGCCCACCCTAATTTCCGGACTGTGGTTGTAATGAGACATCTTGCCTGTAATTACGTTGCATTATGTGGCAAAAGGGATTTTGCAGATGTAATTAAAGTTCCCCTTAAAATAGGAAGATTATTCCGGGTTATTCCAATGGCCTTACTCTAATCACAAACCTTTTAAAAGCAGAGCGTTTTCTCAGGCTAGTGGGAGTAAGAAAAGTCAGAGAAATTCCAAGCAAAAGAGGGATTCAGCGTGCTACTGCTGGCTTGAAGATGGAAGGGGGCGCATGAGGAAAAATGTGGGTGGCCTCTAGAAGCTGGGGGCATGGGGATCTCAGTCTTACAGGAGTAAGGAACTGGATCCTGACAACAACCTGAATGAACTTGGAAGTGGGTTCTTCCCCCAAAGTCTCCAGATAAAAGCCAAGTCCTGGGGCACCTTAATTCTGTCATTGTAAGATCCTCAGCAGAGAACTCAGCCAAGCCCACCAGGACTCTGACCTATAGAACTGCGAGACAACAAGGTGTTGTTTTAAACTGCTAAATTTGTGGTAATTTGTTATGCAACAATAGAAAACAAATACAGATGCTCCTCTATTTACAATGGGGTTACATACCGATAAACACATCATAAGTTGAAAATATCTTAAGTTGAAAATGCATTGAATACACCTAACCTACCAAACATCATAGCTTAACCTAGCCTACCTTGAATGTGCTCAGAACACAGTATATTGTAGAGTATCTATTGTTCACCTCATGACCACGTGGCTGACAGGGAGCTGAGTCTCACTGTGGCTACACAGCATCACTGGAGAGTATTGTACTGAATATCAATATCCTTAGCCCAGGGAAATACAAAAATTCAAAATTTGAAGTATTGTTTCTACTAAATGCTTATTGGTTTAGACCACCTTCAAGTGGAACTATCATAAGTCAACCATCGTAAGTTGGGGACCACCTGTACAAAATACATCACATCAGCAAAACAATGAGATGCATTGCCTATCAAATTTTCAAAGGTTCAACCCCAATAATGACATAGTCATGCAGTAGGATAGGGAAATGACGCACCCATATACCCCACGGAAATGAAAATCGGTAAAATCTTTCTTCAAAGTACATTGGGCAATACCTATCAACCTCCCCAAAAACGTGAATATGCTTTGCCTTATTAAAATTTATTGTAGTTAAATAATCAGAGTGGGGAGCAAAGACTTCTAAATGTCCTTTACAGAACTGCTTATAACAGTGGACAATTAGAAACAACAGGAAGGTATGGCCATAGAAGACTGGTTTGCCAAATAAAATATCCTACACCATTTGATGAAATGAATTTATTCAATCAAAAACCCAGTAGGGATTCTTATAGAACTTTACGAGCTAATTTACAAATTCATCTGAAAGAAAATGCATGCGAATAGTCAAGATATTTGTGGGGGGAAAGACAGAGGGACTTGTCCTAGCAGATATGAAGTAATAATTGAAAGCTCAAGTGCTTAAACTGTGGTATTAGTGCTGGTATGGATTTCAGGACTATTGAACTGATTATTTACATTCAAATGTATATACTTAGGAATTTGGTTTTTGATAAAAGGAAAGAATGATCTGTTCAATGAATGTTTAGGGCCCTAGAGAAATACGAAGTAATTAGTATTACAATGGAATAATATTCACATAGTAAACATAACATTGTTAGAATATTTATGTGTTTTTAAATTGATTTTTAGAGAGAGAGGAAGGGAGAGGGATAGAGAGAAACATGGATGAAACATCAACATTGATTGGCTGCCTCCTGCACGCCCCCTACTGGGGATCAAGCCCACAACCCTGGTGTGTGCCCAGGACTAGAATGAACAGGTAACCTCTTGGTTCTTGGGTCTAAGCTCAGCCACTGAAACACAGGGGCCTGGCAACATTGTTAGAATATTTAAAACTTAGAAAAATGTTTATCAAAAGCTATTTCAGAAAACTAAAGAACTAAACATAAACCATTCTAAAATGTTACAAGTAAATACAGATAATCTTGGTGTAGAAAGGCATTCTTATGCAAGATTCAAAACGCAAAAGCCATAGAAGAAAGGACTGATAAATTTGAATACATCAACATTTAAAACATCTATACACCAAGGACCCCAAAAGCAAAGTTTAAAAATAAACAAAAGTCTGCAGAAAAAAAGTAATCCCACACATGTAACAATGATTTATTTCCAGACTACAAAATTCAATAATAAGAAGCCAAACAATCCAATTGAAAAAATGGATGGAAGATATGAACAGGCAAGTCAAGAAACATGAGCAAATGGCCAACAAACACATGAAAATATTCCTTAACCTTGCTAAAAATCAGAGAAACACAAGTAATGAAACAACATTTTTTACCCATCACATTGGAAAAACATTCAAATGATAGTTTAATACCCAGGATGACTAAACATTTAGGAAAAAAATAGTTATTCTTATTCACTGCTAGTGTTATAAATTGATTCTTCCTACATGGCAATTTGGTATTACATGTTAAAATGTCAAAATGTGCTGTCTTTGAGCCATCTATTTCACTTCTCTGTATTTATCTTACAGAAATATTTTAGCAAGCCCTGGCCAGGTAGCTTAGCTGGTTAGAGCATGGTCCTCAAACACCAAGGTTGTGGGTTTGATCCCCAGTCAGGGGACATACAAGAAGCAACCAATGAAAGCATAAATAAGTGGAACAATAAATCAATGTTTCTCTCTGTCTCTCTAAATTCAATAAATACAACATTTCAAAAATACATATTTTAGCAAATGCAGAAAAAGTATGTACAAGGATTTTCACTGCAGCAGTGTTAATAGTAAAAAACACTTATAGTAAAAGATTGAAAACAATATATATTTATCAGTAGGCGACCATATCAATATGGTAGTTAACTATGGTACACTCATTCAATGGACTGCTACTGTTCAGTATGTATAATGAATGAGGTAGATTTATATATACTAACATGGAAAGATCATCCAGCCAAAGTGAATGAAGCAATTAACAAAACTACATAAAATCGGATGCCATTTATATAGATTTTAAAGGAAAAAAAAAACACAAAATGAAGCTATGTATTTTCTACATTTGTATGGGAATACAAGTGGAACTTTAAATTTATCTGCGTTGTGCATTTTGTATGTTTTTATTGATTTTTAGAGAGGGAGAGGGAGAGAAGGCGGGGGGAGAGAGATGAATGAATGGATGAGGGCTTACTATGTGCCAGAAGTGCCCTAAGGCTTTGCCTGGTGAACTCAGTATGGTGTGCGCCCAAGTTGTCTACCACCCTCATCCACGCTGTGCCCTCGCTTCCCCTCTTGCCCCCCATTCTTCCCAAGGCAGCTGGAAAGAGGGTTAATTTTTCAACGTAAATCAAATGCCGTCACCCTTCAGCGGCTTCCATCCTGCCTGGAATCAAATCCCCAATTCCTTGGAGACCCTACTCTCCTTGATGGTTGAGTTTGCTGGGCCAGGAGTAAGCTCAGGCGCGGTCCCGGGTAAGAGACCCGGGTTTCCAGAGGAGGGAGCGCCCTCCCCAGGGACAGGGGCGGGGCTTCTGGGGACGGGGGCGGAGCCTCGGATCGAGTGTGAGCACAGCCCGAAGGGGAGGCTTTCAGTGCAGGGCGAGCGAGGGGAGCGGGGCTGAAGCAGGGCCCCGGACCCGGCACGCTCCTGCGGGCCCCGCGGACCCATTGCCGCCCAGGTGAGCGTCTTCCCCCGGAGGTTAGGGGGGGGGGGGCGGGCTCGGCTCCCGCGGCCTCGCCGGCTCCTCGCTGGAGGTGGTTCCCACGGGACCCCGGGCGGAAGCTCGGAGGTGGCGGCCTTGGGGAGCCTGCGGGAGAGGCTGGTGGAGGGGCCAGGCGGCCTGTCCCAGGGCGCCCACCACCCCGCCTTCTCCCCAGACCGCAGACCCCGGCTCGCGCCAGCGGAGAGCGAGCCGCATCCTCGGGGGGCAGCGGGCCGGCGGCCGGCAGCGCGGCGAGACAGCGGCCGACAGTGGGGATGCGAGGTACCGGCATTAGCCGCGGCCAAGTGGCTGGAGGGAGTACAGGCCGGGCCTTCAGCGTCTCTCTCACGGGTTGGAGGAAGGCAGGCTCAGGGGAGGGGGAAGGTGATGGGCGGGCGGGCGGGCAGGCAGGCTTCGCGGGTAACTACTAGGCATTGTATATGTATGTTTCGGGATCTAAATGGTACTACAACACGCAAATACCTATTTATTTGGGCAGATTGCTTTTGAAAAACTTAATATGCCTTGCAGATCTTCCTATATCGGGGGATCTCAATTCGTCTGATGTATAAACAGCTGCATTGTATGATTGTACTACAGTTTATTTAACTATTTCCGGATTGATGTTTCCCTTTTGGGGGGGGGGGGCAGGGGCAATTACAAGCAATGTTATAATGAATGGGTTTGTATGGGTTTCATCCACATGGATGAGTATTTCTGTAGGAGAAATTCTTAGAAGAGTAATCTCCGGGTCAAGGTGTATTTGCATTTTGAATTTTGATAGATTTGTCCAAATTGCCATCCCATAAGGCTATGTTAACGTGCACTCTCCAATGTTGTGCGAGAATGTCCATTTTTCCACAATTGTGCAACACAAATTATTATCAATTTTTGTAATTTTGACCAATTTAAAGGGCAGAAAATGGCATGTCATTGTTTTCATTTGCATTTCCCTGAATACTACTGAAGTTGGAACATATTCTTTATTTGCCGGATTACAAAAGTAAATAGGCAAATATCAATAGTTCCTATCTATAAGCAATAAGCATTTCGAAAATTTAATACCAGAAAAAATCCCATTCGCAATAGCAAGAAAAGCAAGTAAAAATACCTAGAAGTAAACTACAAAACTTTATTGAAGCATATAATAAAAGAACGTTTGCATACACGGAGAAGGGATACATGCTTCTGGATCAGAAGTTTCAATTTTGTAGCTATGTCCATTTTCCCCATGTTGTTTTATACAATTGACACAATTTCAATAAATATACCAAGTTTTTGCAACTTAATATGATTCTCAAGTTCATCTAGAAAAAAAAGGCTTAAGAATAACTGAGAAAATATCTTAAAAGTAAAAAATGGGAGTATTTATACTACCAGATATTAAAATGTACTCTAAAGGAATTACATTTAAGTTACAATGGAAAGAACAATGTATTAGAATAGAAAAGCTCACAATTAGAGCCAGATTGTATTCCAGGATTTACTGGAGAAACATTGTTGTCTAGACGGGGAAAAACTGCCATATTAAAAGCTACAAGCATTCACGTTCTCCCCCCCACCCCCACCCCCCAGGAAGCTTCAATTTTCCTTTGAGGGCTGACTCCTTTGTTTGGAGAAAAGCACTTTATTGGGTCTGTTGGTTAAGCCTCAGGAGTTAAAAATTAGTGGCTTTGTAGCTAGAACTAACGACGTGACCCTTTAGTTAGATTAAGATGGATTCGGGTTAGCCTGCAGTGCGGCGAGGAAAGGAGCATGGATATTACCGATATTTGAAAAAATATTTTTCCCTATCTAATGGGAAAAAATGTTATGTCATTGTTTGCATTTGCATTTGCATGCTTATTGTGAGACCGAACGTCTTTTATGTGTTAGTCCAGGTTAATATGTGATGCCTGGTGGCAGGTAACAATGGGAGACCCGTTTCTCCTCTTTCAGAATGGAGTTTGGCTAATTGGTACAGCTCTGCCTAGAAGCGTGAGAATAAACAGGTTGACTTTTTAAATTTTCCTCAAGCTCTAGGCTCTAGACACCTTAGATCGGGGGCGGAGGCAGTTTTCAGGACATGGCCGAGATTTGGCGCTGAGCTGTGTCATCGCGAGGTTTGGCAGCCAGCACCGCAGTGGGTCGGAAACCTCGTGGTAGGCGAGATCCCTGCAGGACGGGAGGTTCCTCCCTTCCCCCCGAAAAACTCCCAGTCATTTTCATGAAGCCCCGCCTCTCTCCTTTTTGGGAGTGCATTGGGTCTCGCGAGAACCCGTGTTTCCTAAAGGCGAGGCGCGGGCGGCTTCCTGCGGTGATTTCAAAGGTCTCGTAGAAACTAAATGTAATATCGCGATGGTTGTCGCGGCGCATGCGGGAGCCAATGGCGGTAGATTAACTCCGCCCCTCGACGCTTCATGAGGTTGTGCGTCATTTGCTTTTCGCTTCGCGTAGGTTGAGAGCGGAGCCGTAGCGACTTAGGCTTTGCTGGAAGGAGGGGGTCTGGGAAGGGCTGGGCTCTTGCTTTTCCCATCCGGTGGAGGTTCTCGCGGGATCGCGCAGAGGCATCCGCGGTTCAACTACGGACTGCAGCAGCCTGGGAGGCGGCGGCAGCGTCTTCGGCTCGTGCTGTTCTTAGCCCATGAGTTCTCGCGGGAGTGGCGTTACGTCCTCGTGGGATCCTTCGGCGGTGGCGGAGGTAGCTTGGAGGTGGGGGGGCAGTGACTAGGGTCGGTCCGCTTGCTGTTAAGATGGCGGCGGAAGCTTATGTCTGTCCGGCCAGGACTGGAGATTGAGGTGGCTGTCCGCATTTGTGACGCCTCTAAGGTATCCGACGTTAAAGGTGACGATTGGCGGAACGCCGAGGTGCTGAGAAACCGAACCTTACGCGAAGATCACCCCCCGTCTGTGGTCGGTTGAGGCGACACCATTTCTCGGCCCTCAACCGCGTGTGGGCCCGCTTTTGCCCCCCCAGTCAGTCAACGCCTCCGTTGTAGCCGCCGCAGTGGGCGGATTGGGAAGGGTGGGGGGGACGGGAGTCCTGTAGTTTCTGGGGTGTGTGGTTGGGGGTTAGATTGGGCCGCGGGGAGGACTAACGATGACTAGTTCTCCCCCCTCCCCTACCTTTCTGCGAGCCCTCCTCCGCTCTCCACCCCTGTGGCCGCTCAAATCGATCACCTAGTTTTTCTTGAGCTGGACTCGAACTCCCATGGTCTTTGACTACGAGTTGAAGCTTTGGTGCTTCTGATGTTCTCCCATTTCTCCCCTAATTCTGTGGTCCCATTGAATCTTCCCCATCTACATGGATATTTAAGGCTGTACTTAGGAGGAGGAGGCAATGCTTTTCCTTGTCATCTCTGTTCCAGTCCTACTAAGGAAGAGCTTAGCCCAAGTCCACTATCCCGTCCGATTTCCCTCTTCCATTGGTCCTCTTGACACAGGTGATGAATAGAACCTTTCCAGTTCCCTTCATTTATTCCATCTTTATGATGGAGCCATAGCAGCCTTCCGTTTTCTCAGGTCTTCGTGCTTTATGACCCCGATCCTAAGCACAGGGCATCGATTCCTCCAACTCTGCATGCTGTTCAAACCTCTCTTAGGCGGAACAGTGAATGGGTTGGTGGTTGGATGGTTGCTGTCTTTGTGACCGCTTCGTTCTAGGGGTTGTTAGTCTTTCCTTCATAACACCCCCCCCCCCAAAAAAAAATAAAAAAAACAACCTAAAAAGCTGTAGAGGGTAACCCTCCTGTAAACCAATTTTATTTTATTTTTTTTTGCCCTACGCCCCGCAAGCCCCCTCGAAAGCTTGGGAACTGCCCCTTACCTTGCTCTGAGGTCCTGTGACCTCATGGTCTATGGAAATCTGTCTTTGCTTCTGACCACCTCTCACATGCTACTCACGTCTTAATCCTTCTATTTCCTGTCCCCCTCTCCCAATACTCTTTTTCCAGCAGCTGAATTCCCTAGAGAAAAGATACTTAACTGTCGGACTCGCTACATTCCCCCTCCCCCACGTGCTAGAAAATGAAATAGCTTTGATAGAGTATCTCCTGCCTCTCGGTCTACCCTGGGCGACTTTTTTTTTTCTACTCCCAGCATTCATTACAAAAGGCAATTAATTGTCTATTTGTTTCCTTTTTAGATTACATGTTCAGTATCATTTTAGCCCCAATGTTGCCTAGATTGAGGAGACACCAACCTTCCCCAGTCAAGGGAAGGCAGCCTTGGTATGGTGGAAATACTGTGTGCTTTGGGTTCCTGTAGAACTTTGTGACCATGGTCAAATTACGTTTCATATTCTCAGGTTTTTCATCCGTGTAATGGGATGGGGACAGTAGCGCTTGTATTTGCTAGACATTTTGTGAAGTGCCTGACTTGTGGTTACTTTTTCTTAGTGTAAGAATATTTTTTCAGATACATCTGTGTTATGTGGCAGTTTTACGACCTAGCAAAGAATAAGAGATTTTGTTCCTTTAACTGTAATTTTTTCATATATTTCTAGGTCAGTCCTATCAGGTTTTTTTTTTTTTTCCCTCTTCATAGGCCAAACTATCTTCAGTGGTTCCCAATGTTTGGATATGATTCCCACCTGCATTAACCTTTTAGTCAAGGAATTTTAGTGCAGAATCACTATCCCAGAATAACCACCAGCCGTAATGTTCTTCTCAAGAACCCCCCCCCACCACCCCCTTTTCTGTCTTTTAGAAAGGGTGCCTGGTCCCCTGCTCCTTCCACCTACTCCTTCAAAAGCAGGCTGTCTTGTCATTTATCCTAGATGAGATTTGGTGCCATGCTTTTGATGGTGGTGATAAAGGGAACTTTTGCTAGCTAGTTCAAGTGTTCATACTGCTTTTTCCCTACCTGCCTTGTTTGGTACGTATATCTCAGGTCTGTGTAGGATCTGCTGTTATCCTGGGCAGGATAATTCCTATCTGAGAGAGTTTAGAAATGTTTGGGATACCAGGCTTCTTTTCCAAAGGGAATTATTGCCAGTTCTTTAATACATATATTACCTTGTGTTATTCTTTTGACATTTTATGTTTTCAAATATTCTAACTAAATAAAAGTGACTGTTCAATATGGAGGTAGTTTTCTTACTGTTCTGTTTTGATTAGACCAATATTAAAGTGAGTGCTTTTTTTCTACTTACCTTGGTGGGTGATGGGGTTTGAAATAAGAATATGATTATGAAAAGTTCGCCTAGGGTTAAAAATTTACTGTGGGTAACCATCCAGTAATTACCTATATGTGGGCACTAAAGTCCTTTGGAGGTAATAGAATTTTCCTCTTTCATTGGAGGTCAGGATATCGATCACTTTCTGTTTTTTGGATTTTGCTTTGATGTTCTTTACAATGGATCAGCAGTGATCAGAAATTAACTGAACTTTAATTTGACTCTTGTCATGTAGAACTAGAATAAATCTGGGAATGACAATCTAGGTGTGGCCTAAAAGGTTTAATATATTCTAGGTAGATCTCTCAGAGGAAGGAGTGGAAATACCAGTTAAAAACTTTGTCTAAGGTTCAGTGGCAAAGTTCAACCTGAGTTTCTAGGGTGTTTATCATTTGTCTCCTAGTGTGGCCAAAAAGCATGTATAAAGGTGAACATTTTTTTATGTGTGTAATTTTTTTTGCCAAAAATAATAAATTTGCCTTGGTATCAATTTATCACGAGGATAAAAAATTGGTTATAAAATAATCACTATCCCCTATAATTTCATTTGGGTTGAGAACTGAGTTGAGTTCTCAGGGGATGTTGTCAGATTAGAAGAATTGTTTTAGCTGTTGGTTGTGAATTGTTACTGCTTAAAGCAGGTCCTGAAAAATGTAAATTGATATGTGAAGGCGATTGCTTAAGAAATAATAACCGTGATTATGTTTGAATATTGCTATAATAATGGTTAACTCCCCTACACCCTAATAAATGTTTGTATATATCCCCCACCTTTTTTTGTAGGTACTTCAGTAGTGTGACCTGAGTGTTAGTACTCCAGAGGAACCAGCAGTGACCAGCTGGGTGAGGAAGGTTCAGAAAGCTGTTGGAGCAGTGTTGGTATTTCCCATCAGGATGAGTATGATTTGCTGTGATTTTAGGTTAGTTTTTTAAAATCTTTGTGGGTAGCATTTGTATTTTACTTCCTGGAATGGAGATGTTGGGGGTGTATGTGTTTTCCATTGTGTAATTGAGTTACTCTGGTTTCTAACATTGATCTGAAGTGGCACTAGTTGGTTCTTGTGTTTAAGTGGAGCTTTTTACTGAATTAAACTGTTTGAATGAATTCTGTCTGTACATGATTTTTTTAATTCACCTTAAGTATCATTCAAAAAAATAAAATTACAAGATTTGTCTAACCAGTTCTATTTTAAAGACCTAAGGAATTTTTAAACCTACAAAAATTGGGTGGTATAATGATCCCCCTGTGTACCTATTACCAGCTTTTAAGTTACCAACATGTAGCCATTCTCTTTCATCTATACTTCTCCCCACTGTCTCCCCCCCCAGCTATTTTGAAATAAACCCCTACTGTCATATTTTTATTTGCAAATATTTGTATCTTTATAAGGGCTGTATAGACCTAACCTGAAAACCATTATCACAACTCAAAAAAATTATGCTTTTTAAAAATATCAAATATGAAGTTAATGTTCAAATTTGAATTAGGATCTAAAGAAAGTCCATTTATCACAAAGGATTGATGTGGCTCTTAAATCTAGTTTAATCTGCAAGTTCCCTCCCTTTTGTGTGTTTTTTTTTTTCCCTTCTGAGTTATTTGTTGAAAAACTTGTCCTATAGTTTTCCCCACATTTGGTGATGATGATATACCAGTATAGGTATCCAACCTATTCTTGCTAATACGTTAAAGACCTTGGAGGAACTCATTATAATAGAACAATGGCAGTAATCTCCTATATCCCAGTTGGAGTTGATACTGCTGGCCTAGGCACTATCCCAAAATAACTAGTCATGGATTCTTTTTTTCTGTGGCAGAGTCTTGATTTAATTGATACCTGACTTCAGTTCCATGTCTTGGCCCTGCTTACTGCTCCACATGAAAAGTAGGCCTCCTTGTGGAAGAAGCTAATGTTTCCTGGATAATGACCTGATTGTGCCTTTGGGGTTTTTCATCATGGTTTCAATTTCCTTAGGTGGTTTAGTTATTTTTATACTATGTCATAATGTTGCTTTTTATTCTTTTGATGTTGGTATCTCAGCTACTCTGACCCATAGCTTCTAAGCTATTGAGTCTTAGTGATGAGTTCCTCTGGTTGTAATATACTTTTTGAAATGGCAGTACTAAACAGTTTTTGAGAGCTTGCACTTACATCCTGATTTCCAGTTACTTTACACAACTGTAGTTTTCCTGTTACTATTTTTTATTTTATTTCTTCTGGAAATGATGTTTTCCTACCCCCTTCCCCCCAGCATAAAGTCCTTTAAACTGTTCATTTTTAAAATATATATATGTTTATTGATCTCAGGAAGGGAGAGAGAGAAACATCAATGATGAGAATCATTGATTGGCTGCCTCCTGCATGCCCCCTACTGGGAATCAAGCCCGCAACCTGGGCATGTGCCTTTGACCAGACTCGAACCCAGGACCCTTCAGTCCACAGGCCGACACTCTATCCACCGAGCCAAACCAGCTCGGGCTATACTGCTCATTTCTTTCCTTGTATAGCATTGGCCATTTTGGGATCTACTGTCTTGTCTTTTTCACCGTCAGAACCTGAGAAAGGAAATTGGACAGACTCCAGCCAGCCTTTGACTTAAGCACAAATAGAGGCAGAGCCAAGGTCATTTGTGCCTACATGTAAAACGAGAGTGATTCCAAGTTGAAGGGGTAAAGAGGGTATACAGGTCATGAATGAAAGTTTTTGGGGTATTAGATGAAACATGAGTGTGAATCCAGTGTTATGGATCATGAGTTCAGACTTTAGTTCTTTGTTATTAATGGAGAAATCAGATCACTAGTTGAAAATAGACTGAGTATTAAAGAAGTGATTTCTTGGGAAATGCAGTGAAGTTCATTCATTTAACAAAAAAATTTCAAGCACATGAGATGTAATTAGATATTTACCCTTGTAAGTTTTCTGTAGTTAGAAAGTTTGAATAGGTCACTTAAACCTTCTGAGTCTGTGAAAGTAGGATAACTAGATTTTTGGCACAGAGCATTACACATAGGCATTTTATTATTTGAATTGTTTCCAGAGTTCTTAACAGTTAAACTTTATAATGGAAATGCTGTTGGATTTTTTTTCTTCTTCTGTTGTATGTTTTAAACCATGGTTTCAAAGTATTATTGAAATGCCAAACTTGGTTGCTCTGAAAATATATGTATGCTCTTTACAGTCCATGTTACCTCTCCTGCAGTTAGATCAAGTTAAAATCTGATGTGTGGCTATAACCATATTAGGCTGATTTACAATGATCTTACCATCTATAAGGTTAATAGTCATAAGCACTTGGGTTCTGGGTGTTTTGCTGTATTGTTCCCTGACTCGTTTTCTCAATGACTGGTTACCAGATGTTTAATATGTTAATGTCAGGGATAATTCAACTCCCGAGATTCTTTGGAAGCCTTCTCATTTGATGTGTCATAGGGGTTGAGTTGCTAAAACTTGATGTACTTGTTGACCAACTTGGTCTTCTGGTTATAGCAATGCTTTCAGATAGTGAAGGAGTGGCTCACTATGAGTAAAACAACTATGTATTTTGTTGGGGCTGTTAACCTGAGCATTTTCAACTTTGAGTTCCCTTAGAAAGTTTTTAACCATTTGGCTTTAAAAATTACAGTTGGTGACATGGATTGGTCCCAGAATGTGATTTTACAGAAAGTTGGAACTTGTTTTAGCTTCTTATGAATGTATCATTAAATAGAGATTGGTTTTGTAGATCCATTCAGTCAGGATTGCTAGTTGGGACTAGATGAATGTGAAAGTTCTTTTCAAACTTGAGATTCTGATTGTGTAATCTTAGATATTGAGAAAGTGATCTTTCCTTTTCAATAATCTTTAAGTAGTAACAAAAAAGGAACTAGGAGTAGGGCGATGCAAATTATTCTGGAATAATCATTTAGATTTTAAAGATTGATAAGTGAACATGCTGCCATGAATTCACCATATTTAGCATAACCCACGTTTTAAGTCCTTATAACTAGATACCAGAGATAATTACTCTGGAAATACTTGGGTGTGTTATATTTGGTGGCTATTTATGTCTTGGAACACTTTTGGGAAGATTGCTTCCACTACTAATTATTTATTATTACATTCTGCCAATTGAGTTTTTAAGAGATGGAAGTACCTTTCAGCACAATAATTAAGAACACTGGAGCCAAGATTCCCTGGGTTCAGGTTCTGACTTCATTTTTTCTTTTTTACCAGCTCTGTCATCTTGTGCAAATTATTTAACCTCTGTGCCACAGTTCTTAATCTGTAAAATGGTGTTACCTACCTCATAGGATTTTGGAGAAGTTTAGCAGAGTTAATGCATACAAAATGCTTAGAACAATGGCTCTAAACTTAATGGAACATCAGAATCACCTAGAGGGCTTGCTAAAACAC
The DNA here is from genome assembly GCF_027574615.1 of Eptesicus fuscus. NCBI lineage: Eukaryota > Metazoa > Chordata > Mammalia > Chiroptera > Vespertilionidae > Eptesicus > Eptesicus fuscus. The sequence goes on from NC_072473.1 coordinate 127,694,810, forward strand.
AAGATTGCTGGGCTCCACCCCCAGATTTCCTGATTCTGTAAATGGGTAACGTGTTGAGAATTTGCATTTCCAACAATTTCCCAGGAGATGTTGGTGAGCTCGGGAACCACTGAAATAGAACAATGCTAGGCATAGAGTGTTAACTGGTGTGTGTGTTTTTTTCTAGACTACTTTCTCAGTCCCTGAGTAAAAATACTTTACTCTTCAGTGCTGTTTAGTACTGCCTTCATCTAGAAGCAGTTTTGAAATATTTTGTTAAAGCGGTTTTCAAAATATGGCCTCATCAGTATCAGCAGGATCACTTGGGAATTTGTCAGAAATTCACATTCCCAGGTTCCACCCTTGCCTGTATTTTTAAAGTGTGTCTTGCCTGAACTGGGGGCGTCTTAGACTCTTTGAACAGCTTTATTGAGATATAATCCACATCCCATACAATTTGCCCATTCAAAGTATTCATTGGTTTTTAGTATGTTCACAGTTGTACAACCATTACCACATCAGTTTTAGAACATTTTCATCGCTTTATGTTTTTATATGTTTGTCTATTCTGGGCATTTCATACAAATGGAATCATGCTGTATACAAGCAGTTTTCATGTGATTAAAATGTCTTTCTAATTGCAAAAAGTAGAATACAGATACAGAAAACCACCCAAAAACAAATTTATAGTTTAATTATTTTAAGGCAAACACCTCTGTAACTGCGACCCAATCAAGAAGTACAACTCTGCCTGTCACCTAGAAGTCCTTCCATGTGTCCATCCCAATCCCAGCATCCTCCCTCGGAAAGTATCTGCTATCCTGACTTTATAGTAATCACTTCTTTGCATTCTGTTATGGTTTTATTATCCAAGTGTGCATCCCTGGATAGTAATTTTCTTTGTCCGTTTTTAAAAACTCGATTTGTCTCTTAGATATCTATAACTTCCCTTTTTTTACTTTCCCCCCTATACTATGCCTGTTGAACTCAGACCATTTGACCTGTAGTTTCCCACAGACTGAAGTTTTCTGGTTGGATACTCAGCACAGTTCAACATGTTCCTCTGTCCTCTGTATTTTCTGCAGATTGACAGCTGGATCCAGAGGCTTTATAACTTCAGGTTCATTCCCTTTGGCAAGAATATTGGCAGTTTTGTGTTCATTCACAATATTCATCAGGTTGTAATGATGTCTTGGATATTTTTTTTTATGTTAACAGCTATTGCTGTCCAAAGCTTAGATCCATTAATTCATTGAAAGTGTCAAAATGGTAGCATTCTAACTCCATTTTATTTTCATATATTAGCTGGAATAATTTTATAAGGTTACTCAGTGATATAACTTATATAAGAAGGGCAGGAAAAATGCTCCATTTAAAAATTTTTTCTGGCCACTTATCTATCACTTTGGGCAAGTAACCTAACCCTGTCAGTTGCCTCTGTGGAAAATGCCATAGTCTTGGGGTTATAAGGATTAAATGAGAAAATGCAAGGTGTTAGTACACTATAGGTAGTCAGTACATAATAATTTCTTTAACATTCTATTTTGCTTAATGCTTCCAACAGCTCAGAGAGGGCAGTCATAGTGGTGAAGTGATAACCAGTTAGCAAAGCATGTCTGGACCCTTCAAGTCTGTGTTGGGATCATCAAATGGTGGGAAGGAATGGGGTTTGTTCTTTGGTCATTTGGGGTCTAAGGCTCTGGTCAATTATAATAGAATGTTCCGCCAGAGTAGTTTTTCACTTTTTGCAAGCCTCAAGAGTCACATTCATACCCTATGAAGTGTCTTACCCAGTTCTGTGGTGATGTGCAATACATTGGTTGCCCTGGTAACCCATCTATACAGCCCCCTATTGTTAAAGTTTGTTCTGTTCAGGGTTCTGCTGTAACCTTAGTAACCCATAATGAATCTTCCTTATAGTCATCAGTATCACTATTAACATATTTGATTGGCCCATATATTGCAGGTTAGAAAATAGGTAAATATTTCTTTTTATATAAAAGGACAGCACTGGATACATAGTAAGTGCTTAATAAATTGGAAACTTTTAAAATTAATATTCTATCTTTTCCCCCCTCACATCTTACCCTCTCTTCATTCAATTAAATAAGTATTTATTGAGTGTTTCTAAGTAATATGAGCTGGGAAGAGAAAATGAATGAAAGTTTGTCTCTGCTCTTAAAACGCACAGCCCAATTGAAGACTAAGAAAGACCATGTTTAAAGTTCCTTAGTCTTTTCCTTTGTGTTGTTTCTTCCCCTGCTTTGTCCATGCATAATATAATCTATTGTTTCTCAAAGTTCCTCTTAGCTCTGTATCCCTCCCTGGCCTTTGAGACTGCTAATATGTGAGAAAGCCTGCAATTGTCTTCTGTGAATACAGAGTAATATCAAGAAAAACCTTCGGGCCAAGATTAGATTCCACAGTGGCACATGTGGTTGACACTACACTATTAGTTTATGGTCTTTAGATGGATCTACACCTGGTCTCCAGCTTCTGTCCTGTTGCTTTAACTGTCTTCCTCTGACCTTCTCCTTCGCCCTCTATCATCCGCCCAGATGTTTGTTACATAAAGATAGGGGCTCCTTGTTGGCCCACAGACTGAAGGGTGGTGTGTTTTTTTTCTGGACTACTTGATTCTGGTCAAGGGAATATACCTAGCTTGCAGGCTCCATTCCCCGGCCTTTGTTGGGGCGCATGCCAGAGGCAACCAGTCGATTGTCTCTCTCACGTGATGTTTCTCTCCCCTCCCCCTTCTATTCTCTAAAAATCGATGGAAAAATATCCTCAGATGGGGATTAACAAAAAATAAGTAAATAAAATGTAGAGACTCCTAAACCCAGTTGATGATCTATCTAGTATGTAAAGAGACAGCTGTACTTCCTATAAGCTAGGATTTGAGTGGACCTAGGGTTTAATCACAGAATTTTTATTCTCATCTATAAAATGGTAATCAAAAAGCCTACTTAATCAGCTGTTGTAAGCATTAAAGTGAAATGATGTATTTTAAAATGTTTAAATTATAGAGTACCCTACAATGATAAAGCCATTGTAATTTATGTAAAATAAATACTTAATAGCTATGTTACTTGGGGCATATTATTTCATCACTAAGCCCATTTCCTCGTCCTTTAAGTGGGGCTGATGATAAATCATTCACTCAACAAGTATTTGAGGGCATAGTACTGCCAGATACTGGGAATACAGAGATAAGCAACTGGAGACTGGAGGGCAGCATGGTCTGCTATGGGAGGGAGACCTGTAAATCACACTCAAAGGGATCGGTACAATAACAGGAGTGAACAATATTGGCTGTAGCATTTTACAGGAGGGCATCAGAATGTTACATAGTAATTTTGTTAGGGTTAAACAAGATACATGAAAAGTACATCATGGACTCAAAATGCTATACAAGTTAAGTTAAATGTATCCCAAATGTATCAATTGCCTCAACCATTGTTTCATTTCCTCACAAGACTCGTTCTTTAGATGCGTTTATTTCTTTTAGCTTGATGTTATGAACTCCTGAAGGGTGTTATGTATTCCTGTAGTAGAGTAGCCTGAAACTAATACTTTTTAATCTGAAAGGATTATTTTCAGCCACTTTATCATCATTTTTAGTTTCTATTACTGAATTAATTTAGAAGAAATTATAAAATGTGTTCTTGTTTCAGAAAAAGATTCCTACTCCTACAGTATATTCAGTCACCATTAACATTTTGTGTTCTCATCTTTTTTAAAAACAATGTTTTTATTGCTTTTAGAGAGAAAGGAAGGGAAGAGGGGAGGGAGGGAGGGGGGAGAGAGAGAGAGAGAGAGAGAGAGAGAGAGAGAGATATCAGTTGCCTCCTGTATGCACCCCAACCAGAGACTGAACCTGTAACCTGGCCTGTGCCCTCACCAGAAAGCCAACCAGCATCCTTTTGCTGCATGGGCTGATACTTAACTAACTGAGCCTCATAGGCTAGGGCAGTGTGTTCTCATCTTAATGACAAGAGTAACATTTAAAAATTTGGGATATGCTTTTCCAAGAATAGGAACTGAAAAATGTCTAATATCAAGAATAGATACTCAAACTAAGCATCAGAAATGCAAATTAAGATATCTCTTTTAACCATTAGATTGGCCAAAAAAAAATTCTTTTTTGTAATAGCGAGTCCTAGCAGAAATATAGGGACAAGTCTGCTCTTAAATAATGCCCACAGTGGTATAAATTAATACTGCTATTTTGGAGATAATTTTGGCAAGGTGCAAGATAGTATTGATTATAGGATGCTATTTATAAGTCTTTTGTAAACTGAGGTAAACTGTTAATATTTATTTGGGAGGAGTGGTCAAGAAGAATTGGAGCTTATTCTATAATATTTGCATTTCTGTTTCTGAGAAATTTTAAATATACTGAAGAGTACAGAGAATAATATAATAACCCCTTTTCTACCCCTCCCTGAATTGATCATATTTAACATTTATTTTTGCCTCAAGTCTTTTAGAGGGGAGGTAATATAGGTAAAGGGGACATAATTTTTCGCCTAGTGTTCCCTTCCCTTCTACGAGCATTACCATGAATTGCTTGGCTTTTTATGCCTTGAGAATGGTATAAATTACTCATGTAAGTAGAAATTCAAAAACTATGTGCTGTCCACACAACAATCTGTTATCTCTTGTGTAATATTAAATTTACATAATATTTTAGAGTTTGTGAAATCTTATTTAGTCCTTTGTTCATTTAATTGTAACTCTTGTTTGAAAACACTTTCTTGACTTTTAAGTAATATTCTTGATGATTATAGAAGTATACATCGCTTATTATTGAAAAATACTGATAAGCACAGAAATCTGAAATTCTGCCAAAGATATGTTGGTATACAGTATATTCTTCCAAGGCTTTTCTTTATTCCTGTGTAGCATAAACATTTTTTTTAAAAAATAAATTTTAAAAATGTAATCCATTACCTTTCAACTTTCTAATTATGAAAATTTCCAAACATAAAAATACTGAAATAATAATAGCACAGGAGCATTTGTATATGTCATCAGCAGTATCCAACAATTTTTAAGAGCTTGTCATATTTGATATATATATGTATTTAACTTTTCTGAATCATATGAAGTAAGAATGACACTTTATCCTTAAATCCTTCAGCATGCATGTGTCAAATAGCACATCCTTGCTTTGATTAGCATTTTTATAATTACTAGGTGAGAGTTCTTTGTATATTAAAAGTACTAACCCTTTATCCTCTTGCAAATATTTATTGCTTATTGTTTGAGACTTTTATGTCAAATCTGGCCCCTTTTTTCTTTCCTTTGTGGTTTTTAGATTGTGTATCTTGCTTGGAAGTTCTTTGCCAAGATTACAAGAATATTCTCTTACCTTATTTTCTAATACTCTTACAGTTTAGTTTTTATGTTTGAGTCATGATGTGAAGTATGTGCTTTTTTTGTTGTTGTTAATCCTCACCCAAGAATATTTTTCCCATTGATTTTCAGAGAGAGTGGAAGGGAAAAGGAGGGAGGGGGAGAGAGAGAAACATTGCTGTGAGAGAGACATTGGTTGGTTGACTCCCACACGTGCCCCGACTGGACTGGTATCAAACCTGCAACCCAGGTCTGTGCCCTTGACTAGGAATCACACACACACCCCTTCAGTGCATGGGTTGACACAGTAACCACTGAGCCACGCCACCCAAAAGCACATACCTGGGTTGCAGGTTTATTTTCATCCAACTGGTTACCCAAAAAGCTCTTGTGTTCCATCTTGGGAAAACTTATTTGATCTTTCAGAATGTGCTCATCTTAAAAGTGAATTATTTGGAAAAGTCTAGTTTATGGCGAAGGGCAAAGGGGCGGGGGGGGGGGAGGATAGGGGACATCTTAATACTGTCAACAATTTTAAAAAGTTGGATTTATGCCAAGTAGAAAACTGGCTTGGTTGCCATTTTTCTCTTTAATTTTGAGAACAATTCAGATTAGTTGTGTTTAATACTTAACATTTATCTTGAACTGAAGGCAAAGTATAATAGTGTATCAGGAGATCTTAGTAATTACATTCCCATTTGATGATGTATGTTTGAGGCCCAGATTGTCCTAAGGCCGTGGTCGGCAAACTGCGGCTCGCGAGCCACATGCGGCTCTTTTGGCCCCTTGAGTGTGGCTCTTCCACAAAAGACCACGGCCTGGGAGAGTCTATCTTGAAGAAGTGGTGTTAGAAGTCAATTGGTGGCAGGGAACTAGACTACCTTTGCATACTATTCTTTCATTTTCAGCTCGCACCTTTCATGTTAAAGATATAGGTGTTTTAAAGCAGCCGATGGTTTACATGGTTTGGTTTCTTTAAAGAACATTGGGAATAATTATGTGCCAGGCTGTGTGTGGTACTGTTAAATTTACTCAGACAGCGGCAGTTATGTCTATGTTAGGGCATGATCTTTTTTCTAAATGCTTTGTTTTAAAGCTTTTTTTTAAAAAAAATCAATGAACTAATTTGATCTTAAACCTGTGAGGTTAGAATTATTTTCATCATACTGGAAGGAGCTTGCTATCATGTTGATAATTGCTATAAATAACTTGTTCTTCTACATCAGCGGTCGCCAACTGGTGTTGTGCGGACCATTGGTGGTCCATGAGGTCTGAAAGGTTGGCGACCGCTGTTCTAAACCGTATAAAAGAATCTTTGTCTCTGTTCCTTCCAAATTCATCTGAACCAGCTCAGAATAATTGAGATACACGTAAAATCTCTTGATTGTTAAGAGGCATGACCCAACCAAACATATTTAGTAGGCTATAAAACATGTCAGTGAGTCCCGGAGCATCATTATAGTTTAGTTTTTCGGTTCATGTCAGTACGTAGGGCTAACAGTCTAGAGCAAGCATGTCAAACTTGCGGTTGGTGAGCCGCTTGCTTCGAGTTTGATATGCTTGGTCTAGAGATTAATATGTACTTTGTCCTTCATATGCAGATAACATGTAGAAGGATGAAAAGACCTGCTCTTTTTTGCTTTTGAGTATGTGTGTGTGATAGAGAGAAGAGGGGACGGGGTGGAGAGAGAGAGAGACACAACCCAACATAAGATTGCTGACCTTAGATTAATCTGGAGTAAAAGAAATGTAACAAATAATGGTATGGCTTACTCTTTGCCAGGCACAATCCTATGGACAGACTGTATTGTTTATTTTACAGAGGTTTACTGACTCACAGTGGTACGGTAACTACATAAGATCATACAGCTAGTAAATAGAATGTAACCCCAGTTCTGTCTGACTCCCAGGCCTCTCCACTATGCTGTCGTCCTCTACTTCATTTTGACTTTGTTCCAGTCGTATTCCTCACTCTCTGTCTTTAAATTTAAAATAATTAGCGTGTATGCTAACAAATACAGTACTGAGGTACTCCCTTCTCCCATATAGATAAATCTTTTGTCAGAATGTTTTAAGCCATTAAAATCTAGCTTTTATTTAGAAATATACTTCATCTAGCTTTTCTATAGATGGTTTTTGCCTTTTCTACCTTTCTTCAGCATATTTCACTAGAAGGTTTGTGGTTTGTTTTTTTAATCCTCACCCGAGGATATTTTTTCCCATTGATTTTTGGAGAAAATGGTAGGGAGGGAGGTGGGAGGTAGAGGGGAAAGAGAGAGAGACATTCATGTGAGAGAGAGACATCAATTGGTTGCCTCCCATACATGCCCCCAACTGGGGCTGGGATTTGAACCTGCGACCCGTGGGTTCAAGGGCTGGTGGTCTAACCACTGAGCACCAGCCAGGGCAGGGCTAGAGGATTTTTTTAATCCAGGAATACAGAATTCCCCCTTACTCAGAGGAGATTTAATCTTTAGAGATGTTGCATATTTCTTTGAAAACTCAGGGATATGACAGAACTGGAGCTGAATACTGCAAGAGAGTTGGAATTCTTTTCTTTGGTTTCCTGTACTATATTTGACAGCCTATCATGTGGCTTTAGAGGAAATACCATATACCTGTGTTTCATAAGTGAGAGTGAAAACATTCTACGGGCCTGGCTGGCATGGCTCAGTGGTTGAGCATTGACTTATGAACCAGAAGGTCATGGTTTGTTTCCTGGTCAGAACACATGCTCAAATTGCAGGCTCGATTCCCAGTGTGGGGCGTGTGGGAGGCAGCCGGTCAGTGATTTTCTCTCATCATTGATGTTTCTATCTCTCCCTCTCCTTTCCTCACTGAAATTAATAAAAAATATATATATATTTAAAAAAACAGATATTTGTATGGCTAAGCAGACAGTGTCTTGGAGATCATGTTACGGATCTTTTCTTTTCTTTTCTTTTTTTACAGAGAGGAAGGGAAAGGGATAGAAAGTTAGAAACACCGATCAGCTGTTTCCTGCACACCCCCTACTAGGGATGTGCCAGCAACCAAGGTACATGCCCCTGACTGGAATCGAACCCAGGAACCCTTCAGTCCGCAGGCCGACGCTCTGTCCACTGAGCCAAACCGGTTAGGGCAAGTTATGGATCTCTTTAAGAAGCCAGTGAAAGCTATCAACTATCTTCCCAGAAAAATAGCAACACGTGCAAAGTTTTTTCATAGAATTTCAGGAGTTTTGTACTGATCCCTCAACATAGGACAATAAGAAATCTATAAAGATTTCTCCATGTCATTAAGAATGTCCAAAAGCTGTGTTTTTTTGTTCTTGTATTTTCTAATATTAGAATAAAGCACTATGACCAAAGACAAAAGCTGGGCCAATTGTTTCACTTTTACTAAAGGTAGTTTCTGCTTTATGCAACTTTAATCTCTAAAAATCCAATTTTTTTTTAAAAAAGCAAGAGGATTATGATTGGTGTTATATAAGGATTTATTTAATGTACTGTGTTGAACTTGTGATTATTTTTCAGCTTTGCTTTGGCCACTAGGAAGTTGTAATTGTGCATTTTTGTGTACTAGAGTTTCATTGTTTTTATATTACCATTACTCCTAATCTTGCTTTTTTTCTGATTTTGTATTTCTGTACACCGGGCTAATTCATATCACCCATTGCAATACCCTGCGTATAGTATGTTCATTTATGTAGTATTTGTTGAATGGGAAGATGCAGATTGAATGAATTGTATAAATAGGTTTTTCTCAGTTGAAAATTTCACCAAAAGAGTTTAATGTGACTTGGATTTTTTTTTTAGCTTCATTAAACATTTATTGGATAGTCATTTATTCATTTAATAATATAATAAAAGTTTCTGTGCTGGTGACAGGAACACAAAGATAAGTAGACACAGTTCTGTTCATTCAGAACTCTAGTGAAGAGATAGACATGTAAATAAACAGAAGTATGTTGGTTTAGGGTATATACGCCAGGTACATTGGGGGCACAAAAGAGGGAGTGGTCCGTTTTACTTGCAGGGAGAGATATCTAAAATAGCTTCCTAGAGGAGGTGACATTTAAGCAGAGTTCTAGGGGATATGCAGAGAACAGCATCCATTTCCGCAGAGAGCAATAGCAATTTGAGTCAGTGTATCAAAAGTCTTGAATGTTGGGAACTGTAAAAAGCTTGACATGATTAAGCTTGTGGGGAATGGAGGGGAATATTATGTGATGTCATGGCCCTGGTAAGAGGGGAACTATGTCCTAGCTGTCTTACATGCATGATCCATGTAAGGTTAGGTAAGGAGTTTTTCCTTGATCATGTAGGTAGATTTTGAGTTTATGGGGCTATTGCTCTACCAGCAATATGGAGGATGGAATGGAGGGATCTGGCAGGATAAAGGCTTAAATTTAAAATATTTTTATGAGATTTTCAAATATACACAAAAGTTAGAAAATAGTATAATAAAACCTGTGTACCTGTTGCCCAGCTTCAACAGTTATCAACACATGGCTTTTGTTTTATTTAGACCTTACTCCCTCCCTCATTACTTTAAAACAAATTCCTAAGTGAGTAACACATTGGCAAAGCATAATTAATATCTAGCAAGGTGCCTCTCAAGTCTGGCTGTGCACCTAAATCACCTATACAGCTTAAAAAAGGAGAAAGTTCATATCACATATCTACTGAGTCAGATATTTGTATGGCCAGACATTATTAGTTTTCAAAATATGTCTTGGGTGATTTTGCACAGCCAGGGTTGAGAACTCAAGATTTAATTTTTTTAAGTAGTTTGACTTCTGGTGGATTTATTTTCCTGAACTCAATGAATGCTGCCTGTGGCCCTTCTGGGTGAAATTCACCTAATAGATAGTGGAGGCTTTTCTATGTGGGTAAGTTCTTGACATTTGAATAAAGAGTATTTAAAGGCTGATGTCTTAATTTTCTGTTACAGATGGGTAAGACTGAAAAAGCACGTGCAGCAACTTTGAAATTGGATGTGATGAGATAGGGAATAAGCAGTTATTGTTATAGTAGATCTTTTGCACCAAATCCAGTCACAATTTAGGAAGGGGGTGGGAGACACAGATCATTCTTAAAAGGTAGACTAGGATTGTTCCAGAGTATCCATTTAAAATGTGTAGTCAGGGACGCTTTATCTCCTTAATTTGCATAACTTTGCTGTTTTTATTTTTTGTTGGGAATACTAAGAAGGGCTCCTTGGCATTCTGCCATTTCCTCGCTGCTGGCAAAACTGATCTACAACTTTGGTGAGCCCTAGTTTGTTGCCAAATTCTTTTGATGCCAGTTTCTCTCTCTAAGTAATTGGAAGAAGTGACCAGAAGGATAACTTGTGGATCTGCAGCTTCCCAGGACAGTAGGATAAAGGATGTATAGAGGATGTATTCTCAGACACCATCCCTACCTCCAAAATCAGTGATGAGGTATCAAATTCTTCTTTGGTGCCCTTGCCCATATTTTCTTTGAGTATACGGAAGTGCTGAAAAACACCAAGACCAAGTGTTTAAAAACATCAAGAGGTATAGTGTTTTCAGATTTTGAAAGATATACTCTGTCAAAATATTTCTGCAGATAATTTCCAGATTTGTCTTGAGTAAAAGCTATTCAGTTGCTTTATTATTATTGTGAGTTTATTTTCCTTAACAGCAGCAAACATTGAACAGTTACTATGGACTGCTATTTTTTCTGCATGATGTTTCTTTAATTAAATTTATTGGGGGGTAACATTGGTTAACATAATTTTCAGTGTACAGCATAATTCAACATCTGTGTACTCTGTTAGTTGCTTTGTTATACATCTTGTTATCCGTGTCCAATAAAATCTAGGTCAGCAAATCATTTGGGTCATGTTTTATGTGGTCAAGGATAGGGACATTGGTATCTGTAGGGGTGGTGGTGGGGTGCATATGGACATTTTATATGCTGTAGAGTTGTGGAGCAAACTTTGGTTAGAATCCAGGTCCTGCCACTTACTGGTTATGTGGCTACTCTTGGACTTAGTAAAGCAAACATTAGACTGGATGGAAGGGCCTGACAATCAGTTGGTTCCCCCTTTAACAAACCAGTTAACGTGATGTCTGTGCCTCTGTAATCAAATAGTGAATAGCAGGCTGGGTTTCAAGATTCAGCTTGCTGCTTCCTGACATGATGGATCATTGGACAGTTCTCACCTGCATTTACTTTCAGAGACTGCAGAAAGGCAAAGGGAATCACTGACTGCAAGGCAAAAAATCGAGTGTTTTGCTCTGCGGCACATTGAATTATGTTCTGTAAGCATTTTTTTTGGTTAAAATCTGCCATAATGCTTTTCCATGATTTCAGTGGGAATTTTAGGCTGACTTTGATTCATCCACATTACTTAACCTACCAATAATAAACCACATCAACAAATACTGAGTGCTAAACTCCAGGATTAAATAGCAGAAGACATCAGAAGGAAGCTCCAAGAGTAGGCACCAGCCTATCCAAGGCATTTGTTTAGGTGGTATTGTTCTTAATTTGATTCGTGCCCTTTGCCTTAAGAAAAACTGTACAAAAATATTCTCGTTATAAATGGATGCCTGATTATAGAAACTGGAAGGAATTGAAAAGCATGAAGCAAAAATAAAACTATGTTATCCTGCCACCTAGAGGCAACCACTAATAATGTATGTTTCTTCCCTTTCCAGGTGGTTTTTTGTTCCTCACCTTATGGCAGACATTTTCTCATTAATAGTCAGGAAAGGGATAGGTACAGGATACAACTTAAACACATAGGGAAGGGCATTCAGTCAAGTTTTAGTAGATTAGGAAGAGAATTGTCTTAATTCTGGGTAGTAGTTGTGCTATTTTAAACCCACATAAGTGTTCATTATGTTAAGGTGAAATAGTGAGGGGCTAAATGGTCCCCTATACTGAGCTTTCTTAGGGATTTTCTTTCCATTATCTTTTTTCCCCACCTTCCTCTACTTTTCAGTGACCCCATAATCTCTGCTTGCATTCACAGCCAGCCTTTCACAAGAGTTTTCTGCGCATGCCATGCATATTGCCTCACTTCCCATTGATTCCTTGACTCCAGTCTGTTTTCCTTTCCCACCACCCCACTGAAACTATTGTTTCTCACGTTATCTCTATTTCCAATTTCAGTGAATATTTTCCTGGACATATCTCATTTTGACATTTGACACAACTGATCAGTCCTGCCATCTTTTGTCTTCTGTGATACTGTGAATTAGTTTTGCTTCTACCTCACTGGCCTCTCCTTTGCTAAGTACTTCTCCTTTCCTTTAAATGTTAGATCAAATAAGAACTCAGTTCTGGGCCTCTTCTTTTCTGTAAGCTATCATTTCCAGACCTATGTCTTCACTGTTTATATGCCGACAATCACAGATTTTTTTCCTCAGGGCATACTTCTTTCCTGAACTCCATTCTGTAGATTATATGTACCTATCATTTGTAAGATGCTGTGCTAGATGCTAAGAGCTTAACAGTATAGAAAATCAAACCAATTACATTAATTGATACTTGCTGTGAGAGAAACAAGCAGAAAAATAACAAATTAGACCAGCTTTAGGTACTATGTTGCCATGGGTAGCCACTTTTTAGTTCTTATTTTAGTTCTTCAAATGGAACTGGCTATGGGAAGAATGGGAGTGTGGGGCAGAAGCATTTAAGTGGGAATAGCACTTGTATAGCTTTAGAGGCCAGAAAGAACTTGAGTGTTCCAGAAACTAAACAGAAAGACTAATGTGGTTGTGAAGAGAAGAGATTGGAGAGAGTTTTGGGAGCCAAATCATGCCAAGGCCCAGTGGGATATGGTTATAGAGTTTGGATATGATTCTAGGGAAACTGTTGAAAGGTTTTAAGTGAGGAGGTAATATGAGCTGATTTATGTTTTAAGAAGATTACTTGTGCTGCTCCCTAGAGAATGGATTGGATGTAAGTGTGGAAATGGGGAGATCAGCTATCCCTATTTCACAGTTGAGGAAACAGAAGTACACAGAGGCTGATTTGTCCATGTTAATACAGTAAGTGATATAGCAGTGATTCTAATCAGGGTTTCCTGATTCTGAGCCTGTACTCTGATCTGATGTTTCTCAAACATTAATATATGAATCACCTGAAGATCTTATTAAAATACAGATTGATTCCTCAAGTCTGAGTGTGGCCTGAGATTATACATTTTTATTTTTTCTGGTCTGACTTTAACAATGTAACAGAAAACATAGGGACAATAAAAATAGGTGAAATCACCTGGCCAGTGTGACTCAATGGTTGAGTGTCAACCCATGAACCAGGAGGTCAACAGTTCATTTTACAGTCAGGGCACATGCCTGGGTTGCTGGCCCAATCCTCAGTAGGGGGCATGTAGGAGGCAGCTGATCAATGATTCTATCTCTCTGCCTCGCCCTCTCTCTGAAATCAATAAAAACATTTTTTTTAAAAAAGTTAAATGCTGTATTTATATATGTAAAATAAATATAACCATGATCTATAGGACAAACAATTCAGATTCTTGAACAAATAAATTTTAAGGAAAAAGATAAAGATGTCTGGATTACAAGAATTGAACAGACACATCAAGCAGTTGCAATGGATGGAACTCATTAAGATTCTAATTGGAACAAAAACTATGCAAAATAATTTATAAGACAAATATAAACACTGAATATCTGATTACACTAAGGAATTATTATTATTTTATCTGATAATAGTAATGTGGCTATCTGGGTTTTATATTTCAGGGGAACAATTCTATAATTCATCATCTGTACAGTCAAACCTCGATTCTTGAACATCTCCCATCTCGAACAATTCGATTCTCAACAGAATTGTTAACAAAACTTCGGTTCTCGACCAGACAACCCTTTCATTCTGATACCTGTATGATCAGTCACGTGTCTCTCAGGTGACAAAGGAAAGAATGCATGAGTATGAGTCAGTTTACTGCTAAACCTCGCATTGTTAACATCTCAGGAAATTGTGCTATGACTATTTTCATGTTTTTTTGTCTTTGCTTTTGTTGCTGCTTATATACATATGGTCCTCAGAAGGTTGCAAAGTGAAAAGGAAAGTTGTAAAAACAAGAATTTAGACATTTACTGTATATAAGAAAAATAAGAATTGTGTGGGGTCTGGAACATTAATTCCATGTACATTATTTTTTTAAGGGGGGGGTGGTTTAGTTTTCAAACAAATCACTTCTTGAACTGTTTTCTGGAATGAATTAAGTGCCACTATATATTGTATGTTTACCACCCCAAGTCAAGTCTCCTTCCATCACCATTTATTCCCCTTTACCTTCTCCTACATCCATCACCCCCTTTTTCCTCTGATAATCACCATACTGTTTGTATATGAGGTGTTTGGGGAATTTTTTGCTTAATCTCTTCATCTTTTTCACTCACCTCCCCTACTCCCTGTTCCTTTTACAGCTGTCAGTCTGTTCTCTGTATCTATGAGTCTGTTTCTATTTTTTGTTAGTTTATTTGATTCATTAGATTCGACATATACATGAAATCATGGTATTTTTCTTTCTCTGACTGGTTTATTTCACTTAGCATAATATTCTTCAAGTCCATTCATACTGTTGAAAATGGTAAGATTTCCTTCTGTTTTTACTGCCAAATAGTATTCCATTGTGTAAATGTACCACAGCTTTTTTATCCACTCATCAACTGATGAGCACTTGAGTTCTTTCCAGATCTTGGCTATTGTAAATATGCTGCAATGAACATAGGGTACATATATTGTTTTGAATTAGTGTTTCAGGTCCCTTTGGATATATTCCCAAAAGTGGTATTGCAGGGTCATAAGGCAATTCCATTTTAAGTTTTAGGGTAACTCCATACTGCTTTCCAGAGTGGCTGCACCAATCTGCATTTCCACCAACAGTGTATGAGGGTTCCCCTTTCTCCACCATCCTCGCCAGCACTTGTTGTTTGGTGATTTGTTGACGATGATAGCCATTTTGACAGGTGTGAGGTGATATCGCATTGTGGTTCTAGTTTGCATTTCTCTGATGATTAGTGATATTCAGTATTTTTTCATGTCTTGACCATCTGTATGTCCTCTTTGGAGAAGTGTCTATTCAGGTCCTTTGTCCATGTTTTAATTGGCTTTTTGCTTTTTCAGTGTTGAGTTGTATGTGTTCTTTATAAATTTTGGATATTAACCCCTTATCAGATGTATCATTGGCAAATATGTTCTCCCATTGACTGGGTTGTCTTCATTTCATTGGTGCTTTCCTTTGCTGTGCAAAAAATTTTTTAGCTTGATATAGTCCCGTTTGTTATTTTTTTTGTTTGTTTCCCTTGCCTGAGGAGATATCAGAAAAATGCTATGAGAAATGTCCAAGATTTTGCTGCCTATGTTTTCTTCTAGGATTTTTATGGTTTTGAGTCTAACATTTAAGACTTTAATCCATTTTTAGTTTATTCTTACATATAGTGTAAGGGATGTTCTAGTTTCAGTTTGTTACATATATCTATCCAATTCTCCCAATACCATTTATTGAATAAACTTATCTTTACCCCATTGTATTATTTTTTTTTTTAAACATTTTATTTTTTAATATTATTTCTTTTTATTGATTTTTTTTTTTTTTTTTACAGAGAGGAAGGGAGAGGGATAGAGCTAGAAACATCGATGAGAGAGAAACATAGATCAGCTGCCTCCTGCACACCCCCTATTGGGGATGTGCCCGCAACCAAGGTACATGCCCTTGATCAGAATCGAACCTGTGACCTTTCAGTCCGCAGGCCGACGCTCTATCCACTGAGCCAAACCAGTCAGGGCCCATTGTATTCTTGCCTCCTTTGTCAAATATTAATTGACCATAAAAGTGTGAGTTTATTTTTGGTGATTTATAGGTGATTTTTGGGCTCTCTATTCCATTCCATTGATCTATATGCCTTTTTATGCCAGTACCATGCTGTTTTGATTACTATGGCCTTGTAGTAGAGGTTATCAGTGATTCCTCCAACTTGGTTCTTATTTCTTAAGATTGCTGAAGCTATTTGGGGTCTTTTGTGGTTCCATATAAATTTTTGGAATATTCTAGTTTTGTGAAAAACGCCATTGATTCTTGATAGGAATTGAATCTATAGATTGCTTTGGGTAGGATGGACATTTTAATTTTTAATCTTCCTGTCCATGAACACGGTATATTCTTTCACTTAACTGTATCTTATTTAGTTTCTTTCTTCACTGTCTTATAATTTTCCAAGTACAGTTCTTTTACATCCTTGGTTAAATTTATTCCTAGGTATTTTATTTTTTTTGATACAATTGTAAATGGGATTGTTTTCTTAGTTTCCCTTTCTGATAGTTTGTAATTGATGTATAGAAATGCAACTGATTTCGGAATATTTATTTTGTATTCTACTTTGCTGAATTAATTTACCATTTCTAGTAGTTTTGATGAGAATTTGCATTTTTAATAACTCCCAGGTGGTATCAGTACTGCTGATCCTTTGACCATGTTTTGAATAACAAGGCTAGTCTCAACTAAACTCAACTGCTATTGAGCCAGATTTGCAGGTGTCTTCTGCCTTTAAGCTGGTACAGTATTGAAAGTCATTGTAAATTTGATCAGCTGGAGGTGTTACTACAGAGTGAGTTACCCTTTATTTATTTATTTTTATATATGTTTCATTAATTTTTTACAGATAGGAAAGGAGAGGGATAGAGAATTAGAAACATTGATGAGAGAGAAACATTGATCAGCTGCCTCCTGAACACCCCCTCCTGGGGATGTGCCCGCAACCAAGATACATGCCCTTGACCAGAATTGAACCTGGGACCCTTCAGTCTGCAGGCCAACGCTCTATCCACTGAGCCAAACTGGTCAGGGCGAGTTACCCTTTAAAGAGCAGCTTTCCTCAGTCTAATTTTATACATTTGATATAAAATCTATAAAACCAATATTGAAACCTCAAAGGTAAAAAGGAATAAGGAGATAAAGAGGAATAAGGAGGAGAAAAAAGAAGTAATTAAATGGAAGTCACAGTAATAGCAGTTTTCTATCTGTAAATGGGGACAAAACTTGGCTTGAGTGGTGAGGATTGCATGAAAGACTATTATGAAACCCTTGTGCAGTATGTCTCAAAGTGTATTCTGTGGGGGTACTTAAATTGGTGGAATGTCAGTAGATGTCACTTGAAGAAATGGTCTTTGCCCTGATAAATTTCTTTTACTGAAGATTCCTTGGAGTCATTAGTAATGTCAGTCAGTCAGATGACTGTCCTAAAGGAAGAGAAATTCCTTTCGTAACATTTCCTAAATCACTGGAACCTTGTCTTCTTTAGTGGAGCAAGATGCTCTAAAATGCTTTGGGAAACACCAGCCTAAGTATTACCTGGCTTGTAATGGGCACTCAAAAATATTCTCCCTTCTCACTGTGAAACCAGCTTAAATGTAGAGTAACTAGGAAAATATAAAAACCCTTGAATTTTTTTAACCAATGTCTAGTGAACAGTGGTAGTGTTCCTTTTTAGTCTATAGATGTTTCTTGCAACAAAGTTAGAGAAATCAGCTTAACATTGCACTTGTTATGGGGATGTGTGTATTCATTTGTTTTGGCTTGGTTTTTGAATTGGGTGGTTATTTGAATTTGTTTATGAAAGGTTTGGAACCCGAACACCGTGGAAACTGAAAAGGCCAAATGCACAGCTCTTCCAGAACCTCAACAGTTAGCATGGATCCTATGCTTGACCAGTCAGATGCTCACACTTGGGACTTTGATCTAGAGTCACTGATGCCTAAAACAAAGAACCTGAGACCATTTAGAAACATCCACTAGCAGTATCTTCTAGACATCCAGAGTCTGATGTTGCCTGCTAAGCTGTGTCTGTGGGAGGTTTTTTGCTGTGTAGCTTCCTTGGTTCCTCCTCTTTTCCGAATGTGAATTGCTAAGTCTTCCTGTTGGTTCTGTAAACTATCAGTTATCCTTCTAGTAAATCACTTTTTAAGCCAGTCTATTGTTTTCAATCCATACCCTTTACAAGTACAGAATCCTAAGTCAAAGCAGTCTTAGACACTTAGGTTAAGATTTATAGGTGATCTCATCTGCATTTTTGGTAAGTCATATAATTTTACATTTAGGCTCATGATACTTTTATTACTTTGCTTTTTTAAAAATTGAGTTGTAATCATGTGCAGTATATTAATTTCAGGTGTACAACATAATGATTCATTATAACTAGAAGTTTGTACTTTTTGACTACTTTCACCCATTTCAGCCACCCCCACTTTTGGCAGCAACTAATCTGTTTTCTGTTTCTGTAAGTTCCAAGGTTTTTGTTTTATTTATTTATTTATTTATTTATTTATTTATTTATTTAATTTTTGAGATTTCCTATAGAAGTGAGATCATGCAGTATTTATCTTTTCCTTTGACTTATTTTACTTAGCACAAATGCCCATCTGTGTTGCAGATTTCCTTATTTTTAGGGCTGAATAGTATTCCTGTGTGTGTGTGTGTGTGTGTGTGTGTGTGTGTGCACGCGCGCGCGCTGTTCTATGTGTTGTAAATATTGTTATAATGAATATGGGGGTACATATACCTTTTCAAGTTAGTGTTTTCATTTCTTTTGGATAAATACCCAGAAGTGGAATTGCTGGGGTCATATTTTTTAATTTTTTGAGGAACCTCCATACTGTTTTTTTTTTTTTTTAGTGACTGCAACAGTGTACATTCCCACCAACAGTGAGCCAGGGTTTTATTTTCTCCACATCCTCACCACATGATCCGTTTTGAATTGATTTATATAAAATATGAGACTTTGGTTAAAGGGTTGGGATTTTAGCCTATAGATATCTACTTGCTCTGGCACCATTTATTAATGAAACTACCTTTGATTGAGTTGCTTTTTCCTTTGATATATGTGTCTATACTTTCTCCAATACTACATATACAGTCATGATTACTGTGGATATATCTGGATATAGATGTATATATATATATATATATATATATACACACATACATACATACATACACATATACATATATACTGAGTGGCCAGATTATTATGATCTCTGAATGCATAATAATCTGGCCACTCAGTGTATATCCTCTATAATAAAAGGCTAATATGCAGATTGTCCCCTCGACCAGGAGTTCGACCAGCAGGCAATCCGGCCAACCGCCCATGTCCCCTCCCCCTGGCCAGGCTGGCTGGACCCCACCCATGCATGAATTCATGCACCAGGCCTCTAATATATATACACTGAGTGGCCAGATTATTATGCGTTCAGAGATCATAATAATCTGGCCACTCAGTGTTTATAGCAATTCTTGAAATTGGATAGGGTAATTCCTCCCTCTTTTCTTTTTTCAAAATTGCTTTAGCCCTGGCCAAGTGGCTCAGTTGATTGGAGCGTCATACCATTACATCGGAAAGTTGCAGGTTTGATTTCCTAGTCAGGACACATTCCTGGGTTGCAGGCTCAATTCCCAGTTGGGGCGTATGTGGGAGGCAACCGATCAATGTTTCTCTTTCACATTAATGGTTTCTCCCCTTCCCCTCAAATCAATAAAAGCATATCTTCCAATGAGGATTTTAAAAAAATGCTTTAGCTATGGTAGTCCTTTCAGAGTCCACAAGCCCATTGCCAGTATACAGAAATATGATTGATTTTTGTATGTTTACTTTATATTCTGCAATTTTGCTGAAATTACTTATTAATTCTGGGTTTTTTGTAGATCCTTGGGATAGTCTCATTAGATCATCTTTTGTCATTTGCAAATAGGGACAGTTTTATTTCTTCCTTTCTGATCTATATACCTGTTATTTTCTTTTCTTACCCTATTGCAGTGGCTAGAACTTCTAACATGTGTGAATAAAAGTGGTGAGAATGGATGGGCATTCTTACCTTGTTCCTAACTTTAGAGGGAAAGCGTTCAGTGATTTGGGTTGTATGGTGTATGCAGCAGATGCAGCCAGTAGCTTCCCAACAAATGATTGCTCTAAGTAATGGGTATGAGAAAAACAAAGCCTGAGAATAATTGTATTAAAAAAAAGCTCATTTATAATTATTGCCAGAATCCTGTTGGTCCCATTTTAGATATTTGGAAGTTACTGGCAGCAGGCATTTTGTTCATTCTCTATTAGATGCTGAGGTAATTTTTTAAAAAGTAATCTGGATTCATATGCCTTAAATGAGAAACATAGAGGAAAAACATCTTTTTTTTTCCTTCTGGAATGGTATCTATGGAAACATTAAACATACTCTGGATTTTCTCCAACTCTTACTGAATGCCCACTGGTTGAATGGATGCCAGTTACACAGGCAAATACATGCTATTTCTACTGCACTGAATATGTTGGACTAAATCTAGGCCAAAAGTTGCCTAGAATTTATACTTGGCTTTGTCATCTTTATATTATGATGGTTTTCTTTGGCGGGGGGGATTGACCTCCAGTGACAGCTATGTAGCAAATACATTATTGGCAAAAGAATCATTGTTGTGTAAAGAGCTTGCAATTAATTCACCTCTCCCTCTGTTCATGTGAACTAGTTGCCAATAGGAGAAACCTTTTTCTTCCTGAGCCTTGGCCAGAGCATTTTAAAGGACCTGTCTACCATCAAAGATCACCTGTATTTATACTATGGTTCTACTTAAGACTGTTGCTCACTTTTGAGCTTTCCAAATTACATAGCCTTAGTTCTATGCTCAGGACATTTCTAGTGAGTTTTGTACCTCATTTTCTAATTTAAAAATGTAAGTATTGTGTTGCTTTTGTTCTTATGATACAACTAATATATTTTTATTGGTTAAAAAACAGATACAGAAATACATAAATCCAACAATGATACATAATCCTTTTGATTAGCAATGAATTAACATTTTGATGCATTTCTACCTGTTTTCTTTAGACACATGTTTATACTGTTCATTCTATTTTGTGACTACTTTATTTCACCATGAACATCTTTGTGTGCTGTTATATAATTGCAATATTTTTAACAGTTGCATAGTATTTCATTTTAAACCAATTCTGTTTTGGACATTTGATCCTTTCCAATTTTTCACTATTATACATGGTAATTCAGTATTGATTCTTGTGGTTAAAGATTTATGTACATCCTTCTGATTTTCTTTGGATAAATTTTCAGAAGTGGGATTGTTAAGTTTTTCAGAAAACTACAGTAATACAGTGATTTTTCAACCTGAGATGTTGAAAACATTTAACTCTTTTCCTTTTTTTAATTTAAATTCTTTTTATAATTTAAATTCTTTATTGTTTAAAGTATTACATGAGTCTCCTTCCCCCCCCCCATTGACCTCTCCCCGGCCACCCCTACACCCAAGCACAAACGTTCACCCCCCTACTGTCTGTGTCCATCGGTTATGCTCATATGCATGCATACAAGTCCTTTGGTTGTTGAAAGTATTACATGTCTCCTTTCCCCCCCATTGACCTCTCCCTGTCCACTCCCGACGTCTTTTATTTTCAATTATGAATGAGTTTTAAGAGGCTTGTAAAAAATGAAAAAGACATTTTAATTTTGACTTAAATCGATTATAGACTTTTGCAACATATAGATGTGGGACCAGTTTTATCTGGAGAGATTCTTTACCCCTTCCTACCTCATAGCTGTGTCTATGAATTGGCATGGCATCATAACTCCAGAATTTTTACTTGAAGCATTTTGTATGCTCTTCAGTCTATATTGTCAATGTCTAAGCATGAAGAGTTCAAGATTGCAGTTTTAATTCTTACTTACTTTTCAGGTTATAAAATAGAAAATCGAAATCATGAAAGTAGACAGGACTAAACTGAAAAAGACACCTACTGAGGCTGTAAGTATCCAAAAGTTTGCTCTTATTTTTTCATTTCAGTAAAAATCCTTACAATCTGTTCACCAAATATGTTATCACTTGTATATACAAAGTGCAGTAAAAAATTAACTTGTCTTGAAGCAGTCAGATTTTCTTTTGAACTTTTTTTTTATTAAAAAAGTAAGAATGCTAGTGATCAGTGGAAAGTGAGCCCTGAGCAGTTTGTAGCTGTATATACCTGAAGTAGGTTTTCTAGCCGCTGTTTCTATGCATTGAAAGGCTCTATGGTATAATGTAGTAATATCTTTCTGACTAGATTTCTTGTGAAGCCAGTGTTTTAAGCTTTCTGTATTACTCTCTTAACCATAGAATTCAACTTAACCTTTGTATAGGTTGGCCATGTCAATTGATCCTATGTCAGTAGTAGAAATCCCAGCTTCAGTATTCTATCAGCTTGCCTAAATTGTGTTTGATGTTAAAAAAGTATTGAATTGTTATTACACTCTTGTTGACCCCATGTGCTGCAGGGAGCCCACGCTTTGGAATTAGACATGGGTTTGAGTCTTAGCAGATTTTTGAGACTGAGAGTTCATTAACTTGCTCTGGTTTCCACATCTATAAAGCAGGGCTGATAATTCCTCCCTCCTTGATTTGAGGCAGTTGCTTAGTAAAGTATCTGGTGCATAATCAATGAGTTCATTTTCTAAATACAGGCCATTTGTTTTTTTTTAAAGACTACCTACCTAGCGAGTATTACTTATAGATGTCACTATTGACATTTTGCTATACTCCCAGTCTTTAAAAGATTATTGCATGGGTAGTTCTCCCGACCTTTTCACTTAGCATTATGCTAATGAATGTGGAAGGTGTTATTTTCCCATACCCTCTCCAGCATTATAGCTTATCTTTAAAATTTTTGTTATGAGGTGGCAAAGAAATATTTCACTGTGCTCATTTGCATGCTTTAATATGTAGTCCTCAAATTTATTGTCCTTATTCAGTATGTTTCTTATTTAATGCCATGCATACAGTCATTTTCATAATTGTTGCCAATACTTTTATTTATATTGTTTTTGATATGTTTTGGCATGTAAAATTTTTGACAGTTACATAATCAAAATATTTTTTTGGAAACTGAAGAACAGAAAGAAAGGTTGCCTTAAAAAACTATACAAATAATGGAAATGTAAAGTACTTTGTCAAAAGGCACATGGCAGGTTCAGGAAAAATATTTGTAACCCAATGTACTTAATATCTTTTGTAGCTAAATCTGTAGGAGCGATAAATATCCAAATGACAAAATTGCATAGGCCATTTCAGAAAAGAGCAAATTCGGTAGACTTGTAGAATAATTAAATTTTGTAGAGAAATGCAAGTTAAATTTTTTTTTTTACCTAATGGATTTTAGGATTTGTTATTTAAGTTACACTTGTGTACAAATTCCTGTTTCAGAACAGTTGATAGCTACTAGCAAATTACTTAGGATAAACTCCTCAAAGTGGAATTTTTAGATTATTGATTATGTATGTTTTTATGGCTTAAAAATGCCTATTTTTTCAAGTATCATACCCAGTTTTTCCTTGCTATGGTCAATACTAGGTGTTATTTTTAAGAAGGACATTTATTTATTTATTTTACATTTCAACCCTTTTAACCATTTCACCACTCCCCACCTGTGGCAGCCACCAGTCTGTGCTCTGTATCTATGAGCATGGTTTTCTTGTTTGCTTTTTATTTTTAAAATTCTATATATAAGTGAGATCGTACAGTATTTGACTTATTTCACTTAGCACAATGCTCTCAGGGCCCACCTATGTTGTCACAAATGGCAAGAATTCATTTGTGGCTGAATAGTATTCCACACACCACATCTTTTTTATCCTTTTGTCCATCAATGGATACTTAGGTTATTTCCATATCTTAGCTATCAATATACACTGAGTGGCCACTCATTGTATATCCTATACACACACACACACACACTCTCTCTCTCTCTCTCTCTCTGACTGAGTGGCCAGATTATTATGCGTTCAGAGATCATAATAATCTGGCCACTCAGTGTAAATAAAAACCTAAGCAACTGGTTGACCTGCCAATCGGCTGGTAGCTATGATGTGCAATGGCCACCAGGGGACAGACACTCAACGCATAGGAATGGGAACATGGAACAGGCTCATGAATCTCAGGGGGAAGGGGAAAGGAGGCGGGCAGGAAGAGATTAACCAAAAAACTTATATGCATACTAGAGGCCCGGTGCATGGATTCGTGCACCAGTGGGGTCCCTGGGCCTGGCCTGTGGGGATCAGGCTGAAACCGGCTCTCCGATATCCCCCAAGGTGTCCCGGATTGTGAGGGCTGGATTGTGGTTGGCCAGGCCTCTAGTTGTAAATAATAATGCAGTGAGCATAGGGGTGGATAATATCCTTTCAAATTAGTGTTTTCATTTTCATTGGATAAAAATATCCAGAAGTGGAATTGCTGGGTCGTATGGTAGTTCTCTTTTTAATTTTTTGAGGAGCCTCTATACTGTTTTCCATAGTAGCTGCCCAAGAAAGACATGTATTGATCACTTCGTGTATCAGCAACTGTGCAAAGGATTTTTCCCCATGATTTGACCTCTTTATATGACCAAATCAATATAAACCATGGTAATTGGTATGCATCCATTGAACTGGCAAGTGATTTCTTTTATATTATCATGAATAAAGAAATACACACTCAGTTTGCATTTATGTAGTAGGGACAATATGCTAAAAATAAGTTTTTGTCCCTGGTGTATTCTGTGAACTGGCAAGGTCCAGAGGGATCTTGCCACTCCTGATAAAACAACAACATGCTGGTACGTTAAATTGATGCCATGATGCTACCTGGTTCTTGTGAGCAGAAAACACAAGCAACTGAGATGCCTTAGACATATGTGTTCCAGAGGGTGCCCTTTGAAGTTTGAGAGCCTCAGGAAAGTTTCCAGGGGTCCAGAGGTTTGGGAAGTATTGAGATTTCCCTTCTAAAGTGAGAGACAGTTTGCAGCACTTCAACCACATACCATGAAGAAAGAGGAACAGTGTATGAGGTCCCTCTTCAGAATTTGTAGCAGACCCCTAGAGTTTAATCCATGCTATCCTCTGCCAACAAATGTCTTAGCATTCAGAAAAGCAGCTTCTGGCTTGCTACAGAACCTTGATAAAGAATGAATGCCTGATTATGTTATAGATAACAAGTGATTCCAGGGACCCAAATGTTCATCATGAACTGGGAGTTATCTAACTCCCAGAATCATAAAATTGGATCTGCTTAGCTGCATTCCATTAGAAATTGAAGTGATATATTTGATACTAGGCACAAGTGAATTGCATGAGCAGATGGTTCAGACTCCCATGTTTTTCTGTTTCTAATGCTTCACCACCTCTTCCTCATCCTATATGACTTCAAGAAGAGGAAGAAAAAGTGCATGCCTGGTTTATGGAAGGATTTTATGCCAAGGACTTTACATACATTTACCACAAAAATTTGAGGTAGCCTCTTTAATAATGTTCACTTTAGAGGGAGGAAAGTTTGGGGGAGTTAGCTTAAAGAAAACCATTTACCTTTATGCCCTTGTTGTTCCATGTTCTGGTTTGGGTGCTGAAAATACCCCTAGTTCAAATCTCACAATAACATTGCTGGATAAATAGGTGGTGTTCCTTTTGCAAAAGAGGATACTGAAATTCAGAGAGGTAGCTTACCAACTGCCTAATTCCAAAGCCCATGCTCTTTGTAATAGCATTCTGTCTCACAATATTTTAAACGCATATTATGTGAGATAAGTGCTTTATGTATGTGGCAAACATTTAAGTTTCACATTTCTGAGACAGTTATGAGGTCTGTTTTCCTGGTAAGAAAGCTGTGGCTTATAGGTTGTACTTGCTCATGATCAAACAGCTTAGTAAACATCAAGGTAAAAACTGAACCCAGAGTTGTTTGGTTCCAAATCTAGGTCTATCCTAGGATGCTGTACTGCTTTACAGAGGTAAAGAGCAAGTACAGTCACTTCCAGCTGCCATCCGTGAATAGAAGGCTTCTCTGTCCCAGTCCCTATCCCCTGCTTCACTTTCAGAAACTTTGCTATAAACTTTCAATCCAATCTTGTTACCTGACAAACAGGCTCTTCATCCGTAAAAAAGAACAGAAATGTATGGAAATGGGACCCTCAGTAAGAATAGAGTCCTGGTTTGCTCTCAATTGGAGGGTTTTATGTTGCAGAAAAATATAGCTAATGCTCATCTTCACCTTTTACTGTGAATTCACTAGGGCTTTTCAGTGTTCCTCTGATTCAACATTCCTTTTCGGGGATTCTAGTTGTCTTTCACTCCATGGTACAGATGCCTTCATTTTTTTAAAAAATAATGTTTAGCTTCTTTGCTTTATTCGGTTGTCTGTATCCATCCAAGCAGTTTACCTGGGTTTTAAAAATGCACACAGATGTATTGTTTCGTTATAAGATTTCCATTTTAATCCCAAGGGATCGTCTGGCAAATTTCCACTTAAGTAGTTATTCTATCAAAAGTTAAAATTCTGAGTGTATTGCTTAAAGATTTGTTTTTCCATTTTTTTCTTCTTTGTGTCTCCCTCATAACCTAAAACACCCTTTGTGAATACTTGTTTTTCTCAGCCTGCAGATTGCAGAGCCTTAATAGACAAACTCAAGGTTTGTAATGATGAGCAACTCCTCTTGGAACTGCAGCAGATCAAAACATGGAACATTGGAAAGGTATGTGAACCCATGCCAAAAGACAGCGCTCCCTGGACTAGTACATCATTTTGAATGCTCTGATATGGAAAGAGAAACCATAATGAGGTAGCCTCCCACACAAACACCTTATTCTTTTCTTCCTCTTTCTCCAGTGTGAGTTATATCACTGGGTGGACCTGTTGGACCGCTTTGATGGAATTCTGGCAGATGCTGGGCAGACGGTGGAGAACATGTCGTGGATGCTCGTATGTGATAGGCCAGAAAAAGAACAACTGAAAATGCTTCTCTTGGCTGTGTTGAACTTCACAGCCTTGCTCATTGAGTACAGCTTTTCCCGGCATCTGTACAGTTCCATAGAGGTAGGAGAGGCTCAAATCTATGTGATCTGTTCTTAACTGGAATTGTTCATGTCTGGAAATAAGGAAATTGCTATTTCTCTCTGAGGATTGCTTGTTTCCTTTTCATTATGGAACTCGGGGATTTTCCATGTCAAAAACAATGGTAGGATGTTTCTTGGATATAGACACCATTCACAGGATTGATGGGAAAATTCTGCAAAAAATTAATGAGAATGTAATACATGTATTGAAGTATTCTTTGGAATTTGCAGGAATTGATCTTTTTCTCACATATTAGAGCAGCCTCAAATTACTTTTAAACTATTAGAAATAGTTTGATTTCCTTGACACTTTACTGTACTTACTGCTTTTCTAAGTTTCTGTGCTGATTTTCAGTCTCCTCTCCTTTCCCCCCAAAGTGTGTATTAATATCATGCTATGTAGTCTTAAAAATTAAAGTGGGTACAGGAATCGGTCAAAAATCACCATAAGAAATAACCCTTTTCCTTTAGCCTAACTTTAGGCTTTTCTATCACTGTTGGTTAAGTACCCTGTTGTGTGTTAATTTTCTTAAGTCTTCCATAAAGAAACAGAATCAGAACAAACAAGTAGAAAGAAAATAGCTTAGGAAAAGAAGTGGAACAACTGGACTAAGGACTTAGCACCCAGAGTTTTAAGTGGGGAATGTATAAACATTCTGTTGGAGATGAAATAGTTTAGCTGCTAAAGAAAGTCCATGGCCTTCGGCATAATCAACAACTGAAAATACCTGGGTTCATTTCCAGTTGAATTGCATACTGCTCTTAATGCTGACCAAATGCTTCAATATATTGGTGAGTTTCAATTGTATTAAATAACCAAAATAGAGACTCT
The DNA here is from genome assembly GCF_027574615.1 of Eptesicus fuscus. NCBI lineage: Eukaryota > Metazoa > Chordata > Mammalia > Chiroptera > Vespertilionidae > Eptesicus > Eptesicus fuscus. Next base: position 127,722,857 of record NC_072473.1, read on the forward strand.
CGCGTAACTGTTATATACACTGTTCTATGACAGTTGTGTGCCCTCAGGTGTTGCTATCTTCAGCTCCTTTAATCCCGGTTTTATTTGTCATAAAGGATACGGGAGCATAACATTATCTTTCATTTATAATCTTTTGGTTATAGTTGGAGATGGCGTTCTTGAGTTCCACTAACTACCACTTTGTTTCTTTTGTAATCTTTTTTCCTGTGAGGACACCTGTGCAGTTTTGAACTGCTGTTCAGTTTTTTAATTTTTATTGAATTTTCTGACTTGTCACCAGATTGTAAGTTTCTTGGGGACAAGGTTGCATGTTGTAAGGGCTTAAATACTTAAACATTTTTTTGTGTGTTCTTAAACTTCTTGATAGTTGTGTAAATGTTGACAAATCTGTGTTGGCATTTAAATTTTCACTGCAATGCTTGATACCAGGAACCTGCCCTTTTTTGTCCCTTATAGCATTTGACAACTTTACTGGCTTCCTCTGATATGCAAGTGGTGCTGGCAGTCCTTAACCTTCTGTATGTATTTAGCAAAAGATCAAATTACATCACCCGCCTTGGATCTGACAAGAGAACCCCACTACTAACCCGGCTGCAACATTTGGCAGAGGTGAGTCATGGGTGAAGAGTTAGAAGGGCACAAAAATTGGACCAGATAGTACCTTTTCACAGGTGTTTCTTGCAGTGTCAAAATGGATAGGCGTTCCTAAGTTAACTTTACTGGCCCAATTGAGGAGAACTATTGGCGCCCACTTAGCTAGGTTCCAAAAACCCTAAGAAGTATTCTCAGCTAATGGATAGAGGAATTTAATGAATCTCTGCTCACAAAACGGAATCTCTTGGTTCAAAAATGACAACTTGTCTTCTGGAAAGAAATTTCAGAATCAGATTCTACATGGGAAAGCGATATGGTACAAAAAAAAAGATCTGAATTTGTGTCCTGGCGCTGTGCATTAGCTCTGATATCATTTTCACCTGAGAATTTAGTGTATCTACCATAAAGTAATTTCAGAGTAAAAGAGTTTAAGGTACTTAATGCTATTCTCAGTAATTAATTGGTTTGTGATGGTAGTAATTGTAATCATAGGCAAAAGCTATACTAAAAGGTCAACTCAACCAAACTGTTGTCCAGTGTTCTTAGAGGCAAATTGATAATACATACTTAGGCTCGAGAGAGGTATACATTGTTAGAGAACTTTCTTGGAAGAAAATTAATAAGGCTGATTTTTAGGAGCTCATTCAAATATAACTCAAGTTTCAGGCTGTTTTATATGCATGGTTACTTAAAAATGTAACATTATGAAAATTCTAGGACATATAGGAAAATATAAAGAAAATGGCAGCCATCTAGAATTCATCCAGATGGAGTCTCCCTTAAGATTTGAGCATATTTCCTCTTGTATTTATCAATGTGTACATACTAGAGGCCCGGTGCACGAAATTCGTGCATGAGGGGGAGGGGTGTCCCTTAGGCCAGCCTGCACCCTCTCCAATCTGAGACCCCTCGAGGGATGTCTGACATCCCCTAAACGGGCAGTCAGACATCCCTCACAATCCAGGACTGCTGGCTCCCAACTGCTCGCCTGCCTGCCTTCCTGATTGCCCCTAACCGCTTCTGCCTGCCAGCCTGATCACCCCCTAACCACTCCCCTGCCAGCCTGATTGATGCCTAACTGCTCCCCTGCCAGTGTGTTTGCCCCTAACTGCCCTACCCTTTAGGCCTGGTCACCCCTAACTGCCTTCCCCAGCAGGCCTGGGTCTCTCCCAACTGCCCTTCCCTGCAGGCCTGGGTCCCCCCTAACTTACCTCCTCTGCTGGCGTGGTCACCCCTAACTGCCCTCCCCTGCAGGCCTGATCGCTCCCAACTGCCCTCCCCTGCTGGCCTGATCACCCACAACTGCCCTCCCTTGCAGGCCTGATCCCTCCCAACTGTCCTCCCCTGCTGGCCATCTTGTGGTGGCCATCTTGTGGTGGCCATCTTGTGTCCACATGGGGGCAGGATCTTAGACCACATGGGGGCAGCCATCTTGTGTGTTGGAGTGATGGCAATCTGCATATTACTCTTTTATTAGATAGGATAGAGGCCTGGTGCATGGGTGGGGGCCAGCTGGTTTGCCCTGAAAGGTATCCCGGATCAGGGTGGGGTTTCCCTTGGGGTGTGGGGTGGCCTGGGTGAAGGGCCTGTGGTGGTTTGCAGGCCGGCCACGCCCCCTGGCGACCCAAGTAGAGGCCCTGGTATCTGGGATTTATGTATCTTCTACAATTGAAACTTTGTAGCCTGGAGTGGAGCCAAGCGTCCTGCTTGCTCCTTGGCCAGCAGCCATTTCTTTTGGGGTTTGTGTTCTTCTATAATTGAAACTTTGTAGCCTGGAGTGGAGGTCTAGGCCAGCCAGGGCTGCAGAAGCTTTGCTTCCTCCATTGCCGGGGGCAACCCTTGCCTCCTGCTCTTTCCAGCTCAGTGGCTGCCGCCATTTCTATTTGGGTTTGTTTACCTTCTATAATTGAAACTTTGTAGCCTTGAGTGGAGGCTTAGGCCAGCAACAGGCAGGTGGAAAGCTTGGCTTCCTTTGTTACTGGGGAAACCCAAGCCTCCCTCCTGCTCTCTGTGGCTGTAGCCATCTTGGTTGGGTTTATTTGTATATTTGCTCCTGATTGGCTGGTGGGCGTGGCTTGTGGGTGTAGCGGAGTTAGGGTCAATTTGCATATTACTCTTTTATTAAGTAGGATAAGTATGCAACCTGTTTTCTTAACATATTGTGAGTATTTATCTCTTGCTATTAAAAAAATGGAAGACAGTTCAATATTGGATCCCCAAGTAAGAGTTAAAAGGAACAAGAAGCCATATCTACCAGAATTCATAATGGAAAAACTAAATAAAGTATTTCCATTGATTCAGAGGTTACACAAAAATGTCAGCTATTAACTTTTGCAACTTAAATTTGTAGCAGACGTCCTAACCAATACAATAAGAGGAAAGAAAGAAATGAAAGTTATATATAAAAATGAAAATTCATTATTATTTGTAGGTGATGGTATTGAGACTCTTGGTTTTCTGGGGGGACAATATAAAATTATTAGGACTAATGAAAGTACAGTGAGGTAAACAATATATAGAAACAAATAGGTCCTCCATACATCAGTAATAACCAACTAGAAAATGATCTAAAAAAGGATCCCATTCACTGTATTAATAAGCATAGTGTCTTTAAAATATCCATATTGGGTAAAACTAAACTTAAGAAAAAAAATAATGTAGAAGGTTATATATATATTGTGATTTGGTGAAGAAGGAATTCTTAAAAATCCCAAAGCATAGCCTTGGCTATTTTAGTTCAGTAGTTAGAATGTCAGCCTGCGGACCGAAGAGTCTCGGGTTTGATTCCCGTTCTTCAAAAGCATGTTCCTCTGTTGCAGGCTCGATCCCTAGCTCCGGTGAATGTGGGAGGCAACCAATCGATATGTCTCTCTCTCTCTTTTTTTAAAATGTATTTTATTGATTTTTTTACAGAGAGGGAGGGAGACAGATAGAGAGTTAGAAACATCGATGTTTCTCTCTCTCCTCTCTCTCTCTCTCTCTCTCTCTCTCTCTCTCTCTTTTTAATGTATTTTATTGATTTTTTACAGAGAGGGAGGGAGATGGATAGAGAGTTAGAAACATTGATCAGCTGCCTCCTGCACACTCCCCACTGGGGATGTGCCCGCAACCAAGGTACATACCCTTGACCGGAATCGAACCTTGGACCCTTCAGTCCGCAGGCTGACACTCTATCCACTGAGCCAAACCGGCTAGGGCTCTCTCTCTTAAAAATACGTGGAAAAGATATCCTCAGGTGAGGATTTTTTTAAAAATCCCAAAGCATAAACCATATGGTAAAAATTTGAAATTTATAATACGAAATTAAGACTTCCTTTTCAATGAAAGATATCATAACTCAGTGCTACACTTCTTAAAAATATATTTTTGTTGATTTCAGAGAGGAAGGGAGAGGGAGAGAGAAACCTCAGTTATGTGAGAGAATTATCGATCTGCTGCCTCCTGCACACCCCCTACTGGGGATTGAGCCTGCAACCTGAGCATGTGCCCTGTTCAGGAATAGAACCAGTGACCTCTTGGTTCCTGGGTGGACACTCAGCCACTGAGCCATACCGGCTGGGCTTCAGTACTACTCAGGATGCTTACACTGGAATATAAATCAGCACACTGCTTCCTTCATGAAAAAAAAAATATCAATTGATCAATTTACTTATGTGGTTGAATAACATTCTGGTGCAAACTCATTTTGTCATGGAACGGGAACATTCAAACAATTGGTGAAATAGCAAGTAGTCTGTGGACAACATTACACAGCACTGCCAAAGACAGTTAACAGACTGGTGATAGATAGAGAGGTTTTTAGCAATGTTTTACAACTTTCAAGGGTCTGTTAATGTAGAATATTCAAAAGTGCCTCCAAATCAACAAGGATAAACAGACAAAGGATATGGATAGATAATTCACAGGCCAGGGAATTCAGCACGAATAGATGCTCAAACTTTTTAGTAATTAGAGAAATACAAATAAAACCACACAAATTTAGAAAACTGTATCAGATTAGTAGAAATTAGAAAACTGTATAATGGATAGTGCTAGCAGTCATCTGAGGCTGTATGAACCCTATGTATTGCTGATAGGAGTGTAGACTGGTACTCCTGGGTATATATCCCAAAGATCATATCACATTATTCCATAAGGTGCTATCTGTGAGAATATTGCATCATTGTGATAGGGAGAAGTTAGGGGCAATCTAAGTGTGCCATGTGGAGGAGGGTTAAAAAATGTTTACAGTAAACCCTTGATTTAATGAACTTGGATTTAGCAAACAAAATTTGTGGTCTGTATGTCATGTGAAAATTAACATCCTGTTAATTTTAAAATGCTTTTAACAAGATTTCCTTACAATGAAATTAACGGGGTTTTTTAAAATTCAGTTATTTTTAACAAATTTTAGAGAACAGGCCATATGTTGGAAAAAACGCTAGTAATTTTGTTGACATACATAAATTACATATCTACATCTATAGCCTACGTATTTAAATCCAAGAGTCATAGCTACTAAACAGTGTTCGGTGAATGATTAGCACATGATCACACTGCATTGCACATGGTGGTTGGGTTCTGTTATCACATGGCAGCATTTTTTGTTTGTTTTTTTTTGTTAATCCTTACCTGAGGATATGTTTTTTTCCCCATTGATTTTTTAAAGAGAGTGAACAAGAAGTAGGGAGAGGGAGAGAGAAACATCGATGTGAGAGACACATTGAACGTGCCCTGACCAAGGCCGGGGTGCAAACTCGCAACCCATGTACATGCCCTTGACCAGGAATCAAACCTGCGACCCTTAAGTCCCCAAGCTGATGTTCTAACCATTTTGCTGCACTGGCCAGAGCTCTGCAGCAATTTTAATGCATGCTCCCACATGCACTACGCCACGCCCCAGCTGTGTGCATTTGTTTACTCGTGGTGACTGGTAAATGCATGCATTTACTAGACCTATTCAGTATAAATTTAAAATTACAGTAATACATAAAGTAAACTTTTCTGTGAAAAACTAACTTTAAGTCGCTTCATGTAGCTGTAAGTAGTTTTTTTTTAATGGCTACATAATATTCTTCAGTTTGGATGTTCCATAATTCAACTATTTCCCAACTAATGCATCTTCATTTTTCCTGTTAGGAGCAATGATGCTACATTAAGCAGTCTTGAATGTATGCCTTTACTTACTGATATTTTTGATTCTATGATATAGTCCAAGAAATATTCATGTTACTTTAATTGGCACTTAGCTGATGAGTAATGAATTAAGCATCTTTTTTCATGTTTGACCACTAAGATTTGCTCTTGTGAATTGTGAGTTCATATCTTTTACCCATTTTTCTATTGGTTTAGTGTGTGTTTTTTTAAGATTTAAAACATTTTATTATGTCTTAATTATGTAATAACTTTCTTTGTTTTCCTTTTTTCCATTATTTACTCCATTGGTTTACTGTTTATTTGTCATCTGTTATAAGTTTGTTTTCTCTCAACCTTGTTTTCTTTGTTTATTGCATTTCTGTCCATAGTGGTTTCATAAACAGTTCAGGGAAAGTGCTTTAATGGCTTTTAGAAAGTGTTGTATAGCATGTTTTGTTCTTTATGAAAAATGACTTTGTATGTGGTATCTTTTCTTATGGTAGTTTTTTAGTGACTCAAAAAAGAGATATGGGCTGATAGTGAATATGAATAGTGATTAGTGAACTGCAAATGTAGGGGAAGTTCTCCAGGAAGACTTGTTGAATAAGTTGATAGCCAGTTGGTTGGTTTTGGCTAAGGTCTATGGTACACGGGTTCTCAAACTTGAGCATGCACCAGAATCACTTTAGGAAAGCATAGATTGGTCTCCCTCCTCTGATCATACCCCTTAACCCTGCCCGTTTCTGATTTGGTAGGCCCAGGGCAGGGCCTGATAATACACATTGCTAACTAGTTTCCAGGTGATACTAAGGCTTCTGGTCCAGGGACCACACTTTGAGAACCACTGGTCTAGTCTATCCTATTGGGTAAATTAAAGACTTAACTAATTTTTATAGTTCCATCTCAAAGAGCATCAGGTCTTTAGCAAATCCCATCTAGTGAGATGGTGTCAAATAGGCCTTTTTGCCATGGTTGATGTAATAGTTATTTATTGGGTGTCTACTTAATTGCCAGGAACAGATGGTAATGCTACTGGGTGTAGGTGAGGACAATGAGACTCAGAAGTTATATTGTTTTGAGCGAAAGGCAATGGGATTTTTGCACCTGATAAAATGTGACATCTGCTGTTCCTGTCTTAGACGTTTGAGTATGGCTTTTATTCTAAATCTGGGTGTTAGCCTGAGACCTAGCTCCTGCATCCACATCCAAACCTTTCAGTTGATATCATTCAAGAAATGTCTGACCAACCCAGAACTGAACATAGTAAAAACATTTTCTTTTCTTCAAAAAGTTCACATGGTGGATGAGAAGGAAGATTATGTGCATAATAAAAATGACAACTAGTTATTCTGAGTAGTACTGACTAATAAGTACCCTAGAATCTTAAACATTTCATGGATTTATCTTGTTGGCTATAAAATAGACTTTTCTTTATCTATATATATATATATATATATACACACACACACACACACACACACACACACACACATACACATACACACACATACACATATATATATAAAACCCAAAGCAACCAGTTGACTGTTTGACTGGTCGCTATGATGTGCACTGACCACCAGGGGGCAGACGCTTAATGCAGGAGCCGCCTCCTGGTGATCAGTGCACTCCCACAGTGGGAGTGCCACTCAGCTCAGCTGACTGGCGAGCGCCAGACACCAGACACCGGGCTTGCCTGTCTTGCGTCAGTGGCGGCACAGTGGAGCCAGGATGAGCGGGAGTGGCTCAGTGCTGGCCTGGGGCTCGGGCTCCTGCCTCTTCGCTCACTACTGTATCCCTCAGGGGATGTCAGATTTCAAGAGGGCGCAGGCCAGGCTGAGGGACCCCTGGCCTCTAGTAAAAAATATGTGCTTAGCCCGGCCAGTGTGGTTCAGTGGTTGAATGTCAACCTATGTACCAGGAGGTCATGGTTCGATTCCCAGTCAGTGCACATGCCCAGGTTGCGGTCTCAACCCCCCAGTTGTGGGGTGTGCAGGAGGCAGCCAATCAATGATTCTCAACATTGATGTTCCTATCTTTCTATTCCTCTCTCTGAAATCAATAAAAATATACTACTATTTGTAATACTTGACACAATAAAATAAAACTAAACATTTACCTCCCATAAATGTGTGTGTGTGTGTGTGTGTGTGTGTATTTAAAAATGTATTTAGTGTTCTAAAAACTTAGAAATGTACAGAAGAAAATTTATAATCACATGTACTCTTAGCATTTGGTACACTTTGTCCTATGCATATTTCTTTATATAGCTGAATGCATATCATATATATAATTTTGAATCCTACTTTATTTACTTACCATATAAACATCAGTGTTTTCCCATATTAACTTTACATAATTTTATAAGAAACTAGAGGCCCGATGCACGAAGATTCGTGCAAGAATGGGCCTTTCTTCCCCTGCTGCCGGCACTGCCTTCGCTCCAGCCCAGAGCCGCCTTTCCGCCTTCCCACTCTGCCCAGAGGCCCGGAGTGGCTGGGGCAGTGTGGAACGCCTGTGTTCTTGCCCTGCCCCCGGCTGCTCTGTGCCTGCATATGCAAATTAACCTGTCATCTTTGTTGGGCTAATTTGCATACTCACTCCTGATTGGCTGGTGGGCATCACGAAGGTATGGTCAATTTGCATATTTTTGTTAGTGTAGATCACTTCTTTGTATTTAATATAATGGTGATACGTCATAAATGTCACAATATCACAGACTTTCTTTTTTTTAAATATATTGTATTGATTTTTTTTACAGAGAGAAAGGGAGAGGGATAGAGAGTTAGAAACATCGGTGAGAGAGAAACATCGATTCAGCTGCCTCCTGCACACCCCCTACTGGGGATGTGCCCGCAACCAAGGTACATGCCCTTGACCAGAATCGAACCTGGGACCCTTCAGTCCGCAGGCCGACACTCTATCCACTGAGCCAAACCGGTTTCGGCAATATCACAGACTTTCATGAATCAAGCTTGGCTTGCATATGTTCTTTTAAGGATCCCAGGTTACCACAACTTTCTAATTGTAGGTGCTTGATTTTTATTAGATCACAAGATGGAAAGTAATTTTCTGGTGACACTAATGATAGTAGAAATATTCAAAAACAATTAATTGTGACAACAGAAGAAACAAAAGGAAAGTTGTGAAGAGGTACAGCCCTTCAAGCTTATTCCCTCTTACAAATTCAGGTCCTTGGATTGAATGACCTTTTCTTCTATGTAGCATCAAGTGTTAATAGCCTTTATTCTCATGGCCTTTGGCAAATTCCATGTTTCTTCACTGGAAGTCCGGGGTGTAGCCAAGAAAATACAGAAAATGTAATGAGAAATTACTTTTCCTATTGTTAAACCTTTGTTTAAAAGCTATATGAATTAAAATAGTGTGGTAATAACACTGGAATTGGCCCGTTGAAAGTTTCCAGGAACAAATCCAACACATAAGAATTATATTTATAATAAAGATGACATATCAAATTAGCAGAAAAAGGAAAATTATTGAATAAATTATAACAACAGGCTACCTATTCGCAATGTAATTAAGGTAGACCTTACCTCATCACAGTAAAATTAAGATCTATTTAAAAAGTTGAATGTTAAAAGCATGAAGCTAAAAGCATTGAAAGAAAGTATAAGTATATGTTTTTATGTTTGGTGTGGGCAAGTTCTTTGCAGGAACAAAGCTAATACCATCAAAGGAGAAATTAATATATTCTTTTGTATCTTAAATACTGTCATGCTATCATACAGTTATCTCAGTTTTGTTATATTTCTCTTATCGCCACAGCGAATAATGCATCAGTATTTGTCTATATTTAGTCATAAAATTGTTTATGAATTTGAGAGAGAGAGAGAAACACATCTACACTTTCCCTCTTACGTTTTTGATGTCATGGTATACTTTTTTACATTGTGAACCATGAACATACTATTTTAGCTCTTATTATTTTTAATACTTTTGTCCTTTCACTTTTATTACCTATGGATAATTGTTGACGATCGTGTTCTCCTGGGGCTCTCAAACTGCTGAGAGTGGCTGCAGCCAGTTCACAGGCCATTGCAAGATCCGTAGCTGAGACCAAAGTCTACAGTACATGCCTATTACCATGGATCTTTTGGCTTATTGGGGCTGGATTCCACAGTTTACACCGAGCATTTTAAAAATTTTTTATTGATTTCAGAGAAGAAGGGAGGAGAGAGAGTTAGAAACATCAATGATGAGAGTCCGCAACCTGGGCATGTGCCCTTCACAGAAATCAAGCCTGGGACCCTTTAGTCCGCAGGCTGACACTATCCACTGAGCCAAAATCAGCTAGGGCCACAAAGGCATTTTTGGTGGGATGGATGCCAAATTGTTGTGGTGGGGGTAGAGAGCAAGAGACATCTTAATCAGCCATCGGTTACTCCTCAGTTGGCTATAATTTATTTATTTTTACTATCATAATGTGGTTACTTTAGAAGCCAGATTCTCACCCCTCCCCAGAGTTTATTGTTGTTTATACTTTTCTGAACCAATTTCATAATTCTTTGTTTTGTGTGGTCATTGATGTCTTTGTTCTATTAGCTTAGTGGTCAGCTAGTGATTTGCCTTAAACTCTCAGAACAACAACAACAACAAAAAACCTCCCAGTCTGTGCAGGTGGGCTCTGTGTGTATTTTGGTGTCTTTGGTCTCAATACTCAGTATCTTCAATTTTGGTTGGTCTTTATTTCTGGTTTGTGCAGAGCCCGATGGTCAGCCAGAGGTGTGTGAACTCTAAGATCTTTTCTGAGAATGTGCTTTGCCTTGGCCTTCCAGATTCCCAGGAATAAAAAGCCCTTATTTCCCAAAGCATTTCACTACTCAGCTTTTCTTCCCAAGCTGTTCAGTTTATTTATCCTAGTATGTTTTGTCCCAGAAAGCAGGGATTAATGCATTTATTCTTGGATGTTTTCAACAGATGTCCAATTCAGCCTTGGAAGAGTTCCAAATTAGGCCAAAAAAATTATTGTTAGCTCAAACACTGTTACGAATGCAGGCTGGTTAGTAAGAAGGATTATATGGCTTGGGTTTTGGATATGGAAGCCAATACTAGTGTACAGTTGAGCCATTCTCCTCCATTACCTTAGGGACTAGTAATTATCAATGAGTTTTTAGACTTTGTGGTGTCAGAAGTACAGTAGTGGTGATTAGTACAGAGACTTCTCCTTTGCAGCTTGCTTCATGTAAAATGGAGGAACTAGAGAGCATGTGATTTCACCCTAGTGAGGGAATTGAGTAGGATGAGTATTGAAGGCCTGGTGCGACAAAACACACCTGTCAGCAGGTATAATAGCAAGCATGTAGAATGCAATTGCTTGCAGTAGCTGCCTATGTTCTCCCTCGTAACTTCCTTACAGAACAGTGAACTTGATCTTATGGGAGAAATTACCTTTAGGCAGATGATCTTGCCTCACGTCTTAAGTTCTTGCTTTTATTTTCCTCTTTTCATTTGACTTGCACATTATGTGTCTTCTCTACTCTGTGTTCCAGGCAGCCACATTCTTAAATGTTTTATACACAAAGCTACCTTAAGCACTGTTCAAACACTGTCTTTTTTTTTTCTTTTTCCAAGAGCTGGGGTGGAAAGGAGAATGGCTTCGGACTTGCAGAATGTTGCAGAGACTTGCATATGATGGTAAGTCACTCTTTGAGATGTGGGTCTTTTGGCAGAGCTGTGTGTGATCTCTATTTGAGCCTTACTTTACAATGTTACCACTTCACATCAGAGCTTTTGAAGAACCTAAGATCAATTGAGACATAGTAAACCTCATCTAGAAATGGTGCCCTCAATGTGCTGGTAGTAGATGCAGAACCTCAGAAACATAGTGTATGTTCATACCCAGCTCTTGAGTAGAAAGCTGATTTGGGTGAATCGATTTGAAACTGATGAAAAATCCCAAAAAGTGCATTTGCTTGCATTCTTTCATTGGAGCTATCGGGAACTCTGGACAGTCTGGCATGATTTAAGAATGTTTGAAGAACAGTTCTACCACTAGGGTTAAGAACTTAACATGTTCTGTGTGCTTCCCATGTGCACCCCTCATGCCCTGTCCTGCTCATACCTTTCATCCATGCTTAGATTATGAGCTCAGGCCATCTTCCCTCTGCTTTGATGTGTTACTGTGGAATCACAAGGCACACCTGGATTTATAACAATTCTGTGCCAAGAAAGCAACTATATTTTCCAGCAAGATGTACCACTTTTATCAGTTTATTGTGTATAGGACAAAATGGTTGTGATGAAATTTATTGACTTTTAGCAAGCCTTTTTCCTGTGCAAGAGGGCTTTTTTTTCTGGTCACAGAAAATGATAAATTAGAACAAATTTACTTTCCCATCTTAGCTGGTATATTTTTATGTAGGGTGCATTATATTGATGGATATTGGATAATATGGGAGGTGAGTGTTGTCTGTTTAATAATCAAAGCTACATAAATCTTACAGGGTATTTAGTTTAGAATTCTAATTTTTCATCGTGAAGTTTAGTTGGTTAATTCTGAATCTTTTTATGTATAAGAAGCTTGTTCTTCACATCTTGGGCAAAACAGTATGATACACTTTGCTGGGATTTGCATGATGTCTCTTACCCATTTTGGTGCCAGCCTATGTTAAGAAATCACACTTATTTTTAAAGATTTTTTTATTGGTTTTGAGAGAGAGAGAGAGAGGGAGAGAGAGAGAGAGAGAGAGAGAGAGAGAGAGAGAGAGAGAGAGAGAGAGATCTGTGTGAGTACCAGACATCGAGAGAGAAAGAAACACATCTGTGTGAGCACCAAACATCAGTTGGCTGCCTCCTTCATGCCCCCTACCAGTGATGAAGCCCACAACCCCGGGCATGTGCCCTGACCGGGAATGAAACTGGCAACCTTTCGGTGCACAGGATGACACCCAACCAAATGAGCCACACCGGCCAGGGCACACATCTTTTTACTTACCGATATTTGGCATGTTATGAGACTTTGAAAAATAATGTGTACTTGAAAAAGAAGTAATACATAAACATGTGAAAAATTCTAAGAGTATAAAAGGGTGTACAATAATTCATCCCTAGAGGCAACCATTGTTACTGGTTTCTTTCAAGGGTATGTTTTAATTGGCATGCGGTTGTGGTCTTACTTTGTTTTGTATGTCGCTTTTCTAGAGTTAGACCATTTGTTGTCAGGGTCTGAATTATATGGATTTGGTATCTGCTTGTGTAGAAAAGCAGTTGGATATCATGAGAAGTGGTATAGAGTGACATGGAAGGGAGTATATGAGGAATTGTGAGGGTATACCCATGAGGCATAGTTTAAATAAATTGTTTCAATAGGCAGTGATACACAATTAGGTTTCCATAAGAATTTTTTTTTCCATTCTTGAGCTGGTGCCTAGACTCTTGTATTTGTTTTCTTAGATTCTTATTCATTACTGCTTTGCAGGAGTGCCCCTCTTTTCCCTCTTGAGAATAGTTACAGTCCAAATTGACTTATTAGTAAGAAATACGAAAATTTTTGGAGCTCTAGGCTCCATCATCCTGATTCTGTATTATAAGATGTCGAAGCTCTGCTAAGACAAGGAATGAAGACACTGTAGCTGTTGACTACAATGCTCATTCTGCTGCCACAATAAGTTGCACAAAGTGGCTAGGGCTGAGGGAAGACTTGGGAGAAGATGGTATCTGATTCTTTCATGTGCTTTATACACAGAAATACCCACCCAGTGCAACTACACTACACTTTGAATTCTATGCAGACCCTGGGGCCGAGGTCAAAATCGAGAAAAGGGTGAGTCTCAATCAGACTTGTTCTGATAGAGTCTATGATTTACTGTAGCTGGGGTTGACTTTTCTAGAACTCCTCAGTTAAATGAGGGAATGGTTTTGAGCTACATTGCTGCCTTCCCAAGCTAAACATACCTAATAGCTTCTCAAGAATAAGTGTTCATTGTATGCCCAGCTCTGATAGATTTGGATCTTACGTTGGAGCTGCCAAAAGCAGGGCTCCTTATATGGGGCGCTACTATACCTACTATATTTTTCTTAGTCTCAGTTCCAACATGCACTATAATAATCTGGATAGTGATGGCTCCTCTACTTAAGCCAGCCTGCAAGAAATCTATATAATGCTCACCAGGGTTCTGCTTCAATTATCTGGTCATTCCATATTCTTTGAGGAGATACTAAAATTCAGTTTGGTTTAGAAGTGGCCTAGTGAATAAGATCTTTTTTCTTTTGCGTACAATATATAACAAAAATAAATAAACTTTTTACATGAATGGCGCCTTTAAAACAGCTCTAATGCATATTTAAAGAGAAACCATTTTCATGGATTCAGTTTTTGCTATGAATACAGAGGCTGTGAGGATTAAGACAATGAAGGTTATAAGGGGACAAGGAAGAATATGAAATGTGTCTGGTTATGTACATTACATTTTCATGCTACTGGTTTCAAAGCTTTCCTGAGAATAGTCTGTATATAAAATGGGTATTTGGGGGAGGCTCTAAAGTTACCTTGATTTTAAGAGCACTCAGTCAGGCTTCACCCTAGGGTGACAGCTTGGTTTTCAGACAGCTCTTGTAGTCTTATGGCAGGGTAAGCTAAGGTACACAGTGACTCCTAACAACTCTCCTATCTTTTTTTATTTCAGACAACTAGTAACACACTACATTATATTCACATAGAGCAACTTGACAAGGTATGAGGAATCTTTGACTGTTGACTATTTTCTTAACATTTGGTTTACTTTTTGTTCCTAACTATTTTTTTCTAATGTAGATTTCAGAAAGCCCTTCTGAAATCATGGAATCTCTTACCAAAATGTACAGCATTCCTAAGGATAAGCAGGTACGATATGTCCTAAAAATATCTAAAGGGTGTGGATGTTATTCATATAGATTAATGGTATGTGCTGGACTATGCGACACTGTGGCGGGAAGATTTTAATCAGACCATGGGCAAATTAGCCTCTTTAAGCCTTAGTTTTCTCATTTTTTATGAGTTCCACTCTTCCTAGTTCAGCTCTTCTTATGAGAGTTAAGTGGTGGTAGTACAACATTTTGGATACCAAAGGAGAACACATTTAGTTATGCTGTCTTTTTCTGCTCACTGTAATGGTGATAAAATACTTAATTTGATTAATAACAATCAGAACTCTTGCCAGATGTATCCAGTTTGTTGCCTATCAGTTGGCTTATGTTGGGATAATAGAATTCTATGTGCCTCTGTTTTCTCGCTCCCACTTCATCAGCTATCCTCAGAGTGGAACTGTTCTGTTTGGCATCTTAACAAATAGCAACAGTAAACCATTTTACCAAATAGCTCAACAGGTATGTGAGCTCTTAGAAAGTATAGTCACCTTTTCCATTGATTTCCTAATTTAGGTCTTCTGTCTCTACAGATGCTGTTATTTACACATATACGACTGGCCCATGGCTTTTCTAATCACAGGAAGCGGTTGCAAGCTGTTCAGGCGAGGCTGCATGCAATATCTATATTAGGTAAGAGAATAACACTCTAATTAACAGGCCCCAGTTAGGCATTGAGACTTGATTTCCTTTGAACTTCATCTGTCTTTGTTGCTGTGAGGCTTATTGTAGTTACCTAAGTGGCAAGTTAAATTGTAAAATTGCCAGCATTCCTAGTGTTCACCATATTCATCATTCTTAAGCTCCTTAATGTTGGATCAGAAAGAGCACAGGATGAGTATTGATACATGGATTCAGTGTTGAGTTTTATCTTTTTTGAGTGTTTGGGTAGTCATCTCCCCTGGCACTCCTTGCCATTTCATCTTCCTCTTCTATGACCTTCAGGTGTATAATTTTGAAATAATTGAGAAAGTATTTGTTAAGTAGTCAATACTATACATTTTAATTTTACTGTAGGGTGGTATAGGAAAAAGCACACCAGTTTCTGAATCAGTCCTGGGCTCTTACCCTGACTCTGCAGATTTCTAGCCACATGTTTATCTTGTTGGTTTCTATTTCCTCATTTAAATTGGGACAGCACTTATTTTATAGGCTGATATGAGAGTTAAAACCCTGTACAGCACCTAATATAAGCTAGGCATGTAGAAGGTATAAAATGGTATCTGCTTTTAATATTGTCAGCTTTTATTATGTTATTAGTTGTCTGCTCTTTTAAACTATGCGTTCTTGGACGTGAAAGTCCTACTCTTTTTGTACTCATACCTACCATAACTTCTGGTGTGTTAGTGGGTACTCAGGAAATGTTTATTGAAAACTAAATGTGCTTATGGTAGTTGCAAGAAGGAAGGGGACATGGGGGTAGGTAAAGAAGGTACAGGGGGATAAATGGTGATGGAAAGAGACTTGGGGTGGTAAACACACAATACAATATACAGATGATGTATTGTAGAATTGTACACCTGAAACCAATATAATTTTATTAACCAATGTAACCCATAAATTCAATTTTTTAAAAAACTAAGCATGCTTAATCCTACTAGTTTGCATTGCAGGACACTGGTCCAGTATTGTCTCTGTGTGGGGATTTATTGAAAGTGTATTACATGAATTCTCAAGTTTTATGCCAATGTCATGCAAGTTTCTGGCTTAGTCTGCAATAGTGCATACATTCTGTTCTTTACAGCCTTTTGCTTCCAGTGAACACAGAAGCATCTGATGATACTAAAATGGAAGTCTTACATTATCAAAAAACTCTTCATTCTCTTTTCATACTTCCATTCCCCCAGATCTTTGGTCAGGACAACCGAAACCATTGATTGGAGAATCTGTTGGTTAAGTGGGTATTTAGAGCTTATCATATTTGATTTGATTTTCTAGAATTCAGTTATTCTGCCTAGCATTGCTGGTTGGAAGGGAATCCTTACCCAGAACCAGTAGGTGTCAAAAGGTTTCTCATTGGGCAGTGGCTTGACCACTGCCTTCTCGCCTAAAGTATTTATTTCTCCTTTTTCAGTGTATTCCAATGCCTTGCAGGAGTCAGCAAACAGTATCTTGTATAATGGGTTGATAGAGGAATTGGTAGATGTCCTTCAGATAACGGATAAGCAGCTTATGGTAAGTGTTTATTAATATTTTGCTGTGTATTTTAGGCTTGTGTGTATTTATTTGCCTTTTGGTATTTCCCAGGGATTTAGAATGAACCCCAAGAGAGAATCCTGGCCCGTTTACTTCTTTCTCTGGCTATTTAGCAGCAGAATTAACAAATGCTGGGTGTTCAATATTATTCTAAACAGTCCCATCTTCCCAAATCATTTGTCAGTAGAATGACCTAAATTTTAGAATTTTGGGTAATAGCAACTTGTTTTAGTAATCTACTTATTTAAAATACATACCTGCCCAGCCGGTGTGGCTCAGTGATTGAGGGTTGACCTATAAACCAGGAGGTCACAGTTCGATCCCCAGTCAAGGCACCTGCAGGAGGCAGCCGATCAGTGATTCTCATATTGATGTTTCTGTCTCTCTCTCCCTTTCCCTTCTCTCTGAAATCAATAAAAACATACTTAAAAATAAAGAATAAAACATACCATGCTTACCTTCTGTTTCCATAGGAGATTAAAGCTGCTTCTTTACGAACGTTAACATCAATTGTCCACTTGGAGAGAACGCCCAAACTCAGCAGTATTATTGACTGTACGGGAACTGCATCCTATCATGGATTTTTGCCTGTACTTGTACGGAACTGTATCCAGGCCATGATTGGTAAATTTTGATTATTATTCTAGACAACAAGAGGAATCCTGCTCTTTGCTTGTCTGCCTTTGTTTAACATCCTGCTAGCTTAACAACAATCTAAGCATATTTTTTCTCTTCCTCTCCTAACCTCCCTTGTAGATCCTTCCATGGATCCATACCCTCACCAGTTTGCCACTGCTCTCTTCTCTTTTTTATATCATCTGGCCAGTTACGATGCTGGTGGTGAAGCCTTGGTCTCCTGTGGAATGATGGAAGCCTTATTGAAGGTGCTCTACTTTATATATATATATGTATATATAGTGGGGAAATCAGCTAAGAATGTGTGTAGAGTTGCAAGCTTGAAATGGTTCACAGTGTGAGCAAATAGTATAAGAAAGCTTAATCAGAAAATGCTATACTTAATTTTTATAGTTTAGCCTTCTAGTTATCTCATTAACTTTTAAGAGCACCTATCTCCATTAAGAATTGTTCATAGTCCAGATGGTGTGATAGTAGGCCCCAGGACTAGTTAAGGCATTGACAACATCTTATGAACTTAGGCATTACACTTAAGAATCCTTTATAATAAAACCCTAATATGCAAATCAACTGAAGGGCAGAACAACCGGTCGCTATGACACGCACTGACCAGCAGAGGGCGGATGCTCAACACAGTAGCTGCCCTCTGGTGCTGGTGGTCAATGCGTTCCCATGTGAAGCACCGCTCAGCCAGAAGCCAGGCTCATGGCTGGTGAGCGCAGCGGAGGTGGCAGGAGCCTCTCCCACCTCTGAGGTGGCGCTAAGGAGCAGTGAGCCCAGCTTCTGGCAGGGAGTGCGCCTAAGCCAGCAGGCGGACATCCGCTGAGGGGTCCCATACTGCGAGAGGGAACAGGCCAGGCTGAGGGACTCCACCCAGTGCATGAATGTCGTGCACTGGGCCTCTAGTATATATAAATAAAGGTACTTTGTAAGTTCGGTTCTATTAATAGGCTTTACTTGGGCATCAGATTTTTTTTCTTCTGAATATTTTCTTTAATCCTGAAACATAATTTATGTCCCCATTACCTCAGGGGCTTGAGCCCCAGAAGTGATAGAGCTATCATTGGGCAAGCACCAAAAATCAAGCACATGTTTTTTTTCCCTCCTATACCATGCATGCTGCCTCCCTGAGGCCCTAGAGTGAATGGTTCCGAAAGATTGTATTATTTATGGCTTTGTGTCTTTTCATTTCATTGGTTTTGCCTCTTTCTCTCTCCCTGATAGGTCATAAAGTTTCTTGGGGATGAGCAGGACCAGATAACATTTGTCACCAGAGCTGTCAGAGTAGTTGACCTCATCACCAATCTGGATATGGCAGCTTTTCAATCCCATAGTGGACTTTCTATCTTCATTTATCGACTTGAGGTATTATTACACAAGGAGTACTTTGCATAGACTTATACCCATTGAGACCTGAGCATAGAAACTACGCTCATAACTCTAAAAAGCCATCTTATTCCTCTTCTGTTTTTATAAACCAATATTGTAATCTGCATGCCACATTCTTTCATAATAATTATTTTTAATCCCTGGTATATATGTAGGATTTTCTTACTGCTTCTCCCTTGATCATAGCATGAAGTAGATTTGTGCCGAAAAGAATGTCCCTTTGTGATCAAGCCAAAGATCCAGAGACCCAATACTGCACAAGAAGGAGAAGAAATGGAAACTGATATGGATGGTAATTAACAGTTACTAAGTCAATATTTGTGTGTTTGACATTTAGCTGTCATCCAACCCCAATTTTCATTCTTCATCATAAATTTAAAAGTGCACAACTGACTTGAGTAAACATTTTCAACAACAAATTTTTTTCTACAGAAATGATTTGCACGTTTTCATGAGGATAATTAGAAAAGGGAGGCACATGTTGTTGGGGACAGAGATGGAAGTGAAGCATATGGTAGGGCTGCTATAGAGCCTTATAGTCACTCTATGATGTTAATCTGTTTATTTCAAAACTTAATAGCTATTTTCTTAAGTATTGGTTCATTATCTTCTATTCTCACTAAAGCATAAGCTCTATAATATCAGGGTACTTTTTTTGTTCACTGCTGTATATCTAGCAGCGCCTGATATCGTGTAGGTGTGTTTTGTCTTGTTTTGTTTTTATTGATTCCAGTGAGAGGAAGGGAGAGAAACATAGATCGTTTGCCTTCCGCATACGCCCTGATCAGGGATTTGAACTCGCAACCTGGGTATGTGCTCTGACCAGGAATTAAACCCACCACCTTTTGGTGCATGGGACAACACTCCAACCAAATGAGCCACAATGGCGAGGGCGTGTAAATGTGTTTGGGAAAGAGAAGGGAAATGTAGGCTCTAAAATGGGACTTTCTGAAACTATCTGGCTATTTTGAGAAGGGAAAGGAGAGGTGATGAAAACTTTTTTGGATAGGGAACAACTTTTAAATCATTAAATGAGAAAGCTAGAAGACCAAACATTCTTAATCTACATCATGTGTATCCTTTTTTTTTTTAAACCTCTCTTCACCCACATGCATAGTTCATAATCATAGTGCCAAAAATAAAAAACTTCTCCAAACTAGCTTTCTTACCATTTAAATTAATCTTAGCTTGATGCCCCAGGTTGTTAGTATATGTATCTGTTATCATGCTTATAGTACAGTTATTAGAATTTGTAATGCTGTCATTCTTGACACTAGATGTCCACAGGCTGTCTTTCCTTTTTTTCTGAACATAATTACCTATGTGCATTTCCGTCCCTAGGAACCCCTTTATCCAATTTCTATCTCTAGTCCAGTGGTCGGCAAACTGCGGCTCGCGAGCCACATGGGGCTCTTTGGCCCCTTGAGTGTGGCTCTTCCACAAAATACCACGGCCTGGGCGAGTCTATGTTGAAGAAGTGGCGTTAGAAGAAGTTTTAAGTTTAAAAAATTTGGCTCTCCAAAGAAATTTCAATCGTTGTACTGTTGATATTTGGCTCTGTTGACTAATGAGTTTGCCGACCACTGCCCTAGTCTATTTTGTTGGGCAAGCTGGTATTTGAGTTAAAGGGTGAGATCCCAGAGTGTTGGTTAAAATGTCACATTTAAATGGTGTGGTGTAGGAGACTATTTAAAGAATCACTGTTGGTTATAAATCAGTGGTTATAGCACTTTAGTAAGCATAGGAATAATTTAAAGTGATTGATAAAGATTTAGACCCCTGTCTAAAGTGCTCATTTCATTCATTAAGTTTGCAAGTGAAGAGCAGGAAATCTGTGTTTTTAGCAACCAACCTAGGTGATTCTCATAGAGAAAAGTTTCTATTAAATGAAAAGCAGTTTATAAAATCATGAGTTTGTGCTTCCTTTATATAAGTAGGCACATGTATGTATGTATGTGTATAAAAAAGATTGGAAAGAAGTACTTCAAAATGTAAACAATGGTCTATCACTAATGAAGTTTTATTGTATTTTATTATAAATTGTAAGAAGTAATTATGCATTTTGTACTCTATTAATTGAAGTCTATAAAGTGAAAATGAGTGCTCACTCCCTACTCACCATAACTACTATTTGGATGTAGTTTTTTCCAGTTTTTTTTATGCATAATCAAGTACATGTTTGCATAAGTGTATAGTTTTTTAAATGGGAAGATGATATGATTAACATACTCAACATTGTTCATTCAATGTATCATAGGCATTCTTTCATATAAGCATACTGTATATTGAACCATAAGTATTAATGCTTTTTATATTCATTAAGTTACCCTCCCAACAAGCTCTACCTACTATCTACTATTAACCAGCAGTAGTATATGAAATTGCATGTTTTACCACTTTTTTCTCCCAAATTTTGTGGTTGAGAAATATTAAAGGACTTCTTTTATATGATTATTTTTAATTTCCATGTCTTAAATAAGTAATGTTATTAAATACATTTATATTTATTAGTGGAATGTTTGCATTTTCATTTTGAGTTTCAATACCTCCTCTATTTTGATATCATTACTCTCGTCTTAATGGAAGACATTTCTCAGGTGATCTTTCTTTTGGGTGGTACCTTTTATTCTAACTAGTTTCTTTTTTATAACTCTTGCTTAGTTGCAGATGTGACTATGGAAAACAGTCCAGGATCATCGACTTCTATAGAGAACCGTCTGGATGTCGAATTAAGGACATCAGGTTCCAACAACAGTACTACTATATGCCCTGGTCCCCGTCCAGGTACGGAGACACATAGACACACAATCTTTGACACTGATTGGATTACTTGTGAAGAAGGGTGCTTTGGGGAGAGCTTGAGTGGTATATTTTGAAAGCTTGCTGCTTATGACTATGCATGTTACTTTGTCATTCTGGTGTTTGTTTTCTTATATTAACATTTATTTCATAGCATTTTATAGCTTTCTAAAGATCTTGCATAGGTTATTTTATCACAACAGCTATGTTGTAGGCTACATATCTAAAACAGGAAGTGGGGATCGAGGGCAAGTGCCCGAGGGGTAGGGGAGGTCAGTGGGGAAAAAATAGGAGACATATGTACTACAATTTGTAATACCTTAAACAATAAAAAATTTTTTAAAGTTAAAATAATATGACAGGAAGTGGGGATGAGAGAGCTAATATTTTTATTTCTTAATTTTTCTTTTACTTTTTTTCTTCTTTTAATCTTTATTATTGAAAGTATTACATTTGTCCCTTTTTCTTTTTTACTTTGGGCTTTTAACTTAACTTTACTATCAGTTTTATGCAGTCCATGGTGATTTAGTTTTCCAATGTTTTAAAGCTTAAGTAAGTATGCTTTCCAACATCCAGAGATATCACTTCAAATGTCTGTTAGTGTTGCTGTAGTGTATATGGGTCTCTTAAAATTTTGTTTTATGTGCCTACTCACTGCGGTCTAATGGTGAACCCAGTATAATCCTCTTTTCTCCCTTGCCAGGAGTCCAGTGTATTCCACAACGAGCAGCACTTCTCAAATCCATGTTGAATTTCCTCAAGAAGGCCATTCAAGACCCAGCTTTCTCAGATGGCATACGACATGGTATTAGATTCTATATATCTTCTTGGAGGGTATTGGATTTTCTCAAAGATTGGTCCTTTTCATAGTTTCTGAAGCTACTCTTTTATAAGGCCGGCTTAGGGAAAGGCCATGCCATTTTGAATAGCTTTTAGTCGTTTCGTGTCACTTTACCCAAATCTAAGGATCATTTAGCAGTTTTCATAATCACCTATGTTTTCCTTTCCCAGCTTTTGACTCTGTACTCACTTCCAACTTTCTGTCTGATTTCTTTTATTCTTTGCTTACTGTGAAAAGGTTATTGCATGGACAAAGGAATAAATAACATGATCTGGGGAGGAAAGACGAGTAGAGGCTGTTAGATTGGAATCAACACTAACTTTGTTAACCACAGTGTGTTATATGTAATGCATTGCTCCATCATCCCCAACCATTAAACTACTATTGGACTGATCATATTCTCCTTAATATTCACCTTTCTCTTAGTGATGGATGGTTCTCTGCCTACCTCCCTGAAACACATCATCAGCAATGCAGAATACTATGGCCCATCACTTTTTCTTCTAGGTAAGTGGAATTGATGTTTGGTTGCACAAACCTAGCAGAGTTCTCTGTTTTTTCTATTCTAACAAGATTTACTATCTACATGTGTGATTATATGTCTTCCTAGTTAGTGGTGAAATATACAAAGATCAGAATTCAGTTTCAAATATCCATTTCTGAAATGTTAAATATACCTTCCATAACCACTATTGTGAATCATTGGTAATAAGTAGTATTGTACATTTGGCTTTTTGTGCTGTACTTAACACTTCAAGTGTAGTAAGAAGCATGTCATTCGATGGTTAGTCTGGAAAATTCAATCAGAATGGTTTCCATCCTCAAAATTGAATGTCAGACCTTTAAGCTATAGTATAGAAAATTGTTTCTCACTGTAGAAAATGCAGTTTTAGATGCTGTGGGTACTTTGTAGTTATTTGCAATTTTATATTGGCACTATTTTGTGTATTCCTGCTGTTTAAACTTCATTTTTATTAACTGCCATTTATTCAGTGCCATACATATTCAGGACAGTCCATGAAATACATTGGCTTTTAGAATTCTCCTTAAAACTGTAAAGGAATTTAGTGAGAGGTATAGAAATAGAAAAACCTCCTTGTACCAGTAGCAGTTATTTTTTAATACTTTGGGGTATCTGGCAGGAGTAGTTTTGATTACCACAACTTAGAAGCTCCCTTGCTGAAACAATTTAAGATTTTTATATAATAACTTTGTATCCTGTGACATTGCTGAACTTACTTAGTAGTTCATAATTTTTTCTTGTTATTTCTTCAGATATTCTACATAATCTTGTCATCTGCAAACAGTTTTACCTCTTTATAATCTTTATTCTTTTTGTTTGTTTTGTTGTGGTAATGAATTGGCAAAGATTTCTGATATAGGGTTAAATAGAAGTGGTGAGAATGGACATCTTTGTTCCTGAATTTGGGGGAAAGCATTCAGTATTTCACCATTAAGTTTGAGGTTAGCAGAAGATTTTGAGTTGAAGGTTTTCTTCCACTTTATTAGGTTGAGGAAGTATTCCCTTGTGTTATAGCAGCTCCACCTTGACATGGAGAGACTCCCTCCCAAGGTTAGGTTCAGAGGATAACACTCACAACAGTAGTACATTGGTATGATCAAGAAAAAGATTTGTTACACTGATGAAGTCCCAGGTCAGGGGCCAAGGAAGGATGACTTTGTCTGGGAGATAGCCCCTAAACAGAGAGAGAAAAACAAGTTCACAGGCTTTTTTAAAATATATATATAAAGGGGAAGTTTAAAAGAGGCTGCAAGAAAATATAAGTACTTGTGGGTTAGGAATGGAGAGCAGGTAAGCCCTCTCGGGATATATGTACGAAATGAGACTGAGAACACTAAGACAAACCATCAGTGGAGGTCAAAATTTCTTCTCTAGAGTCTGAATTAATCCCTGGCATTTGTGTGTTTTTTTTTAATACATTTTTATTGATTTCAGAAAGGAATAGAAATGAAGAGAAAGATAGAAGTATCATTGATGAGAGAGAATCATTGATCAGCTGCCTCCTGCATGTCGCCTACTGGTGACCAAGCCCGCAACCCGGGCATGTGCCCTTGGCTGGAATCGAACCTGGGACCCTTCAGTCCACAGGCCAATGCTCTATCCACTGAGCCAAACCAGCTAGGGCCATCCTTGACATTTGAATTAGCATGACAACCTCCCAGATTTCTTACTAAAAAATTTGTACTTGAGAGAGACCAAATTTGCAAAGCCAACCAAAATAATTAGGCCAGCAATTATTATTTTAGGTCCATAAGTAATAGTGTAGAGCCTTCAAACCCAGGTAGAAGGAGATGGCCCGGGGAGGGAAAATTAATTGGAGGTGAGGAGAGTCTGAGAATACCTTGGGGTATTTTAGTAATATAATTGGCTGTTTTGGTTTGTTGTTTTATTTGTTGAACTATTCTATTTCTCTTTCCTGTATTATTGAACTACATGCAGCAGGAGGTCCTCTTTAAGGCACAAGCTCCACCTTGACATATTAGAGGCTATTTTAATGCTAATCTGTTGTCAACTATCAGAGCAGCTAGACTGTTTTATTCCTCATTAAGGGCTTCTAAGGCCTGAGCTGTTTGGTTTATGAGTTGTGCCATTGTCTGGGTAGCCTCTATGAGGTGAGTCTCTTGCAGAATTAAAAATACCTAAATTTGTGCCTGTTACACCAGAGATGATGATGGTACCCAATATAATAAGTAAAAAGATAGCCCAGTGCTCCCTTTTGTGGTAAGACTTGATGAAAAAACTAGAATTTCTGTTTGTTTCTAGGACGCTGTGGGTGTTAAATATCCGTAGGAAATAGGTCAGGGTGTCTGGGTTAAGAAGGGTGTGGTTGGTGGAAGTGAGTGTATGACCTTGCTGAGCAGGAGTTGTGTCACAGGAGAACTAATAGTCCAAGGGGGTTGTTGAGGGGGAGTTTTTGGTGACCGCTGGTCTAAATTTTATAGGCCGTATATGCCAGCGCAAAATAGTCTCAAAGGGGGGAGATGATCTCATTGTAGTGTTCACTCAATTTGTGGGGGAGGCTGGGAAGAGCATGAGGGCAAGTCAGTAAGGAAGCACCTGGTGGGGTTGGGATGTCCTGCAACAATTTCATGCTGAAACCCACCAAATAAAGATTCTGTCCCCTCCTCAATCCTACCTTTAACTCTTCTACCACACTTATATACCCAACTATATTCTCTTTAACATCCTAGCTGCCTTTTCTTCTCTCATTTCCTGTCTTTTCATAGGGTTAGTTATTGGTTTTAATTATTCATTCTTTTTACCTACAGTTTCACTAAATTATACTTTATATTAATTTTTTCTAGCTTATCTTTTGGTTACTTTTTAACAAATGCATTAATGCTGTGCTATTTCATCTTGAGTAAGTTTTGCCATATTCTAGAAGCATTGATAGTCTTTACAGCACAGATCTAAGTATTATATTGTCAAAAATTGGTCTTGTTAGTACCAAAGGACTCCTAACAATGCTGAGGATATTTTTAAGTTGTTGAAAAGGCTTTTTAAGAATACATTTTGTCCATTTTCATGAGTTAAGCTTATGTTCATTTACCCAGCAAACCACCCCCTGTTTCATCTTAGATTTTTTTTTCTGCTTAAGCTGACAAAATTGGTGTTTGTATAGATGGTGGTACATGTATTTAGTGGAATAGTATACAGCCATTCAAATTGAATGAGTTATGACAGGGAAAGATAAAGGAGATTATTATGGTGTATATTACAATTAGAAAGAAACAAGTTATATTCAATATAACCTCATTCATATAAAAATGTGCTATGAAGTCATTTTTTGTTTTTATATCTTTTTAAGTAAAATTGTATTTATTTAAGGTGTACAACATTATCTGATATAGTGAAATGATTTCTACAGTCAAGCTAATTAACATGTCATGTAGTTTCCTTATGTGATGAGAACACCTGAAATCTAATCTATTAGCATATTTCCAGGATTCAGTACATTATTATTCAGTAATTCAGTATTAACTATAGTTGTCATGCCTGTACATTACCCATAAAAATCTTGAAGGGTAGTCACTAAATTCTTAATAATGATTAATCTCTAATGAGTAATATTGGCAATTTTCACGGTAGGAACAATTATTTAAATTGTTGTGCATTTAGTATTGTGGGTTTTTTTGTTTGTTTTGTTTTAGCCTTTGAGTTTTCCTTTTAATAACTGTGAAGAATCTCTGTATCTCATATTTCTTTTCTTTTTTTAAGCTACTGAAGTGGTGACTGTGTTTGTATTTCAAGAACCATCACTGCTCTCCTCACTCCAGGACAATGGGTTAACAGATGTCATGCTGCATGCACTGCTTATCAAAGATGTGAGTTCTTTTTGCTGCATAAAGAATATTGTATGTATAACTCTCCCCACAAAACACACACAGAGACACAATTGATAAGTCGTCTTATGGCATGAAAACCCTATCTCATGTCTTCTGTATGTGGTATTGAAACTAAGATCTGTGTGATATCCCTGATCAATGTTTTCTTAGCATCTACACCTGAACTCTTTTAGATGTCTTCAGACTCACTTTACCTTCTCTCTAGGTTCCTGCTACTCGTGAAGTCCTTGGTTCCCTCCCAAATGTATTCAGTGCACTCTGCTTGAATGCACGAGGTCTTCAGTCATTTGTACAGTGTCAGCCCTTTGAACGTCTCTTCAAAGTTCTTCTGTCTCCAGATTACCTCCCAGCCATGCGGAGGAGGAGGAGTTCTGACCCCCTTGGTAAGTCACCAGGATTTATATTAAAATAATTGGTTGCTGTTGTGCCAAGATTTTAGATGATTAAAAGTTACCAATTGGCAAGGAAACTCTTCCTTGACTTTACATCATTTCTCTGGCTAGGTGTGCTAATCCTAATGGGAATTATCACCATACCTGATATTGCAGGTAGAAAGGAATACTTCATCCTTAGTCTCTGCTTATAATATTTAGTCTCTTCTCAACAGTTCACTCTTGAATGTGCCGTCATGGTGCTGGTGAGAAATGGGTATTAGAGGGCAGCAGTAGATTTCTAGGTCCACCATCTAGTCTGTAGCAAGAGGACATATGGAGTCCCAAGGTGTTGATCTTGGAAATCTTCTGTTCTGATATCCAAGTCCCTAAGATAGTCACAAAGAGGGTTTTTTTCTCAGTGTATTTGAAACCAGATCATTGAAGAATAGAAAGAAGGTAAGGCTCCAGAAAGAATCCAGTTTTTAAAAATGTGCTTTATGCTTCCAGTTACCACTGTAGTATTCTAGCTGCTATCATTCTTCTTCTTTTTTTTAATCCTCATCCGAGGATATTTTTTCCATTGATTTCTACAGAGAGTGGAAAGGAGGGGAGAGGGGGAAAGAGAAACTTGAGGAAGACACATTGATTAGGTTGCCTCATGCATGCCTCCCTGGCGAACCTGCAACCAAGGTACATGCCCTTGACCACGACCCTTTGGTTCACGGGCTGACACTCTAACCACTGACCCAAACTGGCCAGGGCATAGCTGCTATCATTCTTTACCAGGGCAGCCAGAGAGTTAATGGTTGTGCTTCTTTCTTTTCTCTCTCTTTACTCTGCAGTAGTAGTTCAGGCCTTGATATAGATTGCCAGGATAGAATATGGCATACATGGGCACGTTAAAATATGTTTTCTAGACTGATAATGATTCCTTCCTCCTCCCCAGTGATTTGGTTGCCAAGGTTGGTGTGAATTCATTCGAGAAAGCATGACATTAGAAAATCACAGCAAAACTCATTTTCTTCTTTCCTCCTTATATTGGCATAAAAATTAGGTCAAGCTCTATTTTCTTCAGTCTAACAGTTCTTTTTTTTGCTTTTAAGGGGATACTGCATCCAACCTGGGGAGTGCTGTTGATGAGCTTATGAGACATCAGCCCACCCTCAAAACGGATGCAACAACTGCCATCATTAAGGTGAGAAGTGTTGAGACAGCATTGAGGGGGGTAGCTTTAAGAAAAAGGCTTGGCCTGCTGGAGATCATTTGGACTCTTAGACTGTGCCTATAAGAAAGAGGGTTGTGTCTGCCTCATTTTCTTCATGTCCTTGGGTTGGTCGTTTGCCCATTCCCCCCTTCAAAAAAGTCACTTAGTATTGCTTTCTAATTAATACAGGGTGGGCCAAAAGTAGATTTACAGTACCTAAAACATTCTTGTATTATTTATTATTATATTGTTTTCCATATGAACAACTGTAAACCTACTTTTGCTCCCTCCTGTATAGGAGATGAACAAGTTGCCAAGGCCTAGGTTCTGTTTGTAAAAGCATATTATTACTCTTCGTAATCTTTGTTTCTTCCTTTTTTTCCCCCCACATTTATTAGCCCTGCCAATTCCCTGTCAGGATTGTTGAGACTAGTATATGAGTTCTGGTGCTTAGTAAATTAGGACATGGACTCAGATCAGTAAGTCACTTAACAGCCATGTGATGCTGAACAAGTTATTTAACTTCACAGAACTTCCCTAGTTTATAAAATGGGCTTAACGGCGACATTTCAGGAATGGTGCATAACATGCATATAATGTTTTGGCACTTCTATGGCACTTAGCACGTAGAAAATGGTCCCAAAATTGCTAGTTACCTCCCCCATTCCTTAATTACTAATAAATAATCTTATTTCCTATACCTTTCAGTTACTTGAAGAAATCTGTAACCTTGGGAGAGACCCTAAATACATCTGTCAGAAGCCATCAATCCAGAAGGCAGATGGCAATGCCACTGCTCCTCCCCCAAGGTCTAATCATGCTGCAGAAGAGGCCTCTAGTGAGGATGAGGAAGAAGAGGAAGTACAGGCCATGCAGAGCTTTAATTCTGCCCAGCAGAATGAAACTGAGCCTAATCAGCAGTGAGTGTTTGCAAGACAGGTTCACTAGCCGTGTGATCTTGGGCATGTCATTTTCATCTGTAAAAGTGAGGGAGTTTGATTAGATGATTATAAGGTTCTTCTGGCCCTAAGAGTCTATAGGGTTTTTTTTCCCCTTTGACTCTTGTGTGTCATTTGTGGTTTGATATTTAATTTTATTGGTTATTTTAGCAAGCTTTTTTTTTTTCTTCACCTGAGGATATGTTTATTGATTTTAAAGAGAGAGATTGAAACATTATTGTGAGGGAGAAGTATCCATCTGTTGTCTCCTGTACATGCCCTGACTGGGAATTGAACCTGCAACTTTTTGGTATATGTGACAACACTCTAACCGCTGAGCATCCAGCCAGAGCCAAAAAACTATCTTTCTTAAAAGCCGTTCATAAAGTTGAATCAGAATTCAGTATATCCAGTTGGTGGGCTTTCCTCAGAGGTCTTATTTTAGTCTTGTTGATTAGGTATTTTATATCATTGACTGTTTGATTGTTTCCATAAGTGAGCACAAATGGAACACATTGCATTTTTGAAGCTTGTCTCCTAAGAAGTCCTTAAGAGTTATAGGGATTTGTTGCTGGTTGGATTTTGTTTTTGTTTTATTACTATATACTTATTCCAGATAAATCAGAAGGCTTTGGAATGTACTATATGCTTTATCCAGGCACAGTAGATTTTCTCATTTCTTTTTGAGCTATGTTTAACATCAAAATTGTCTATCTGGATGGTGAGATGTAGGTGGGCTTAAAGACTGCTGGCTGTAGTAGATAGTCCACCTGACTATTAAAGCTATAATTTAATCGCCTTCTTGCTAGAAGTGAGTTTGATCCCTCTGGACAGTCATGCATTCATTCATTTAATAGTGCTCTTTGATGTATAGATTAGTAGTCCTGAGAAAAACATGAGCATTTTAGGCATGGATATGAATGGGTTTGAGCTTGGGACTTAGAAGATGACTATTGTGGATTAGACAGCAGGAGCAAAGGTTTAGACTCAAACCAGTGAGCCCTATTGGAACTCTAGAAAGGATTGAGCCTATTGGTATGAGGTTTTTTGTGGGTTTTTGTTTTTGTTTTTGTTTTTTTTGAAGAGAGGCATTAAGTACTAAGTACATTGCCTTGTTGAGTAGATATCTTACCTTGTCTGAGTAGGCATCATTCTAGCAGCATCTTCTGTTTTGATTCAAGTGTTTCTGGAAAAGTGGCATACCCTAAAAGAAAGCAGGACTATTTGTGAAATAGTCAGAATCTTAGTGCTTTTTTGCCATTCCCTTGACTGTCAGCCAGCTTGCTGGGGTAGGGTTTCCTTTACTTGCTACAAGCAAGGGAAAGATTTGTTAAACATGGTTGGGGGGGGGGGTATTGTGCTGGTTTTGAGTCAAGCTGTGTACATTCATCTGCACACAACTTCTTTTCTATCTGGATATTTTACAAATATCTTAGATCTAACATACCCAGATTTTAAACTGTTAGGGTATATTAACATTTTCTCAAGCCCTCTATGTCTTCACTCTCTATGATTTTCTTGGGATATCATGTGTCACTGTGTTTCATCCATATTTATCCCCAATCCCCAAATTATCTTAATCTCCTTTTGCATCTCCCAAATTCTGCAGGGCGAGCTCAAATGTCTCATTCTTAAAGGAGCTTTTCCTTTTACCTCCAAATAGAAAGTCGGTCTTGTGTGTTCTTTCAACAGTTTTGTTAAAATTATTCATATATTCTAATGGTTTCACCCCACTAACCTGTATGCTCCTTCAGGGCAGGGACAATGTCTCAACAATATATCCCAATCACTTTGTACATAGTAGATAATCAGTCAGTAAACATTTAATTAGTGGGTTGAGGAAATGAATCAAGAGCATTAGAGTAATGATCTTCCTGAGTCTTAAATGCTAAGAGAGCTGGCCCTAATGAAACATGAATGAGAATGAAGAGATAGAAAAATTCTAGACTCACAGCATTAATACCCTACCAGAGTGTTAGTTGTGTATAGCTTATAAGATGCAAAGGACTCTAGTAGTTGCTGTTCCATGATAGCGAGATTTTTCTGTACTCAGTATGGTCTGGGTGTTCATCATGACCTCATTCACATAATATACCTAAGAGTCTCGCAAATATTGATAGATGTATACTTTTCCACTTATGCCACTTTGAGAAGCTTCAATTGGGTCACTATGTGAATTATTAGGGCAGGAAGGAAAAGCAGGATATTGTCTAGTAAACTCAACCTCTGTTTTGAATTCTGCAATATATCAAAGGATTATCCCAGGCAGCTGTTATGGTAGGAGTTGCTATATACTTCCTGCCAATATAGGAAGAGGCTTAGAAAAATTTGCAGTGTATGCCACTCCTCTCCCTGAAAGTCTTGTTCATATTTGCCCCCAATTACAAAATTCTTCAGTGGGACTCCCAAACAGATTTCTGTCTCCCATGCCCTAGTCTGTTTTCCAATGCCTTTAAATGAACAAGTAAATTTTCCAGTATTTTTTATTAAGGTATAATTTCTATACAGTAAACTGCACAGATTTTAAGTTTTCTATTTCCCCACCCAAACTGATGAGGCAGCTAATCTTATTCCTGTCATCACAGAGTAAGTTTGCCTATACTAAAACATCATATAAATAGGATAAATGGAGTGTTAATGTGTATCATCTGATCTGTGTACTTTCTTGTACCTGTTTTCTATTGCTCAATGTGTTTTTGAGATTCTACCAGCATCCTTTTCGTTATTGAGTAGTAGTCTATTGTATGAATATACTACAAGGTTTATTTATTCTCCTTTTGACTTCTGAGTTTCCTTCTTTTTCCAGGCTAAGACCGTATTCTTGTTCTTTTTTTTTTTCCAAAATCTGCAGCTAGTATTTGAAAACGATGTTTGTATTTGATCTTGAGACATGGTTTTCTGCTAGAGATTTGGGATAAGGAAACAAGCACTCCAGTCTCCCCCCACATACATGGAGTTCTGCTCTACATTTGGAGGCATTCATCACAAGTGGTTATAAATACTTGTCTTTTGGCCTCTTCTGCCTTCTAATCTGATATTGCTGGGAGTGAATATAGTTACCAGTACTTAACCAGGGGTTTTAATTGGGGTAACGTGGTGAGGGTTTTTGATGGTCAGTTTCATTTACTTTGCCTAACTTAAACCTATCCTGAACAACTTAAAAGATATAGGTTATATAAATCCATGTTGTCTTGGGAACTCGAATAGCAGCTGTCTGTACTTTAAAGGCAGAGAATGCAAAGAAGCGGTTGTTCCCTGAATCATGGCCCACTGACGGCTTCTTTGCCAGAGGCAGCCGTGTTTCCTCCAGAGCTGGAAGAGACCTGGTTTCCCTCACCCACCCCTCAAAAAAAAAACATGAATTCTGTTGTATTATACACTGTACTGTGACAATTGTAAGCCTCCTTTACTTCTGATTAAGGACTGCAGCACCATAAATATACATGTAAAACTGACCAGAGTAAAATTGAGCTTGGGAATGTGTGCCAGTAAATTTTTAATTTGATAATTAAGATAAATTGTTATGTTCATCTTGGGAATGCAGTCTTTTATTGGGAGTCAACATTTTATACAAGGTTAAGATTAGAATCGCCTTTTTAAAAACCAGTTGGTAGGGGAATTTCTACTGAAGAGAGTTGATCATTTTTACTATTCCTATATGACATCCTGAGCCTGGAAGCCAAAAGATGAGGGTAGGAAGAAAAGTGCTTTCTGAATAGGTTTGTTTCTGGAGTTGGATTAAGAACATCTATTGGTTTGTTTTCTCTCTTGTTCTCCTCTCCAACTTCCATTTAGTAAATGCAGGAAGTACCTGGGTCCCATTTCATGGTATTGCTTTGGCTTTTTGCCATTATATTTGGCTTTGGCGACGGGACGGGTGTCTCAATAGACTAGAGCCATACCTGTATCCCTTACCTGTGGAGATACATATCTGGGTTCTTTGCAAGGAGGTGCAACCCAGCTTGGTGTAAGCACCATGGAATGCTGCAGTGTTTCCCCAAGAGGAACTTGATAGTTAAGGAAAGGTTTACAATTTTCCATGGAATCATTTCACTCCTGGCTTTTGGAGTCTCCTTTTGTACCAAGTTCCTTCCCAAATTCTTCACTGAGCCTGTTTATAACCTCCTACCCAAACCCTACCTCTGGATATCTCATCAGTGGAGCCATTTGTGATGCCTTTCCACTCTTTACCTAGTTTAGATTTTGTTGCCAAATGTCTTTGTGCCTGGAAAATCTTTATTCACATTTTACCTTACTCAGAGATGAGAACTATTAGCTCCTTACCAACTTTTCTTGCCTTCTCTCTCCCACTACCTCTCCCTTCTTCTACCTCTGCCTTTTCCCCAAAAATCTGTTCCAGAGGCCTATAGACAAAGTGCTCTTTATTTGATTCAAGTTTTGTCCCTGCCTATGGTTTATCTTTGAGATAGATTTTGTTTCATGTCAATATACTTTGTGGGTTCCCCCCCCCTGTTTATTTCTTACAAAGGCCAAGATGTAGACATTGGGCTAAAGGCAGCATTTTCTGTGACTGTGGCGTTAGTGTAGCCTTTTCATCTGCAGTGCAGCATTGAAGCATCTGAAGCAAAAGAACTGATCACAATTTTTGGATAGTTCGGAACCTATTGTGACCAAAGCACAGATTATTAGAGAAGGAAGCCTTGGGTGTTGGCTTCATCTTTAACCAGCTTTGATCTGAATGGTTTGTCGATGCAAGCGTGGGATTTTGAGCAAAATTAAATTCTATTTCCTGTTCTCTATAATTTCAAACCTGATGCAAGGACATGGTAAGATGTTTATGAGTTTGTTTCTTCATCTATCTTCTTTCTTCAAGCAAATGCTTAAATAGTCCCTTAACTGAACTTGCTTAAAATAGGGTAATTTCTTTTG
The DNA here is from genome assembly GCF_027574615.1 of Eptesicus fuscus. Lineage (NCBI taxonomy): Eukaryota > Metazoa > Chordata > Mammalia > Chiroptera > Vespertilionidae > Eptesicus > Eptesicus fuscus. The sequence continues at coordinate 127,757,063 of NC_072473.1, forward strand.
ACATGTAAAAATGCTGAGTTTGTGAAGGCTTGGTTTTTCTTTTCTTGGTTTTTCTCAATCTAGTCAGGCTAGGAAAGCTAGCTGCAGTTGATTTCAGCTCTTTTTCCCCCCTATGCTGTATATACACTAAAGGCTATAAGTCTTTAGAAAAGGGCCTAGAATTTCATGCTGTTTCCCTTTCCTCACTTTGTTCTCTTGCACTGTATCATGAATTTCTGTGTAACTCACTCTTTTCTCCCTTAACAGGGTTGTTGGTACAGAGGAACGTATTCCTATTCCCCTCATGGATTACATCCTTAATGTGGTAAGATTCATGGTAGGGGCAAATAAGTAAAGGTTTGTGATTTTCTGGAAAATGTGCGGGGTTACCAAATAGTCCGAAGATTTCTGTGTTTTTGTTTTAATGGGGACCCTTAAAATGCGGAGAAGTGGGGAAAGGTGTGCAAACCTTGTTCTGTGAGACTGGTTTTCTAAAATTTGGCCAACACTCTCTCTTTTTTTTTTTTAACATATATTCCCAATTTTCTGTTATTTGTTGCCATTCCCTGTAGGAATCCAAACAGGAAGACTGGGATTTGTTAAGCCAATTCAGTATTATGTTCTTTGAATGTGTCCGCATATATTTTTTCTTGTTACTTGCCATTTTTCCCATTCACTTCTCTTAAAAAAAAAATTAATGTGGTCTTTTCTTGTAACTTCCTGTGTCTCACAGGAAAAAGTGAAGTGTTTTAATTTTCCCAGAATTGTTTCCCCATAAGGGGAAGCCTACTTAATATTTGTTCTCGCACATTAAGCACTTCCAGGGCTCCCAGAGATGGTTTGTTTTGTGCCTATGTGTTCGTTGCCCACATTTTACTTTCTTACTCTTACAGAATGCTTTATTTGGTCCGAATCAGAGTTCTAGGTTTGATTTGCATTATGAGCGCATTTGAGGAAAAGTATTAATGATGTTTGCTTGCAGGGGAGAGGCAACGTATTATCAATGCCAGGAGCACAAAATGAGGAAATTGAGAGACTAGACTTGATTCTGCCACTAGTTCATGGTGTGGCCCTGAGCAAGTCATTTAACCTCTCTGTGCTGTCAAATTTTATGACTTTATGTGTGGCTGAAAAGGTGGCTTGGGAAGAAGTTTCAATTATTCCTTATTTGATGGATGTTTAGTGCCCATATATATCTATCCCTGTTTACCTGAGGTTTTGGTATTCTAGAAAATACTGCTTTCGTGACTATAAGGCTACCCCTGTCCTTACTCCAAGCTGGCCTTTTAAGTGTCAGGCTCCAAGTGTCAGGCTCTAACTCTTTTTTAAATTTTTTATTACTTAGATGAAATTTGTGGAATCTATTCTGAGCAACAATACAACAGATGACCACTGCCAGGAATTTGTGAATCAGAAAGGACTCTTGCCTTTGGTTACCATTTTGGGTCTTCCCAATCTGCCCATTGACTTTCCCACATCTGCAGCCTGTCAGGCTGTTGCAGGTGTCTGCAAATCCATATTGGTAAGAAGCATCTGGCCGAATATTTTCCTTTTTCTTTTTTTTTTTTAGACGTCTGTTCCAATCCTTCTATCTGTGTGTTTCTACTGTGGTTTTCCTTTACCTTCAACTAAAAAGTAATGATGAAATCTGTGGTCATATACTACAGGTGAATTATATGACTAATAAATAGTGTGCCACATTTTTTCTCATTGAAAAGTTGAAGTGTTTATTTTTTGTTCCTGAGTTCCGTCAGTATGTAGTTCTAACATTTCAGTTCATTGAAAGGGACTATCTCCAAGAGAGCTATTTTAAAAGTGGTAAATACATGTAGCATGATATTTATCACTTTAACCATTTTTAAGTGTACACAGTTCAGTAGTGTTAACTTCATTAATATTATTGTACAACCCATCTCCAGAACTCCCTTCATCTTGAACAACTGCAATTTTATACCCATTAAACAACTCCCCCATCCCCCTCTCCCTCCCAGCCCCTGATTAAACACAATTCTACTTTGTATCTGTATGACTTTGACTGTTCTAGGTACCTCATGTAAAATGTACTTCATAAGGTACTTGTCCTTCTGTGGCTGGCTTATTTTGCTTAGCATATGTCTTTAAGATTCATCCATGTTGTTGCATATGTCCTAATTTCCTTCTTTATTAAGGCTGAATTTACTCCATTCTATGTTTAAACCAGGTTTTGTTTATAGATATTCATTCATTGATAAACCTTTGGGGTGCTTCCATGTCTTGGCTATTATTATGAATTAGTGCTGCTATGAACATGGGTGTGTGAATATTTCAAGCCTCTGCTTTTGTGTGTGGTGAGAACACTTGAGGTCTACTCTTAGCAAATTTGTTGAATAGAATACATTATTAACTATGGTCACCATGGTATACATTAAATCCCCAGCAGTTATTCATCTTATAATTGAACATTTGTATCCTTTGACCAATATCTCCACATTTCTCTTCAGCCCCTGACAACCATCATTCTGTTCTCTGGTTCTATGAATCTGACTTCTTTAAATTCCACCTGCTTTTAGTTCTTTTGGACGTGTACTCACAAATAGTGCTGAATTATATGGTAGTACTGGTTTTAATTGCGGGGGGGGAATACCATACTATTTTCCACAGCACCTCCACATTTCACATTTCAACCAGCAGTGCACAAGGATTTTGATTTCTCCACATCCTCACCAACGCTTACTATTTTCTGTTTTTTTGTTTTTTTTTTTTGTTTACGGTAGCCAACCCAGTGGGTGTGAAATGAGATCTTGTGGTTTTGATTTGCTTCTCCCTGATTAATGATGTTGAGCATCTTTTCATGTTCTTATTGGTATTTGACTGTATTTTTGGAGAACTATCTGTTCAGGCCCTTGGTACATTTTTTATGGGTTGTTTTTTGTTATTGAGTTGTAGTTCTCTATATATTTTGGATATTAGTCCCTTATCAGATAAATGATTTGCAAATATTTTTTCCCATTCCATGGGTTACCTTTTCACTTTGTTGATAGTTTGGTTTAGTTTTAATTTTGAAGAAGTCCAGTTCATTGTGTTTGTTTTTTACTTTTGTTACTTGTGCTTTTTGTGTCATATCTAAGAAATCATTGCCAAATCCAGTGTTGTGCAGCTCTGCTACAGCTTCTTGTGTTCTATAGTTTTAGCTCTTACATTTAGATCTTTGATCTATTTTGAGTTAGTTTTTTTTTTTGATATGGTGTCAGGTAAGGTCCAACTTCATTCTTAGGCTAACACTGTTGAAAAGGCTGTCCTTTCCCTATTGCACCCTTGTCAAAAGTCATTTGACCATATATGTTAGTGTTTACTTGGGTGCTTTCTGTTCTATTTCATTAGCTTTGATGTCTGTCTTTATGTCAGTACCACATTTTATTGCTGATCCTCACCTGAGGATATTTTTCCAGTAATTTTTGGAGGGCGGGAGAGAGACAGAGAGAGATATATCGATTGGTTGCCTCCCACATGAGCCCCAACCAGGGCTGGGGATCAACCCTGCAACCGAGGTACATGCCCTTGACCAGAATCAAACCCAGGACCCTTCAGTCCACGGGCCAACGTTCTATCTACTGAGCCAAACTGGCTAGGGCAGTACCACACTTTTTATTTCTATAGCTTTGTGGTGTTAATTTTGGAAATCAGGTAGTGTGAGACCTCCAATTTTGTTCAAGATAATTTATATCTCATTCGGTCCCTTAAAATTGTTATATGAATTTAAAGAGAGATTTTTATATTTCTATAAAAAAAATCCAAAAAAAACCACCATTGAGATTTTTATAGGGATTACATTAAATCTATGAAGCTCTTTTATTAGCTGGGTGGACCATAATAACTAATTTCTGCTACAAATCAGAAATCCAGTTGCTTATGAACTTGAAAAGATCTGTAATTATGACATGTCTGCATTTAATGTTTTATTTTGCTTTACTCTTTGTGAATATTTAATTGTTATTTCATAACTAAAAGAGGGGAAAGGGCTGCTCCATTTTTATCCCACTTCTAAGATACTATGTGGGAACAGATAGGTCTATTTGAAGCCGTAGGAAAGGTACGTAAGTTCTCATTTTTGAATGACAAGTGATAGTATTTTACTATCAGATTTTTTTGAAGACTCAAAGATAGTACAAGGGCCATATAATCCTTGAGTTGTCTCATAAAACAAACAAATTGACTAGCTGATGCCTGTCCTAGAGTAGTCTCTCTTATTGTGGGAAGGAAAGAACATTTATAATAGTGGTTCACTTCCATGCTTTAGAACTTTGCCTAACTTTGCTTCCTGTTGAACAAAGTTTGGGATTCATCTTATAGCATGAAGACCTGGCTATGAGAATATTCAAATTTATTGGCTTACCACATCTGAAAGCCTCTCATTTGAGAAAAGGAATGTGTTGCTCCAGAGGGGAGGTGTTGAGGTGTTACAGCTACATTCATGTTTTGGCTCCACCATTTATTAAGAGACCATGCCAAGTCTGAAACTGTGAGACTTACCTTCCATTTCTTCTGTTGTGACTATGAAAGACATGCATATGAAGTTCACTATACATGTTTTAATCCTTCTTCTTGTTTCAGACACTGTCACATGAACCCAAGGTCCTTCAGGAGGGTCTCCTTCAGTTGGACTCCATCCTCTCCTCTTTGGAGCCCTTACACCGCCCAATTGAATCTCCTGGGGGTTCAGTGCTGCTGCGAGAACTGGCTTGTGCTGGCAATGTCGCTGATGCTACCCTCTCAGCTCAGGCCACACCTCTACTGCATGCACTCACTGCTGCCCACGCCTACATCATGATGTTTGTTCATACTTGCAGAGTTGGACAGGTAAGAATTATCTCAGGGGTGAACATGTTGGTTTAAAGCCAGTGAAATACCTAGGGTGTCCATTTGGCATCTTACTGTGCTGAGCAGTTCTGCCTGGGCTAGCTAATGAAAGAACAGCTTTAGGGTAAGATTTACTCTTTCCCATGGTTGACTTAGGTTTATGCTTCAAGTTTCTGTCTAGTTTCACTTTTCCCTAAGTATTTTTTTTCATTAGAAGTTGAGTGACCACATATTTGTTTTTTGAACTGGACCTTTTTAAGCGTAAAAGGGGTTGGTATAAATAACAGATATGTAGCATTCATACAGGCCGACTGGAATGTATAGTTAATCTTTGAAGCAGGCAAGCCTCATCTGGCCTATTACTTCCTAATCTTTCTACAAATGCATGAGGCTTGATAATGGGATGCCAAGAAGGAAGTTTGACGACAGAACACTTAAGTCAATGTAAATTAACAGATTACTAAAGATTTCCTAAATACAAACCCTATGCCTACAGTCCATGTGAGGTTCCTCTTGTGATTCCAGAAATGTGGGTTTATTTGTGTGCTCACAGTTTTACTATCTTTACTTCTCAAGTAATCTATTCTAAAGATTAATGGTATCATATTTTAGCAGCCCTGTTTTATGCTATTGAGCAAAAGTATATTCTTTGAATCACATAAAATGAAAAGTTAGTTATAAACTCTTTAGAAATAATTAGACTACATACCAAAGCCTTAGGGATTTATTTTTATTACTTTTTCTTAATTAAATGAAATGTTTAATTGAATGAATTGAATAAATCTAAATATTTATTGAAATAAATGATGGAAATAGCATGCCCCCATCACCAAAGAAATTAGAAAGCTGTCAATGAATCTACAAAACTGTTTCTTTGATTTAGAAAAACAAGGTTGCCTATGACTTCTGTCTTTCACTTTACAAAAAGCAATTAGAAGGGATGTTAGAGTCAGATTATAAATATTGTCAAAGAATACCGTATGGAACTGTGATCTTAAATGTGGATACTTTCTTGAAAAAGACAACTGTGAAAATAATACAGAAGGGAAAATAGAATCCTTCATCCTTGTTAAACAGCTGAAAGTTGATTTTGAATATAATTATTCAGAGAGCATTCCAGAGATCATCTTCTTTTTACTTTGGTTGCAGAGTGAAATTCGTTCCATCTCCGTAAACCAGTGGGGTTCTCAGTTGGGTCTGAGCGTGCTGAGCAAGCTGAGCCAGCTATACTGTTCCCTGGTGTGGGAAAGCACTGTCCTCCTCTCCCTGTGTACCCCAAACAGGTAAGGGATTGGTCAACTCTTTAATTTCTTTCCTAACAGAAAAACTAAGCTTAGTGAGCCTAGAGTATTGGTCTTTAGTCAAGGATAGAAGTGTAGAGGAAAGAGTTCCGAGGCTTCCTTGTCTGTCTTAGTCCATTCTGGCTGCTATAACAAAAGACCACAGACTGGGTCCTTATAAACAGCAGAAATGTATTGCTCAGGGTTCTGGAGGCTGGAAGCCAGCATGATTGGGTGAGGATCCCCTTCCAGGACACAGACTTCTTGTTGTAACCTCACATGGCAGAAGGGACTAAGGACACTAGTCCCATTTGTGAAGGTTCCACCCTCATGACTTAAGCACCTCCCAAAGGCCTTTCCTACTAATACCATCACACCGGGCATTAGGATTTCAATATATCAAGTTTGGGGAAGGGCACCAACATTCAATTTGTAACATTGCCCTTCTCGCTTACCAGCCTAGGGACTTGCCTAAAAATCATTTTATGTATCTGATTTATGATGAGTCAACATAGTGGGTGTTTAAAATTTGGCCTGTTGTTAACCAGATTGGAAAAGTTGAGTTGGAAACCTTGTTGAGTGCTACTTCAGGAATTCTATCATTGAGATGTTCTTTTAGGTCAACTTGCCTGCTAGAGGAAGGGATAGTGTCAGCTAAGCAGGTGAGAGAACAAGCACAGCATAAGAGATGAACCATCTAAGTTTTTTGGCTCCCTATTTCTCTTGTTGCAGCCTACCATCTGGGTGTGAATTTGGCCAAGCGGACATGCAGAAGCTGGTTCCAAAGGATGAGAAGGCAGGTACGACCCAGGGCGGAAAAAGAGCAGGTAACTCCAAGAAACTAAAATCTCAGACATTCTTTTAAGTTCTGTCTGTCTTTACAGGTCGGTTGTGAAAGTTTAGTTTAACCTTCTAACATCTCTAATCCTCAATTTTTTCCTTTCATTGATTTTTTAAAATATGTTTTTATTGATTTTTTTTTTTTTAGAGAGAGAGAAAGGGAAAGGGAGAGGGAGAGAGAAATATCTGTCAGCTGCCACCTACATGCCCCCTACTAGGTAGGGACTGAGTGCACAATCCAGGCATGTGACCTGACCGGGAATCCAGCCTGTGACCTTTTGGTTCAAGGGACGATGCTCAACCAACTGAGCCACACCGGTCAGGGCCCTGTCATCGATTTTTAATTATTTTAAAATTTAGCTTTTTATCCATTTTGTATAAAATATATACACACAGTGGTAAAAATTTGAAGGTGTAGTAGAAAGACGAATCACCCATATTTGTACCACACAAAAAACAATATTTTGAAAGTGTCTTTCTAATCTTTTTCCCCTGAGGATATATTTTATTAACATAGTTACAGTTGTCTTAGATACAACATTTTACAGATCTCTTTTCACTTAACATTAAGTGCCATGTAAAGGTACAAAGAATTAATCATTCCCGTTTAAATTCTAATGTACAATTTGAAAAATGAACATCTTTGTATGTAGCGTTATGCAACTCTAAGATTGATTCCTAGAAATTACCCTATCAAAGGGTATAATGGGACTTTAATTTTTGTATATGCTTGTTTTTCAGCTAAATAATTTTTAATTGGCTGTGGAACACTAAAACCACAATGTCCAATATGGTAGCCTCTAACCATGTATGACTGTTGAATACTTTAATGTAGCTAGTACAACTAAAAAACTAAATATTTTTCTTACTTCTTCATTCTCCCCCACCCTCCTTTCTGTCTCTCCCTCTCTCTTTTTCTCTTATTAAGGGGAAGGTGTTATGGGTTGAAATGTGTTCCCCCTTCCACCACCCCCCAACCCCCCACAAGCTCCTCAGAATATGACCTTATTTGGAAATAAGGTTGTTTCAGATATTACAGTTAATTTGAGGTCTTAGGTTGAATGGAGAAAACTGAACTTTTAATTTTTATTAATTTAAATGTAACAGTTGTTACCCTGTTCACTAGTTGGAAGACTTTTAAGTATGTTTGGAACAACTTGGGTATGTAAATCTTTTTTTGTTTCAACTAAATTGTATCAAATATACACACAGATCAATTATTATGAAGTATAAAATAGATACCATTTTAAAATATTTAGTATAGAATGTAGAATCTTGAGAATTTACATTTGATTACATGTTGAAAGAACAATTTATTATTTTGGATTAAAAGTATATTAAAAATTATTCTTGTTTCTTTTTACATTTTAATATGGATAGTAGAAAATTTAAGATATGTATAACTCACTTTGTATTTCTAATAAACAGTGCTAGCTTAGAAAATAGCTTTTATGTTATAGCACAATACAGGTTCCAAATTTCAATAAGCAGAAATGATACACAATTTTCTGACCCTGATGTAACAAACCTAAAATTAACAAAAGCAGCTTTTTTAGAAAGTTTTTTTCTCCTATATTCTGCATCAGGGAGGAAATTCCTTTGATAAACTATCTAAAGATAATTTTATGTATAAAAACGTACCAGATATGCTTTAAAATTTATTGAAATTATTAAAAGTGTAAATAAAGATAGCAGACATAACTTATGAAACAAATAAGGACTGATATGACAGTATGGGAGAGGTTACAGAATTAATAAAATATATACACGCCTCTGACAAGGTTAATTTTGGAGAAAATGAACCAAACCAACAATTAGAATATCAAAATACATCAAATTTAGCTCAAGAAAAAGAACTGAGAACAAAATTAAATTCAATGTCAAAGAATTACCTTCTCTAATCCAGATATATTTTTCCCAGCAGTGTCTTTCAGATATTAAACAAAGATGACTCAGTTTGCACATAGTTTTTCCAGAAAACTTTGCGGGGTGTTTTATAACATTTGCCTAAAGCCAATTCTTACATTTAAGAGCGCGCACACACACACCAAAAAAAAAAAAAAAAAAAAGGCATATCTCACATTTATGTACAAAAATCTTAAGTACTAGGGTTTATATTTCTACAGTGATGTAATCTATGATGTGTGCTTTGAGTTTACTAATAAGCTATAGAATTCTAGCAGGGCATGCTCCTTGACAGTATAAGGGCACCATGCACATTGTAGTCTGCCTAAGTGGTACTCCTGGATCATGGAGTACCTGCAGTCTTCCAAAGTAGCCCTGGATTAACGCTATTCATAAGCTTTCATTGGAAGATGTCCATATTAGCTAAAAAGAGCTCCAAGGAGAGAAGCATATCAGTACAGTTTGGGATTTTTGTTTTGTTTTGTTTTTTTCTTTTCAGATTTAGGAAGATTCTTTTCAGATTTGGGACTCTTCAGAACAAGGAACCAGGTAAATGCTGGTTTAACATGGTCTTAGTGATCTTCTCTTATGTCTATAGATGGGGAGCAGGATGCCGCAGCTGGAAGTATGGATGCTTCTACCCAAGGCTTGTTGGAAGGCATTGGGCTTGATGGTGACACATTGGCTCCTATGGAGACAGACGAACCTACTGCTTCAGACTCTAAGGGCAAATCTAAAATCACACCTGCCATGGCTGCCAGAATTAAGCAAATCAAGCCTTTATTGTCAGGTGAGTGATTCTTTTTTCTACTCCCTTTTCTGGCTTCCAGAGCCTTAACCGGTTCTCAAACAAATTGAGTTGGTATGGCTGTATTTGCCCATTCCCATTAAGGAAATTTTAAACTTTGGTGGCTTGCCTTGGCTGATGTTCCTCAGTGCATTGGCCCAAGCATCAAAGGGTCGCTGGTTCGAACCCTGTCCCTGGTCTGCCCTGGTCAGGGTGCATGTGGGAGGCAACCAATTCATGTCTGTCTCTCACATCAGTGTTTCTCTCTCCCTCTCTGTAAAAATCAATGGAAAAAATATCCTCGGGTGAGGATTACAAAGGAAAAAACTTTGGTGGCTCATTTTTAGGTTTACTTTATTGAGTGTCCACTATGTGATAGGCTCTGTATTTATTGCTAGGGATTCAAAGATAAGAGAATCACTTCCTAAAAACCCTCTACCCTTTCCCTATCTATAGCTCCTTTCCTGCTATTCATTCTTCAACTGCAAATGGCTTCTGCTTCCACCAATTCCACTGAAATGTCTTACCAAGATACCTACAACCTCCTTGATGCATGCTAAGTTTCTTGTATGTGTTTCGGTCTCCTTGTCACTTCTCTGCAGCATGATAGTTGACCTACCACCTCCTTCTTGAAATGCTCTTTTCTCGACTTTTGTGGAATAAAACTCTACTGCTTTCCAATTACCAGTCTTGTTATTCCACTCAGTCTTCTCTTTCTCTGTCCCTTAAACATAGCAAGTGATGTGGTTAATTTATTTGTATTTTAGTAAAGTCACTTTGACAACTCTGGAGATCACATTAACATGACACATGACCACATTAAAGATGTACACTAATCTGTCTCTGCCATTTTTTGCCCTTTAATGTAATATCAATGTTTGGAGGATTGTTTTTTCTGTTCCTCAGTATTTTCCAGTTTCTGCCACCTTAATGTAGAGGAAATTGAAGGTGTTAACTTTAGACTCTAAGGGCAAATCTGGGAATCGAGCTCTGCCCCAAAGCAAGCAGAAAACAGCTTTTGGCGTTTCCATTTGTTATCTTAAAACCCCTTGCACGTTCTGTTCTAATTTGCTTAATTCTACTCCTTTTGTTTTAATTTGAAAACCTACCACTACTAACCCAAATTGAAGGAAAATCGACCTAGAAGATGGCTCATGTTGACCTCCCCTTTCTTTGTTAGATGTCTTGGACTATGTATGCTATGTATGACCTTGGAACATTCTGAGGTTTCTGTGTGGGTCCACCTTACGATTTTGATGTCTATTTTTTTGTGGTTGCTGACCTTGCTGACTACCTTTGAGCCACTTTGGTGTCTGTTCAACTGAAGGCAGTGGTGAAAAAAGCACAAACTTAAGTTTGAGTGCATTAGATTTTCAGAATCTCGGCATATCCAACCTCTAGCCAGGCAATGCAAATATTCAAGTACAGAGAAATATTTTAAGAAAATCAAGTTAACACAAAAATATAATATGCTTAGGCATATCTTCTTTTTTCTATGCATTTCCTTTTATATGTTTATTTGGATTGTACTTTTTTGGTTCAACTGTATATACTTGAAATTCTCAACCTTTTTCATCTCGTGGCACACATAAATTACTAAAATTCTGCAGCACACCCAAAAATATATTTTTTGCCAATCTGACTTAAAAAATTGGTATAATTTTGATTCATTCACACTGATGGCTATTATTGTGTTGGCTGTTGTCACTTTTTTATTTGACAATCTAAGGGAAACGAGGTCAGTGCCCCTGATTCAATAGTCAGGAATTTTATGTTTTAAAAATTCTTGTGACACATGGCATGCTGGTTGAAAATCACTGACATATACCAAAAACATTTCCCAAAAATGAAAATTTAAAATACTTATAATCTACCTAACACCTTAATAGAGCCACTTAAAATTGTTTATGCTTTTCCTAGCTGTCTTTTTCCCTTTGGGGACCATATCTGTAATGTTGTGAAAGGACAATATATAGTATGTATGATGTTCTTTTCTGGTCTGTCATTAACATTTCTGTCATTTTTAAAGTTCTCTGTAGGCATTGCAAGTGACTTCATAACCCAGTAAATGTATTATTTACTTAAGTAGTTCTTATTGCTATGTTACTCTCGGCAAAGGTGGTTTCAATTTATACTTCCTCTAGCAGTCTGAATATTTGTCTTGTTTGACTTTCACATTTGTTCTATATCCAGTGCCAAGACACGTCTCTGTCTCCTGCCTTTAAAAGAGGCATTTATTCCCTATGGAACTTCCCTTTTGGATTATGATGTGTAGAGACAAATCCAGGTGTTTCCTAAGTGTTGGGTGGGAGGAAGTGGTCAGTCATAAAAATGTATCAATGGTAATGTGTCTGTTATAAATGAAACTAACTCTGAGAATACTGTCAGCCTTATTCTAACTTTTGGATTCCAGCCTCTTCCAGATTAGGCCGAGCACTTGCTGAGCTGTTTGGACTCCTTGTTAAGCTTTGTGTGGGGTCTCCTGTCCGCCAGAGAAGGAGCCATCATGCTGCCAGCACCACCACAGCACCGACACCCGCTGCTCGATCAACAGCCTCAGCCCTCACTAAGCTCCTCACAAAAGGCTTATCTTGGCAGCCTCCACCATATACACCGACTCCCCGCTTCAGGTAAGGTTCTGCTTAAGATACAGAATCAAATTGACTTTTGGTGGTCTCTTACTCTAGCTGTTATGCAAATACAGTTTAGGGAACCTGTTTTGGTTCTGCTTAGTCTAGAATACAGAGATTTTTAAAGCATTTATAATCAAACTGCATTTCAATAACCTTGTCTGTTTAGTAGGGTGGGAGCCTACTTAGAAACTGAAGAAATTTTAATAAGCAGACTAATCACCCCCCCTGCATTTCAGTCAGACCAGTGCAATGTTAAATTTTACTCTTGGCTTCTACATGAATTTCCCATTGCGTTAGTGTCTGCCTCAGAGAATGTTAAATATGTTTTTTCCCTCTTTTAGGCTCACATTCTTCATCTGTTCAGTTGGTTTTACATCCCCAATGCTGTTTGATGAGAGGAAGTATCCCTACCATCTCATGCTGCAGAAATTTCTCTGCTCTGGAGGCCACAATGCTCTTTTTGAGTAAGGTTCAACTTTCTAAGCCACCTGTCTTGTGACGATGGGATACATAGAGACACCTATTGGTTGTACCCTTTCACATTTTGGGCACTAGCCATTATTCATCTCCATCTTTCTTGGATGTGTGGGATTCAGCCTTTCTGGAGGTGTTTGTAAGGGTCTCTGCTTTTCCTCATTTGGTTTCCAACGTCTGGTACATATTTTTTTTAATAGGCTTTTCCTTTTCTATTGTTTCTCAATATGATTTTTCTGCTTCTCAGTCAAAATTTTAATCTAAGCTTCACTTTTTGTTTGTTTATTTTGGCTTTAAAAACTAATGCTAGAAGTGGTAATCATTTTGCAATATATATGTGTATTAAATCATGACATTGTACACCTTAAATTTACATGTTATATGTTGTTAATATCTCAAAGCTAGAACAGAGACCAAAAAGTTAAATCTAATAAATGTTGGACAGATTAGGAGCAGTGGCTCCAAGGGGAGGGACATGTAGTGCCAATATGAAGACTGGGAACCTATCAGATGTCCTTTTTACCACTACCCCATCTAAAATACTAATGTTCTCTCTCCTTATTTTCTCTTATTTGAATTTAGAACTTTCAATTGGGCTCTGTCCATGGGTGGCAAAGTTCCTGTTGCTGAAGGATTGGAGCATTCAGACTTACCTGATGGCACAGGAGAATTCCTAGATGCTTGGCTTATGTTGGTGGAGAAGATGGTGAATCCTACCACGGTGCTTGAATCTCCACATTCACTGCCTGCCAAATTGCCTGGAAGTGTCCAGAACTTTCCACAATTCAGTGCCCTCCGTTTCCTTGTGGTAACTCAGAAAGTGAGTATTCAGCATTCTAAAACCAAGAGGAATTTCTCATGCTGACTAGGTCACTCCTACTCTGTTTTGTCCTCCTTGATTAAATAACTTGATTATTAGAGAACCATTAGAGTCTGTTCCCAGATAGGGCTGCATTACAGAAGGGAATAGGGATCATTTGAGAATTTTCTGTGGTGTACACATTTGAACCTTAAACTTCAGATTGGTATTTCTAGGTTACATTAAATGCCCCTTCTCTGTGATCGCTTAGGCCCCTTCAGTACTGACCTAGGATTTTGTTGTTGGCATGGACTGATTGTGGGAGGACTTTGGCTTATTCCTCAACAGGGCTTTTTGAATTGAAAAAAAAGAAAAAGATTTTCACACAGCTTTTCCAATTATTTCTAGGCAGCGTTTACTTGCATCAAGAACCTGTGGAACCGGAAACCCCTGAAGGTGTATGGTGGGCGAATGGCGGAGTCCATGCTGGCCATCCTATGTCACATCCTCCGAGGAGAGCCTGTAATTAGAGAGAGACTGAGCAAAGAGAAGGAGGGATCTCGAGGAGAAGAGGATACAGGACAAGAGGAAGGTGGCTCCCGCCGAGATCCTCAAGTCAACCAACAGCAACTACAACAGGTAAATACACTGACCTTATACTCCGGGGCCCAGACTTTGCACCTGATAAAATGCAGTGCTTGTGGGTTTTTCTAAGTTTACATGCCACTAAGTGCCTGGTCCTGTTAGCCAGGATATAGATTTAAATTTGCTCTCTACCTTACTGGTTGTTTGGGTTTTTTCATCTTTAAATAAACATATAAACCACATTTTGAAAATTGTAAGCTAGAAGCAGTAGTGGGGTGGAGGTTGGGGGGAAGCACTTAGGAACTTGACATTTAAATCTCAAAAGAATATTTAGCATAGTCCTCTGAGCATTTGTATATATGTGTTCTCTTTATGTCCAGAGACCTTTGCAATATGACTTCTATATATACGCGCCATGTTGTTTTTATTTTTTTTATTTCTTTATTGATTAAGGTGTTACATTTGTGTTCTTAGTCCCCCATTACCCCCCCATCCCGCCCACTCATGCCCTCACCCCCCTGTTGTCTGTGTCCATTGGTTGGCTTATATGTATGCATACAGGTTCTTTGGTTGATCTCTTCCCCTTACCCCCACCCTCCCCTACCTTCCCTCTGAGGTTTGATGGTCTGATGGATGTTTCTCAGTACATGCCATAATTTTTGTAATAACTAACAAATGCTCACTTTAAGAAAATTTAGGAATACAGCAAAATATTTTAAAAGGGTAGTCATAATGTCACCACACAAGATAATTGTTTTTTTTATCATTTGGTTCTGTGCCTAATTTTTCTTTGTTGTTGAAAGTATTACAAATGTCCCCAATTTTTCCCACATTGCCCCCCTCCACTCAGTTCCCACCCCACCCCACCCCAGGCCCTCACCACACTGTTGTCTGTGTCCATGGATTATGCATATAATTTCTTCAGTTCATTTCTGCCCACCCCATCAACCCCCTTCCCTCTGAGATTCATCAATCTGTGCCATGCTTCCATGCCTCGACTTACTTTGTCAGTCGGTTTATTTTGTTCATTACATTCCACATATGAGTGAGATCATGTGACACTTGTCTTTCTCTGACTGGCTTATTTCACTTAGTGTAATACTCTCCAGGTCCTTCCATGCTGTCTCAAAGGGTAAGAGATCCTTCTTTTTTTTTTTTTTCAGCTGCATAGTGTTCCATTGTGTAAATGTACCAAAGCTTTTTTATCCACTCATCTACTCATGGGCTCTTGGTCTGTTTCCATGTCTTAGCTATTGTAAATCGCACTGCTATGGACATAGGGGTGCATGTATTCTTTCTCACTGGTGTTTCGGGATTCTTAGGATATATTCATAGAAGTGGGATCACTGGGTCAAATGGCAGTTCCATGTTTAATTTTTTGAGGAAACTTCATACTGTTTTCCACCGGCAGTGTACTAGGGTTCCCTTTTCTCCACATCCTCACCAGCACTTGTTGTTTGTTGATTTATTGGTGGTAGCCAGTCTGGCAGGTGTGCGGTGACACCTCATTGTCATTTTAATTTGCATCTCTCTGATAATTAGTGACTTTGAGCACTTTTTCATATGTCTCTTGGCCATCTGTATGTCCTCTTTGGAGAAGTGTTTATTTAGGTCCTTTGCCCATTTTTTTTAATTGGATTGTCTTCCTTTTGTTGAGTTGTATGAGTTCTTTATATATTTTGGAAATTAACCCCTTATCTGATGTATTATTGGCAAATATGTTCTCTCATACAGTGGGTTTCCTTTGCATTTTGAGGATTTTTCTGTTCTCTGCCTGATTTTACGTAGTTGTCATCATATATTACCTAGAATTGTGTTGCTTTCATTAAGAAAATGGTGTGTGTGTGTGTGTTTTTAATGTCTTAGCCATTCTTTTATTGCCGGATGTTAATTTCCTCATTTGATGTTGTAAAGCTGTGGTATATGGTTTCTTTCTGTACATCTCATTGTTATTTCCCAGTGATAGAAAACCTGGTCATTTTTTCGGTCTCTTGTTCTGTTGCTAGTTTGTTTTCCAGAAAGTAGGACCACTTTTTGCTTCTGCTGTTGTCGTTTTTGAATTAGAATAATCCTATTAATGATAATAACCATCTAACCCCATTTTCTTAGGGGAAGGAGTTCAGAATCATCTGCCCCATTGTGTAGCTCTAATGCTCGAAAGCACCCAATAGACAGGTCCATCTGTGTTACCTATCTTAGCTTATAAATGTTCTCAGTTCCCGTGAACTTAGAAAAACTCGTTTACTTCTTGAAAGGGTTTCTTTCTTTTTAAAATGCATTTGGTTTTCTCTTTTACTGTGGTTCTGAGGTCCTACATTCTTTTTGTAGCTCATGGACATGGGCTTCACAAGGGAACATGCCATGGAGGCCTTGTTGAACACCAGCACCATGGAGCAGGCCACAGAGTACCTTCTAACCCACCCTCCCCCAATCATGGGAGGAGTTGTTCGGGTGAGTTGGCTCAGGGGCTCTAATCTTGTAGGACATGGTTTGGCTGCTGATGTGCTTTTCTCCTCTCCTGCTTTCGTCACTGGTCTTCCCTTATATAAACTACTTCTCATTTGCAGACTTCTTCGTGCCAATATTTTCTTTTCCTAATAACTCTTCTAGCTCTAGAACGTAATAAGCAGAAGTTCACTATCTCCCAGGCATGCAAATTACTGGACTTCGTTTGCAGAAGAACTCTTTAATCCTCCACAGTCATAAAGCCATGGAAGAGGCTCTCTTTTCTGAGATGCAGAATAGGTGGCACATTAAAGCTCCTTTCCTGTACTTAATTTCATTGTGATTTTCCCTCTCTGTTCTTACAGCTACCAGGTAAGTCTAGTTCATTTTAACTCTAGAAAGCAGAACTCGGAGCCCCTTCTCTAAAGCTTGAGCACAGATGTCTGGTTCCTTATGAAATGGGGTATATGTAGTTGCTGCATATTCTGTTATTGCTCTGTAGGATCTGAGCATGTCCGAAGAGGATCAGATGATGAGAGCTATTGCCATGTCTCTGGGACAGGATATCCCAATGGATCAAAGGGCAGAGTCACCTGAGGTAACTAGAATACAGGGCATCCAAAGGGGTCTGACACATTAATCCTAGTATTTCTATGAACATTCTGCTACTAGTACAAAGTAATTAGTAGAATTAAAGTCTAAAGAAAGACATGGAAGTATTCCTTTATCCCAACCTTGTCTTCACTGATCTACATTGTATTGACCTAAAGCTTTAAGTGGGGCAGATGAAGCATTTTTCTTCACTATCAAATCAAATCAGAGACCCCAAATGTACTTGGTAGTATCCATTAGGTCAAACTTGGGTGTCTATTTTTAGGTAAAAGTTGGTTGCTTCTGTTTGCTATACTGACAGAGAATGCAGGACAATGTATATAAATGATTTTGTAGGATGTAATGTAGGTTTCTGTGAATAAATTGGCAATGTTTTAGTGGTTGGAAGTGTCCTTCTCTTATGTTTTCCTTGTCTTGCCTTAGCCTTTGTGGCTGCCCTCATACTTGTTGCCCCATACTAATGAACATTTCACTTGCTTGAGGAGAAGGTAGAGGGTATTCATATGATAAGGCAAATACATTCTTAGAGTGTCTTCCCCTCTTTGTTCCTTCAATTCTTCCATATGCCTTCACTCTTCCTTCCCTGCCTCCAGGAAGTTGCTTGCCGGAAAGAGGAGGAGGAAAGGAAAGCTCGGGAAAAGCAGGAAGAGGAAGAGGCTAAATGTCTAGAGAAGTTCCAGGATGCTGATCCATTGGAGCAAGATGAGCTCCACACTTTCACAGACACCATGCTGCCTGGTTGCTTCCACCTTCTTGATGAGCTGCCAGACACAGTGTACCGGGTGTGTGATCTCATTATGACAGCAATAAAACGTAATGGAGCAGACTATCGGGACATGATTCTAAAGCAAGTAGTCAATCAGGTAAGCTCTCAAGGGGCCTAAAGACAGGAATTTACAAGGTGGTTTTCCTGCCGTCTATCAAAACCTGATTTCTTGAAAAGATTATTATTTTTGCAATTTACCCAATGTGGATGTTGTCTTCTCTCTTTGAATACCCTAGATCTAGTAATTAGCTCTTTCTTGAGAGTGTTCCTACAAAAAGTAAATGTAACTACTTCACAAAAATGTCTTTGAAAGGAAAAAACAAAGCTTTCTGTTTCTAGGCATTTCTTTTTAGATTTATCTTAACTGTCCAAAATGTGTCACATTCCTGAGCCAAGTTAGGCCCCCTGAACTAACAGTGAATAAATGTGTTTTTTTTCTCTCCCCTCCTATGCAACAACCACTTCACAAATGAGTCCCCATCCTGATGAACAGTTGTGATCTGGTGTTTGTCTTTTTTGAGCAGTGTTTTTTTTCCTCATTATGCAATTAATATATGCTAATTGTTAGAAGTAGGATACGAAATAAATTCTCTAAGTCCCCACACAAATAGATAACCAGTTTACATTTTGCTTGTATTTTCTTTATTATTTTTGTATTTAAATCATTGCAATTTTGTTTTATATTTTTTAAGTCAAGAAGTAAAGGAAGAAATCAAAAAGTGATGTATGTAATCACAACTTTGGTATATGGAATCATCACAAAAGTAAAAGACAAACCGAATAAACCATTTTTTTCACAAGATGTGACCAGGGTTTAGTTACCTTTAATCTATATCAAGAGCATATAGAAATGATTTTAAGAAAACAACCCTTAATATGAAAGGACAATTTTATAAACTTATTATAAGAAATTTAACATGCAGCCTGGCAGGTTTGCTCAATGGTTGAGCCTCGACCCTGGAACCAGGAGGTCATGGTTGGATTTCTGGTCAGAGCATAAGCCCATGTTGCAGTCTTGATCCCCAGTAGGGGGCATGCAAGAGACAGCCAGTCAGTAATTCTCTCTCATCATTGGTGTTTTTATCTCTGTCTCCCTTTCTATCTCAAAACAGTGGAAAAAATATCCTTAGGTAAGGATTAGCAAGAAAATAATCTTTAGAGATTATCCTGTAGTAGCACACATCTTCTTTTAATACAGATATCTCAATAGTATATACATAATCATTTACCCACCCTCTTTTGGCGAATGTGCTGAGAGTGGAGTGTGAGTACATGGTTGAGAATGTTTTGACAAACCTTATCAAACTCGTATCTACAGTTATCTGACTTGTGCTTTTCTAGGTGTGGGAAGCTGCTGACGTATTGATCAAAGCTGCTCTTCCCCTGACAACAAGCGACACAAAAACTGTGTCAGAATGGATCAGTCAGATGGCTACCCTGCCCCAAGCATCCAATTTGGCTACTAGAATTTTGCTTTTAACCCTTCTTTTTGAGGTAAGATTTTAGATCTGTTGGTCCCTCTGATTCATTCATCAGAGAATTAATTGAACACTATTATTTGAGACATTGAAGAAGGTAGCGAGAAATGTAAGGCATGATCTCTGCCTTTCATGAGCCTGCAGTTTCTTATAGGCTAGAATGCACATAATTAAATACAAAATACAGCATTAGGTACATGAATGACAGTGAGTTCGGGGAGGGCGTATACACCACTTCCGGATAATGCGAGATGGGCTTCTCAGAACAAGTGTTCATTAATTGAATTGAGTCTTAGAGGATTTGGGGGTAGTCATTAAAAGAGGTATTTAGAATTACTATCGTAGTTCTGTTGTGGAATACTTTTGGTCTCTTTGAGGAAACCTCTAAGTGAAAATTGGATAATAGGCATAAGGTAGAATCTGACTCTTCTTTTGTACCTGGTCAGTCAGCAGATTCTTTGAGAGAAAAGAGTAATTTGTCCAGGACATGATCTTATTCCAACCAACATAGGAATTAGTAGGCAATTGATTTTGAACAAATGACTTCATTTGTCATCATTTTTAATAGTAAACCCTGAACTTAATGGAGTAAATACTCTCAAGCAACTTGGGAGAAAAGTTCATTTTATGTGTCAAACTACAGTCTTGGGGCTTTCCCTTGTGGTGGAAGTGATGGTTCTTATTATAGCATTTATAAGTAGGTTGGAAAATACAGAATGCTGGGGATCCCTCATACCATTATAATATAAAGAGAAAATCACAAGTAACAGTCTTATATTTTCTTCTAGTCCTTTTTCTGTGTATTTAAAAAATTGAGATCATATTATTTTAAAAGTTGTATTTTCTCTGTGTATTATATTACGAATATTTCCCCATGTCAGGTATATATTATTCCATCTCTGGACATCCCATTCTTTAAGTAATTGCCTATTGTTGGACATTTAAGTAACTTCCAGTGATTTCCTGTTATAAGTAATAACTTTAGTATAGCCCCTGGGTTGCTGTGTTTAATTTTTCCATCTTCCTTGAAAGATTGTAAAGGTTCTCTGTAAATTGGAAGCTTTTCCACTTCAACATATTTAACACTATATATAACCTAGATGATAATCCTTAATGGTATTAATGATGTCTTCCATATTAAGCACATACTAATGTGCTAAGCACTGTGTTGGGCACTTTGAATATATAGCCTCATTTAATCATCACAATTACCTTGGAGGTAGAGATTATTATTTCCTTTGATCCATGAGGAAACAAAGGCCTAGAGAATGTAAGTAACTTATCTCAGCTCACACAGCTGGTAGGTACATCATGTAGAAGTAGAATTTGAATTCAGCTAATTCTAATAGTGTTCACCCCTTTGATTACTGACTAGAAGTTGGTGTATGTTTTCTTTCTCCCTTTGATTAATTAATCAGGAGTTGAAGCTACCTTGTGCTTGGGTGGTCGAATCTAGTGGCATCCTTAATGTCCTAATCAAACTCTTGGAAGTGGTTCAGCCGTGCCTACAGGCTGCCAAGGAGCAAAAGGAGGTCCAGACCCCAAAGTGAGTTTACCCTATATCTTGGTTTCACTTCTATTTTTCTGGGGCACGTATGGGGCAAATCTTGGGTACCTTTTATGGTTTGAAAATTGTGATGTCCCTGATGAAGTCAAGGTAAGTTTTCCCTTGTGTCTAGGTTTCTGGTTTGCTCAGAATAAACAATTTCTCCTTTTGTAGGTGGATCACCCCAGTGTTGCTCCTGATTGATTTCTATGAAAAGACAGCCATCTCCTCAAAAAGGAGAGCCCAAATGACTAAGGTACATGAGTGTATATCGTTGGCAGAACTGCTTAACTTCTTGAACTTTAAGCAAAGAATAGGCCAGCAGAGAATACAGGAGAGTGGTAAAGAATGTAAAGCTCTCTGATCAAGGAATAAATCTCTTGGGGGATATTGATAGCTAGATTTCTCTCCTGAATGGGTTGTTAGAATTCTTTTTTATGGAGCTAAAGGGCCAAAGAACTTATTCTGGAAATAAATATTTAAGAAGTATGCAGAGGAGGAGTGGCTCTTCTGTTGTATAAAGGACTGAGTGTGCGCAATTTCTCCCAAAGCCAGTGCTCCTTAGCGGAGATTACATATGTCACATCACCTCAGTACCTTCTCAGAGACAGAAATTTTATCCCACTAAATCTAAAATCACTTCCCTTTTATGGAAAACAGTTGGAAACAAAAGGAAAGCAGAGGATCGCAGGACAAGGATATAGAGGATTTTGTGCCTATGGAGAGGCTCAGGAATATGAGAGTTAATGTATAAAAAAAATTCTATCTTAGTTCTCAAAACGTACTAAGTGTTCAGTATATTTGTTTTTCCTGGATTAGCTTTAGCAATGAACACTGATAAAGTTAATATTTTTTTCTAACAACCAACCTTGTAGAAAATACGAAGAAACTTTGTGCTCTTGTATTTAGTACTTACAGTCCAACAACAACAACTGGCGCTGGTTTGATGACCGCTCTGGACGTTGGTGTAGTTATAGTGCAAGCAACAACAGCACTATTGATTCTGCCTGGAAGTCTGGGGAGACAAGTGTTCGCTTCACTGCAGGCCGAAGAAGATACACTGTCCAATTCACTACAATGGTTCAGGTACATGCTCATTCAACGCTGTAAACTTTATTGAGAAGAGGAGAAGGTGCTAGGGTATGCCTTTTGGTTCCCTTTCTCAGTCAGCAGTCCTGACATGTTATAAGGAGCAGTGTTACCATGCCACTACCAAATTGGGTCTAGTTTTCACAGAAGTGGATCTTCCTAAAGTCTTCAGGTAGACCATGAATCTGTGGCAATTAGATACTGTCCCACTTGGAAATCATTTTAATTGTTTAGTCAAGGATTAGGGAGTGGTTACAGATGGTATCTGCTCTATTGGAAAGTTTACAATTCATTATAGGGCCTTGTGTATGCCACTTTCCCTCTGGGAAGCTTGATCTTTTCTCTCTGTAAATAATAGGGATGGTTTAAATTGCCAGGGTTCCTTTCTCTTGTAGCATCTTGCCTGGGAGTTCTAATTACCCCCCTTTCCAGAGTTCCTTTTTTGGTAGAGATATTTTTGTCTGCTTGAATTACTAGGTTAATGAAGAAACAGGGAACCGCCGCCCAGTGATGCTGACTCTCCTGAGGGTACCACGGCTGAATAAAAATTCTAAAAACGGCAATGGGCAGGAACTAGAGAAGACACTGGAAGAAAGCAAAGAAATTGATATCAAGCGTAAAGACAGTAAAACCAATGGTATGGACTCTTAGTTTTGAATTTTTCAAGGAGTGTTTTACATGAAACTCGTGTGCATAAGTTCTAGGCAATTTCATTGTCATTTATTATATGCTAGAGGCCCGGTGCACAAAATTCGTGCACTGGGGGGGGGGGGTTGTCCCTCAGCCCAGCCTGCACCCTCTCCAATCTAGGATCCCTCTCACAATCCAGGACTGCTGGCTCCCAACCACTCGCCTGCCTGCCAGCCTGATCACCCCCTAACCGCTCCCCTGTGAGCCTGATTGACGCCTAACTGCTCCCGTGCCAGCCTGGTTGCCCCCAACTGCCCTCCCCTGCTGGCCTGATCGCCCCTAACTGCCCTCCCCTGCTGCCCTGATCGCCCACAACTACCCTCTCCTGCCAGCCATCTTGTAGCAGCCATCTTTGACCACATGGGGGTGGCCATCTTGTATGAGGGCATGAGGGTCAATTTGCATATTACCTCTTTATTATATAGGATGATGTTGCTTAGTGACTTGATTCACACTCCTTTTTATATGCCTTTTTATCTAGTCTTAGAATTGGTGTTTGGTATATTTCTCTTCATAAGGTGCAAGTACTTGACTGGTTCCTTAGGAAGGATAGGTATGGAAGAAAATGTCAAGTTAAACTGTCTGAACTCTTACTTCCCCATTTGTAGATACTCCATTGGCCCTAGAGAATACAAATAATGAAAAGGAAACAAGCCTCGAAGAAACAAAAATCGGGGAGATCCTGATCCAGGGCCTGACAGAGGATATGGTGACTGTTTTAATCCGGGCCTGCGTGAGCATGCTAGGAGTCCCTGTGGACCCAGACACTTTGCATGCCACCCTTCGCCTCTGCCTGAGGCTCACCCGAGACCACAAATATGCCATGATGTTTGCAGAGCTGAAGAGTACCCGCATGATCTTGAATTTGACCCAGAGCTCAGGCTTCAATGGGTTTACTCCCCTGGTCACCCTTCTCTTAAGACACATTATTGAGGACCCCTGCACCCTCCGTCATACTATGGAAAAGGTGAGTCTTTTAGTGTCAGATGATGGTTTAGCTTTGCATCATACTTTTGTTCTCCTTGGTCTCAGAACAGATAGACTCCGGTTCTTCTTAGGGTCTATAGCTAGATATATAGTCTATATACACTGCCCAGTAAAATTTCCCAGCTGTATGCTTAGGTGCATGCTTGAATATGATAGATGATCCCAGTGAATGACATGAAAAAAGAACTAGAAAATAAAGCTTTTTCTATTCTTAAATTTGCTATAGTATTAGCTCTTACCTAGTAAGTTCTCTCTGGCAATGTAGGTTTCTTGAACCAAAAACTTCATAAGGAATTGGAATACCTTCCACCGAGTTCATGTCTTAAAGATCATCCCCTTGTAGAGAACTTCTCATGTGTTCACAGGTTATAAAAATAGTAAAGTTTTTGGAATGTTTATGATTGTCAGACACTGTGGTAAGCTCTTTACAACTACCCATTGTGCAGACCTAAAAACTGAGGCTTACATGTGTTTTTTAGGAACATACAGAACAATGGAAGACATTACAAAGTAATTAGAAAAAAATAGAAACAATACATCAACATTACTACACAATTGGAGGGGTGGAGGGAAAACATCTTACTAATGAGGCTTTTCCTTATTGGTACTTTTACAAAGTTTTCTTTCCTCCTGCTAATTCATTGTCAACAGTCATCATGTGAATGTTACTAGACTTCACTTCTATTTTCCCCTCTTGGAACATTGTTTCCCACGTGTATAAATAATGTTGCAATATGCAATTTTGTGCATAACTTGGTCACATTTAAGAATATTTTTCCTAGAGATTCCTAGAAATTGAATCAGAAGGTATAAATGTTTTTTAACTCATTTGCCAGAAATCTGGTACTATTTTGTGTGTGTGTGTGTGTGGTGTGTGTGTGTGTGTGTGTGTGTGTATGTGTGTGTGTGTGTATGTGTATGAATGAGCACGAGCACGCGCGCGTGTGTGCATGCATACGTCTGACATTCTTCCAGATAGGTGTTTTTTTTCCCACCCAGCCTGTTTCATTTTACCTAACATGAGCAAAAACAAAAGCAGGAGAGCTGTTAAAGGCAGAATATGTACTGATCCAAGCTCAGGGGACAGCCCAACAAGGAAGAAACAACTATATATAGACAGGATTCTAACATAAAAACAAAATAGTTACAATGTTTAAAGTTTATATAACTTTAAAAATGCTAGGAAAAAATATAGGTTCTTGTTGGATGAGAGAAAACTCGGAGCTTAAAGGACATTGTATTTGGGGGTGTTGGGAGCAAAAGAAGGTCAGTGACAATTTTAACATACCGAGTTGGCAAAATGTAAATGCTTAATAATATCCATTGCAGGTACGGGTGTGGAGAACCAGGCATACTCTTACTTTTGGTAGGAGTGGAAATTGGTGCAGCCACATTGGAGGGCAATTTGGTACTGTCAGTTTAAGATATCCTTTGACCTAGAAATTCTATGGCTAAGAACTTATAACTAAAGTCACGTATGCCAAGGTACATATACAAGAATTTTCACTGTAGAATTGCTTGTAATATCACGAAACTAGAGATCTAATGTCCAGCAGAGGGCTGGATAAATAAATTGTGGCACATTTTTATAGTGAAGTTATACTTTTCTTTATTTAAAAAGTAAGAATTGTTTTATAATTGCAGCCTGACAGACAAGATATAGGGATTAATATGCCAAACTAAAGAGCATGGTCAGTTTGGTAAGAAAACCATTAAGATTCCAAAAGATGTTTATCTTTGTGAACATTGTTCATGAAGGAATAGATAATGGAAAATACAATGGAATTGTTTTCTTTATACTTTCCTCTGTTTTCCATGATTGACGAATCATTTTTTTTAGAAGAACAAAACCATAATAGATATCTAAGCCCTGTGATATCAAAACAAACAATTTGTAAATATAGTTTGATATCTCCTGTGGCTATCATTATCTGAAATGGATGATTGGCTTTGAGGCATACAGAAAATCTTGAATTTTATTCTTATACACTGAGTGGATACCAATATTATATATTTTTAGAGTTTGAACCATTCAGTTTAAAATTAGGACAGCCTTTGGGAAGGCTATGAGCTGGCACTTAAATGTGGGAGCTGTAATTTGGATTAATGATCAGTGGTCTAGATATATTTTCCAGTTTATCTAAAAGATCATATACCATCTGGTCTAATAATTTATAATTTTGGGATATTCTGAATGCTGTTTTTTTTTTTTTGTTGGTTTTTTTTTTTGTTTTTTTTTTGTAAGCCACATTTTTGAATTGGTAAGGGACTTAAAAGACCAAGTTTATCTTTCTCCCAAAAATCTAAATCTTGTCATTCACTGTCTTGAGGCAGAGCTTGGTTAGTATTTTAATCCTTGGAAACTCTTCCTTGAATGCAATTGTATTTTTGGAAAGTGGTCTTTAATCAGCTGTGTTTCTCCCTCTCTTTACTAGGTTGTTCGTTCAGCAGCTACAAGTGGAGCTGGTAGCACTACCTCAGGTGTGGTATCTGGCAGCCTCGGCTCTCGGGAGATCAACTATATCCTTCGTGTCCTTGGGCCGGCTGCATGCCGCAATCCAGACATTTTCACAGAAGTGGCCAACTGCTGTATCCGAATTGCCCTTCCAGCCCCTCGGGGCTCAGGAACTGGTAAGTTTCCCCTTCTCCTGACCTTTTGAGACATTGAGGTCTGTGGCCTAGTATAACTCCAGAAGTTTTCTGCAGAGAGATCTGTAACTTAGAAAGCTTCCTTGGGCAAGCTTTGGGACATTGGCTGATTGATCACGTGAGTCAGTTCAGAGGTACTTCAATAGCTTCTATAGTCCTTGCCCTGTGTTAATCTCTGTGAGAAATACCAAGGATTGTCCTTGCTTTCCATGAACTCATCTTAGTGTGGCATCAGGGCTTACATACAGTGAATGGCTTATAGATTGAATGGTAGTTGAGGAACAGACAGACAGCTGACTCGTGATACAGAATGAAGTATACAATATCCTCAGTATATTCTGGCCAAAAGTGTTTGGCCCATATTTAATTTTGAGGAAAGAACTAGACATAAATTGTGAGACATTCTATAAGAAAACTGGCCTAGATTCTTTTCCAAAAATATAAATGTATTGAAAGGAGGAAAATGCAAGGATCTCCTAGGTCAGTGATAGCGAACCTATGACACACGTGTCAGCACTGACACGCATAGCCATTTCTGATGACACGCGGCCACATGCTGAGGATGAAACATTTGCTGCTCCTGAGGATGAAACATTCGCGACTAGAGTCTTGGAGTTAGTTTTTTCCTCAAAGTGACACACTACCCGAGTTATGCTCAGTTTTTTGGCCAAGTTTGACACACCAAGCTCAAAAGGTTGTCCATCACTGTCCTAGGTAAAAGACTAGCGAGATCACCACCAACAACCTTGATGGGATTGTGGACCAAATAAGAGAGATTTGGAGAAATTTGAATACTGACTGATATTAGATAATATAGTTGTGTCTGTGTTAAATTTCCTGGGTGTTACAATGGTTATGTCGGAAAATATCCTTGATGTTACGTGTATGGGTAGATATATTTAGAGGTAGACAAATGATGATTCTATATGAAAAGTATATGGATATTTATTTACTAACCTTTCAATGTTTCTGTAGGTTTGTGGGTTGTTGTTTTTTTTTAATAAAAAGTTGGGTGGGGAGCTAATTATTTTGGGTACCTCAGTGTGCCTGACCCTGTGCTGGGCATGTATGGTCTCATTTAATCCTTATGTTTCAAAAATGAGAAATTTGAGGTTTCTTGGAAGTAATTTGGCCATGATCTTGTAATAGAATTGGATTTTAACCCTTTGCACTCGCTTGCTTTTTTTTCGATTTCTTTATTCTACTCGGGATTTAATTTTTTAAATACCCCAGATTTTACAAAGCGCTGCAGTAGAATAAAAAGCAGGAGTTTCTTTTCATACAAACTTATTTATTTGGATTTTTTTATACTTCAAATTATTGGTACATTCAAAGAGTATAAAAAGAGCTGCTACCGATGCTAACCATGTCGAGTCACACTCGACATCCGAGTGCAAAAGGTTAAAACCAAGTCTCCCCAACTCCAAAGCCTGTGCTCGGTTACCATTTGCTACAGCTGTATTAAATCCTGTGGTAATTGGGGAAGGTAAAAGGCAGATATTCTGATAGGCTGCTTGGACATTGGAAATGACCTCCTGTCCCAAGCTTATATATATTATGTAAACCTCCTTCTAAGTTTTTATCAGTAACCAAATGTAGGTACCAGTTCACTATTGACTGATTTTTCTGTCTCACTTTGGCTTAGCTTCAGATGATGAATTTGAGAATCTTAGAATTAAAGGTCCTAATGCTGTCCAACTGGTGAAAACAACCCCTTTGAAACCCTCACCACTGCCTGTCATTCCTGATACTATCAAGGAAGTGATCTACGACATGCTGAATGCCCTGGCTGCATACCATGCTCCAGAGGAAGGTATGTGGCTAGCCCACCACAGGAGGCTGAGCACTTTGCCTGGGTCATTTCAACCAATTCATGTCTTAGTGAACACTCATTGTATGCCCATCCTCTGGGAATCAAGATGAATGAGCCACACGGTGCCCTTCTGTAAAGAAGCTAATAGTAGTATAGTATGACAGATGCTGAAATAGTGGTGAGTCCTAGAGCAAGGCACCTGACCTGGTGGAGGTGGGGCCTGAAGGGAAGTTTCTTAAAATAACTGTTTTCTGGAAGAAGTCTTGAATGATAAAAATAAGGAGATTACCAGAGTTCCATCCTATGAAAGAAAGTACATCCCATCCAGTGGGGGAAATGAACAGTGATTAAAAAATAAGAGCATCTTGTTAGCAGGTTGAAAATAAAATACCAAGAAGTCTTGCCGGGCCAGTGTGGCTTGGTGGATTGAGCGTCCCATGTACCAAGAGGTCACCGGTTCGATTCTCAGGGCACATGCTCAGGTTTCGGGCTCGATCGATGTTTCTCTTTTGCATCGATGTTTCTCTCTCTCCCTTTCCCTTCCTCTCACTAAAAAAAATCAATTAAAACACATTTAAAAATAAAACACCAGGTAGTCTCTTAATGTGTTCATTCTCAAAAACAAAACATCTTTATTACCCAAGAAGTTGGGAACAATATTAGAAGATATAGCTAGGCTTCCTGGCCTTTGAGACCACCTCCTCAATCCATCTTTATTCCTAGTTAAAATGCTGCATATAATTACTGGGAAACTCCTGAATAGATTGTTTGAACCCAAGGTTTCATTACAGTGAGATTTTTCTGGGTTTTATTCAGGACATACTTATTTGATATGTCCCACGGGATTGCCAAAAAGTGATGAACACTGCCTTTAATAAGTCAAGAAAATGTGGGTCTTATGTGCTTTTCATCCATACAGCATTCTGATGCAGAGCTCCTAGCTTCTACACACACAGAATCTTTAACCAATTTTATATATCCCCCCCCCCAAAATAAAAATAACAATTTAGCTATTTAGCTATAGTAACCACTTATTGACCTTTCCACTGCACTAGACATAATACTAGGTATGTTAATTGAAGCTTAGTGTAGTGACAGCTGAGGAAAGTGAGGAGACTAAGTAAATTGCCTCTGGTCACAAAACTAGTTAGTCATAGAACAAGGCTTTTAACCATGCTGTCTTGGTTGCACAGCAGTTTCTCAATTAAAATCATTTCATAATAAGATTGATAAGATGCCTTAGGAACTTTACTCTTGTTTATGTCAAGCAGCCTGTGGTAAAATTGATTTTATTAACATCATTTTTGTATAAAGTCCCAAAACCTATCAACAACATTAAGTGAGGATTTATTGTACTACATCTAGCAATATGACTATGTAAACAGTTGTGGCAACTTGAAGCGGAATTGTCCAAGCTACCAAATAGGCATTACCATTGCACAATTACAGAAGAGTTTTGTTTTTGTTTTGTTTTGTTTTTCTAGCAGACAAATCTGATCCTAAACCTGGGGGTATGACCCAAGAGGTTGGCCAGCTCCTGCAAGATATGGGCGATGATGTATACCAGCAGTACCGGTCACTTACTCGGCAGGGCAGTGATTTTGATACACAGTCAAGTTTTTCCATTAATGTAAGTCAGTTCCAACTTCCTACCTTCCTTTTCCAATATGTGTGTGTTCTCAGTATTTAGAGTTATGCCAGGGAAATGTCAAAGGTATTAATTTTGATCTATCTGTAAATTATATGTTGCCTAAAAATGAAGATAAAATTAGGGTACCTTTGGGATTTTCTTTTCATTCCTTGGGTTGGAAATGTTTTCTTAATGCATTTTTCATTCTCCTCTTTTCCCCCAATCTCCCAGTCACTTTATAATGATGACTTCCCACAGATCATAATAGCATGTGGGGGAGAGAATAAGTGGTTAAAAGATCAGCCAAAGAGAATATGTAGCATTTACAGCCAGTACCCTGGGAAGGAGTCCTACCATTTGGGGATGGCTGTCTTTGAAATTAACAATGGCTCAGGAGTTTTCTTCTTCCATAGAGTCAGGTCTTTGCTACAGATGGTTCTTCCACTGAGACAAACACACCTGGGGCATCCCAAGAAGGTAATGGTTTGTTTTTTTCCCTCTTTCGTTTGAATTTCTTGAGGGTGTCCTGGACAGGGAGTCAGAGAATACAAGCATAATTGTAAAGTTTACTTGTTTAAGTGAGCTTTCTCAAGGTTGAGTTCAGTGTTCTGTAAATAAAGAGTTTCTACATGCTAAAGTTAGTGGAACTGTGACTTAACTAACCCAGTAATGGTTGCTATGGTAATATTCTTTTGTTGTACTCTTTAAACCATCCCATATATTTTTTGATGGCTTCCATGTTGGCTTATAGAGCTTTGGTGCCAATGGCAGTATTCTAGTTATATGCTGGATTCTTGCCCCCAGCAGTGTCAGCAGAGTCCATTGGCTACTCGCCAAGAATTAGAGAAATGTCATGTGGAAACAATTCTAATGAGACCTTTTATGAACTGTTTCTCCTTGGATAGGCAAGATCTTTGAGGTCTAAGGAGACATTAAACTTAATATCTAATAGTGAAAAAAATTTAAGAGGCTATTAACTGGTAAAGTATTGGTTAGCTCATTTTGGTGGACTTACTGCCCATCTATAGTATGGGTGATAGTAATGTTATTCAATGGAGGCAATAGGTCCTTTATGTAGCAGACTATAGTAGACATCAAAATGAATCTGATTCATCCCCTGCACTTAAAGAATTTTGCGTAGTGATGGAAACCTGCAACCATTATGATGTAAAGTGATTATGCTAGCATAAAGTATAGTGGGCACGTGATGTAATAGCAACTTACATGGATGAGATAGAGGAAATCAGCATTTTAGCTGAGCTAAATAAGTAAATGTGTGCTAAGCAGACGTGGGAAGGAAGAGGTAAAAGAGTGAGTACACAGGCATGTTTGGAGAGCTATTAGTACAGTATTTCTGGAGCTTAAGGTTATATATAAGAGGAGGGAAGGTGGTAGACGATGTGTGAACAGTTGGGCAAAGCCTCCCTGGTGTACTATATCCACAGACCATGTCTAAGACCTGGGTCGTCCGACCTTTCTGTCCTTCCACTGCAGTGTGAGAAGGGCATTCAAGTTGTACCAGTGACCTAAAGTGGAGAAGTGGTTTTCTTTCCACTGAAGGCTTGTTCTCACCAATATTCCAGTGTGGAATTGAACTGGTGTTTGGCTCTTTCTCAACAGCTTCAACTCCAGAGGAGTCTCGAGATGGGAAAAAAGATAAAGAAGGGGACCGAGCCTCTGAAGAAGCCAAACAGAAAGTCAAGGGCAGCAAACCTTTAATGCCCACCTCCACTATTCTTCGTCTTCTGGCAGAGTTGGTGAGGTCCTATGTTGGTATTGCTACCCTGATTGCCAACTACAGCTACACTGTGGGCCAGTCTGAGCTGATCAAAGAGGTAATGCTTTCAACTTCTGCTTAAGACTTTATACTGTTGTCATTGGATACCTGCTATGTGTTAGATGCTTTACTAGGAACCTATGCATGTTAGCCCAATGATAAGAGAGGCAGAGGCCTCTCAAGACACATTAAAGTGCGAGGCCTTTTTTTCCATAATGTGGAGCCATCAGGCTCACTGCAGGGAGTGAGTTGCTGCAGTTTGTTAATTTGTTTTGTGGAATATCGCTTGGTCTGCATTGTAGAGACTGTAAAAGGCCAGATTGGAATCAGAGAGAGCAGTTAGGAATCTGATTCAGTATAATCTAGGTAATACGGGATCTTGGTGAAGTTGAGGGGGGTCAGGGAGGTAGTTGAAGAGATGTGTTAAAGGTAGAAATGGACAAGAATTGGATTTGGAGGATGAAGGTGAAATCAAGGACTCAGATATTTCATGGCTTTTTATTCCTCTTACTAGTGGCCCGGTGTACTAAATTTGTGCACGGGGTGGGGGTGTCCCTCAGCCCGGCCTGCACCCTTTCCAATCTGGGACCCCTTGAAGGATGTCCTACTGCTAGTTTACAGGGATCGGGCCTAAACCGGCAGTGGGACATCCCTCTTGCAATCCGGGACTGCTGGCTCCTAACTGCTCGCCTGCCTGCCTGCCTGCCTGATTTCCCCTAACCACTCTGCCTGCTGGCCTGCTCGCCCCCAACTGCCCCTTTCTGGCCTGCTCACTCTAAACTGGACCCCCCTCCCCCGCTATCCTGATCACCTCCAATTGACACCCACTGACATCCTGCTTGCCCCCAACTGGCCCCTCTGCTGGTCTGCTTACCCCCAACGGCCCTACCCCCCACCAGCCTGATCACTCACAACTGCCGTCCCATCCTGGCCTAATCACCCACAACTGCCGTCCCCTCTTAACCTCTAACCGCCTCTACCTCAGCCCCACCACCATGGCTTTGTCCAGAAGAACGTCCAGAAGGTCTCCTGGAAGGTCTCCCAGTCTAATTAGCATATTACCCTTTTATTAGTATAGATAGAGGCCTGGTGCATGGGTAGGGGCCGGCTGGTTTGCCCTGAAGGATGTCCCGGATCAGGGTGGGGATTCCCTTGGGGCATGGGGTGGCCTGGTGAGGGGCTGAGTGCCGTTTTCATGCTGGTCAAGCCCCCCAGTGGGGACCCTCACCCCGTGGGGGGTGTGGCCAACCTGGGTGAGTGGCTGAGGGCTGTTTTCAAGCTGGCCACACCCCCTTTATCTTCTGTAATTGAAGCTTTGTAGCCTTGAGCAGACGCCAGGGCGGGTGGGAAGCTTGGCTTCCTCCATCGCCAGGGGCAACCTAAGCCTCCTGCTTGCCCCAGCTCCGTGGCTGCCGCCATCTTTGTTGGGTTGATTTGCATACTCGCTCCTGATTGGCTGGTGGGCATAGCAGAGGTACGGTTAATTTGCATGTTTCTCTTTTATTAGTGTAGATGTTAGAAGAAATGGTTTGAAGAGAAAATGTGGAATTTGAGAGGTATCCTGTGGGTCACTTAAGTAAAAGTGTCTAGGGGACAGTAGAAGAAACCAAACATATGAGAATATTGGTGTTTAGCTTTTGGATGTACTCACATCTATTCAAAGATACCAGATGTGGTAATAACAGTAATACAAGTCATATTTTATATATCCTGATAGAGAAATATCTTCAGGTTACATTTTTCAAGTGAGAGAGCACTTTAAGAAACTATATCATGGTCCATCTGGTGTGACTCAGTGGTTGAGCATCAACCTATGAACCTGGAGGTCACTGTTGGATTCCCATTCAGGGCACATGCCTGGGTTGTGGGCTCGATCCCCAGTAGGGGGCAAGCAGGAGGCAGCCAATCAATGATTCTCTCTCATTATTTATGTTTCTCTCCCTCTTTCCCTACTTCTTTCCCTCCCCCTTCCTCTCTGAAATCAAGAAAAATATATTTTTTTAAAAAAATAAGAAAGAAAAGCAAATGTTTAGTGGGGAAAAGAAAAGACACTGTATCATGTTTTCATATATGTGAAGGGGTGCCTAAGGAGGTTTTTTCATAAAGGGGACCTTGTTTTGGGGGTCAAATATAACAATCTTTTTATCCATTAATTAATGTTAGACAATTGGGTAGTTTTCTATTTGGAAGTATTAAAAATAGAGCCTGCTACAGTCATTCTTACACATGTTTTGGTAAACATATATAAGCATTTCTGTTGGATGGTATATGCCTAGGAGTAGAATTGCTGGTCTGTTCAGATTTACCAAATGGTGCCAAAAGTTTTCCAGAGTGGTTGTATCAATTATATTATTGCCGGCACAGCACATGTGGGAGTTCAGATTGCCATTACTCGGTATTTTTCCTTTTTTATTTTTTATTTTAACCATTCTAGTGTGTTTGTGACGGTATTGCATTATCATTAAAATTTCCTTGTCTTTACTGGCCATTTGGATATGAAGATGAAGTGTTTAAGTCTTTTCTTGTTTTCTATTGAGTTCTTTATATGTTTTGTATATGAGTTCTTTGTGGAATATATGTGTTAAATATACATTAGGCATTTATTTCAAAGTTTTCACTCATTTATGCAAGTTGTAGTTATAATAGCATTACTTGTGGAATAAGACTATTGCAAATTTATTAAAAATCTGCTTAATATATGTCAAGTAACCCACTGGTACTGGGTACTCATAGGTGCTTTACTGATAATCCTCATCTCATCACTGAAAGGTTGTTGGTAGTTCTCCCCTTAATAGAGAAGAGAGAAGGCTAAGAGAGGTCATTAACTTGCCTAAGGCCACACTTCAGAGTAGCAGGACTAGAATTGAAACCTAGGTCTGATTCCAAATCCTTTTTACTCAATTATATTGCTTTCCCAAATTATGAAGTTTTTTTTCCAGTTTTTAATAACGTCACAAAAATTATTTACACTTTTATTCAGAATACTGTTTAACTTTCATTTTAGTCACTCCTGGGAAATTTTTTAATTCTAATAGTTGTATTAACAAGGCCATCTTATCTAATTTTCCAGACTCTAGAATTCTTCGCTGCATTTTTTTATTGAGGTAAAATTCACATGAAATTAAGCATTTTCAAGTGTACAATTTAGTAGCATCCTATATAATAAAGGCCCAGTGACCAAATGGCGGGATGACCAGAATGACAGATCACCCAGTCACTATGACTCGTACTGACCACCAGGGGGCAGATACTTAACGCAGGAGCTGCCCCCGGTGGTCAGTGCACTCCCACAGTAGGAGTGCCACTCGGCTGACTGGGATGAGTGATGCTCCCACAGCGGGCCGATCCCTGTAGGCCATGCCCCCCACCAGTGCACAAGTCCCATGCACCAGGCCTCTAGTTTAGTGTATTCAGTTGTGCGGCCATCATCTTATTTGGTCCCAAAATCATCAGTGCATTTTGACCCAAATCTGCTTGAATGACAGCAGAACTAAGTTTTCTTTTTAAGATAAGAAAATATTGGGGGATACATCATTGTTAGAGGGAAAAGTCTGACTATTTTCTTCCTTGTTGTTGGGCCTTTTTTGCTATTTTAAGTAATCCTGCATTAAATGTTTTTGCATATCCATATCTATGATTGTGCCATTTCTCATTCAATCCCTGCCAATTTCTAGCCCAGGGTCCTGGGCACATTGTAGATGTCGGTAATATTATAATTTAACTAGAGGCCCAGTGCACAAAATTCGTGCATGGAGCGGGGGGGTGGGGTTGTCCCTCAGCCCAGCCTGTACCCTCTCCAATCTGGGACCCCTTGTGGGATGTCTGACTGCCCGTTTAGGCCTGATCCCACCAACATCCCTCTTGCAATCCAGGACTGCTGGCTCCCAACCACTCACCTCCCTGCCAGCCTGATTGATGCCTAACTGCTCCCCTGCCAGGCTGATTGCCCCTAACTGCCCTCCCCTGCCGGCCTGGCCACCCCTAACTGCCCTCTCCTGTTGGCCTGGTCACCCCCAACTGCCCTCCCCTGCCAGCCTGGTACCCTCCCAACTATCATCCTGTGAAGGCCTGGTACCCCCCAACTGCCCTCCCCTACAGGCCTGGTCCCTCTCAACTGCCCTCCCCTGCTGGCCTGATCACCCACAACTGCCCTCCCCTGCCAGCCATCTTGTGGCGGCCATCTTTGACCACATGGGGGCAGCCATCTTGTGTGTTGGAGTGATGGTCAATTTGCATATTATCTCTTTATTATATAGGATTGAATACTGAAAGGATTATAGCACTCAGTTAGGAATCAAGATTTGAATCCTTGCCATTGACTAAGTCCTTTGTGCAAGTCACATTTCTTTGGGCTTCATATTGCCCATCTGTTAGATGGGGAAAATATTGGACTGCATTAACTCTTATAGGTTTGCTATGAACAGTTCTATTTAAATATCACACATAAAAATGTTTTAAGAAATGCCAAGTAACATCTAAATGAAGATGTGAATGGGACTTGGGAGCATAAATTCTGGATTTGCTACTCACTTAGCTTGTACCTTTAAGCCTTGGTTTTCACATCTGGCTGGGTGACTTCAAGAATCAACTCTGTGTGAGTATACCTTGTTCATGTACAAACGATATGGCATAACTGTGCTTGTGAGTAAATGTCATGATTAATGACTTTTCAGGACTGCAGTGTGCTAGCTTTTGTCCTGGACCACCTCCTCCCACATACCCAGAATGCAGAAGACAAGGACACGCCTGCCCTGGCCCGCCTATTCCTCGCAAGCCTGGCTGCTGCAGGGAGTGGCACAGATGCCCAGGTGGCCCTTGTGAATGAAGTAAAAGCAGCCCTGGGACGGGCACTGGCTATGGCTGAGAGTACAGAGAAACATGCCAGGTAAAATTCATGCCTGACTTAGTGCTGGTAACCAGTAGCATCCCCTTACTTTATTCTTGGCCTACTGGATTTCTTGCATTTGAACAAGAGTTCTGTATATTATACCAGCACTGTATATTCTCTGGTTCTCTCAAACTGATTACATTGGGAGTAGGTGGGTAAACAACTTAGAGAAAACAAAGGACTGTTTTCATTCTTTAAGCAAGAGCAGGTTATTCAGTCTTATTTTTTAAATTACATTTAAAGAGTGAAGAATGCTACCACCCAAGGAGTAAGTTTTCATCTATTTCGTTGTTACTTTTAGGAAGTAATAGAACACAGGAGGGTTATCTGGGGCAAGTTAGTGAAGATGTGGTCTAAGAACACGCTATATTCATGTGATAGAGATGTCAAACTTCTCTCCCAGGCTTCAGGCAGTGATGTGTATCATCAGTACTATCATGGAGTCCTGCCCCTCCACGTCCAGTTTCTACAGCAGTGCCACAGCCAAGACCCAGCACAATGGCATGAACAATATCATTCGACTCTTCCTGAAGAAGGGACTGGTTAATGACTTGGCCAGAGTGCCTCACAGCCTGGACCTGTCCAGGTAAAATCATT
Source organism: Eptesicus fuscus (assembly GCF_027574615.1). Taxonomy (NCBI): domain Eukaryota; kingdom Metazoa; phylum Chordata; class Mammalia; order Chiroptera; family Vespertilionidae; genus Eptesicus; species Eptesicus fuscus. Next base: position 127,794,148 of record NC_072473.1, read on the forward strand.
TCCAAGCTCCAGTCCCAGGCTGTTGCCCTCTCTTTAATCATGCTGCTTACGTCTCCATTTGCCTAATATTTCATATTTTCTTGCCAGCTGAGTAGTGAACAGCCAGTGTGATAGGAAAAGTTTCGGTGTATGTGGGAACCTGAGTTCTTAGTATTGTGGCTTTTAAGCAAGGCACTTTCTGTTTTTAGGCCTTAGTTTTCTCATTTACTGGAAACTCAAGAGTTGGACTGTATCACTAATTTTTTTCCCCCAAGCTTCCCCCCTTTAATTAAAAATAACTTTTGCCCTAACTGGTTTGGCTCAGTGGATACAGCGTCGGCTTACGGACTGAAGAGTCCCAGGTTCAATTATAGTCAAGGGCATGTACCTTGGTTGTGGGCTTGATCCCCAGTAGGGGTGCGTGCAGGAGGAAGCTGGTCGATGTTTCTAACTCTCTATCCCTCTCCTTTCCTCTCTGTAAAAATCACTAAAATATCTATTTTAAAAAAAAGTCTCAAAATATTTTTTTAAATAAGTAAAAATAACCTTTTATTTTAAGATTATATGTGTATCATAAGAATACAGATGAGTGAAAATAGACACCATATTCCTGCCACCCAGATACCACTGTTGTTATATATCTTTCAGTGGTTTTCTTCACATACATAAATAAAACTATAAATGCTATTGTGAAACCTTAGGTAGGGTGGGTTTGTTTTTTGTTTCTGTTTTTATTCATTTGTTGCTGTTTTTTTAGTATCTACCTTTCTATGTAAATAAAGTTTCATCCTATCTAAAGCCCAAATCTATATTCAAAATTTTTGTCCAAACCAGAATTCAATTATGGACCTTGCATTACATATCTGGTTGTATCCCTTGTAACTACTCTAACAAAGGTCCTTAATTCATTCTTTAAATCTTTATTTTATTGCTGTTGTTCATGACACTAACTTGTTGAAGTGACTAGGCCAGCTGTCCTGCAGTGTCTCACTTTCTGGATTTGGCCCATTTGATACCTTGCAGCATAGTTTAATTTGGTCCTTTAATCCCTGTTTTTTATAAACCTCTTGTTAGAGCTAGAGACTTAATGGAGCAATGTAAATATTATTGGCTAGGATATATCATAGATGGTATACATCTTATTGTATAATCTGTGTTGTTACTTTGGCACTGTACAAATATCTAGTTCCCTATCAACCATATACTTAATTAATGTTCTTAACACCAGTTGATAATCTTTGCATGCGCCAGTTAATTTCTCTGGGGGCTATCAATGACAGCTTTCTAATTTCTATCATTTCTTCTATATTATTAGCAGGCATTTTTCTATGATTTAGCCTCAGTTAAAGAGGGAAAATTTGGTTATCCTGACCTAGACTAACCAGTTGTTAACATTCTGTACTGTTTGCTTTAATCACCCTCTCCCATCCCCTTTTCAAGAGATGAATGGGAGGTGAATCATTTGAAATTCATGCAAACAACTTGTTCCTTAACCTCTGAATACTTTAGCATGTTCTCCTAAGAGCAAACATTCCCTTATATGATAGTACTCAGCATCTATCCTAATATATAAAAACCCAGGGTCGCCAAGACCGGTTTGGCTCAGTGGATAGAGCGTCAGCCTGCGGACTGAAGGGTCCCAGGTTCGATTCCGGTCAAGGGCATGTACCTTGGTTGTGGGCACATCCCCAGTGGGGGGTGTGTAGGAGGCAGCTGATCGATGTTTCTAACTCTCTATCTCTCTCCCTTCCTCTCTGTAAAAAATCAATAAAATATATTTAAAAAACAAAAAAAAACAGGGTCTGTAACAGCCGATTGAAGGCTCGACCAAACACCAGAAGTCAGTCCTGCAGTCAGTGCTGGGTCTCCACAGCAACCCAGCACTGACTGCCAAGGGGGCTGCGGATCAGGCCCGGAGAGAGAGGCAGGGTCTGATCTGCAGCCTCCGTGGCAGCTGTTGATCAGCCATTGCCTTTCTCTTTCTCTCCGGGCTTCGCCAGCAGCCGCGCCTCTGTTTCTCTCTGGGCCTCCACAGGAGCTGCTGATCAGGCCCAGAGACGCTGACTGGCATAGAAACCGACCAATCAGAACCAAATCTGGGTGAACTGTGAGGAGCCAATGGCTGCCTAGAAGGCAGAGCTTTTGACGCTGACTGGCATAGAAACAAACCAATGAGAACCAAATTGGCCGGCAGGGGAGAGCAGTTGGGGGCGAGATCAGGCTGGCAGGGGAGGGCAGTTAGAGGCAGGCAGGCAGAGGGGTTAGGGGCAATCAGGCAGGTAGGCAGAGGCAGTTAAGGGAGATCAGGCAAGCAGGGAGGTGAGTGTTTAGGAGCCAGCATTCCCAGATTGCGAGAGGGATGTCCGACTTCCACTAGTCTATATATATAAAAGCCTAAGCTACCGGCCGACTGGTAGCTATAATGTGCACTGACCACCAGGGGGCAGATGCTCAACGCAGGAGTAGAAACCACAGGCATGGAAACATAGGACAGACTGATGAATCTCACAGGGAAGAGAGGTGGAGGGAGGGCAGTAAGAGATTAACCAAAGATCTTATATACATACTAGAGGCCCCAGTGCATGGATTTGTGCACTGGTTCGGTCCCTCGGCCTGGTCTGCACCCTCTCGCTATCCAGGACCCCTCAGGATGTTGGAGAGCCTGTTTCAGCCTGATCCCTGCATGCCAGGCCGAGGGACCCCACCGGTGCACGAATCCGTGCACTGGGCCTCTAGTATGTTTCATATTCATATATCCCCAATTATTTCAATTATGTCTTTATAGCCCAAAGGAGAGCATTTTGATCCAGTGAGCATCACTCAGTTGACATTTGGTTGTCACAGGCTCCTTGTTTTTGTTGTTTGTTTTTTTTATTTCTATTTTTTATGGTAACTTGACTGTTTAGAAGAGTCCAGAGAGCCAAATGTTTTATAGTAATATCCCATAATCTGAATTTGTCTAATTGCATCTTTATGGTTAGATTTGGGCTAACCTTTTTTGGCAAGAATAGTATGTAGGTGATATTTGTTCTTATTGTATCACATCAGGAGACATGTAATGCCAATTTGTCCTATTGGTGATGCTAAGTTTGATCGCATAGTTAAAGGTTACATTTCCCCTTTGTAACATTGTATCAGTAAGTTATCTGTGAGGTGATGCTTTTGAGCTCATAAAGATCATGTGAATATCCTGTGCCCTAAAGATTTCTGAAGGTTTACTTCATTGTCACTTGCTGTAGCTCATTTCTTTGGTGTGTTTTTTAATCTTTATTGTTGAAAGTATTACAGATGACCCCTTTTTTCCCCTAAAGATTTTTAACTCAATAGTTTTAGCATTCATTGGTGAGCCTTGCCTAGATCATTTACATTGCTGGTTGCAAAATGATGATTTTCTGATTCTCTTATTCCTTTGTATTAGATGACATTCTTATAGGTTCTTCTTATGATTAATGTTTTATAAGTACAATAATTCTTTTTGATGCTCAGATTATCTCAAATTTGGCCTGTAGTAAGGACCTCATTAATTTTTTAAGTGTCTTCTAGGACAACAGTATGTCCCAAGCTCGCCTTGTACCTTCCATGACCCATTTTTGGGATAATTGTAGTATGGTGAGCATTGTTGCCTTTTAGTGTGGATTTCTGTGTTCACTCCATCTCTGTGTCTTCCTTTATCCCAGCCCCAACATGGCCAACACAGTCAATGCTGCTCTGAAGCCTTTGGAAACACTTTCCCGGATTGTGAACCAGCCCAGTAGCCTTTTTGGCAGCAAGAGTGCTTCTAACAAGACCAAAGCTGAGCAGGATGCCCAAGGAGCTACTCAGGACTCCAATAGCAACCAGCAGGACCCAGGTAGGGAATCGGAGCAAATGGACTGGAGTGCTGACAGGGTGGGCATAGTTGTTTTATGGGCATCACAACTGTTCTGGCTTGGTATTGTTTCCCTGGGAACTTGCTGGCCTTCCAGAGATCTGTCATAGTGGCGTGGGAATCTGCCCCACAAAGAATTGCTTAAAATTGCAGCCTTATTTGGCTGTCCTCACACGTAGCCTTGTCTTTTCCTTTGTCACCCATTCATTTATTCTCTGAGAACTTGTAAACTTGCCCAGGGAAGGGACCTTACTGTCTTCACGCTTGCCTCATGGTGCCTTGCACATAGGCACCCTTTGATTATTTTGCTGGTTGGTTGATTGTTTCAGGCGAGCCTGGGGAAGCAGAAGTGCAGGAGGAGGATCATGATGTCACTCAGACAGAGGTGGCAGATGGGGATATCATGGATGGGGAGGCTGAAACCGACTCAGTGGTGATTGCTGGGCAGCCTGAGGTGCTCAGTTCACAAGAGATGCAGGTAGGGAGGCAGATCACCCAGCATAACCCTTTTGCGGCGCTGAACCAAAACCCCCAAGTGATGTGGGTGGGTGAGTACTTTAGATCCTTGCTGCAATGCTGTCTGCTTTGTAAAGGAGCACAGATGATGTACTTAGTAGATGCTCAGTAAATGTATTTGGATTGTATTAAATGATGGGTGGGAGGGGGGGCAGGATGCTATGTACTATGATATGGAATCGATCCCAACGAGAAAACTTCGGCACAGGTGAAATGTTGATGTAGAGAGCTGGCTTTTGGGCCCAGGGTCTTTGATTTACTTGGCTCTGGTATTAATGGAAGCTCCTTAACATTACCGCCATTCCTATAGCACCAGCTCTCACTGAGGTGTTCCAACAGTAGTCTTGTAACAACCCTAAAGAAAGCATTGTAATTTCTGGAGCTGGTAGCAGTGGTAAGAAATCGGGCCTACAGTCCTAAGCTGCTAGTTCTAAGGAGATATGCATGTATTCCTGGACAGTATAAAGACTAACCTGGTCTCAGATCGCTGGGATGGATCCATTTGAAGGACATTCTGAGTGTGGATTGGCAGCACGTGGTAGTTTTGTGCTCTTAGCACCACCAAGTGTGTGGTATTTATATAACACCTTCTGTCACACGTTATCTTAGAAATACATGCTCCCTTGCTGGCTTTTTTTTTTAGGGTTTCAGCGCTAGCACAATGATAGACTTGTGTGCATCTATATATGTTCTATTTCTCTCCAGGTTGAGAATGAGCTGGAGGACCTGATAGATGAGTTGCTTGAGAGGGATGGCGGATCTGGGAACAGTACAATTATAGGTGAGAGCCCCAGAACTGAGTAAAGCCTCTTCCTTTGCCTCAGTCTCTCTTGGGAGGACCCTTTTTCTCATCATCTGCTTGCTCAGCTCTGCCTAAGGGCTCATAGCCAGCCTAGATTGCTGCTTGTCTTGATGTTGACTGTCTTACAGATGAAAAATTCACAATCCATCTACAGACCTGTGGTGGGTCTGAAGTGTTGCCTATGTGGGGGAGGTGGTGGGGGTGGCCATCAGTATAGATGATACATCAGGCACATTAAGAGTGTTTATTATTCCTGGAGGTCTAGAGTAGGCTATAAAGGCTGTAGGGTGAGAAAGTGCTTTCCTTTCAGTTCTTCAGCAAAATTCAGGGGCTTTCTGCCTCTGAGTCTCAGTAGTGTAAAAAAAAAAATGATCATTCCCTAAGGGTAGCCCTTTTTACCACTGAGAGGGAAAACGGCTAAGTACCCTACTGTCATCTGGCTCCAAGGGTATATGTATTACTTTTTTTATTTTATTGCTGAAAGAAATCAAATGAGTAGTGGACGTAGACAAGTATTTTTAAATTTCACCAGGCTTTTTCACACCCGTTATCCTCTGTGGTTTTACAATTAGTGGAATTGGCAAGGCAGATGTGATCATCCCATTTTACAGATGAGGAAACTGAGACTCAGACTGGTAAAGTGACTGGCCAAGCTCAAGTAGATAGTCAAAAGCAAGAGAACCTAGGTCTTCTCCCTCATCTTTAAAAAAAAAAAAAAGGATGTCTGCTGGGTGTACATAGCTACTTTAGGCACACCCAATCTGGAAAGGGGAGTCCTCTGTTGTTCAGTGAAGGCTCTGCTCTGTAACCTTCAGTGAGCAGAAGTGGAGAGGATGAATCACAAGAGGACGTGCTGATGGATGAAGCTCCTTCCAACCTCAGCCAAGCTTCCACCTTGCAGGCCAACCGAGAAGGTGAGAGTGCCGAGGCCGGAAAGGCCTCCCTTCTTGCCCTGCACGTCTGACAGATACTACACTAGGGTTTTCCTGGAGGCAGCTGCCCCAATGTGCAGAATAAGGAAGCATCTGTCTGCATGCGCTGACATACACCATCCACTTTATCCTCAGCCAGTTTTTCAAATAACATGTTACTACTACTGCTTGCCCAAAAGTTTGTCACTTCTTACTTGGTTCGCTTTCTTCTCACCTACCTGCTATCATCGCTCCCGATTCCCTCTTACCAATAGGATGCAGTCAGTAGCAAAGTAGGGCTGGAAAGGCAAGGGGGCACCAGCAGACTTGGCCAAGTCCTAGACCATGGCTCTTCAAACATCCACATTCAGCCACCCTGCTCAGCATTTGATGCATTGAGTAGCACTTTCAGAAAATCAGGGCTGGCTCACTTAGTCTGTATATCACCCCAGATCTGGTTCTTCCTCTCCTAGAGTCAGATACCACATCGCCTTCCCACTCAATCTGCTGGCCTGCACAGTAGCCTGTTTTCTAGCTACTCAGTATAGTCCTCCAATGTGCTCCCTTTGTTTTAGATTCCATGAATATCCTGGACCCTGAGGATGAGGAGGAGCACACTCAGGAAGAGGACAGCAGTGGCAGTAACGAGGATGAGGATGATAGTCAGGATGAAGAGGAGGAGGAGGAGGAAGATGAGGAAGATGATCAGGTGAGGGGGGACTGTGTTGGGTTGGTTCAGACAACCTCTTCCATGGGAACACAGAGCTGGAGAAAACCAACAGCCTGGGTGGCTAGCCTCAGCGCCTCCCTCATGTGCAAATGTGGCCATGACACCAGGCTTCAGAAAATCCTTACCCCCAGCAATTCTCCATCTCCTATTTTCCCCTTAAGGAGGATGATGAAGGTGAAGAGGGAGATGAAGACGATGACGACGATGGCTCTGAAATGGAATTGGATGAGGATTACCCTGATATGAACGCTTCTCCCTTGGTCCGATTTGAGCGCTTTGACCGGGAGGATGATCTCATCATTGAGTTTGACAACATGTTCTCCAGTGCTAGTAAGATACAGGGGCTCAGCTGGGTTTTATCTCTTGATTCTTATACCCTTCTTTAGGGTAAGCCAAACAGTGAATGAAGCAGAGCAGCTATCAATCCTGATAGATAGCACTTCTTTTCCTGTGCCAACTTCCTGGGGCAAGGGATATCTGAATCCATCTCTCTCAATAAGTGTATGCTTAGCAGAAAGAATAGTGAGAGGCTCTTGTTCTCTCCACCTCAGTAAACAGGCAGCTATTTTAGAGCCTGGACAACTTGATTTGCTTGAATTTTATAAAAAATGGGATACCAAGGCTGACTGCGTCAGGCACCCTGCGGTAACAAGGCATTCAATAATCTTTATTTCTAACACTGGATCTTGAGAGTTTGGGTGGACGCCTTTGAGCTTGGCATTGGGGAGTAGATTTGAGCACATTCACTTTGTTCATCAAGGATGCATCTTTTCGGAGGAGAGAGTGAATCTCTTCCCTCCTCCCCCATCAACATCACAGTTCCCTTTGAGCATCGAGTTCTTAAAATCAACCTGTCTTGAGAAGGCAGCTCTTAATACCAAATCATAAGCATGATATAGCAGAAAAGACTGTTCTGGTGGGTTGTCTTGGCCGAGTAGTCTCTTACCTCTTTGAGCCTCAGTTTGTCGCCTGTAAATGAAAAGTTTGCAAAGGAAAAAAAAAATGGGTTGGATTACATGATTTTCAAGATACCTTTTATTCTGTGATTTTGTTTGCATTTTTGTGATTTGCTCTTACCTCTTTGAGCCTGTTTGTTGCCTATAAATGAAAAGTTTAAAAAGGGGGGGGAAATGGGTTGGATTACATGATTTTCAAGATACCTTTTATTCTGTGATTTTCTTTTGCATTTTTGTGATTTGCGTCAATCTTCCTTATGTTGAACCTTTGTTCATTCAATAAATTGATCAAATATTTGAGGAATGCAAAGAAAACAGCCCTTTTCCCTCATAGGAGCTTATGATTTATTAGGAATTATAAATAAGCAGGAACTATATTGTAATATGGTAAGAAAGCACAGAGTAAATGGTTAGTAAGCCAATCTGTAGAGTCAGAGGAAGTGATATATAAGCCAAGAACAAGAGAGCAGGTGAAGAAGAGGGAGAGGACTCTTCGAAGTGGAGGATGCAGCATGTTGCTGAGGGGCCTGGAAGTATCACTGTGGCTATATATAGTGTGGAGAATGGATTGGGAGAAGGTACTACTTAGGAGGCTGTTGAAGTATTTAGGTGAGAAATGGTGGCATAAGCTATGGTAGTGTCAGTGATCATAGATGAGTTGTGGGAATGAGGGAGAAAGGACAAAGCTCAGGTTTCCGTGTGAGGAAGTAAGGCCCAGGAGACATGGTTCTGCTTGAACAATCATGGAAGGAAAATTTTTTTGGCACTGACCCCTTGCATATTGTCCTTGCAGCAGACATCCCCCCATCCCCAGGAAATATCCCTACCACCCACCCACTGATGGTTCGCCATGCAGACCACAGTTCCCTGACATTGGGAAGTGGCTCCTCTACAACACGTCTCACCCAGGGCATCGGGCGCAGTCAAAGGACCCTAAGGCAGCTGACAGCCAATACAGGCCACACCATTCATGTTCACTACCCTGGGAATCGCCAGCCCAACCCGCCTCTCATACTTCAGAGGTGAGTTACAAAGGTTGTTGGGCTCACTGGGCTTCAGCATTGTCTTAACCTGGAGGGAGCAGTTCATCACTTAATGCTCTCATCACACACACCAATAACATATTTGTCCCATTTCTTTGTAAACTATTTGTGTAGCCTTTTGGGGAATGCCAACTTGTATAACATGTTCTTTTGCTTTCAGTGTATTCACTAAGCAACCATTAAGCATCTCATATACCAAGCACTTAACACTTTAGATATAGACAGAACATGATTCATGCCCTAGGGGTTTAGTGTTTAGTGTTTCTTTCACTTCTGAAGTTACTTTTAAGTAGTTTTAGAAATGAAAGAAAGGTGTCTTAACGGTCATTGTACAAACTACAGTGAGTATGCAAGGGAGACATTATACCCTAACACAGTTCCTACATTATCAGCGACACTCATCCTGTGCCAGAAACTGTGGACTATGTGCAACTTCAGCCTGAATAAAGTTCACAAACTGGTGGAGCAGTTACACGAAAGTAACTTCGACTTATTTGTTGTGTGATCCGTCCATAAGAGTGTTACGCATTTCGAGAGGATGCAGAAAGGGTCGCACAGTAATAAGTTGAAGGGCCCCGATGTACAGTGACCATGGCATTCCACCATCACCCTACAGGTTACTTGGTCCCTCTGCTGCCGCTGACATCCTTCAGCTGAGCAGCAGCCTTCCCTTACAAAGCCGGGGCCGGGCCCGCCTCCTGGTGGGCAATGATGACGTCCACATTATTGCCAGGTCTGACGACGAACTGCTGGATGACTTTTTCCATGACCAGAGCACAGCTACCAGCCAAGCAGGCAAGTTTGTATGATGCATTTTTGTCAGATTCTACTTTTTCTCTGCTGAGGGAAAGCAGCACAGTATCTGCCCTGTCTCGAAAAGCCTCATTTTATAATAGAAGCCAGAACTACTCAGTGACTTAGCCAAGGTAACAAAAATTTTACTTTTCTAAATATATTATTATTGATTTCAGGGAGGAAGGGAAAGGGAGAGAGAGAGAGATAGAATCATCAATGATGAGAATCATTGATCGGCTGTCTCCTGCACACCTCATACTGGGGATTGAGCCCTCAACCCGGGCGTGTGCCCTAACCAGGAATCTGTGACCTCCTATCTCTGGTACTTATGATGTGCCAATATTTGTGACAGACACTGGGTCCTATTAGGAAAATACTGTGATTTTATTTTTTTAGTCGACACATGACAAGACCAAGAGTCTCACTCTCCTTTGTTCCTCTACAGGGACCCTGTCCAGCATCCCCACAGCCCTGACCCGCTGGACAGAGGAATGTAAAGTCCTCGATGCTGAAAGTATGCACGACTGTGTTTCAGGTGTGTGGTGATAGCTTAGTTATCAGGGCAATAGTGAGCCCTCCAGTGCTGAAACAAGTACATGGAAAGTGGTTTCCCTGGTTCTCTGAGGCCACAAGCTCTGCCTCTTTGGTTCCTTGCTCCACCTCCCCTGTGTAGCCTCTGATCTTTGCTTCTTTGATCCAGTTGTTAAAGTGCCCATTGTTAATCACCTGGAATTCCTGAGGGATGAGGAGCTGGAAGAAAGGCGAGAGAAACGGAGGAAACAACTGGCTGAGGAAGAAACAAAAATAACTGACAAAGGCAAAGAAGATAAGGAGAACAGGGATCAGAATGCACAGGTGATTCCTAAGGGCTGGGAAGATTCATCTTTGGCTGTGTCTGTCTGTCTTAACTTTCTATGATTTTGACGTACACACGGCACCAAGAGTCATTGTAGAAGCCTTGGATGTTCACATTGAAACTGAGAATTTGCTGTACATTCACATGGGTTGTTTTTTTTTTGGGGGGGGGGGCGGGTTCAAACCCAGAGGGGAAATAATTTCTCCAGGGTCTTACTGGGGAAAACGAGTCAGAACCAGAGCAGCTCCTGACTCAGCGGTCACACTATGTAGTCTCTACCTTTAGTTACTGCAACTGGGCAAAAAGAATGACCTTTACTATAACCATGCTCTTGGTGATTCAGTTCCATTTGTCTTGGTAGATTTCCTTACCAAGTGTTGGGGCGGGGGGCTTACCAGATAACCCCATTCCTTCATCTGCTTAGGCTTCAGAGCAGAGAAAATGTTTTTACCCTGAACCCCCATCACCACATATCATTTTCTAGGGCTCAAAATGTCTACCATGATTGTGGTTTAGAAAAAAGCTAGCTACCTACCTTTTTCTGAAATTTCTGGAACCTCCAACAGTGTAGCTTTAAAATACATGAATTAAAAGCTAATCTGTATACTAAAAGCCTAGTGACCATTACAGTGGAACGACCAGAATGACCGGTCACTATGACGTGCACTGACCATCATGGGGCAGACGCTCAACGCAGGAACTGCACCCTGGTGGTCAGTGCGCTCCCACAGCCGGAGCACTGATCAGCCAGCAGCCGGGCTCAAGGCTAGCAAGCGCAGCGGTGGTGGCGGGAGCCTCTCCCACCTCTGCAGCAGTGCTAAGGAGCAGCGAGCCAAGCGGTAAGGAGCGAGCAGATGGGTGGATAGGATGGAGCCTAAACCGGCAGTCAGACATCCCCCGAGGGGTCCCAGATTGAAAGAGTGCGCAGGCAGGGCTGAGGGCCCCCTCTTCCCCCGCATGAATTTCATGCATTGGGCCTCTAGTAGAAATATAAAGAAATTAAAAGACTTCAGTGAAACACTTTATTATACCCTACTCAGCAGTTAGGGTATCTGATGGATTAAAAAGAAGGATATTGTAATGTTCAGTTATTAAGAAATATATTTGTATAGGACTTTTACCTAATAAACAGTAATATTGTTTTAAACACATAAAAATGGATAGAAAATTAGCAAGTCTGGCATGTAATTGAAAAAGCTGAAGTGGACAAAATGAGCCCAGGGAAGGAAAATACATATAGATAAAACTTTAAGAAATTCTTGCTAGTCTCATGATTGTGTTCAGGTCATGTCCTACGTCCAGCCTAGCTCTAAAGTGGTTATTATCCTTCTCATTCTTTAGTCAGCCATCTGGCAGTTCCCACTTATCCCCAAACCATCTCTAAACATGAGTATGTATTAGAGAAATTGGAGATATATTTGCACACTTAAGTATTCATCTTCCATTCAAGCCATTGAACTCATAGATGGCATGTGTGTGTGTATGGGGGAGGGGTGGCTATTACAGTTGAGCTCTAGTGTGTTTGCAGAGTACCACATTGGTCTGTCCCTTCTCTTTGCAGTGTGCTGCATCTAAGACAAATGACTCTACTGAACAGAACCTCTCAGGTAACTCTCCCTTCCTCTTCCTCTTCTTTCTAATTGGTTGGTTCTTTCTCCTGACCCTTCCAAGTAGCTGGCCCAGGGGGCTGAAGATGAACACTGGTGCTCTGTGGGATGAGGTAGTAGATTGTATAGTTTTAGGGTCATACCCCATCTTGGAGATAACTATACAGTCTACTGTCTTTCTCACGGTGGTACACTTCCCCTTCAACGTGCTCTGTTCAGCTTCTCGTTCTGATTATGCTGTGTAGCCTTCTGGCATGTGTAGTGAGGCAATGTGTCTTGTCCCCTTTGGTGACCCCCATGGCTCCCAAATGCCACTCTTCAATGGAAATGAAAAAATAAGGGAGGTTTAATGAGTTTTTCAGGAAGCTGAATTTATCCAACTTATAAATGAGTATTTTTCAATAGCGATTACGTCCTAAGTCCTTTGGTATTGAAATACTTTTATGAAATGATATTATGGGATTTTTTTCTTAGCTAAACTAAAAGTCGGTAACCCTAAGTTAGTCTCTTTTTACTTTTTGCATTCTATGTAAATTTTACCAGTCTGTGGAGTTAAAAGTCTAGGAACGTTATCTTGAGTAACCTGCTATTGGAGAAGGTAGCTTTGCGGGCTAAATGGTGTTACTATTATATGCTTTTTGTTCCTCCTAATCTTCTTAATGTCAGTAGCTATTTTGTGAGTCTGATAGGTCCATGTGGTATTCTATGTCTCCCCCACCCCTATTTCCTCAGAACTGCTTCCCAATACCTTCTGTCTCCTTTGGCACTTGAGTTGGGAAATGATTGTACCAAAGTCTACACAGTCTTTTTAAAAGCAGTGAAAGAGGGTAGGTGTCCTGGTGCCCTTAATTTAGCAAAAGATCTTTAAAAGGGTCTGTCATCCAATATTGTGACCTCTTGCCTACTGCCCTTACTAGAGGATTCTGCTCATGCCGGGGTGAGGTAGTAAGTTGTATTGTTGTGTGGGGTAAGGATTTAAGGCCCCAATAGAAGATAACTATACAACTTACTACTTTCCCTGGTGTGTGGCATATTCACACTTAGTCTTGGCACAGTTGCTTCCATCAGACAGAATTATAGATGTTCCTTGGATAATCAGGACTGGAAGAAAGGAGTGGTGGAAGGGGGCAGGTGATATTTAGAGTGGAGTAAATATAAAGTAACTTGAACTTTTCCCCCTTCTGGGGCACAGAAAGAATTTAAATTTTAGGCTCTACAAAGGGATCTCCAATTATTGGGACTAAGATAGCGCTGTGCCTTAGCCCTTATCCTGAATATACTAGATCAGCCACATGCTATTGCTATTGCTAGGGGGGAATCCTGCATCACTGGCTGGGTGGGATACTTGTCAAGCCATGTGTGTTGATTGAGTGGCTCCTCCGGTTCTTGGCTGATTGCCCTTTAACACATCTATTGTCATTCTTTCCGAGAAAGATGGGACTCCTATGCCTGACAGCTACCCAACAACCCCATCTTCGACTGATGCAGCTACATCTGAGTCCAAGGAGGCCAGTGTCACTCTACAGCCTTCACAACAGCAACCAGCACTCCCAGCTCCACCAGCCTTGGGAGAGATTGCTCAAGAGCTGCAATCCCCAGCTGGAGAAGGTGGAAACTCTGCACAGCTATTGATGCCTGTAGAGCCAGTGGAGTTGGGAACCACAAGGCCAAGTGGAGAAGGAGAAACGACTCAGATGGAGTTATCTCCAGCTCCCACTATAAGTGAGTACAGTTTCAAGGTTTTGGGGTGGGGGGCGTTAGTTCAGGAGGAGAAAATAGATACCTTTGTAGTTTCTCTTTCCTCTCTTACTTTAAAGACTTACTCAAGTAAGTCCTCAAATAGTAGAATCTTAGCTTGCACATCAGCTTCACTAGCTAAAGTTAAGATTTCTTGTCTTTGTTGTCAAGTGATTATACATCTGAGTGTCTAATGATACTAGTGATGATGCCAACAGTATATTGAGGTAATCACTCTGTTCCTAGGCTATCATGCTGGGCTTATTATTTAACTTCTTTTAAAATAACCCTCCAAAGTAGATGGTGTTATCTCGGTGAATAAACTGAAACTTAGAAGTGGAATAATTAGCCCAAGGTCAGTAAGTAGTTGAGCTGAGATTAAAACTCAGATCTGTGTGAGTAAAGCTTGCTCTCCTTCCATAGTTCTAGGGATGGCAAGCACACAACCCCACACATACAGCTCTCCCATCCTGGCAGACATCCTTTATCTCATGGCACTGTTTCCTATTGGTCTGAAATGGGGCCTCAAAATTCTCAGCAGTGTTCCAACAGGGCAAATTGAAACCTGTTTGCCATTGCTGCTCTATACTGTGCTGTCTGTGGAAAAACCTTAAGTTATAGGGGTTTTTTTTCCTTCAAAAAACGTTGTTTGTTGAGATAAATAGAACCAATATGCATATACAAATAGTGCCTGTGGGAAATCTGCAAGTGACAGAGGATCCCTTACCTGGGGTGCCTAGAAAAGATGTTTCACAGGCATGCCTGGAACCCCATAAATGTTCAACAGATGCTAGAAGGGACTTGAGCTGAGCCTATTAAAATAGATGCAGTTGAGGGGGAACACAGGCTACCATGGCGTGAAGACAAAGAAGTGAGAGGTCTGATCTGGCTGCTTCTTAATTCCAGGCAGAGATCTAACCTCTCCATGTGACTTCCTCCTAGCCTCTCTTTCCCCAGAGAGAGCTGAAGATTCTGATGCACTGACAGCTGTCAGCAGTCAACTGGAAGGCTCTCCCATGGACACCAGCAGCCTGGCTTCCTGTACCCTAGAGGAGGCTGTGGGTGAAACCTCAGCAGCTGGCAATTCTGAGCAGCCCACAGCAGGCAGCTCTACTCCTGGGGATGCCCCACCAGTTGTGGCAGAAGTGCAAGGCAGGGGTGATAGGTCAGGGGAACCTGCCCAGGCCACTGATAACAGGTAAGCATTATGTGAGCAAGAGGAGGGCAGGATGTGTTGGTGGGTATTTCAAGCCACATTCCTACTTGTTAACTAATGCATATGCTGAGAGGGGGGTATTGTAGGCATATTTTATAAACAGAAAACATGATACAGAGAACAACATGAAAATGATTTCCTTTAGCTCTACCCCTGCATCCTCTGAGAGTTCTTCCACCAGAGAGTCTGCTGTGGGCATTTCTGGAGGAGATTCCCAGGGAATCTTAGAAGAGCCACTGCCTTCAACAAGCAGTGAAGAGGAAGATCCCCTTGCAGGTGAGCCACATGTGAGCTCAGGCTATCCTGGGCTTGTTTCAGCTTCTTGTAGCCATTGGCATGGAAATGCCAACCAACCAAATGGTTCCATTCAGGTGGTTGGCAGGCATATGTATTGGAGGAGAACCAGCAGCAAGGGTCTGCTGAAACTGGGTAGTGGATTGAGCCCAGGCTTTGAAGTCAAACTGATCTTTGCTCAAATCCCCCTCTGCCACCTCCTGCCTTTAGGACCTGGGCCATTATGTAACTTCTCTGATCTTCTTGATACTGAGGGGTTGATAACTACATGATAGGTTCTTTATGAAGGTTATGTGACAATGTGCACACAGAACCTGGCACGGAACAAGAGCTATTTTGAGCCCGAGGAAGGTGGGTGGGCCTTTGCATGCAGTGAGGACAAAAGGCTGGCTTCTTCAAACAAGGCCATAGTTTCTTTCCTTCAGCTACATCTTGGGCATCAGTAGAGGTGTTGTGAGTTCCTGTACATCTTGCATCTCCCTTCAGGTATCAGTCTTCCCGAAGGTGTGGACCCCTCTTTTCTGGCTGCTCTGCCTGATGACATCCGCCGGGAAGTGCTCCAAAACCAGCTAGGCATCCGTCCACCGACCCGGCCTGCCCCCTCCACAAATAGCTCAACTCCTGCAGTGGTCGCAAATCCTGGCGTGACCGAAGTGAGCCCTGAGTTCCTGGCCGCCCTGCCTCCAGCCATCCAGGAGGAAGTATGTGAGCGGGAAACCGGTGGAGCCAGGCCGTCTGGCCATAGCTATCCCCACCGCCAACTCCATTGACTGTTTCTATTCAAATAGGTGCTGGCACAGCAGAGGGCTGAGCAACAGCGACGGGAGCTCGCACAGAACGCCAGCTCAGACACCCCCATGGACCCTGTGACCTTCATACAGACTTTGCCCTCAGACCTGCGCCGCAGTGTCTTGGAGGACATGGAGGACAGCGTATTGGCCGTGATGCCACCGGATATTGCAGCTGAGGCTCAAGCTCTGAGGCGAGAGCAGGAAGCCCGACAGCGGCAGCTCATGCACGAGCGGCTCTTTGGTCACAGCAGCACCTCTGCTCTCTCTGCTATTCTCCGAAGCCCCGGTATGGAGAGGAGGCAGTGGGAGGGCTCTGGAATGTCGAACTTTGACCACATGAGGCTCTGTTCTTTGCCTTTGCGTTACCTGGACCTCGCTCTCCACCCCTCTTCCCGATTTCAATTTCCTTTTCTTTCCTGCCAGCTTTCACCAGTCGCCTGAGTGGCAACCGTGGGGTCCAATACACTCGCCTTGCAGTGCAGAGAGGTGGTACCTTCCAGATGGGGGGTAGCAGCAGCCATAACAGGTACTTTTGTCTTTTTTCACCTTGCCGGACCACCTCTCCCATCTACAACTGGTCCAACTCCCTTAATGTGTAAGTGGAGAGGCTGGATGATCTCCCTAGGGTATTTCCTTAAATGAGTGGGGGAGCCAGAGCTTTGGACGCCCTCTTCATAAAGCCACACTTTTAGTTGAATGTAGCTAGTATAGACCATAATCACAAAGTAAGGCGGGCTGGCACTAGCTGTGATGGTAACAAGGAAAAGTCACCTGCCTCCCATGCAGATAGTAAAACAGTGAGCCACTTGCCTTTGAAATTGTAGTGTCCAGGCTGTGGCAGTAGAAGGCAGTTCATTAGTAACCAGGCTAACGTAGAGTGGTTTCCAATGGGAAGGGAGTGATCAGTTCCCACATATACAGCAGGCAACCCTCTGGTAGTCTAGAGAAGGTGGAAATAAGTATCCTCTCCTAAGACTTTAGGTGCAGTCTGGTTTTACCAATTGATAATACAGAATCTCTGTTCTCTTCTCAGTCATTGTGGCATATAGGACAAGTCACTAGCCTGTTTGAGCCTCTTGTTGTTTATCTCAAAAATGGGTGATTCTTTAGTCTTCGCAGACAGCCTCTTGAGGAAATGGTTGAAGTGTTAACCCAGAAACCATGCTCTGTTCCAGGCCTTCTGGCAGTAACGTGGACACACTGCTCCGCCTCAGAGGACGGCTCCTTCTGGACCACGAAGCTCTGTCTTGTCTCCTGGTCCTACTCTTTGTGGATGAACCAAAGCTAAATACTAGCCGTCTACACCGAGTACTGAGAAATCTCTGCTACCATGCCCAGACCCGTCACTGGGTCATACGCAGCCTGCTGTCCATCTTGCAGCGCAGCAGTGAGAGTGAGCTATGCATTGAAACACCCAAGCTCTCAAGTGAGGAAAAGGGCAAAAAGTCAAGCAAGAGCTGTGGGTCCGGCAGCCATGAAAACCGACCGCTGGACCTGCTGCACAAGATGGAGTCTAAGAGCTCCAACCAGCTTTCCTGGCTCTCAGTATCTATGGATGCAGCCCTAGGCTGCAGGACTAACATATTCCAGATCCAGCGTTCAGGTGGGCGCAAACATACTGAGAAGCACGCAAGCAGTGGCTCTACTGTCCACATCCACCCCCAGGCTGCTCCTGTTGTCTGCAGACATGTTCTGGACACACTCATTCAATTGGCCAAGGTGAGGAGCTTGAAGGAACCCTCCTCCTGTGGTTGGAAGAGGGATGGTAGCCACAGCCTTGGTGAAATCTGAACTCTGAGGGAGCTGGCAGGTCTTTCTTGGCTATTATTGCTGAAGTCTGTATTGTTTCTAGGCAATTGTCCAGTAAAGAACTAATATATAATGTCTTCTAATTTCACAAGGCAGTGTAAGTGTCCTCCCATTTTGTAAGCACAGAGATTGATGCTCTAAAAGTTTACTAATCTTCTCTCCCTGCAAAGCCCTCGTTTCTTTCTAGGCTGCTTTGCCATCAGTTGGATACAACTGTATGACATCTCTCCTGTGTTGCCAAAGCTGTCCAAAGGAGTGGCAAGCCTAGGAACCAGGTGTCATTCCTTGTCAGGAAGACATGCTTCCTATGTAGACCCCTGGGCCAAGCTTGTCTTTCTGTTCCCTGCAGGTGTTTCCCAGCCACTTCACCCAGCAGCGGACCAAAGAAACAAACTGTGAGAGCGATCGGGAACGGGGCGGCAAGCAGGCCTGCAGCCCATGCTCTTCACAGTCCTCCGGCAGTGGCATTTGCACAGACTTCTGGGACTTACTGGTGAAACTGGACAACATGAATGTTAGCCGGAAAGGCAAGAACTCCGTGAAGTCAGTGCCAGTGAGCACTGGGAATGAGGGGGAAACCTCTCCCTACAGCCTGGAGGCCTCTCCACTAGGGCAGCTCATGAACATGTTGTCACATCCAGTCATCCGCCGGAGCTCTCTCTTAACGGAGAAACTCCTCAGACTCCTTTCTCTCATCTCAATTGCTCTCCCAGAAAACAAAGTGTCAGAAACCCAGGCTAATTCTGGCAGCGTTACTTCCTCCACCACTGCAGCCACCTCAACCACATCTACCACCACTACCACTGTCGCCTCCAACACGCCTACTCCCCCTGCTGCAACCACCCCTGTCACTTCTGCTCCAGGCCTGGTTACTGCCACGGCTATTTCTGCCATTACCATAGCTGCTTCAACCACAGTGACTACCCCCACGACTGCTACCACTACTGTTTCAGGTGAGTATGGATGTAGGCTGGGAGTGGGGCGTGTATGCCACCTTGCCTCCCACTCCCCATCCAGTTATTCCTCCCTAAGTGAGAGTGATCGGCTTGGTTTGTGTTTGTGAGACCCAAATGTGCCCATTCTCACCTCCATCAGTCCCAGTTCTCTCTCTCTGCTCCTCCCTTCCTCTTTCCTCTCTCTCTCTCCTCTCTCTCTCTCTCTCTCTCTTCTCTCTCTCTCTCTCTCTCTCTCTCTCACACACACACACACACACACACACACACACACACAAATATACACACGCGCGCTCCTGTGAGGACCAGCAGGCATTCACTGAATGTGGCTTCTCCTAGGTAAGCAACAAAAGGAGGAGAGAGAGAAGGTTCCTTTCTTCAAAGAACTCCACCCTTTCCAGCATGGTTGAGGGAGTTAGTTCTTAGAGGAAGGAGTTCAAGAGCAAGCAGAATACATTGTGAACCAGAGTAGAATAGAATAGCCAGGCTGTTCCAGGAAGTGAAGGGAGTGAACACTACAGCGGACTAGTAAGAATGATGTGAAGAAGTAGGTTTTGAAGAGGGGATTTTGTTAGTAGGGCAACCGTTGAGAGAAACATCTGGGATTCTTTGTCACTTTAAAAGATACAGTCATAAGAGTACTTGGCATCGAAAGTCATTTGGCTTTGGTGGGTGGATCTTCATTTTCACTGTTTCCATTTTGAAGTCCTGGACAGTTCAGTGTGATTCCTCATTTCTGCCGCTTTTAAGTCTTTGGCATGTGAGTCTCAGAGGCTTACAACAGTGTTCCGTCTATTTCCTCAAAGCTACTACTAAGTCCAGCAAATCTCCAGCAAAGGGGGGTGATGCGGGTACTGGCACTGCAGACTTTAAGATGGTATCTTCGGGCCTCACTGAAAACCAACTACAGCTCTCTGTGGAGGTGAGTCCAAACTCTTCCTGTCTCCCAAGGTTTGGGGAGAAAGGGTAAATAGGGGTGGATAAGGTTTTAGTTCTCAAATTGGGGCTCACTCTTTCTCCTTTCTTTTTCCCAGGTGTTAACATCCCACTCTTGTTCTGAAGAAGGCCTAGAGGATGCAGCTAATGTGTTACTGCAGCTCTCTCGAGGGGACCCTGGGACTCGGGACACTGTTCTCAAGCTGCTACTGAATGGAGCCCGCCACCTGGGTTATACCCTTTGTAAACAGATAGGTAATAATGGCATTAAAGCCGTCCCTAAACCTCTAAGCTAAATCAAAGTCCTGTGCTTCTATAGCACATCCCCCATGCTCTCTTCTGTCATATCTCTGATAGTACTGGGCTGTCATCTACTTTCTTCTGCTCAGTTCTAAAAGAGCCAAGCTAGGCTTCTCTCTACATCCCCAGTACCTGGCACGTGGTAGGTAATCCATGCTTAGGGCAAATGAGCATGTGTAGAACTGGCAATGCCCTTTGGTTTCTCCATTAAGAGCCCTCTGGCGAGCCTGCTGAGGCAGCTTTTGTCAGCTCAGAGATATGCCTGCACTGTGATCAGGCTCATGAATCGAGAGTCAAAATAATACCCTCTGCCTTTGTGCAGTTTTGAAGGTACAAAAATTCTAAGACCACTTGTACATTCCCTAGTTTTAGTTGTTTTCCTTTGAATTTTGCCAGGAAGGAAACTAAAATCCAGGGTGGTGACGTGATGGAATCAAAGAGTAGAGCCAGATTATTCTTGCACAATAGTCTCTCTTTGCTCTCTCCCACCTCCATCCCAATCATGGGCCTCCCTAGATATCAGCTGCCTGCTTAGTTATCTCCTTTTCATAAATGTCCCTGGAGCTAAGGTGATAAGAGAGTTGATGGGACTATATGAACCAGGGCATTCTTTGCTACTAAGAATTATAAGGTTCATAATAATTCTTATGAACTCGGACCTGTCTTAACTGCTACCATTTATTCAACGCCCATGGGCCAGGAAATATCTTGGCCCTCTACTACACATTTACCCCGAATTCTCAAAGCAGCCTTGTGAGGTTAGGCAGTATTCGTTGTACTAAGATGGGTAAGCAAATGGCCTGAGGTCACCACAAAAACCTCAGACATTCAAGAGGTATACAGGCTGCAAAACAGATAATTTTCCTCTTCACACTGAGCTGTGCTTCGTGCCGATTCTTGAGACCAGGTAAATTGGTGGTCCCTGGGTGATTGATTGGTCCAGAGCTCGCATAACAAGATGCATAAAGCAAAATTCCTGCTCACCCCAGGTTCTCTGTAGTTGAGCAAAAAGAATGCCCTGGGCAGGTTTCTTGGAAAAGTTTGGCTTTCAGCTGCTTCACTGGGAAAGTCTGGACACTTTCTGACTCCTCCCACCTACCCAGGTACCCTTCTGGCTGAGCTCCGGGAATACAACCTAGAACAGCAGCGGCGAGCCCAGTGTGAGACCCTCTCCCCTGATGGCCTTCCTGAGGAGCAGCCACAGACCACAAAGCTTAAAGGCAAAATGCAGAGCAGGTGGGTGCTAGCTGCGCGTTCGGCTGTGGGACTGGAACCTGGGACATGCTGAAAGGTGGCTCTTGCTGATTTCCTGGTGGTCCCCCCCGCCCCCGGGGGCAGATTTCCTTATCTGTCCTATACACATTTGACCCTGTTTTTTCCTCGTGAGATTTCTTACTCCTCTGGTTGACGCCAGGAAGCCCTGCTTGCTCTGAGTGTGTATGCTTTGGTGCTGTCAGTATACGCAAGCCACCTCTACACTATCCAGGTTTGACATGGCTGAGAATGTGGTAATTGTGGCATCTCAGAAGCGACCTCTGGGTGGCCGGGAGCTCCAGCTGCCTTCTATGTCCATGTTGACATCCAAGACATCTACCCAGAAGTTCTTCTTGAGAGTACTGCAGGTCATCATCCAGCTGCGGGACGACACGCGCCGAGCTAACAAGAAAGCCAAGCAGACAGGCAGGCTAGGTATGGAATTGGAGTGTCCAGTTGAGGGGCAGGGTTGGTGGTGGAAAACCCAGAGTCCCTGGAGGGCAGGACTTAATGTCATGTCTCCTTCCTGTTTCACCTTTCCAAAGGGAAGTGATGATTCTTTCTTAACATGTTGATGGCTGCATTCTGTATCTCCCTCAAGCTGCCTGCATAGGAAATGCATTAGTGCAAGTAGGAATTAAGGGGGAGTGGAAATCTGGCAAAGAAATTGAGGGCGGATCTTTTGCCGAACAAGATTTAACTCACTGAGTGTGCCTTTCTGTTTCCTTGATCACTCCTAACTAATACATTGCAGCCATGTTGCCTCAGCCATGGCTTGCCAAATCCTATCTCTTTCCTCCTGTCCCACAGAACCCTCTCACCTGCTACCATCCATCTGCCTAGCACCGTGTACACTGCCCTTGTCTGTAACAGTAGCCCTTAGTGCCTAATGATGAGCACTCTGAAGCTGTCTGAGCTAAAGCTCAGACTTCAGCAAGATGCCCTGTGGCAGCCCAGGAGACGGGAGAGTATTGGGCATCCCTCTTTTTACATTTTATAGCTTGCCTTCTTTCTTTCTCCCAGGTTCCTCCGGGTTAGGCTCAGCTAGCAGCATCCAGGCAGCTGTTCGGCAGCTGGAGGCTGAGGCTGATGCCATTATACAAATGGTACGTGAGGGTCAGAGGGCGCGGAGACAGCAACAAGCAGCAACGGTTAGCATGATGCCTGTGGCCCCTCATTCATTTGTCTCTCCCCCATCATCAATGGGGTTTCACTGCCCTTACCTTGTATGCTTTTGCATTGAGTTTGCTATATAAATGCTCTGGACAACAGAGTTACTTTTTTGTTGTTTTCTTTACTGTTTGTTCACTGGTTTGTTGGTTTGGTTTGGTTTGGTTTGGTTTTAAAGCTTGGCCATCATACCCCACTCCCAGCTATCCCGTCAACAGTGGCGCTTTTGCAAACTGCATAATGCTAAATGTCTGGGTTCTGAGGGGATGTGGGATGAAGATTTTTCAGTCTCATGGAACAATTCAGGTACATCAGAGACATCTCAGGAATCCTGCCCCTGGAAGTCCCCCAAGCTTGGTACACATCCTATGTAGCCTCTTCTGGCTATAGCTGTTCCCTCCACCCTGACCTCTGCCTCTGCTCTCCATATTCCCCTGGCACTTAGGCACTCAGGCCCTTTTAGGAGAAAACCTTCAGGTTCCTAGGTAGCCAGCTCATTGTTGGGATCCCAACACAGGGTGGCTACAGGAAAGGCCTGGCATCGTGTATGTATGCTGTGGCACTCATTGTTTTCCTGTCCTTGCAACATGCAAGTCACCTTCCCAAGATCCAGGATAAAAGGTATCCTGGGGCCTGGTTTTCCTTTATATAAATACTATTACACAATATGAGTTCATTGAACATGCTGGGAACAGCCTAGAACTTGAGGGCCTTGACTCAAGCAGGGTAGAGAGGGAAAATAATAGAGAGCTATTATTCTAGAGTATTTTTTCTGCCCAACCCTTTTCCCACACGTGATAACGCCAGTGTTGTCTTTTTAAATAATCCCACCCGTCAAAGGTTGCACTAATTCCCCTATTATTTTACTTTTTTAAAAAAATACTGTTTTAATTGATTTCAGAGAGGAAGGGAGAGGGAGAGAGAAACATCCATGATAGAGAATCATTGATTGGCTGCCTCCTGCACGCTCCACACTGAGGATTGAGCCCACAACCCAGGCATGTGCCCCGACCGGGAATTGAACCGTGACCTCCTGGTTCATAGGTCAATACTCAACCACTGAACCACTCCGGTCGGGCTTACTTTACCTTTTGTGAACAAAGAGCAAACTTCCCTTCTGCCCATCTGAGCTTTATATTTATGTACACATGTAAACTGTCCCAAGAAGAAATCTTAAAAAAGTCTGTATCCAAGAGGCTAGTATATGACTAGACATAGGTCCAGAATGGAATTGAGGCAACGCAGGCAGGCATCCAGGGAGGGAGCTTGCTAGCTCAGGGTGGAGGACAGCAAAGGAGGTGGGAAGGCCATTATTTTGTCCTAGAGAACTAATTTCCTGACCAGATATAGGAAGCTTCTTTCTAAGCCTGTGACATATGAGAAGTGGTAGGACCAACCCTCGCCTGTCCCTGAAGAATGCATAGTTGCACCTTTTAAGTGACTTTGTCTCCCTTTTATCCAGTCGGAGTCAAGCCAGTCAGAAGGTTCTGTCCGGAGGGAGGAATCACCCATGGATGTGGACCAGCCATCTCCCAGTACGCAGGATACTCAGTCCACTGGTCAGTACTGCTTCTCGTTTCCAGCCCAGGAAAAAGAAGAGTCAGTCTTCGTGGAATGTCTGCTGGAGGTCCTGCTCTCGACAAAATATATGCTCAGTGTTTCAAATTCGTTCGAGCAAACACTGTTTTCTGTACATGTTAATAGGCAATTACCAACCAGGATCACTAACTGTCATCACCTCACTGTCGTCTCGGATTCACAATACATGTTGCAATTCCTGTAGTAAAGAAACTATGACGGCTCAGTGGTTGAGTGTCGATTCATGAACCAGGAGGTCATGGTTCGATTCCCAGTCAGGGCATATGCCTGAATTGTGGGCTCGATCCCCAGTAGGGGTGTATACAGGAGGCAGCCGATCAATGATTCTCCCATCATTGATATTTCTCTCTCTCCCTCTCCCTTCCTCTCTGAAATCAATAAAAATATATTTTTAAAATACTTTTTTAAAAAGAAACTATGGTATGATATGCATGGAGATAGCATGTATTTGAATTTTGACTTCCCTATTTACTAGCTCTGGAACCTGAGGCAAGCTTCTCTTTGTTTCCATTTTATTCTTTAAAATAGAGATGTTCGTAGTTAGGATTAAATGAGCTAATGTGTATATATATTGTTAGAGCAGACCTGGCACACAGTGGATGCTGTTATTACAGCATTCCTCAAAACTAATTGCACATGAATACTTCTTGAGACCTTTTTTAACACATTCCTTGGGGATAGTGTCATAGGGACATCCAGTTTTTTAGCTATATTAGATCATTTAATAATCTACAGGTACTCTGAGAATTAATGAGGCAATAAGTAGACCAGCATTGTTTGGTAGAACTTTCCTACAGCGGCTACGATTTCAGTAGCCTGCATTTGAAATGTGGCTAGTGCAACTGAGGAACCAATTTTTTTTTTTTTATTGTATTAACCTTACTTAATTTAAATTCAAATGTCATTCAGTGTAGGACTAGAGCTTGCTTTCAGACGTTGCTTCGTATTACTCTATGGCAGTGGTTCTCAACCTTCCTAATGCCGCGACCCTTTAATACAGTTCCTCATGTGTGGTGACCCCCAACCATAAAATTATTTTCGTTGCTACTTCATAACTAATTTTGCTACTGTTATGAATCGTAATGTAAATATCTGTGTTTTCCGATGGTCTTAGGCTCTACAGCAGCAGTTCACCTAAGACCATCGGAAAACACAGATATTTACATTACGATTCATTAACAGTAGCAAAATTAGTTATGAAGTAGCAACGAAAATAATTTTATGGTTGGGGGTCACCACATGAGGAACTGTATTAAAGGGTCGCGGCATGAGAAAGGTTGAGAACCACTGCTCTATGGCCAGTGGGCCAGTCTACTTGATCTGCGTGTTTGGTCTGGGGAAATCGAAATGAAGGGACAACCTCAAAGGCCTGACTCTCCTGTGTGTGCCTTGTAGGCTCGGACGGAAACTCCCAGGGGGAGAAGGAGGAGAGGCCACCTGACTTACCCCTGCTCAGTGAACAGTTGAGCTTGGACGAGCTATGGGACATGCTGGGCGAGTGTCTAAAGGAGCTGGAGGAATCTCATGACCAGCATGCGGTGCTAGGTGAGTGGTGCCTGAGGGCCCACTAACCTGCTCTGGGGCCCCTTTAGCCTGCTTAATTTTCTTCCTTCCACGTCACCCCTCTTTCTCAGTGTCTCTGCAATGAGGATTCAAAGGAAAGTGTTTTGTTTTTCTCTGACTTAAATGTCAGGAAAAAAAATGTTTTCCTCTCTTTCTGTGGCTGGTATCTTTTACTTTTTAGACCAGGGGATTCTATACAACTGGTTGGCCATTTTTCTTTGGCATCAAGGAAGCTCTGATGTGCTCTTCGGCTTCACTTTTTTATTCTGCCATTATATTTCTCCTGCAAGTTTCCATTATTTCTTCTGTATTGTATTTTCGTGAGTAGATTATGTATAAAGAAGAGGTTTGTATGTTGAAGTTTGTAAAAATGTCACCTCCCTGTCATTGCTACCAATAGTGCTACAGCCTGCTGTGGAGGCCTTCTTTCTGGTCCACGCCACAGAGCGGGAGAGCAAGCCTCCTGTTCGAGACACCCGTGAGAGCCAGCTGGCGCACATCAAGGATGAGCCTCCTCCCCTCTCCCCGGCCCCCTTGACCCCGGCCACTCCTTCCTCCCTTGACCCGTTCTTCTCCCGGGAGCCCTCATCTATGCATATCTCCTCAAGCCTGCCCCCCGACACGCAGAAGTTTCTTCGTTTTGCAGGTACAGGGAACTCTTAGGCCCTCAAATATGAAGGGCTATGGTGTACATTTTATCCTTAGCTGTGTGTGTGTGTGTGTGTGTGTGTGTGTGTGTGTGTGTGTTGGAAAGTGAGGCTAGTGAGGGAGGGCCTGTCTGGTAGCACTTGTGTGTCACACTGCCCTTTTTCCCTGAAACAAGAAATACCTACTGGCTGGATGGCTGTCATCCAGTCTTCTGGGACCCGTGATGTGATGATTCCTGCTGTCCTTTCTCCCCTCAGAGACTCACCGCACTGTGTTAAACCAGATCCTACGGCAGTCCACTACCCACCTCGCTGACGGGCCCTTTGCTGTCCTGGTCGACTACATTCGTGTCCTCGACTTCGATGTCAAGCGCAAGTATGTGCCCTGGATGTTGGTGGGGGTGGCAACTGTCCAAGTAGTTTCTCCCCTCTCAGAAAGGAGGAAAGGAGCCAGAGTTCCTCCTGGGGCCGTGTTTGCTGAGGAAGCAGTTTTCCTGAAGTCCCATTCCATTCTTCAGGGTAATACAGGAGGTGCAAGTAGCCATAGTGCACAGGGGGTGCAGGAGGCCTCCTGAACACTCCTGACTCCCCTGCTCTTCCTTCCTGTGCACCTACACATGCTTACTTGCTACAGTGTCTGTGGGCCCTTATTTGGTGGAGATGGGGGAAATGAGAGTTGGTAGTAAATGACCTGTCTCTCCCAGCTACTGGGCATGTCCCCGGGGGAACAGTTGGGGAGCAGGAATCAGAGTAACTGGAGGATAGAGAAAGCATCATCGTGAGTCTTCATTCTAATGAGGCAAACAGAAGTTTGCTCTGCCACCCCCACTCCTGCGTTCCTTCTTTTTCTACCTCCCCAGATACTTCCGCCAAGAGCTGGAGCGTTTGGACGAAGGGCTCCGGAAAGAGGACATGGCTGTGCATGTCCGCCGTGACCATGTGTTTGAAGACTCTTACCGTGAGCTGCATCGGAAATCCCCTGAAGAAATGAAGAACCGATTGTAAGAGCCCAGAGCAGAGAAGAGACAAGATGGAAGGGCGTAGTGAAGGCTTACTCAGGCCCCAGATGTGCAGAGGAACATAGGGAGGTGCTGCCCCCACAAACTAGGAATTTCCATTTGGAATCCAGCTGATATCAGCACAGTGAGCTGCCTCCCCCATCTTCTTGGCCTGGTCTCATAAGACTGATCTGCTGCTGTCCCTTGGGCTGTGCTACCCAACAATTCCCAGTCAGAAGAGTCTTTGGCATCTATAAAAATAGACCTGATGGCTTGGCAGAGAGAGTTTTCCCATTGTTATACTACTAGGAACAGGATGCCTACTGAGCAAATGTTACCTTGGGCTAGGGGAGATACTGCTCACTGGTGATTGGGAAGCCACCAAGAGGAGATTGGCGGTTTGTAATGCCAGATGTCACGGGAGCAGTGAGATGACAGACCTATTTGGAGCAGTTCAGATGCTCCTAAACTAAGGAACTTGATGCCTCCTCTCCCTCGTGGCATGGGCTTGCCATCCCTGTCGTCACACAGGAAGTCAGAGAGGCTTCTAAGACAGACCGGGCCCTGCTCTTCCACTACCAAATCCTTACTGACATTGTTCCCCTAAGTGAGGCCTCATTTAGGCCTCTCTACCATTCCCATTGGTGTTTTCTGGAATATTGGTCAGCCTTTACTGGTACTTCTATCAATAATGCCCTTTTTTGTCCCAGAGCCTTCCTCTGGGCTCTCCTGGCACCCTGTCCTGTGACCTTACACTCCCCAGCCACTGCTGCAGTCACTCGTTCACCTGGGTCATGCTGTATAAGTGAGTGGCTCTGTCCTGGGCTTTCTGAATACCTGTTTCTCTTCTCTTGCGCAGGTATATAGTGTTTGAAGGAGAAGAAGGGCAGGATGCTGGAGGACTCCTGCGGGAGTGGTATATGATCATCTCTCGGGAGATGTTTAACCCTATGTATGCCTTGTTCCGTACCTCACCTGGAGACCGGGTCACCTACACCATCAATCCATCTTCCCACTGCAACCCCAACCACCTCAGCTACTTTAAGTTTGTTGGACGTATTGTGGCCAAAGCTGTATATGACAACCGCCTCCTGGAGTGCTACTTCACTCGCTCCTTCTACAAACACATCTTGGGCAAGTCTGTCAGGTGAGGATGTGGCACAGTCCTAGGAATCGGGTCCTTTATTTGTGTCCTGCCCCTATGCTGCCTCTCCTCCACCCCATCCCATGACCCTGTCTAATTGTGTTTTCCTAGGTATACGGATATGGAAAGCGAAGATTACCACTTCTACCAAGGCCTGGTCTATCTGCTGGAAAATGATGTCTCCACTCTAGGCTATGACCTTACCTTCAGCACTGAGGTAGGTCAGGAAATCCTGACTGCAGCACATCCCAGCTCGTCTAGGAAACGTATTCCGGATCACCCTTGACTGGCCATTGGATAACCTCATGGTTTTAAGGAAGTATCTCGACTTCTTAAAGTCCCGTGCCCCATTTCCCATCTGGCAGAGAGCAATGGGCATTTGTATGAGACATCACTAACAGGAAAACCAGAATTTGTAAAACAATCCAGACTGTTTCCTGGTTTCCCCCGTATAGAAAACAGTGTGTTACTCTCCATTCCCAAAAGTAGTTCATTGTAGAAAAATTAGACAAATGAAAACAAATTTTTAAGGTTACTCTTCCACCAAATTGTCTTTGTAAAGATTGTGTTATGTTATGTTACATATATTAGCCATACCCTCTTTCCCCTTTCCCCTTGGCCTTTTCCTGTTGGGAAGTTATGACCTCATGAGAAAAGTCACTGTTTTTTATGACCTTGCTTCGTCTCTCTGCCCAGGACATGGCAAAGAATTTAGGGTGTGTTCCCAAGTATCTATATAAACCCCATCCTAGACCAAACCTGATACATGTGATTGATGTTTTGGGTATTCTAGGTCCAAGAGTTTGGAGTCTGTGAAGTTCGTGACCTCAAACCCAATGGGGCCAACATCTTGGTAACAGAGGAGAATAAGAAGGAGTATGTACACCTGGTGTGCCAGATGAGAATGACAGGTAGGGGAAATGTCCCTTAGACCCATTGTTGCTCAATATGGGAAGTGGTCAGGTCTCACTTCATTTCACACACATCATTTCCTCTTTTCCCCTATGGCAGCCACAATTGCCGCGCACAAAAGGAATCCAAAACTTAACCAAAAATATTTCCTTTCCTCTACCCTCATGGGGGCCCAGAAATACAGTGGCAGGCAAGGCAGGCAGTCCAGTCAGCATCCTAGTAGCAGCATGGGCTAGATTGGGGGGGATTTCTGACCTCTAACACTTGTATGGGTTCAGATGCCACATGGCTTGTTGGTTCTCTTTCCAGGAGCCATCCGCAAACAGCTGGCGGCTTTCTTAGAAGGCTTCTATGAGATCATTCCAAAGCGCCTCATTTCCATCTTCACTGAGCAGGAATTAGAGCTGCTCATATCAGGACTGCCTACAATCGACATTGATGATTTGAAATCCAACACTGAATACCACAAATACCAATCCAACTCTATTCAGGTGAGCTGCTGCGGGCATCCCCCACCCCTTCACCCCTAAGCAGTGCTAGTTTGTATGACACCAGATAAAGCAGTACTCTTAAGGGAAGGGCGCTATGGATGACCACTTGCCTATGTGTAACTCTTCATTCTCTGGATCACATTTTTAGGTGATGTTTTTGCTCATCCTGTGAATGAACTGAAACCCATCTTACAGAGGAGACTTGCCTAGATTCCCAGTCCCATCCCCCCTTTTTTCCAGGAGCTCCCTGTCTAACTCTGGCTTCTTGTGTCCCTTCCTCCAGATTCAATGGTTCTGGAGAGCATTGCGTTCTTTTGACCAAGCTGACCGTGCCAAGTTCCTCCAGTTTGTCACGGGGACTTCCAAGGTACCCCTCCAAGGCTTTGCTGCCCTCGAAGGCATGAATGGAATTCAGAAGTTTCAGATTCATCGAGATGACAGGTCCACAGATCGCCTGCCTTCAGCTCACACATGGTAAGAAGAGAAGCATTCAGATGAAGTTTGCATTTATGCCAACTTTAGGCCCCTACTCAAGGTTAGGAACTTTGGTCTGCCTCTGGCTACCCTGCCCCTGGGGCAGCTCCCATTTGGTGGGTTTTTGGAGAGGCTGGTGTCTGAGATGAGAAGTTGGCCCAGACTCACAGTGGGGGGCTGGGGAGACAGTGCAGATAACCACCACCAAATGAGACCACAGTGTATTCCAGGGCTCAGTGTGGTTGGAGCGCGGAGTTAGAGTTGCAGGGAGCACAAAGCTAAAGAACTCAGCAGGGGTCAGATCACCAGTGACCCCGAATGCCTCCTTGGAGCTTGCACGTTGGCCCATAGATGAGACCATGGTGTTTAAGCAACAGGGTCAGGTTTACGTTTTAGGTGCCTGATGGCCAGTAATGGGGCCAGGTTAGAGGAGGGCAGACCAGGCTAGGACAAAATTGGGAGTCCACAAGAGGCGAGGAATAGGTTCCCTCAGGGAGGGGTCAAGTGGGCATCATGGGAACATGGGGATTTGATTGTCATCTTTCATTAGGAACTAATCTTTCTTCTTTCCCCAGTTTCAATCAGCTGGACCTGCCTGCCTATGAGAGCTTTGAGAAGCTCCGCCACATGCTACTATTGGCCATCCAGGAGTGCTCTGAAGGCTTTGGGCTGGCCTAGTGAGCCCCATAACTGTGGGGGTTTTCTACCGTTGTTGGACCTGGGAAGGGGGGGGTGAGAACAAAATGAACGGGAAAGGAAATGTTGATACCAATAAATGAAATCCACCAACTCACCATGTGTGTGTCCCAGCTGCCCCAACCTTCTCCAGTGCATACCTGTTCCCTTTCTCCTGCTCATTCTTTCTTCCCTCCCCCTTTTTCTCACCTCCTCTCCCCATTCCATGCCGTCCATGATCCCCGGCCCATGTGTTTAAAGGCAGTAGCCTTTGCAGGGACCTATTTGTCCCAACTGTTTGAACAGTGTGCTCCTCAGAGTCTGTGTTCAGAAGGATTTGCTGCATTGAGACTTGAAACCTTTGGATAGGGGAAAAATTATATATATATATATTTTTTTGTTCTGTTTGCATTTCTTAATTTGTGCTTGGAATGTGTTGATGTGCACAGCTAATGATTCAATGCGAGACAAGATTGGCGTCTGTGTTGTGGAGGTTTCAAATAAAGAGCACTCTTCATAACTCACTTTTCACAATGGAGTTTTTTTCCAACTTAAAAGAAACAAAACAACCCTCGAGCACGTGCTAGACATCTGGAGAAAAGATCCAGATGGGCGCTCCAGAAAACCATCTCTGCCGTCACCACGGTGTACCCTCCTCCTCCAAAGTTGGTCTTCCTGTAGTCAGGAGAGAGATTCGACCACCGGGAGCTGGGCGAGTCTGTTTTAAGAATGGGACCTGCACTTGGGAGTGGTGATGGTGTTGCAGCCAAGGACAAAGCATCATGCTCGAGAGGAACAAACCAGTAGAACTCACCGCCTTCTTTGGTGAGCCTTTACAACAGTCTTAAGTCCGGCTCCATTTAGAATTTTTATTTCATCTGTTAATGTTTTAGTTTCTTTTTAACAAATTTCAAATAGTTGACAAGCTCTCTAGGAAAACAGTCTGACCATCCTTTTGGTTGTGTTGTCTGCCTGTCTGTCTGCCAGTCTGTTCACAGATCACCCAATAGTCTCTTGTGGTTTTTACTCCATCCAACCCTTAAAGCCAATCTACGGACTTTGGTTCCAGCCTCCAAAGAAAAAATAAATAAAAGTTTAGTTAGAAAAATAACCCCAAGTGGTGCTTGCTTTGTGTGGTTTTTCTCATTCTCTGAGGCTCTGCATAAAGGTTTTCCCCTTGACCATGTTTCAGAGTGTGGATCTAGGAAAGCAGTTGTGTGTTCTTAACCTATACCTTTGGTCCCGGTGCAAATGGCTACTGGACATCCTCTCCCTTTTTTCAAAATTCAAACTTGTCTGTCTGGCCCTGCTGGTGACAGAGAAGATAGATGACTCAACCCTGTCCCTGCTACTGAGCTTCCAGTCAAGGGGAAGAAACTGGTCAGTTCCGTGACTGATGTAGGAAGGGGGTCCTTGGTTCCTCTACTGGAAGATCAGTGAAGACTCCGTTGTCAGTGGCACTTGGGATCCATCAACTTAAGAACTGGTTCTTTGGAAAATCAAAGTAGAATAAAGCTCTCACATTTAAATTTGAAAAGGGTTGGGAGTTGGGTGTTAAAGCTGGGCATACAGGTGAAATAACCCTAAAGGAAATAAAAGTTAATAACTCGATGGCATACTACAAAAACCTAACTTGACCAAGTATGATTTGCCTTTGGGATGTGCGTATGGTGTAATATTAATCCCCTCAATGTGAAATGAGAAAAATCCTATCAAAAAGATACAAAACACTTGCTAACACTCAATAACTATTCCTAGCAACTTAAAGGTAAAGACACTACCTTAATAAGGTAATCTCAGCTGAAGCCGGTTTAGCTCAGTGGGTAGAGCGTCGGCCTGCAGACTGAAGGGTCCCGGGTTCGATTCCGGTCAAGGGCATGTACCTTGGTTGCGGGCACATCCCCAGTGGGGGGTGTGCAGGAGGCAACTGATGAATGTTTCTCATTGATGTTTCTAACTCTCCCTCTCCCTCTCCCTCTCTAAAAAATCAATAAAATATATTTTTTAAAAAATAAGGTAATCTCGGACCAAGAGCCAACATCACACCAGGAGCATAGGTTGCCAGTTATCAGCATTAGCACTGTTCTGCTCGTTCTAACCATGAAGTAAAGCAGGAAACAAGTATAACTTGACTATGCTAAACCAAGAGAAGTTGTTAGAACTTAAAACAGTCCAGCAAGAGGCTTGGTTATAATGAACAAAATACTTGTGGACATTTATTGTCCAACAAGTATAAATAAGTTGTAATAAAATCATACAGTGGGATCCTAAACAACATTAAAATGTATTGCATGTATCAACATGCATAATCCCAATGGCACGCAAAAAGTATGAGGCTTATTTAAAATTTACCAACACCCAGGCTGGTGTGCTCTGGTTGAGCATCAACCTATGAGCCAGGATGTCACAGTTCAATTCCCCAGTAGGGGGCGTGCAGGAGGCAGTCAATAACACTGATGTTTCTATTTCTGATCAGTAAAAAATTTTAATAAAGTTACAAACAAAACTACATATGTATGTACCAAGAACATAAAAACCACATCCATATGTATGAAGGGTATAAAAACCCATGCATGAGTATAACTAGTGCATGATATTCAGGATGAGCAAGGGGGGCCATAAGGGGACACGGCTGGGAAGAGGGCTTCAACTACATTGGTGATGTTTTGTTAAGCTGTACTGGGTATATGGCTCTTCCTTATAATACTATACTGTATAATACTTTATAACATATGTCTGAAATGGTTCATAATAAGTTTTATAAACAACTTGTTAAATTTCACAATGCATTTGGGGGTAGGTAGCAGGAAGTCAATGACAGGCGGGCCTAATTCTACATGAAGGCTAATAACTGCTTGCATGATAAGATTAAATGTCTCTTTTTGTCCCCTAATTTCTTCCACTGATCTGTGCATTGATTACCACAGGTTATCTCCTTATTAAATTAGTCTCCGTCTCTTATAATTAGGGTGACCATATAATGTATCATCCAAAGTTGGAGAGATTTAAGAATAATAAATGATGCTATTAATAATTATGCTGAGACACAGATGCAGACAAACGAGATAAACTGTGATTTATGGCTCTATATTTAGGATGCATATCTGTCTTGGCTGGGAAACAATTATTACCCATCATAAAGAATTTTATTGAGCACTTACCATGTACTGAAAACACTGAGAAGTCTCTGCTTTCCAGAAATTCACTGAAGGGAAAGAGGCAGATGATAGGAAAGTGTAGGAGGAAATGGGTACACAAAGACACTTAATGGTGTGGCTCAGTGGTTGAGTGTCGACCCATGAACCAGAAGGTCACGGTTTAATTCCCGGTCAGGGCACATGCCCAGGTTGTGGGCTCGATCCCCGGTGGGGCCTGCAGGAGGCAGTTGATTTGGTGATTCTGTCTCATCATTGATGTTTCTGTCTCTCCACCTCTCCCTCTCTGAAGTCAATAAAAGATATTTTTAAACTACAAAAGACAGCATAATGGAAAAGACATATATTTGACTACTAAAATGTTGGCAACACCATCAACAGAATTTAAAAGCAATGACAGCCCGGCTGGTGTTGCTCAGTGGTTGACCATTGACCTAGAAACCAAAAGGTCACAGTTGGATTCCGGTCAGGATACATGGCAGGTTTCAAGCTCGATCCCCAGTAGGGGGTGTGCAGGAAGCAACTGATCAATATTTTTCACATCAATGTTTCTCTCCCTTCCCTTCCTCTCTCTTTAAAATCAATTTTAAAAATATATCCTCAGGTGATGATTTAAAAAAAAAATGACAATCTAGGAAAAGATACATCTCTAACAGGTAATCCTTAATTTTATATATATATAAAATTTATATATATATATATATATATATTATATATATATATATATATATATATATATATATATATCTCTTACAAATCACTAAGAGACTGATTCCCCAATAGAAAAATATGCAAGGACATATAAAGGCAATTCACAAAAGAAGAAATATAAATGAACAATAAGCATATAAAATTCCTAACCTCTGTGATAATGACTATTACCTATGTAATAATCGAAGATCCATTTCGTTAAATCTCAATGAAAACCACTTACCAAACTGAAATATATACATGCATGTGTTAACACAGGTGGGAGAGAATGTGAGAAATTGGCACCACTTTTCTCATGTAATTTTGTAGTGTCTACCGACGAGCAAAGCGGCCCCTGACTTCTGGGAGCCGGCCCGGCATGCACAGACCTTGGTGTTCTGTTCAACATAAATATTTCAGACAAGGTCATTCTGTGACAGATTAAGAAAATTAAAACAACTCCATAATAATGTCTGAACACAGAACATAAGCATTGTCCAAACCACAAAAATGAACCAAACATTCCCTATCCTGATTAATATAAGGGACTGCTGTTTTTTGCTTAAGCATCTCTCTAGCCTGCCCTCTCTATAGAGAAGATGCACAAACATAACCCTAAAATTACCCCTACTTCTGGATAGTATTCAATCTAGAGCAAAACCGCACTTCCTTAAACTGTCCCCAAATCATGGAGCGTAAGCCCAGATCCGCTGGCAGTTCCCCATGCTGAGCTCAGAGCAGGTTCATGATCCTGGCTGTAGCCAGCATGGGCAGACACTAGGAAGAACCTTGAAACATACATAGTAAGGTGCTAAATAGTATGCATCCTCTACTTCTGATAACGCTTTCTAATATTCACAAATTGAGGCGGAGTCCGGCAGCCCAAACTTGTTGGCTTGCAGACACAACATGGCGTGTGTGTGCATGCGCACACTAATGTGAACGGTTTGAGGTGGACATGTCTTGACCTTCCTCTTTTATTGATTTTTTTTTTTGAGAGCCACACAGGTCAGGGCACCAGCCCTCCTTTTTGTTGTTGTTAATCTTCATCTGAGAATATTTTTTCCATTGATTTTTATTTTTTATTTTATTTTTTAATATATATTTTTATTGATTTTAGAGAGAAGGGAGAGAGAAACATCAATGATGAGAATCACTGATCAGCTGCTTCCTGCATGCCCCACACTGGGGATCGAGCCCACAACCCAGGCATGTGCCCTTGACTGGAATCAGTCCGCAGGCCGACGCTCTATCCACTGAGCCAAACCAGCTAGGGCTCCATTGATTTTTAGAGAGAGTGGAAGGGAGGGAAGGAGGGAGGGGGAGAGAGAGAGAGAAAAGAGAGAACCTGCAACCCAGGTATGTGCCCTTGACCAGGAATCGAACCTGAGACCCTTTGGTGTGTGGGCTGGCGCTCTAGCCACTTAGCAACACCAGGCAGGGCAACACCACTCCTTTTTGTTGCTTCTGTCCTTCTGCTTTGTTCACTCAGTCATTCAACAAACATTTATTGAGCACTTACTATGTGCCAGGCATAAATTCCTACCATCATGAAGCTGACATTCTAATGGGGAAGGCAGAGAATCAATACATCAGAGAGTAAATGACTTTTCTTCTTCTCTGAAGAAAAATAAAGCGAAGTAAAAGGACAGAGAGTTGAGGAGGGAGCCCATTTTAGCTGGGGTGGTCAAGGAAGGCCTCTGAGGAGGTGACAGTTGACGTTGAGGACATGCTTGGAAGAAGTGAGGGTATAAGCCACTGGGGGATCTCAAGGAAGAATGTTCCAGGCAGAGGGAACAGCCAGTGTAAAGGGTCCCAACACATGACACCTAGAATAAGGTGACCAGACGTCCCGCTTTTGGCGGGACAGTCCCGATTTTTAACAATTTGTCCCGCGTCCCGCGGTGTTTTAAAAAAGTCCCGATTTTTGGAAAGAATGCACGACAAGCTAGGGAACGGCGGGAGAACGGGAAGGGAATATACGGTTTTCGGCGGCCCTGTGGCTATTTAGCCAGGATATGAGTTTTATATTATTTTTGTTAATTTTATCATGTTAAACTTTAATAATAACAAATAATTGTTGAGAACTGATTATCGAGAACTGCTTATCAAAGTTCGCATTGTTGAGCAGTTGTTAGAATTCGACCACCATTGTTTGGACTTAATGAACAATGGCATTTTTTGGGATTGGCAATGACGAAAACATTTTGTAACTGTCTCTCAGACGATACACATTGTACTGCGTGCTAGTAAGCTAGTTAAACAAGTGATGTCATTACAAATCAGCTATTCAGATAATTTAGGGTAAGTTATTTATTTATTTCATAAACACATAAATTTTCTTGAATTTAGCAGACAGTCCTCGTATTATTTATATTTTATAGTGGCGGCAAAAAGTCTAGCGCCAGCCTTGAAAGTGACACTTACGACTTACGTTACAGCAAATTCATGACCTTTTAAACAACGACAGCAATCTGCTAAAAAAAATTCACTCAAATGAGAAATATGCCAAAGAATAAAATAATACTATACATAATTTTTAGTTATTATATTTGTAAATTGTACTTATGTTGAAATTTAAAAATATATATTACAATACTATTTTTGCGTTCTATGAAAATTTTTGTTGCTCCATATAGACCAAATTTTTAATCAAGAATCCCCCCCCCCCCACACTTCCCGGTCAATGGTGTCCCGCTTTACCAATGTTCAAATCTGGTCACTTTACCCTAGAAGCAAGAGCAGTGGAGCTCCGGGGAGTGAGTGATGAGTACATAGAAATTGAGGTCAGAGGAACAGGGGCCAGATCCCAGGGCTTTTACTCTAAGATGGGAAACCACCAAAGCTTACCAGCCGTGATCTGAAACGTCTACAGCTGCTCAGAGAGTAGGTGGGAGGGGCCAGCGTGGAGGCGGGAGAGCCTGAGGAGGTGGCTGCTCTGTCTTCCAGGTAGGACACGGTTACCTACCAGGACTTCAAAAATAGAGCTTAATAGGCTTATATAGGCGCGGGCCATACAAAGCACTGTTAAAGGGATAGGGACCTGGAGGCCTGAGGTGAGCCAGAGTCGAACCCTTGAAGCTTGAGAGTTTTGTTTCAATGATGATAATGGTGATGGTGGTGGTGGTGAGGGTTTTGTTGTCTGTTTTTCACCGTAAGCATGTATTTCTGCAATTCAAAATAAATAGCCTAGTTTTAGAGGGCATGTTTTGCCTCTTTCCCCTCCTAGATGCAATCTGTAGGAACTAGAGGCATCCTGTCCAGTCCTCCATGACACCCAACTTGTCCTGGTTTGCCCGGGACCTCCTCAGTTTCAGTAGTGAAAGGCCCATGTCCTAGGAGTTCCATCCCCCTCTGTGAGCCAAATTGCTCCTTGGGCTGTGAGAGTAGGAGGCGGGGCTTCCCCAGCCTCCAGCCCATGGCAGATCACGACATGAAGCCCAGGTCCGGTCTGTCCAGCAACCCTTCCTCTCTCTAAAAAAAAAAAAAAAAATCAATAAAAGAGGTCTCTCGTGTTCTGGTCTCAGCCTATCAATAACCAATGTGGCTGGACCAGCCCTTATGGTTCTTATTATGATTACAAGATGCCCTTCAGCAAGAACCATGAGAAAACTTGAAAAAGATACAAGTTTGTTACTTACAAGAACTGGAAATGACACAGCACATCTGGGGCCACACAGAGCTGAGAGAGCAAGAGCGAGAGCACAGTTCTGGGGTTTTACTTTTATGGGGTTGAAGGTGGAGGCCTGGGGTTTTGCAGGCTCGCTCTTTATTGGTGAATTTAAAACGTAAGAGTGGGAACTGAAAATGATGAGGCACCTGGCTCTTTAGTCCGGAGGCTGTCACTGTGGTTATCGGAGACAGCTGCCTTCAAATGGATGCCTCTTTGAAATGGATGCCTCAGCAACCAAAGCTTGAAAAGCAACGGTCGGGGTATACACAACAGAGTCTTTTGCTAAAATGTTTTGCCTAGGTAGTTCACATTTTTATGGTATGTTTTTAATTTCATTTCAACTTCTGGCTATGAATTGAGAATATATAGAAATACTCTTGAAAAAGAAGAACAAAGCTGGAGGTATCACACTACCTGGTAAACTATACTACAAGGCTATAGTAATCAAAACAGCATGGTACTGGCATAAAAACAGACACATAGACCAATGGAACAGAATAGAGGGCCCAGAAATAAACCCATGCTTGTATGATCAACTAATATTTCACAAAGGAAGCAAGCACATACCATGGGGTAAAGACAGTCTATTTGATAAATTATGTTGGGAAAATTGGCAGATACATGCAGAAAATGAAACTAGGCCAACTTCTTATACCATATACAAGAATAAACTCAATGGATTAAAAACTTAAATGTAAGACCTGACCTGAAATCATAAACAAGAAAACATAGGCAGTAAAATCTCAGAAAGTTCTTGTAGCAATATTTTTTTTCTGACATATCTTCTGAGGAAGGGAAACAAAAGAAAAAATAACCAAATGGGACTATATAAAACTAAAAAGGTTTTGCACAGCAAGGAAAACCATCAATAAAATGAAAAGACAACCTACTGAATGGAAGAAAATATTCGCCAATAAGACATCTGATATGGAATTAATATCCAAAATTTATGAAGAACATATACAACTCAACGCAAGAAAATAACCCAATTAAAAAGTGGGCAGAAGACCTGAATAGACACTTCTCCAAAGAAGACATACGAATGACCAACAGACATAGGAAATCATCAGAGAAATGCAAATTAAAACCACAATGAGCTCCCTAGCTGGTTTGC
Organism: Eptesicus fuscus; assembly: GCF_027574615.1. Lineage (NCBI taxonomy): Eukaryota > Metazoa > Chordata > Mammalia > Chiroptera > Vespertilionidae > Eptesicus > Eptesicus fuscus. The sequence goes on from NC_072473.1 coordinate 127,833,806, forward strand.
CTCAGTGGATAGAGTGTCAGCCTGCAGACTGAAGGGCCCCAGGTTCGATTCTGATCAAGGGCACATGCCTGTATTGCGGGCTCGATTCTCAGTGGGGGGCATGTAGGAGGCAGCCGATCAATGATTCTCTCTCATCATTGATGTTTCTGTACCTCTCTCCCTCTCCCTTCCCTCTGAAATGAATAAAAATATTTTTTAATTATAACCACAATGAGCTATCACCTCATACCAGTCAGCATGTCTGTCATTAATAAATCAGCAAACAAATATTGGCAAGGATGCGGAGAAAAGGGAACCCTCATGCACTGTTGGTGGGAATGTAGATTAGTGCAGCCACTGTGAAAAGCAGTGTGAGGTTCCTCAAAAATTCAAAATGGAATTGACTTATGACCAAGCGATTTCACTTCTGGAAATATATCCAAAGAAATCTGAAACACTAATTGAAAAGAATATATGCACCCCCATGTTCATTGCAGCACTGTTTACAATAGCCAAGATATGAAAGCAACCCAAGTGCCCATCTGGATAGCCCAGCCGGCGTGGCTCAGTGGTTGAGTGTCAACCTATGAACCAGGAGGTTATGGTTTGATCCCTTCCTCTCTGAAACCAATAAAAATATATTTTTAAAAAATAGATGAGAGGATAGAAAAGCTGTGGTCCATGTACACAATGGAATACTACTCTGCCATAAAAAATAATGAAACATTACCTTTTGCAACAGACAGCATGGATGGACCTAGAAGGTATTATGCTCAGTGAAATAAGTCAGACAAATACAAATACCGTATGTTTCACTTATATGTGGTGTCTAAAGAATAAAATAGCCCTCACCGGTTTGGCTCAGTGGATAAAGCATCGGCCTGCAGACTGAAGGGTCCCGGGTTCGATTCTGATCAAGGGCACATGCCTGGGTTGCAGGCTCAATCCCCAGCAGGGGGCGTGCAGGAAGCAGCAGATCAATGATTCTCTCTCATCCTTGATATTTCTCTCTCTCTCCCTCTCTTTTCCTCTCTGAAATCAATAAACATATAAAATTTTTAAAAAGAACAACATAGAAGCAGACTCATAGATGCAGAGAGCAGATGGCCAGCAGAGGAGGGCAGTTGGGAGGAACCAGGTCTGCAAGGGAGGGCAGTTGGGGGCGATCAAGCCTGCAGGGGAGGGCAGTTAGGGGTGACTAAGCCTGCAGAGGAGGGAAGTTGGGGTGACCATGCCTGCAGGGAAGGGCAGTTGGGAGGGACCCAGGCCTGTAGGGGAGAGCAGTTAGGGGTGACCAGGCCTGTAGGGGAGGGCAGTTAAGGGCAAACAGGCTGGCAGGGGAGCAGTTAGGCATCAAACAGGCTGGCAGGGGAGTAGTTAGGGGGTGATCAGGCTGACAGGCAGAAGCAGTTAGGGGCAATCAGGAAGGCAGGCAGGCGAGCAGTTGGGAGCCAGCAGTCCTGGATTGTAGAGGAATATCCGGCTAGGATCGGGCCTAAACGAGCAGCCGGACATCCCTCGAGGGGTCCCAGATTGGAGAGTGTGCAGGCTGGGCTGAGGGACAACCCCCCTCATGCACAAATTTCATGCACCAGGCCTCTAGTATTGTAATAACTATGTATGGTGCTAGGTGGATAATTGAATTATCAGGGGTGCCACTCTGTAAAGTACCTGATTGTCTAACCACTTTGCATCTGAAATTAATACAGAATAATATTGAATGTAAACTGCAATTGAAAAAAACATTGAAAAAATAAATACAATTGATTTTTTTAATTAAACATAAATCTTGCAATCTAGCTAACCTCAGGATATTTTAGATTTTTATAGATTCCATAGGATTTTCTACATAGACAAGCATATTTTGTGCAAGTGAAGACAGTTTTACTTCTTCTTTTCCAGTCAGTCTGCCTTTTATTTCTTTTTCTTGCTCTATTGCCCTGGCTGAACCTCCAGTAAAATGTTAAATAGAAATGGTGGGAGTAAATATCCTTGACTTTTTCCTGATCTTAGGGTGAAAACACAATTTTACCTTTAACCCTTTGCACTTGCTTGCTTTTTCTCGATTCCTGCTACTGATGCTAACCGTGTCGAGTCACACTTGACATCCGAGTGCAAAGGTTAAAAATGAAATAAATTATAGTTTTATGTAGGTTCCCTTTATCAGGTTGAGGAAGCCCCAAATTTTTTAATTATCTAAGAGATTATTTTTTTGTTTCCTTTTCTTTAATCAGAAATGGATGTTGGATTTTTTCAAATGCTTTATTGGCATCAATTTAGATGATCATATGGTTTTACTTTCTTAGTTGATAAGATGGTGAATTACAATGATTGATTTTCAAATGTTAAAACAACCACATATTCCTGGGATTAAACCCCATTTGGTCATAATGTATTACTCTTTTTATATATTGTATTGGATTGGATTTGCTCAAATTTTGTTAAAAACTCATCTATATCCCTGACCGGTTTGGCTCAGTGGATAGAGTGTCGGCCTGCGGATTGAAGGGTCCCAGGTTCAATTCCAGTCAAGGGCATGTACCTTGGTTGCAGACACATCCCGAGTAGGGAGTGTGAAGGAGGCAGCTGATAGATGTTTCTAACTCTATATCCCTCTCCCTTCTCTCTGTAAAAAATCAATAAAATATATTTTTTAAAAACCCTCATCTATCTATATATATATATAAAAGCCCAGCGACCATTACGGTGGAATGGCCGGAACAACCGGAACAACCAGACACTCAACACAGGAGCTGCCCCCTGGTGGTCAGTGCATTCCCACAGTGGGAGCGCCACTCAGCAAGAAGCCGGGCTCATGGCTGGTGAGTGCAGGGGTGGCAGGAGCCTCTCCCACCTGTGCAGCAGCACTAAGGAGTGACAAACCAAGTGGTAAGGAGGGAGCAGGCAGGCAGTAAGGAGCGAGCAGACAGGCAGTAAGAAGCAAGCAGGCAGGCGGTAAGGAGCGAGCAGATGGGGAGCAGGCCTAAGCCAGCAGGCGAACATCCCCTGAGGGTGCAGGCCAGGCTGAGGGACCCCTCTCCCTCCAGTGCACAAATGTTGTGCACCAGGCCTCTAGTCCTATCTAATAAAAAAGTAATATGCAAATTGACTGTCACTCCAAGACACAAGATGGCTTCCCCCATGTGGACACAAGATGGCCGCCACAAGATGGCCTGCAGAGGAGGGCAGTTGTGGGAAGTTAGGGGTGACCAGGCCAGCAGAGGAGGGCAGTTGTGGGGGACCAGGCCTGCAGGGGAGGGCAGTTGGGGGGGACCAGGCCTGAGGGGAGGGCAGTTAGGGGAAATCAGGCAATCAGGGAGGGCAGTTAGGGGTGACCGGGCCAGCAGAGGAGGGCAGTTGGGGGAGACCAGGTCAGCAGGGGAGGACAATTGGGGTGGGACAAGGCCTGCAGGGGAGGACAGTTGGGGGGGACCCAGGCCTGCAGGGAGGGCAGTTGGGTGGGGACCAGACCTGCAGTGGAGTACAGTTGCGGGGAGGACTAGGCCTGCAGTGGAGTACAGTTGAGGGGGACCCATGCCTGCAGGGGAGGGCAGTTGTGGGCATCAGGCCAGCAGGGAGGGAAGTTAGTGGTTACCAGGTCAGCAGAGGAGGGCAGTTGGGGGAGACCAGGCCAGCAGGGGAGGACAATTGGGGTGGGACAAGGCCTGCAGGGGAGGACAGTTGGGGGGGACCCAGGCCTGCAGGGAAGGGCATTTGGGGGGTGGCAAGGCCTGCAGGGAAGGACAGTTGTGGGGTGGGACCCAGGCCTGCAGGGGAGGGCAGTTGGGGGGAACCAGGCCAGCAGGGGAGGGAAGTTTGGGGGGACCAGGTCTGCAGGGGAGGGCAGTTAGGAGCCAGCAGTCCTGGATTGTGAGAGGGATGTCCGACTGCCCATTTAGTCCAGCAGGACGGTCGGACATCCCTCAAGGAGTCCCATATGGAGAGGGTGCAGGCTGGGCTGAGGGACACTCCTCCACCCCGTGCACGAATTTCATGCACTGGGCCTCTAGTATAGATATAAAAAGGCTAATGTGTCCCACTGTCCAACTGGTTGCTATGACATGCACTGACCACTAGGGGGCAGACACTCAATGCAGGAGCTGCCAAGCTGCAATGACTTGGTAGCAGTGGTTCTCTGGTTCTCGGGTGATGCACCCTGAAACAGAGAGGAGGGAGCCTGATTCCTTGCAGGGCCGTGTGATTCCACCTTCAGCCATGTGTTGTTGCTGGGGCACTGTCGCCCCGAATCTGGCTTATTGCACACTTGCATTTGCGTTCTACACCCTGTACAACAGCAACTTTACAGAGTGCCCTCTCGCACACCGGGACCCCTCGGGGGATGTCGGAGAGCCGGTTTTGGCCCGATCCCCGCAGGCTAGGCCAAGGGACCCCACCAGCTGGAGGGACCCCACTCACTCCGCAGACACCAGGGAGGGACCACGGGAGGTTGGCTCCAGCGCATGTCTGATCCATCTCACCCAGCCCCACACCACCAGCCACCTTCTAATTAATTTCCTTTCAATGTGCACGAATCTGTGCACCAGGTCACTAGTATATGTTTATGAGGGATAGTTGATCTGCAGTTTTCGTGTAATATCTTTGTCTGTTTTTAAAATAGACTTTTTTGTTAAGGCAGTTTTAGGTTCATAACAAAATTGAGCAGAAGGTACAGCAATTTCCCTTATGCCTCCTGCCTCCACATGCATAGCCTCCTCCATCTTCAACATCCTGTACCAGAGTGGTACATTTGTTACAGTTGATGAACCTACATTGAGACATTATGATCACCCAAGTCCATAATTTACATTAGAGTTCACTCTATGAGTAGTAAATTCTATAGGTTTGGACAAATGTATACTGACTATTTATAGGCTATGCATCTACTACAGTATTACACAGTATAGTTTCACTGCCCTAAAAATCCTCTGTGCTCTGCCTATATCCCCCTCCCCCTAACCCCTTGAAACCACTGATCTTTTTACTGTCTCCATCGTTTTGCCTTTTTGAGAATGTCAGAGAGTTGGGACAATACAATATATAACCTTTCCAGGTCAGCTTCTTTTACTTAGTACTATGCATTTCAAGTTCCTCCATGTATTTTCATGGCTTGATGGCTCATTTCTATTAAGCACTGATTGATATTAGATTGGATGTACTACAGTTTATTTATCCATTCGCCACTGAAGGACATCTTGGTTGCTTCCAAGTTTGTACAATTATGAATAAAGCTGCTACAAACATCCATGAGCAGATTTTTGTGTGGGCATAGTTTTCAAATTTCTTTGGGTAAATACCAAGGAGCACAATTGCTGGATGGTATGTTGAGAGTGTGTCATTTTCTAAGAAGCTTCCAGTCTTCCAAAGTGGTTGCACCATTTTGCATTCCCACCAGCAATGAATGAGACTTCCTTTGTCACACATCTTAGAGAGCAGTATCAGTGCTCTAGATTGTGGCTGTTCTGATGGCTGTGTAAGGTATCTTATTTTCATTTGCAATTCACTAGGACACAGGATGTGGATCATCCTTTCATATGCTTATTTGCCATCTGTTTATCTTCTTTGGTGAGGTGCCTAAGATTTTTGGCTCGTTTTTTTAATTGGGGTTTTTTTTTCTACTATTAAGTTTTAAGTATTCTTAGTATATTTTGGATATCAGTCCTTTTCAGATATGTCTTTTGCAAATATTTTCTCCCAGTGTATGGCTGGTCTTTTCATTCGCCTAACAGTGTCTTTCACAGACCAGAATTTTTTTTATTTTAATGAAGTCCAGTTTATCAATTCTTTCTTTCATGGATTGTGGCTTTGGTGTTGCATATAAAAAGTCATTGCCAGCCAGCTGGTGTGGCTCAGTGGATTGTCATCCCATATACCGAAAGGTCGCTGGTTTCGTTCCTGGTCAGGGCACATGCCTGGGTTGTGGACTTGACACCAGTAGGGGGCGTGCAGGAGGCAGCCAATCAATGTGATGTCTCTCTTTCATTGATCCCTTCCTCTCTCTCTAAAGTCAATTTTTAAAAGCATATTTTAAAAGTATATACTAAAAGAGACATTGCCCAACACAAGGTCACCTAGATTTTCTCCTTTGGTATCTTTTAAGTTTTATAGTTTTTATTTTACATTTGGGCCTATAATCCATTCTGAGTTAATTTTTTATTGAATTTATTGGGGTAACGTTGGTTCACAAAACCATACAGGTTTCAAGTGTACAACTAGACAAAACATCTACACACTGCATCATGTGCCCATCGCCCAAAGCCGAGTCTACTTCTGTCCCCATTTCCCCCTTTTGCCCACCTTCACCCAGCCCCCACCTCCCTTCCACTCTGGCTATCACCACACTGTTTGTGTTACAAATGTGTGTGTGTGTGTGTGTGTGTGTGTGTGTGTGTGTGTGTTTGCATGTTTGCCGCTCTGTTGACTATGAGTTTGCCGACCACTGCCTTAGGGAAAAACACTTAAAAAAACATTTTAATAATGTACTAATGTCTTTACCTTCTTTCATTCAGCCCCCCAAACCCTCTCCACTTTACAGCTGTCAGTCTATTCCATGCATCCGTGCCTCTGGTTCTATTTTGTTCATCAGTTTATTTTGTTCATTAGATTCCACCTATAAGTGAGATCATGTGATTTTTTTTTTACTAAGTGAAAGTTGAAAATCTTTATTTTTCTTTATTGATTAAGGTATTACATACATGTCCTTATCTCCTCATTGCCCCCTCACCCCCCCCCGCTCGTGCCCTCACCACCCCCCTAGTGTCTGTGTCTATTGGATATGCTTATATGCATGCATACAAGTCCTTTGGTTGATCAACTATCTCATGTGATAGTTGTTTTTGACTGGCTTATTTCGCTTAGCATAATACTCTCCAGGTCCCTCCTTGCTGTCGCAAAGGGTAAGAGCTCCTTCTTTTTTATAGCTGCATGGTATTCCATGGTATAGATGTACCACAGCTGCTATGTACCATGGTACATAGATGTACCATCCACTCATCCATGGTATAGATGTACCATCCACTCATCTGCTGATGGGCACTTGGGCTGTTTCCAGATCTTGGTTAAGGTACATTGTGCTGCTATGAACATAGGGGTGCATATATTCTTTCTAATTGGTGTTTTGGGATTCTTAGGATATATACCCAGAAGTGGGATCGCTAGGTCAAGAGACAGTTCCAGTTTAAAATTTTTTAGGAACCTCCTTATGGTTTTTAATAGCGGTAGCACCAGTTTGCATTCCCATCAGCAGGGTGCAAGAGTTCTAATTTCTCCACATCCTTGCAACAATTTTCTTTTGTTGTTTTGATTATAGACACCTGATAGGTGTCAGCACCTGCCAAAAAGACTTTGTTCCATTTTATTACTTTTGCACCTTTGTCAAAATAAGTTGAATATATTTATATGGGTCTACTTTGGGGCTCTCTCTTTTCTGTTCCATTAATCTAGTTGACTGTTCTTTTGCCAACACCACACTGTCGTAATTACTGTAGCTTTATAGTAAGTCTTGAAGTTGGGTAGCATCAGTCCTCCAACTCTGTTCTTCTCCTTCAACACTGTGTTAGCTATTCTGGATCTTCTGCCTCTCCTTTATACATTTCACAATCAGTTTGCCGGTAGCCACAAAGTAACTTGTTGGGATTTCTTTGTCTGGTTTTGATATCAGGATCTGGATAATGCTGAATGCATAGAATATAATGGGATGTGTTCCCTCCTTGTCAGGCAGAATTCCGAGATGGCTCCCAAGGTTCGAAGCCTCTGGTGTTCACATACCTTCTTGTAGTTATTTAATGAAACATGAATCGACTTGCTGCTGTAAAGGGATTTTGCACGTGTAATTAAGGTCCAAAATCAGAAGGATAGGAAATGTGTGACACACTGTTGTTGGCTTGTAGACAGAGGGAGGCCACGTGGCAAAGAATGTGGTTGGCTTCTAGGAGATGAGATCAGCCCCAGCTGATAGCCAGCAAGTAAGTGGGAACTCCTCCTCCAACGGCAAGGAACTGAATTGTGCCAATAACAAGAATGAACTTAGAAGCATATTTTCCCCAGAGCCTCTAGACAACACCTAGATTTCAGCCTTGTTATAACCTGAGCAGAGAACCCAGTCATTTTGTGCTGAACTTTTGACCTATAGAAACTGCTATAATAAATGAATATTGACTTAGGATATTAAGTTTGTAGTCTGTTATGCAGCAATACAAATTTAACCCTTTGCACTCGCTTGCTTTTTTCTCGATTCCTTTATTCTAATGCTAACCGTGTCGAGTCACACTCAACATCTGAGTGCAAAAGGTTAATAATTCCTCTCTTTCTCTTGGAAGAGTTTGCATACAATTGCTATTATTTCTTCCACAACTGTTCGATCAAATTCACCAGTAAAGCCATCTGGACATAAGGTTTTCTTTGTGGGAAAGTTTTTAACTATGAAATAAATTTCTTTAAAGACATATGACTATTCAGGTTGGTGGTGTGTGTTTTTTTCTCGAGTGAACTTGGTAGCTTGTATCTTTTAAGGAATGTGTCTATTTTACCTAAATTGTCAAATTTATTGCCATAAAGCTCTTTATATCATCCCCTTATTATTATATTAATTTCTGCAGGATCTGTAGTGTTGTCCTATATCTCATTCTTGATATCAGTCATTTGGGTCATCTCTCTTTTTTCCCTTATTAATTTGGCTAGCGTTTCATTAACTTTATTGATCTTCCCAAAGAGCCCACTATCAGTTTTTTTAAATTTCCTCTATAGTTTTTCCTTTGTATTTTGGTGCTTTCTATTCTTATCTTTATTATTTCCTTTCTTCTGCTTACTTTGGGTTTAATTTCCACTTTTTATCATAGTTTCTTAAGGTGGAATATGAGGTCATTGATCTGAGACAATTCTTCTTTTCGGAAGCCATAGCTTTATTAATCATAGAAACAGTCCAAATTTCAAGCCAAGCTGCAGTTACTTTTTTGAAATACAAAAACAAGCAAACAAACAAACAAACAAAATAACAAAACAAAAACTCCTCTTTTTTGAATGGTTACATTGTTAATTCCATAATATCTCCACACATTTGCTTGGCATGATCAGTTCTGTGTTCTTAACTTCCATGCCTGTTTCTTTTCTTTCTTTATTGATTTCAAAGAGGAAGGGAGAGGAAGAGAGAGACGGAGACATCAATGATAAGAGAGAATCATTGAATGGCTGCCTCCTGCACACCCCACACTGGGGATCAAGCCTGAAACCTGGGCATGGGCCCCTGACCAGAATCAAACCTGGGACCCCTGAGTCCACAGGCTGACGCTCTATCCACTGAGCCAAACCTGCCAGGGCTACGCCTGTTTCATCAGCCTCTTCTTCACTCTCCTCTTGTACAGTTGGAGTGTGTGTGCTTTCTTAAATGTTTGAGACAGCTTCACCTTGAACTTTGAATTTCTCAGAAGCTGCTAGCTGTGCTTGCTGAGATAAATCCTCAATCTTGGCTTCTCCCAAACCTCTATAGGTAGCTGAAGCTGGAGTCTTGTAGACATTTGGCTTTGTGATGACAAAGAGGACATTCTTAGATGTCAGAGTGACCCTAGTAACCCCTATAACCTATCAAAGACTCAGTTTGGACATAGCCTTCTGTGCCTTCTTTTCACTTCGGTTCTGTTTTGGTTTACCGGCTGGTTCTTCATCGATTTCAGCTGCTGCTGCTAGCTGAGCTTGTATGGTTGCCGGGGTGGAATCTTGTTCTTTGAGCTCTGGTACTGATCCATCACTGTCAGGTTCTGTTTCAGATCCTGTCTCAGCCTGGGGCTGTGGCAACTCATTCTGTGACAGAGACAGTTTCTGTGGCTTCACCCAGCATTCTGTGCGGGCAATGCAGAACCAAGATGGCAGCAGAAAGATAGTAATTGGGAGCCTAATATAAGCATTTAATGTTATAAATGTCTTTGGAAGCACTGCTTTTGCTGCATTCCATACATTTTGATACATTTGTTTGCATTTAAATTCCATTCAAAATACTTCTACATTTTCCTTCTGATTTCCCTTTTGACCTTTGGTGTGCTGGTTATCAATTTATTGCCTCTCAACTTAAAGTTCATCCTTCCTGCCTGTTCTGTGATCATGGAACATATTTGAGGTATTTTTCCTTTGCCAGCTGGCACTGAAGCTTTCTCAGGAGAGAGTGCTGAAGAGATATTGCAAGAGGAAAAGAGGTTTCCTTCCTGATTCCTGTGTGCTGGCTTGGCAGTCTCCTTCTGCATGACTTTTTCTGGCATCAGACTCTTCCATTCCTGGGTTCCTGCAGGACATGGCAGCCAGCAGCAGCCAGTGACCAGCAGCTCTCCCCTCGCACCAGCACTCACCCCTAGGCAGCTTGGCAGCAAGCACAGGGCCTCTGGATACTGCAGCACTTGCAGCTTCCCCAGGGCCTGGCTCCTGCAGAGCATGGAAGCCAGCGGCTCCCTGTGAACAGCTCCCCTCGCCCCCCTGCAGCAGGCAGATATCTGGCAAGTTCCAGAAGATAGATTTCCAACAGGTTGCATCAGTACCACACTATAATACTCTGTCATCCAGTGAGCTACAGTCATGCCTCTCCAACAAAATCTGCATCTCAGCTCCAGGGACATTGTATCTTAGCCTAGGGATAGTGACCACATCTGAATTCTGTTATTCCTATGTTCCTTAGAGTTCTCTTTACATCTTACTAGCCAATTCCTCATCATTCTAATCCCCTGTTATAGGTAATTCCTTGTATTAACGTTTCCTGTTCAAATTACTGTGCCATTCCTCCCTTCAGACAGGGCACAGACGGACAGAATTGTTATCAGGACTGACCCCAGGAAATAGACCTGCAGAGATGCAGCTGTGGGATTGGTTCATTCCCACCTCCTTCAGGCTTCAGCATAGTGCTTGCCAATGGAAAATGGATGGCTAGTAATCGATGGCGAGCAGTGGCATCGCAATTAATCAACTTACTGTTGATTGTGATGAAGTGCTAACTGAAGCACATGCCTTAGATGCCTTAAATGGCTGCTGCACTTGACCGTTATGGCAGTAATCGTGACTATAAGGACTGGGATGTGGGATTGATATCTTGTAATGCATTTGAGCAGTTCAGTCACAGTCTAAGAACCAGAGAGCTTTTGTGGTGCATAAGAGAGGCTGTTCTTTGTTGTAGCTGCAGGGCTAATATTGCTGAAAACCAAACACTACGTTTCATTGAGTAGGTTGTTGAATTGCAATGACGGAGTCACATTCTTGACACTGACTGGTAAAGAATGGGAGATCCCAACACTTGGAATGGGGACAACTGTTTGGTCCCACATGAAACGGACAATCTTGAACTACCAAGTCTCTCTGAGCCTCCCTTACTAAGTAGCTAGCCCTTTAGTATCTGAGACTAGCCTTTTTCTCTGTGAAAACCCTGTGATAAACTCACATGGTCCAGATGCCTTGAAAAGGGATGCCTCTTCTCCTCAAGACCCACCACAACCACCCCCTATTGCTGATAGAGCCACAACTGAGGTCAAAGCTCAGCATGCATATGTACACAATAACCAAGGAGGAAATGGCTTATATTCCAATAGAATTGTAAGCTCCGGCCAGTGTGGCTCAATTGGTTGGTTGTCATCCTGTGCACCGAGGGGTTCCTTGTTCAATCCCTTGTAGGGGCATGCAGGAGGCAGCCTATCGATGTTTCTCTCTCTCTCTCTCTCTCTCTCCCTCTCTCTCTCTCATTCTCTCCCTCTCTCTCTCTTTTGAGGATATTTTTCCCATTGGTTTTTAGAGAAAGTGGAAGGGAGAAAGGGAGGGAGGGAGAGAGAGAGAAAAAATCAATGTGAGAGACACACCCATTGATTGCCTCCCACATGCACCCCCTACCGGGGCAGGGGATTGAACCTGAAACCTAGCTATATGCCCTTGATAAGGAATTGAACCCGTGATCTATTGGTGTGCAAGGCAACGCTCTAACCACTGAGAAACACCAGCCAGGGCTGGAATAATTTTTTAAAAGAATTGTAAGACCTTGCTGGTATATATTGGCAGAAACCCAGGGAACAGAAGCAGATTCTAAGGATGTTAGATAAGAAGGACAGAATGTAACACTAGACTGGGCAGAATTCATTGATATGGGTTCACTTACTAGAGATTCTGGATTTAATGTGTCAGTACATGCAGCTGAAGGTGGCTCTAAGGGCTTACCAAGTTGGCTGGCTGAAACTGGGGCTCAACTGTGACCTGTAGTTAATGAGGGTGAGATGCTAGAGGTTCCTGGCATGATATGGAGGAGGGAAGCCAAAGGCTTAGGATGATAGTAACATTGACAGGATTTATCATGTATGACCTGCACACAGTCCCAATCAAGTGCCATGAAAAGGCTCAAAAGGCAATCCCTTTACCCAGCCGGTGTGCTCAGTGGTTGAGTGTTGACCTGTGAACCAGGAGGTCATGGTTTGATTCCCAGTCAGGGCACATGCCTGGATTGTGGGCTCGATCCCCAGTAGGGGGCATGCAGTAGGCAGCTGATCAATGATTCTCTGTCATCATTGATGTTTCTAGCTCTATCTCTCTCTCCCTTCCTCTCTGAAATCAACACACACACACACACACACACACACACACACTGAGTGGCCAGATTATTATAATCTCTGAATGCATAATAATCTGGCCACTCAGTGTATATCCTATATAATAAAAGGCTAATATGCAAATTGTCCCCTCAACCAGGAGTTCAACCAGCAGGCAGGCCGGCCAACCGCCCATGTCCCCTCCCCCTGGCCAGGCTGGCCGGACCCCACCCATGCACGAATTCATGCATCGGGCCTCATACACACACACACTGAGTGGCCAGGTTATTATGCGTTCAGAGATAATAATAATCTGGCCACTCAGTATATATGTGTGTGTGTGTGTGTATATATATATACTCCCTTCACCAAAACACTGATAAATCCTTATTTTTAAAAATATATATTTTTATTGTGCCGAAACCGGTTTGGCTCAGTGGATAGAGCGTCGGCCTGCGGACTCAAGGGTCCCAGGTTCGATTCCGGTCAAGGGCATGTACCTTGGTTGCGGGCACATCCCCAGTAGGGGGTGTGCAAGAGGCGGTAGAGGCGGCTGGTCGATGTTTCTCTCTCATCGATGTTTCTAACTCTCTATCCCTCTCTCTTCCTCTCTGTAAAAAATCAATAAAATATATTTTAAAATATATATATATATATTTTATTGATTTTTTACAGACAGGAAGGGAGAGGGACAGAGAGTTAGGAACATCGATGAGAGAGAAACATCGCTCAGCTGCCTCCTGCACATCCCCTACTGGGGATGTGCCCGCAACCAAGGTACATGCCCCTGACCGGAATTGAACCTTGGACCCCCTCAGTCCGCAGACTGATGCTCCATCCACTGAGCCAAACCGGTTTCAGCTGATAAATCCTTTAGTGAAGAGTACCTGCATCCTCTGTGGTTGCTCTTCTTTGTAGGCCAGGTATGAGTTAGAGCAGTGGTCGGCAAACTGCGGCTCGAGAGCCAAATGCGGCTCGTGAGCCTCGGTTTGCCGCTCTGTTGACTAATGAGTTTGCCGACCACTGCCTTAGGGAAAAACACTTAAAAACATTTTAATAATGTACTAATGTCTTTAACCTGAAGTCAAAACTTCTGGGTAAGGGTAATGCCATAAGGGCAGTGGTCGGCAAACTCATTAGATAACAGAGCCACAGTTTGCTGACCATTGAGTTAGGGGAAGGACCCTGAACGCAATTCAGAGATCATCAGGGCTGCCTCTCTAATCACAGGCCAAGTGCAAGAGCTCTGGGTCAGAGCGGTTTCAAAGGAGGGGCTGCAGGCACACCTCACATGGTGGGTTTCACTCCCACACTCCAGCATCCTGCTCCTCAGCTCCCCCTGGTGCAGTTCCCCAGGGCCCTGCAGAGCCAGAGCCGAGGGGGTAGTGCCTCCACTTACATTTCAAAGGAAAGGCCTGCCAGCAGGCTCAGAACCTCAACCAGAGAGCCACTTAAAGTCTTGGGGCTCAACCTTTGTCCAGCAAAGCTGCAGGCAGGCCCATCACCCCAGTGGGCATTGTCCTAGTGTCCAAAAGGCAGGACCTCTGCCCCAATGGGTCTGATGGGCAGAGCACCCAGCAAAGAGGATTATTCTGAAGCCTTAAATTCTAATGGAATTTGCCCCTTGGGTTTTGGACTTGCTCAGGACCTGTCACTCCTTCCTTCTCTCCTATTTCTTCTGTTTGGAATTGGAATGCCTACCCTATGCCTTCCCAACACTGTACCTTGAAAGCATATAACTTTCTGGGTTTCACAGGTTCACAGCTAAAGAACAATTTGCCTCAGGATGAATGGTACCTGAGTCTCACCCATACCTGATTTAGATGAGATTTTGAACTTTAGACTTGAGTTGACTTGGGGCTGTTGGGATGGAATGAATATATTTTGTATTTTGGAAGGACATGAATGGGGTGGGGCAGGGACGGAAAGCTAGACTGAGTGTGCCCCACCCAATGTAAAGGTATAAGAAGGTGGTTTAGAATGTGCTTTGGTCATGAGCTCTCATGAATGGGATTGGTGCTTTTATGAAAAAGACCCACAGACCTCCCTAACTCCTTCCACATATGATGAAACATATTAGGAAGTGGGCCCTCACTAGATGCTAAATCTGCCAGCGGTGTGATCTTGGACTTCCAGCTTCCAGAACTGTGAGAAATAAATGTTTGTTGTTTATAAGCAGCCCAGTTTTTGGTATACCGTATTTTCCGGCGTATAAGACAACTGGGCATATAGAAGATTTTCCTGGGTTAAAAAGTCGTCTTATACGCAGGAAAATACGGTATATATATATATATATATATATATATATATATATATATATATATATATGAAATTGATTTCAGAAATGAGAGAGAGAAACATCAATGATGAGAGAGAATCATTGATCAGCTGCCTCCTGCATGTCCACTATTGGGGATTGAGCAGCCTGCAACCCGGAATTGAACCGTGACCTCCTGGTTCATAGGTCAATGCTCAATCACTGGGATGTGCCGGCCGGGCTGTGGTATTTTGTTATAGCAGCCCAAACAGACTAAGACACCTTGGTAGGCTTCTTTGGATTTTGGAAGCAACATTCAAGTGTGCTACTCTGAACCCATCTACAGAGTTGCCCAAAAGGTTTCCATTTAGTTGCCCACATGCTTTGCAGGTCAGCCTGCAGTACAAACTGCTCTTGAACTTGGACTTTATATCCCAGCCGATCCAACGATACACCAAGTATCTGTGGCATATAAGAATGCTGTGAGAAGATTCTGGCAAGCGCAAATGAGGCAATCACAGTGTCAGCCTCTGGGATTTTAGAGCAATTCTGTATGCTCTTTTGCAGATAACTACTCTCATTTTTTAAAAAATGTTTTGAGGTATAACTGACATACAATATTATATTAGTAGCAGATTGTAGTGTGGGCCCTGACAGTTGGGTTTTTTTCTCCTTTGTAATGCAAGTGCTTGACTTAAGCTTTGACTGCTGAGGCATCCATTTCAAAGGTGCATTCATTTCAAAGGCAGCTGTCTCAAATAAACACAGTGCCAGCCTCAGGACTTAAAGAGCCAGGTGCCTTCCCCCTCCCCACAGGCTCCTCTGTTTTCGAGATCCTGGTTGATTTCAATAACTGAACATTTAGGCTACTTGCTTGTTTTCTCTTACTGTTTTTTTTGGGTTTTTTGTTTGTTTGTTTTAAATTCACCAATAAAAGAATGAGCTCATGCCCTGGCTGGTTTGGCTCAGTGAATAGAGCATCAGCTCCATAAACTGAAGAGTCCCTGGTTTGATTCCTGGTCAAGGGCACGGACCTTGGGTGCATGCGGGTGGGAGGCAACCAATTGATGTGTCTCTCTCACATCGTTTTTTCTCTCTGTGTGTCTCTCCCCCTCCCTTCCACTCTCTCTCAAAATAAATGGAAAAATATCCTGGGGTGAGGATTAACAACAAAATAAAAGAGTGAGCCCGTAAAACCCTGGCCCCCAATATAAGGAGAACCCTAAAACCATTCTCATTCTTTCTTTCTCTCTCTCTCTCTCTCTCTCTCTCTCTCTCTCTCTCTCTCTCCTTCCCCATTCCTCCTTCCCTCCTCACCTCTCTCTCTCTTAGACATCTCTGTGTGACCCCAGACATGCTGTGTCATTTCCAGGTCTAGTAAGTAATGAACCTGGATCCCTGATGGTTATTGTTGAAGGTCATCTTGCAATCTTAATAAGAACCACAAAGGCCAATCCAGCCACAACATTGGTTGTTGCTAGGCTGAGAACAGAACAAAACACATGTACAATCCCTAGCTGGTTTGGCTTGGTGGATAGATCATTGGCCTGCGGACTGAAAGGTTCTGGGTTTGATTCCGGTCAGGGCACATGCCCAGGTTGTGGGCTTGATCCCTTGCAGGAGGCAGCCGATCAGTGATTCTCATCATTGATGTTTCTGTGTCTCTCTCCCTATCTCTTCCTCTCTGAAATCAATAAAAAATATATATTAAAAAACAACAACATATGTACAACATAATGATTCCATACTTGTACATGCTTCCAAATGATCACCACAATAAGTATAGTTCATCACCATACATAGTTACCAAATTTTTTTTCTTGTGACAAAAACGTTTTAAGACTTACTCTCTTAACAACTTTCATACAATACAGTATGGTTAACTACAGTCACCGTGCTGTACATTACATCCCCATAACTTCTTTATTTTATAACTGAAAGTTTGTACCTTCACCCCTGTCATCCACCCACACCTCCTGCCTCTGGCAAACACCAATACTGTTTTTCTTTTGAGAAACAGCTTCTGGCTTAATACTGGGCCTTAGCAGAGACCAAACATCTAACCATGAGATACATAATAAAACCCTAACATGTGCCGAAACTGGTTTGGCTCAGTGGATAGAGCGTCGGCCTGCAGACGCAAGGGTCCCAGGTTCGATTCCGGTCAAGGGCATGTACCTTGGTTGCGGGCACATCCTCAGTAGGAGGTGTGCAAGAGGCAGTTGATCGATGTTTCTAACTCTCTATCCCTCTCTCTTCCTCTCTGTAAAAAATCAATAAAATATATTTTTTAATTAGAAAAAAAACACCCTAACATGCAAATCGATCAAATGGCAGAACAACCAGTCACTATGATGCACACTGACCATCAGGAACTGCCCCTGGAGGTTAGTGCGCTCCCACAGGGGGAGTGCCGCTCAGCCAGAAGCCAGGCTCACAGCTGGCAAGCACAGCGACAGTGGTGGGAGCCTCTCCTGCCTCCGTGGCAATGCTAAAGAGCAGCCAGCCGAGCGGTAAGGAGCAGTGAGCAGGCAGGCAGTAAGGAGTGAGGGGTCCCAGGCTGTAAAAGGGCATAGTCCGGGCTGAGGGACACCCCCCCCCCCAGTGCATGAATTTCATGCACCGGGCCTCTAGTGAGATACATAATAACCATACAGCCTTAATTCCCATCATGAATGGGTGTCATGTCTGACCCACATAGCCATAAAATTAGACATGCATTGCAGCAATCTATTATCAAATAAAAGTGGTATAGAAGAGACCAAGTTAGGCAATTCCAGAATATACAGCAAGTTGGATGAGCAGGTGACTCAGACTCTTTTGACACCAACTCCTATTCTATTGCCTCCTCTCCTTCAATCCGAGTCTATGGTGTACTGGGGTATTCCTTACAAGAAGTTGACCAAGGAAGAAAAGAGTCAAGCTTGTCTTATATATGGGTCTGAATGATATGCTGGTACCATCCCAAAGTGGACAGATGCACATTACAGCTCTACTCAGGGGTGACCCTGAGTGATAATGGTGAAGGAAAATCCCATCCAGTGAGCATAACATGGAACAGCATATTTCGTTGTCCACTGTATCTAGACTGAGAGATGGACAGAAATGTGGATATATATATATATATATATATATATATATATAGTCAGGGACTTGGAAGTAACAGGACTGGAATATTAGTGACAAGGAAGTCTGGGGAAGAGAGAAGTGGATGGACCTCTGAATGGACACAGACAGTGAAGATATTTGTGCCCCATGTGAATGCCTACCGGAAGGCATATAGTGCCTGGGTTCAACAACTTGAACTTCCCCTTACTGAGGATGGCATGGTTCATGCTAATGCAGACTACCCTTTCTGCCATCAGCAGAGACCAAAATTGAGACCTCAACATGGCACCATTTGCTCTGGGGGCCAGCCAGTCAGCCACAAGTGACAGGTTGCTTATATCGACCTCTTTCATCATGGAGGGGAACAGAGATTCATCTTCACAGGAACAGACACATTTTCTGGATATGGTTTTCCCTTCCCTGCCTGTAATGTTTGTGCCAGCACCACCATCTGTGGACTCTTCTACACAGCATTGCATCTGATCCAGAAACTGATTTCACAGCAAAGCAAGTGTAGTGATAGGTCCATGCCTATGGGATTAACTGGTCTTACCACAGGCCACATCATCTGGGAGCAGCTGGCCTAATTGAAAGGTGGAATGGTTTTTTAGACTCTGTTATGATGCTAGTTGTGAAACAGCACCCTGAAAGAATGGGGTTTTGTTTTATAGGATGTAGTATACACTTTGAATCAGAGACCAATATATGGTTCTGTCTCCCCCATAGCCAGTATAAATGGGTCCTGAAATTAAGGGGTAGAAGTAGGAGTGGCTTTTCTTACTATTACACCTAATAATCCACTCGTGGAATGTTTGTTCCCCATCTTGACAACGTTGAGCTCTGCTTTTTTGAATCTAAGTGCCTGTGATGGTTAATTAAAAAAAAAAAGTATATATATATATATATATATATATATATATATATATATATATATATATTTTAGAGGCCTGGTGCACAAAATTTATGCACTTGGGGAGGGGGTGTCCCTCAGCCTGGCTTGCACTCTCTTGCAGTCCGGGAGCCCTCAGGGGACATCTAACTGATGGCAGTTGGACATCCTTAGTGCTACCATGGAGGCGGGAGAGGCTCCCACCACTGCCATGAGCCTGCTCAGGACTTCTGGCTCAGTGGCACCCCCCTGTGGGAGCACACTGACCAGCAGGGAGCAGCTCCTGCATTGAGCATCTGCCCCCTGGTGATCAGTGTGTGTCATAGTGACCTGCCATTCGATCAATTTGCATATTAGCCTTTTATTATATGGGATTTTTTATTGGTTCCAGAAAGGAAGGGAAAGGGAGAGAGAGATAGAAACATCAATGATGCCAGAGAATCATCGATCGGGTGCCTCCTGCACACCCCACACTGGGGATAGAGCCTGCAACCTGGCCATGTGCCCTGACCAGGAATCGAACTGCGACCTCCTGGTTCATAGGTCAGTGCTCAACCACTGAGCCATGCTGGCCGGGCATGATGGTTAATTTTTGTTTTTGTCAACTTGACTCAGCCATGGAGAGCCCAGATATTTGGTTCAACACTATTTAGAGCGTGCCTGTGCAAGTGTTTCTGGATGAGATTAACATTTGAATTGGTAGACTGAGGAAAGTAAGTGTCTCCCAAAGTGAGGGACTAATCCAATCCATTGAAGGCTTGAATAAAACAAAAAAGACTAAGCAACAGAAACTTCACTCTCTCTCTGCCTGACTGTCCTTGATCTGGGACATCAGTCTTCTCCAGCCTTTGTACTTGGACTCAGACTTGGATTGGAGTTACACCATCAGGTCTCCTGAGTATCCAGCATACTGACTGCAGATCTTAGGACTTCTCACCCTCCAAATTACGTGAACCAGTTCCTTGTAATAAATCTCTTAATATATAAATATGCCCTTTAGGTTCTGTTTCTCTGGAAAACTCTAATATAGATTTTGGTACTGGCAGTGGATAAATAGAATGTTAAGAATGATTTTTCTGCCTGGCCAATGTGGCTCAGCATCGACCTATGAACCAGGAGGTCACTGGTTTGGTTCCCATTCAGGGCACATGCCCAGGTTGTAGGCTCAATCCCCAGTGTGGGGCATGCAGGAGGCAGCCAATCCATGATTCTCTCTCATCGTTTATGTTTCTGTCTCTCTGTATCTCTCCCTTTTTCTCTCAAATCAACATATATTAAAGTTTTTTAAAAATAATGAATTTTCTGAACTGGTTCTGAAGTTTCTGGAACTGGATCTCTAATCTGATTAAATTTAAAGATGCTAATGATATAGAATATGGAGACACTCAAAATATATATTGGATACATAATCTACTTATAAGAAGCAAGGAGCTGGGTGACTGTGTGTACAATACTTTCAAATATTTTTTGAAAACAGGAGTATAATGAGATTGGCTGGTTGCTCCTAATGTCTCTGGACAAAGTGGTACAACAAAAGATGAGCTCAGGGATTGGCATCCCCAGCTCAAGCACCAAAAATGACTCAAAATCTTCTAGGTGTACCCTGAAGGAGAGCCTTATCTCCTGTAGCTGAAGGGCTGAGATTACTGAAAATCAAACCCAAAATCTCAGCACTACTGGCTTATTACAAGGCAAGTTAAGCTTCCAGCCTTGCATTTATGGGGAAAGAATAGGATCCTGAAAGTTGGAGTGTGTGTGTGTTTGTGTCGGGGGGGAGATAATGAAGCTAGGGACACTGTGCCTTAAATTCTAATAAGTCCTCTTTGCCAGTGGGTGAGGCCTCAACCAGGGAGCACAACAATGGTTCCATTGAATTGGAAAGTGAGAAATTTTGGATTTTGGGCTCCTTCCAGAGAAAATACAGGGAGAGAGAGAGAGAGAGAGAGAGAGAGAGAGAGAGAGAGAGAGAGAGAGAGAGGAGTTAATTTACTAGCTAGAGTGATTGATCTTCATTACTAAGGGGAAATCAGTTGCTACTACACTGTGGAGGCAAGGAGGATTATGTCTGCAACCCAGCGGAGTATCTGAGATGCCTCTTAGTACTTCCATGCCCAACAGTAAAAGTTAATGGAGAACTATAGCAACTGAAAACAGGCAGGATGATTGAGGACTCAAACTCTTCGGGAATTAAGGTTTGGGTGACTCCCTCAGGTAAAGAGAGCATCTGAGGTTCTGAAGGAAGGCAGGGAAAATACAGAATGGATAGTGGAAGAAGGAAGCCAGTGATGGCAACTATACCCTTGTGATCAATTATAGAAATGAGTACTATTGTAGCTTTGCTTATTTTCTTCTTACTTGTTATATTTCTGTATTTATTTGTATATGCTAGTCATTTTCTCTTTCTGTCTCTTTCCCATTTTAATTTTATATATGAATACTTGTTGGAAATTGATTTTATAATTTCATCTTTAGATGCTAGATTAGTGGGACTGTGACTAAATTTGAGGAATCCTATCTAATAATAGACAAATATGCAAATTGACCATACCTCCGACACACCCACAAGCCACACCCACCATCCAATCATAGCGAGTATGCAAATTAACCCAAACCAAGATGGCTACAGCCACAGAGAGCAAGGTTTCCTAGGTAACAGAGGAAGCCAAGCTTTCCGCCTGCCCTTGCCAGGCCTAAGCTCCACTCAAGCTACAAAGTTTCAATTATAGAAGGTAAACAAATTCAAACAAATGGCGGCAGAATGGAGCTTGAGAGAGCAGGCCAGGGTTGCCGCTGGCAACAGGGGAAGCACAGCTTTCCGCACACCCTGGCCGGGCCCACCCGCTTAAGGCAACAAAGTTTCAATTATAACCCCAACATAAATGGCTACCGGCCTCGGAGGGAGCCCCAGGCTTGGCTCCGCTCCAGGCTACAAAGTTTCAATTGTAGAAGGAAAATAAATTCCAGATACCAGGGCCTCCGCTTGGGTTGCCAGGGGGCGTGGCCGGCCTGCAAACCATCACAGGCCCCTTGCTCAGGCTGCCCCACACCCCAAGGGAACCCCCACCTGATCCGGGACGCCCTTCAGGGCAAACCAGCTGGCCCCCACCCCTGTACCAGGCCTCTATCCTATCTAATAAAAGAGTAATATGCAGATTGATCATCACTGCAACACAGAATATAGCTGCCCCCATGTGGTCAAAGATCCTGCCCCCATGTGGACACAAGATGGCCACCACAAGATGGCCAGCAGAAGAGGGCAGTTGGGAGGTACCCGGCCTGCAAGGGAGGGCAGTTGAGAGGGACCAAGCCTGCAAGGGAGGGCAGTTGGAAGTGATCAACCCTGCAGGAGAGGGCAGTTAGGGGTGACCAGGCCGGCAGAGGAGGGAAGTTGGGGGCAAACAGGCTGGCAGGGGAGTGGTTAGGGGGTGATCAGGCTGGCAGGCAGAAGCGGTTAGGGGCAATCAGGAAGGCAGGCAGGCAAGCAGTTGGGAGCCAGCAGTCCTGGATTGTGAGAGGGATGTCCGACTGCCCGTTTAGGCCCAATCCCAATGGGCAGTCGGACATCCCTTGAGGGGTCCCAGATTGGAGAGGGTACAGGTTGGGCTGAGGGACAACCCCCTTCCATGCACGAATTTCGTGCACCGGGCCTCTAGTAATTAATATAAACAGCAATGAATATAATGACTCTTGAGATATAATTTGGGGGAAAGAGTAAAACTTCCTCTCTTGTGAGAAGGATAGCTATGTCTTGTTAGATATATCTTGTAGAATTTTTTTGTTGTAGGAGAATTGAAATACGTGTGGAAGGGTGCATATGGAAGCTGAGTAATCAAAGGGTGGACTGTGCCACTTATTGATTTTTGTCTCTTGGCTTCAAATTCATCCTTTATGCCTGTTCTGTGAAAATGGCTCTGGTCTGTTTAAATGTTTTTTCCTTTACCAGCTGGTACTGAAGGTTTGCCAGTAGAGGGCACTGGAAAGACATTGCAAGGAGGAAAATGGTTTTGCTTCCTACTTCTGGTGGGCCCACTCAGCGGGTTGCTGCAGCATATACAGCTTTCTCCAGCACCAGTGTCCTGAAGCACCACAGGTTCTCCAGTGCCTGGCTCCTGCAGTGCAAGGTGACTACCAGCACCCCGTGGCCAGCAGCTTCTCCCTGGAATCTCCCATCAGACAGTGAAGCGCTCACAGCTTCTCCATTTTCCAGTTTTTGCTGTGCAAGGCAGCCAGCAGCACGCAGTGGCCAGCAACTTCCCCCTGACACCCTCCCTCACATATAGCTTTGTAGCAGAGTGCCTCTGATGACTCACCTTCCCATAAACAACTTTCTTTGGCACCCTAGCTGGTGGATTTCTGGCAGGTTCCAGGAAGCAGATTTCCAGCCAGTTCCACCATTCAGTGAGTCACGACCATAATTTCTTGAACAAGGACGGGATCTCAGCTCTGAGTTCAGG